>NC_081411.1:391400685-392620685 GCF_030272615.1 Cryptomeria japonica | reverse complement strand
TTGGCAAAAGTTGTGTGTGTGTATCTAAGAGAAGAGATACGCGATTCTTGCCAGACTAGAGGAGAGAAGTCATATCTGCAGAGTGTAAGTGCAGAAGGTGAAGAGGAGCTTAAGCGGATCTGCATTGGCATTGAGTGCTATTATCAGGTCATTGATATACCTATTGATCTTTAACTACTTCAACAGTTGTGAAATCCCCTAACAGGGTAGCCTTAACCAGCTTGTTGAAAATCCTCTAACAGGGTAACTCGAAGCTACTGAGTCATTGATATCCTTTAGCTATTGAGTTCTTGAAATCCTCTAACAAGGTACCCTTAATAGGGTTTAACCCTTAACTGGGTATTGTAGCCATCCCTTAACCGGGTGATCCCTAACAGGATCGGTTCCTAATAGAACCTATTGTATCTATCTTTAACTGAACAAGGCTCCTAACAGAGCAGACTTCCAAAGAGTTCAAAAACAAGCTTGTGGGTATTCATCCCCATCGTGGTTTTTCCTAGTTGGGTTTCCACGTGAAAAATATGTGTGTCATGTGTGATGTTTTCTTCATGTGATGTTATGATTATTTTCTGATTAAGTGGTGATGCATGTTGTTCTTGCTGTAATATGTACATCTTTGATGGTAGATTGCCTGTTCATGCATTAGAGTGAAATGGGAATGAAGAGTTAGATTATATGAGAAGATAAGTGTCAACTGGTCTTTGCTTGTCTCAGTTACATTGGGTTTTGCCAGTTGAACTCTGTTGAAGGACTGGTGCTGCTGTTTGTCTGTCAGTGCATAAGTGTTAGTTGACAAACTGGTTTAAGGTTGAGTTTTTGTCTGTACTGATTCACCCCCCCTCTCAGTACCGGTTTGGTACTATTTGCTCATCATTAAGTTATCAATTGGTATCAGAGCATCCTCCAGGTCCTCTGTGTTGTAAGCTTAACCGCTTGAGGGAAAGATCCTGTTGTAATGATGAAGAGGGAAGGTCCAAAGTTTAACAAAGAAAATTTTAGTATATGGAAAGACAAAATGAAGATATACATCAGAAGCATGGGTGCTCAACACTGGAACTATGTTGAGAATCCCTATTTTGCCCCTACCGGTACTCTCACCGATGATCAAAAGAGAGAGATACAGGAGAATGGGCAAGTCATGGAAGCCCTAATCAGTAGTTTATTTGATATTGAGTTCATTGATGTCCAAGATAAGGTAAATCCCAAAGAGGTATGGGATGCTCTTGAAAATATCTATGGAGGTGATGAGCATGTAAAACAAGCTAAGGAAGAAAGCCTTAGAGGAAATTTTGAAGACATGCGAATGGTTGAAGGTGAAACCATTCAACAATATGGTATTAGAATCAAAATTGTTGTTGGAGATATCAAGAGTGCAGGTGGTAAAATGGAAGATTCCACTGTGGTAAACAAATTCTTGAGATCCCTATTGCCAGTCTATGCAATAAGGGTTGCTGCTATTCAGGAGCTAAGATCAATAGACAAGACTAAGGTATCCTTGGACTCCATCATAGCAAAGTTGACAACCTATGAGCTAAATAGTTTTGAAGGCAATGTTCAAAAGATTGAATCAACTTTTAGAGCTTCTGCTGTACCATCCAGGAAAGGAAAAGAAGCAAGCACTAGTGGTGAACCAAGACAGAGCAGAGTAATGGATGATGAGGAGTTTTTGATGGAATTTGAAGCTCTTCTTGCTAGGAAATTTCCAAAAGGAATCGGTAAATACAGAGGTAAGCTCCCTTTGAAATGTTTTTCATTTAACCGGATATGACATATTGCTATGAATTGTCCTAATAGTGACAACAAGGATAAACCAGAAAGATTTAGGAAATTCAAAGGAGGAAACTAGAGAAACTATTTTGTTGCAGTTGATGAAGGTGTCACAGATAAGGAATCAGAAGATGAAGAGAATGAAGACATTGTGTTTGTTGTTGTAAAGGAAGATGTGTTAGACAAGAAGGCTCTTGTCTCCCGCTTTGATAATTTCAATGAGTGGATTATTGATAGTGGTTGCTCACACCATATGACTAGTGACTGAAGCAAGTTTCTATCCTTGGAAGAGTATGATGGTGGTGTGGTTCATTTTGGCAATGATGCACCATGTATGGTTAAAGGAAAAGGGTCCATCTCTCTGAATGGAAAGAGTAGTGCTGACAATGTGTATTGGGTTGATGGTCTCAGACACAACCTTCGGACTGTTGCCTAGCTGAATGATAGTGGCCTCACTCTGGAATTCAAGAATGGAATCTGTAGAATCAAAGGAAAAGATGGTGAATTGGTGGCCACCGACATGCAGACCAAAGGTAACCTATTTCATCTGAATGCAAATATAAGTACATGTCTTATGGCTAAATTTGATGATAGCTGGATATGGCATAGGAGACTCTGCCATGTAAACTTTGATAACATTGTGAAGGCTAGTAAGATCAAGGCAGTTAGAGGGTTGCCGGTGCTAAGAAAACTGGATAATACCTTGTGCAGAGAGTGTCAATTAGGGAAAATGTCTTCCTCAACCTTTAAAGGTAAATCTTTCACTGCTGACAACTTGCTTGATCTTGTGCATACTGATTTGTGTGGTCCTATGAAAACTAGAAGTGTGCAGGGTGATAGTTACTTCATGATTCTCACTGATGACTGCTCAAGAATGATGTGGGTCACATTCTTGAAAGACAAGTCTGAAGCCTTTGTGAAGTTCAAATCTTTCAGAGCATTAGTGGAGAAGGAAAGTGGTAAAAGGATCAAGTGCCTCAGAACTAATCAAGGAGGGGAATTCACTTCCGGTGAATTCAACAAGTATTGTGAAGAATTTGGCATCAAGAGGCAACTGTCTACCCCCCGGACTCCACAATAGAATGGCCTAGCAAAGAGGAATAACTGGACTGTGGTTGAAGCAGCTAGAACCATGTTGATTCAAGGAAAAGTAGCTCACACCTTTTGGAGAGAAGCGGTAAGCACTGCAGTCTACACAATGAACCAGGTACTCATCAAGAAATGTAAGGATAAAACTCCTTATGAGTATTGGACTGGTAAGACACCTGTGGTTAGCTACTTTAGGGTATTTGGTAGCAAATGTTACATCAAGAGGAGTGAACATCAGGGCAAGTTTGAAGCTAAATGTGATGAGGGAATATTCCTAGGATATTCCACCAAGAGTAAAGCTCTCAAGTGTTTCCACAATAGGACTCAGAGAATTATGGAAAGTATCAATGTGAGAGTTGATGAAACCTCTGAGAAACCGGAGGAAACAAGCAGTGAGCAAGCTGTAAATGAACTGGTTGCAACCTTCTGGGAATCGGTTGTCAGTCAACCAAGTACCAGTAAAAATGTTCCTACACCGACAGATGTAGATGCTGATATTGATGGAGATGAGGATGAAGAAGAAAAGAAAGAGGAATCTATCAAGACCATTCCTTGGTATGTCAAGCTGAATCATGATCCTAAGTAGATCATAGGAGATAAGGATGCAGGAATCCTTACAAGAAGAAAAGTCAGAGAAAACTCATGCATGATCTCTAAATTCGAGCCTAAAACATTCAAAGAGGCACATAAGGATGAAGACTGGATCAAGGCAATGGAAGAGGAACTTGACCAGATAGAGAAAAATGGTACATGGTCCTTGGTACCTAGACCAGAGCACAAAAATGTCATTAGTACCAAATGGGTCTTTAGAAATAAGCTGAATGAGGATGGCACAATGATCAGAAACAAAGCCAGACTAGTGTGCAAAGGATATGCTCAAGAAGAAGGAGAAGACTATGGTGAAACCTTTGCTCCTATAGCTAGATTGGAAGGAGTTCGTATGCTTCTAGCATATGCAGCTTTTAAAGGCTTCAAAGTATATCAAATGGATGTAAAATATGCATTCCTAAATGGTGTACTTGAAGAGGAAGTGTATATAGAGCAACTAGATGGGTTTTCCCTATCTGAAGATAGTGACATGGTGTGTTGGCTACATAAAGCCTTATATGGTCTAAAACAGGCACCTAGAGCATGCTATGAACGCTTGCATTCCCATCTTGTGAAGATTGGATTTGAGAGAGCAAGTGAAGATAGCAATATCTACTTGAAGTCTGAAGGAGATCAGATCCTAATCTGTGAGGTATTTGTTGATGACATTATCTTTGGTGGAGATGACAAGATGAGTCATGAGTTTGCAGATGAGATGAAGAAAGAGTTTGAGATGTCACTTATAGGGGAGATTAAGTTCTTCATTGGACTGCAGATCCAATAGATGAGAGATGGAATCTTTATCACTCAGTTCAAGTATGTCAAAGAGGTGTTGAAGATCTTTGGCATGGAAGATAGCAAACCGGTTGGTACACCGATGGTGACCGGTTGTAAACTATCCAAAGAGGATGACTCAACATTGGTTGATGAGAAGGAATACTGATCAATGATTGGTAAATTGCATTATGTAGTGCATAGCAGACCGGATATTGCACATGTAGTTGGCATTACTGCAAGGTTCCAGAAAACTCCAAGAGAATCCCACTTGGTTGCAGTCAAGCGGATTCTTAGGTATCTGTAGGGAACTGTTGACTATGGATTGTGGTATCCATATAGCAAGGAATTCAACTTGAAAGTGTTCACAGATGCCGATTGGGATGGTAATGTAGATGACCAGAAGAGCACAACCGGTGGTGCATTCTTCCTTGGTGGTAGACGTGTCTCCTGGATGAGTAAAAAACAGAGTTGTATCTCTTAGTCTACAGCGGAAGCAGAGTATGTTGCGGCTTTCATGAACTGCACTTAGACAATTTGGATGAAGCATGTATTGAATGGCTTCAAAGTCCCTGTATCTGAACCGGTAAGTATATTCTATGACAATAATAGTGCAATTAATATCTCCAAGAATCTGGTTTTAGATTCTAGAACCAAGCACTTTGAGCTTAAGTATCATTTCTTGAGGGAAAAGGTTCAGAACAAAGAGATTGCACTGGAACATGTGTCCAGTAAGGAGCAGTTAGCAGACATATTCACCAAGCCTCTCCCAAAGACTACATTTACATACTTAAGAGGTGAATTAGGGGTACTGCCCCTTTAGGAGGTGAACTAAAAGCATTTGTTCCACATCAGTTAGGTATTGCATAGTCAATTTTTTTTTGATTGACGTGTTGAAGGATGCTACTCCTCAGGGGGAGCATCATAATGGAATAGGGATGTTTGTGCCTCCACTTTGGCATTGTTGTCAAAGGGGGAGAAGAAGTGTAGTGGAGAAGATATCTACAGAAATTGGGAGAAGACGAGTTTGCAGAGAGATATATTTGTATATTGCCATCAATGCCAAAGGGGGAGATTGTTGGCATTATGTGAACCGGTATGAGGACATAATGATATTGTATGTTGTCATTGATGTCAATATGTGATATGAAGAGAGAACTGACATATGTGAGAACCAGTATATATGCCAAAGTAAAACGGTATATTTGTTCAAGGTGAACCAACATGTCAAGGTGAACCGACATGTAGTCATGGGAACCGACACATGGAAGCATTGTATGACTACCGATTGGTAGGTAGTTTCCACTTCAGGATTTTTGGTTGGAGTATCTCAAGCTTGTGTGACTCAATTGGTGATCTTTATGTGATGAAGTTAGCATGATAACGAAGAACAGATAGTGTTGTCACATAAGCCTTGTGTGCGTGAAGGATCTTGCATAAAGAAGAGTGGTCTTATCTACCTCAGGAATGTGCAAAGTCTGTAAACGGTGATAACGTGTGATGGGTTATCAGCCGCCATGAAATCAGGGGAAAACGAACGATGGAGAATGTCTTGAGATTGGATCAAGAATGTTGCATTCAATACAGTATGATCAATGGTCAGGATTGAACTATTTGAATTCCTTAACCTAACAGGTCTAGGGTTTAGGGCTTATGCTACCGACCTGTCTGTTGTCCTATAAGGTCGATGTTGTGATTCTTTTAGAGGTTGTTGGCAAAAGTTGTGTGTGTGTATCTAAGAGAAGAGATACGTGATTCTTGCCAGACCAGAGGAGAGAAGTCATATCTGCAGAGTGTAAGTGCAGAAGGTGAAGAGGAGCTTAAGCGGATCTGCATTAGCATTGAGTGCTATTATCAGGTCATTGATATACCTGTTGATCTTTAACTACTTCAACAGTTGTGAAATCCCCTAACAGGGTAGCCTTAACCGGCTTGTTGAAAATCCTCTAACAGGGTAACTTGAAGCTACTGAGTCATTCATATCCTTTAGCTATTGAGTTCTTGAAATCCTCTAACAAGGTACCCTTAATAGGGTTTAACCCTTAATCGAGTATTGTAGCCATCCCTTAACTGGGTGATCCCTAATAGGATCGGTTCCTAATAGAACCTATTGTATCTGTCTTTAACCGGACAAGGCTCCTAACAGAGCGGACTTCCAAAGAGTTCAAAAACAAGCTTGTGGGTATTCATCCCCACCGTGGTTTTTCCCAGTTGGGTTTCCATGTGAAAATATGTGTGTCATGTGTGATGTTTTCTTCATGTGATGTTATGATTGTTTTCTGATTAAGTGGTGATGCATGTTGATCTTGCTGTAATATGTACATCTTTAATGGTAGATTGCCTGTTCATGCATTAGAGTGAAATGGGAATGAAGAGTTAGATTATATGAGAAGATAAGTGTCAACCGGTCTTTGCTTGCCTCAGTTACACTGGGCTTTGCCAGTTGAACTCTATTGAAGGACCGGTGCCACTGTTTGTCTGTCAGTGCATTAGTGTTAGTTGACAAACCAGTTTAAGGTTGAGTTTTTGCCTGTATTGATTCACCCCCCCCTCTCAGTACCACTTTGGTACTATTTTCTCATCATTAAGTTATCAGAGAGAAGACACCAATGTTGCTTTTGGTCCTTGATCTTTTTGTCCCCAATAGTTGTTTCCATTCCACAAACCATGTGATACTTGTATGTTCATGCCACTGTGGTAGGAGATAATCATGAGGCCCAACAACACATATGGAAGATACATGGGGCAAAGAGAAAATGCACACAAAAGACGCAAAGAATACATGATATCCAAGTATGTTATAGAGTCAACACCACAAGGATATGAACTACATTATCTTTCAAGTGCTACTCAAACTATATATAAGATTAGATGTTAGAGAGAAAATTAGGGAGTGTCATCACAAAGCTCAATGGTATGGAATCATGTGGAACCAAGTACTCCTCACATACAAATGAGGATACTTGATCCTACTAGTCCAATGCTCCATGAGTGGGCATCTCTTCCACAAACATCCTTATTCTATTAAAAAAAACTCAAGCCATTAGAGTAGGCATTATCTTAGTTAATTGATTACCTATATTCCATTAGTTTTTACTTGATTAGAAGACTCCTTAAATGTGATTGCCTATGTGGTATCACTTTGGATTAGGGAAATATTGGGAGACACTTCCATTGCCATGTCTAATACCTACATTTTAAGCTCATCACATTCTCTAATGAATGTGGCATGAAAAACAAGGCACAGTTTCACTCTTAAACAAAATTTCACAACATGATTACAATGAATCTATCTCAATATTTCATGAAGCACAAATTTATTCCCAAAATTCCATACATCATAACTCACACAAAACTATCAAATTTTCCAACATTTCAAAAGTCTCCAAACTAGAAAATTTGGAATCTAACCATTAAAATAGCTTGAAAATTTACCCAAAACCAAATTAAAAAACAAACAAACTAAAAGTACCCAAAATTAATATGGACCAGCCATTGTGAATTTACCAAATTAGCTTCAATGTATGCATCATTTTACATATTTAAATACTTACTTTCATGTTGAATTGTTTTATTTTAGCATGGATTTTCATACTAGCTAGCATGGAAGTCAAAGAGTGGGGATATGTAATGGTGAAAAGTACACATCATGTACTTTTCCCTCTGTTTTAAGCTCACTTTGACTAGATTGTCCCTAGAGAAATGATTGGAGTACACATGTCATATTAAAAACAAAAATGCTTAACAATATTTATAACCTAACTTGAACCATCTCTACACATCCACAAGGACCAATCTTGAATCTATATTTATGTGTTGACTATACCGAGTAAAATTTATGGGTATTGAAATGACAAGATTTGCAAACATCTAGGTCCAAGCTAACTCCCTCCAACTTGCCATTATTGGCTGACTAAATAACAAAAAATGTTAAATTTTATGTTAGAGCGTTGTATTTAAGGAAAAATCCTAATTCATCTTGTTGAACACACACCGGATGCTAAGAGGGGGGTGAATCAACATAAATCAAAATTTCAGACTGCAAACTTATGTTAACTAGTTAATTTTAGATATGCACATCTAAGAGATTTAAATAGGAACAACATAAAACATCAACATAAGAACACCGATATTTTATATGTGGAAAACCCGAACTAGGAAAAAACACTGAGTGTTAACTCACAAAATAATCCACTAAATAGACAAGATTACAAAAGGGAGCTCACTGCTCCAAACTTTCTATCCAAGGCTAACTACTCTTAGGGCAAGATATAAAGATGGACTTGCACTCTTAAGCTAACTACAATAGGGTAAGATACAAATTTACAATAATTAGAAAAAGAATTGCATGAACAAAAGAATCTTAGTATGTTGATCATAGTTCTTGATGTAGCACAAATCTAACCCCACAAAATATCTAAACCATCTAGTCTCCAAATTCTTGATCTTATACCAACTGATATCTTTGCATCACTTACATCACCATCCTTACATTAAGTCACACAAACAATCACTGCTATATTTTGCATTCACACCAATACACACATTGCATCTATCCTATACCTGTACATATATACCAATTCAAAACAATCATCTTTACCAAGTTGGCCACACAAGATATTGTAACATGTATGCACGCTCCTAAACCAAAATATACAATTGGACCCACAATGTGAAACATAATCTTAATCTAGACCAAAACTGAAACCAACTGAAAAGCTCCAGACCAAAAAGAAACATCTAGATCATTTTCCAATACATGAAAGAGTCTTTCAGTAAACTCCAATGATACTATCTAAACACAAAACACTTCCAAAACAAAACATGAATACTTAGGACTATAATACAGCTTCCAGACCCAATACACTGCTCCCAATCTACTTTCAGATTTCATACTACTTTTGGATTCCATACTACTTTTGGATTTCATACTACTTTTGGATTCCATACTACTTTCGGATCAAGGGGTTGGCATCAATGACAAGATAAAGGCATATGTGTAACAATCTCCCCCTTTGTCATTGATGACAACACCTGCCAAACAACCTTGCCAATTTGGTTATCAAAATGTTATTCTATCTCAATATACAACTTTACTTCCTACACATACAACTTATCTTTCTCTCCCCCTTTTCCATCAAATAAAGAGGATGCAAAGAACTCCCCCTAAGAAAAATAATCCATACACAAAAATTAAATGTGAAGCCAAAAGAAATTAAGCGCCTTGAAGAACCAAAGTGATGGCTCCACCATACATTGACTGCATTTGCTGTAAAATAGCATTCCAATCTATATCAACAAAATCAAGTACCTTGATTTGACTCTCCAATTCAACAATGCATGTTTTGACTTCTTCACAACTTGATGGAGATGGCAAAACATCACATAATTTCTTTGCATTTCTTGTCACCTTTAACATTCCGGAGATGTGAATTTCAATAGTGTCATGCAATCTAACAAAGTCTTTCTTAATTGCTTCCTTTTGAACAATACAAAGCTCCAAATATTTGTTCAAATGACATATTTTCATTCTTTTGGAACCATCTTCATCTGTCTAGGGTTCAAAGGTCTTTGAAATATCATGGATGGCACGTTCTGTATCCAAAATTCTTTTCTGACTCTAAATGCCTCTATAGCATGATCAATATTGGCATCAAGAGAGTCTATCTTTTCCTTCAACCTGACATGAGATTTTGTACATTTTCTCTGTAGAGACTGTTGTAGACGTCTAAAATTAATTAAATTAAATATTTAATTAATTTATCCTTTCTACATAATTAATTAATTTAATTATGTTACCCTTATTCCTCTCAAAACTAATTAATTAATTTTGTCGCTATAGTCTAATAATTAATTTGTCAATAAATTAATTATTTATCCATTTTCCTAAAGTCCTCTAAATCATTTATTTCTCTAAATTCTCTTTTAGAAAAATTAATTAAATTAATTCATGTGATTCCTACAAGGCCCTTCTTCTAATCCTCACTTATCCTAATTAAATCTTCTAGAAGCTTGATTATTATTATTCCTCAATTTCAAATTCCTCCACTTATTCTCTCTCCTCATGTCACATCCTCCTAACTTATCCACTTGTATTCTAATCTCTCAGTAACCCACCTAATTTCCCCTCTTAATCATTTGCACAATCCTAATCACCATGACTAGGAGAAAGTCAACCATTTGCCATAAATGGTTTGTCTCCTTCACCTTCCAAACCTTAAATGCAACCACTTTGGTCATGTCAAAGGATCTCAAATCCTTTGTACATCCCCATGCCCTATCTTCCCAAGGAATTTTGAATTCCTTTTCTTCTCTATTCTTCCCATGCAATCTTCTATTTATGAATTTTTAATTCCCTTGTCCCTTCTCAAGGAATTTTTAATTCCTTTTATTCTTTCAATGTACTTGGGGATCTCTTCCCCATGAACCTTGAGGGGTGTGGAGACAAGAAATGCCTTTATGGAAAATCTCTTGGTCTCCACACCATGTCCTCTCAATCCTTCCCATCACTTTCTTTCAATCTCCACCCTCTATTTCAAATCAATCTTGGCCCTCTCAAATCTATAGATTGGGGTCTCCTCCCCTCATTTCCATATCTCATCTTCATGCAATCATATTTTTCTCTTTTTTGCTTAGAATTATCTCCATAGAGCCCATATTATAGTCATTTTTCTCCACAATTATTCATTTTATCACTCATCCATTCATCCATCAAGCATCTTGCATTGTTGTTGTGTAGTGAAGAGCATTCCACATCCCCATCTAGGACCAATCCAATCAAGCTAAGGAGGGGTGCATCCTTGTCTTCATCAAAGTTCCAATCCGAGAAGTTAGTGAATATTGGTGAAGGTATAATGATCAATTATGTTATGTTATTTGAATGATTTCATGCTACTTTGGATTTAGCTAACCATTTGCTCTCACATCAATTTTCCCTTGGTTCATTTTGGCATGTTTGGTGGGACCCATACCCCTTAACATTAACATTTTTGTGTGTGTTTGTGAAGTTTTAGTTGCAAGTTTCAGTTCGGCATCCCTAACTGCACTTTGGCATCTCTGCGTATGTTGGATTAACGTCTGCAAGCAAGATTGACATCTACGTTTGAATTCAAAATTTTCCTGCTCTATTTTTGCAGGTTTTGTCGATTGATATTTGCGCATCTTTTGATTCGGCGTCTCTTCCCCTTCAATGTTTTTAAAAACTCTCTTTCTACTTATTGCATTTTCATTAAAAAAGCACAAAAATACTTAAATATCAATCTAAAAAGCACAAAAATATTTAGGCTGGATATAATTATAATTCTAACAATCGAACAATTTAGCAGTAGATTAGTTTTTTTAAGCTATTTAGCATACTTTTTTTTTGAGTTTCATCGCTTTGGTGTTTGTGCAGATGGATAGCGTCTCTGCTGACCTTGTGTTCCTGCCTGAATTTGAATTTTAAATTTTCTATCATAATGGTTTCTATGTAGATTATGTTTCAGTGTCTACACAGACGATCAATGTCTGCGCTCTACATCAGCGTCTCCACATGTATAAGATTCGCTCCAATTTTTCAAATTTGAATTCATAATTTTTGTTTCTCACCTTTCTGTCTTCTACTTAGGATCAGGCCCTACTTCGATACCAGCCAACGTCTGCGCAAACGTTCGGCATCTGCGTCGAAGTAGTTAGGATTTTTTTATTGATATGAATTTTGAGTTTTGTAGATCCCTCTCATGAGTCCAAAGCATTTTTGATAAACTACTAACTTGTTTCTTACAACACGTTAGTCGAAGACAAGAATTTTTCCTCTAGCATTGGTTTGCTTTCATTGTATTTATATTAGAAAACCTTATCATGTGGGACTAAATGAACTAGTATTTTTTGTGCTTTGTGCATTTGCACTTGTGTAGAGAAGACCCAAATCACTAACACACACTATCCTCTCCTCCTGATTTTCATAATTTTGGGTGCACGAGAAAAGTGTTAGCAATGCTCAATTTTCTTTTTTATAGGTAGAGGGCTTATCCCCCTGAGTAGCCCATAAGGCCAATTGAGGGGTGAATGACCAAAGTGGTAATGGGATCTTAGCTAAGTCACCCATCAGTCGCTATATAAAACATGTGGGATGAAATTTCTCATGACAAGTGCTAATTTCCTACCTATGTCGACCTCTCCAGTACCTGTGTTCTACATGAAGGAGGCCTCATGAGGGAGAGAGCATACATGAATGCCCAAAAGAGAGTCTTGTACTAAGAACTATGTTTTAGTGAGACCAAAATCCTACGTTAGTGGTGCAAGGGATGTGAATCATACCTTGAAGTTACCTCTCATTTACCCACTCAAGATGAGATAGGAATCCCTCATATGATCTCTAGAACTTTGGGGTAAGAGAATCTAGTATGCTCAAGAAGTGAGTGTGCCACAAGGGGGAGTCAATGCTACTAGAATCTCTATCTATCTGCTTGTTTGAGGTATTGCTTGTACGAGAGGCCCATCTAATTATTTACATTTTTGAACCTAAGATGTATGCTTGAAGTGTCTTCATTTTGCATTTTTATCATTGGGCTAATCTAGGCCCCCAATCACCTTAACACTTGTCATAAAGCATGAAAAACTTTTCCAATGTGTTTTTATTGTCTGATATTTTCTTGCCAAGAGTAGACAAAACCAATTTTTTTCTAAAATTGACCAAGTTTGACTAGATTCCCATCAAAATTTTCATTCTAAACTGTCAAACTGTCCTTTAGCATCTTCGCCCTATCAAACACTAAGTTTTGGTGTCTCCGCATAACTATTTCAGCATCTTCATCCTGCTTTAGTGTCTCCACCCTGATCAAATTTCTAGTTAGTTTCATTCATGCACCATAAAACTAAGTCCCTTAAGCATCTGAAGAAGTCAATATACCGCCAAGTCAAGAAGAAGAAACCTAGTTATAAGAAACTCCTTAAGCGTCATAAGTTTTTGTATATCAATTGAAGACTCTTATTGAAACATAAGACCTTTTGCACCATTTCCATGATTATCTCCATGGTCACAAAAATGAGTTAAATGATGAGGAGTCATTGAGAATTTGTTCTTTCCACCAAAGATCAGGTTTATCCCAAAGTATCAATAGGAGTGGTCGCATTCCTTTGTCCAATTTGCCCAATCCTCAAACCACTTATTGAGTCATCAATCCATTTAAGGTAACCTTCCTTCTTTTCACATTTCTTTTCTTCAATTAACCTCCTTTTCTTCCACAATCATCATCAAACCTTTTCTAAGGACTTAGCATAATCAACCCAATCGACCAATCAATTAATCATCAACCTTAATCAAATCAAATCATCTAATCAATCAATCAACCTCACACTAAGGTTCATACTTTGTTAAGATTTGATTTATGCCTTTGTCCTTAATCAATCATTCATTTTCTTTTGTACTTGGGAAATAATCTCCGTTAGGTACCTTTTCTTAACCATTTTGGGTTAATCAAACCCTAATCCTTTTGCCTTATTTTTTCTTAGAAATGTAAGTCTATCCTAAGTAGAAGAAGGCCTTGATCAATTATCCAAAGGTCTGAATTTATCCTAGCTTGGTTTGTCACCTTTCTTTGTGGTCACATCATCAAATCCCTACCTAAGTCATAACCCAAGGGCTAAGTTGTTACTTTAATCAAATCAATCTTGTCCTAATCCAAGGACCATCCAAATCAAATCCAATTTAAATCAAACCAAACTTGCTAAGTCCTCTCATCATTCTTTCTTTTCAAATCCAAACCATTTTCAAAGTTCTTTTTCATCTTCTTTCATCTTTAAGGTTACCCGTAAATGGTCTTGACTCGCTCAAAAAAAGTAAAAATGACCGCCGAAGGCAAAACCGAAGAACCCTTCAATCAAGATCCTTAACAAGAAGAAGAAGAAGAACTCATTGATCAGCCTGATCTTTCCCCATGTGTGCAATCCTTCATATATGATCCATATAACCAAGACATGATGGAAATATTTTTCAAACATGATCCTAATGGGCTTGTGGCTCAACTTATCACACAAGGAGTGTGTGTGCCCCTGGCTTTGATAGATCTATCCTTGATAGACCATCGAAAGGTGAACTCACAAGCAATTCTATTCTTGATCTACTTCTTCATTTGCTACCTACGACATCTGCACCTACAACCACCTTACCTCCAATTTATATTCCTCCAAGAACCTCTAATCCTCCAAGGTCATCCATCCCCCTTCACAACATGGCTAACTACATCAACACTAGCTTGCCTCCTGCTAGCACAATTCATGGGTCGCAACCTCCAAACACTTCACAACCTCCCTGCTCTTCTTACCAATAAATTGGTGGTGGTGGTGGTGGTATCCTGTCCTGTCCAATCAATTTCTAGGCTCTAACATGGGTCATTATGTCCCTAATGTCCATAACCAACAACCTGACCTTCTAAAGGAAATCCAGGACATGAAGGACCTCATAAAAAAATATTCAAAAATGGGACAAACAAAAGACCATACACTTTTGAGGAAATATTTCCTTGTCCATATGACCCTTCTATTTCAGTTGCACCCTATCCCCCTGGTTTTGAAATGCCAAGTTTGAGAAGTATAAGGGAAAGGGTAACCCTAGAGACCATGTTCACAAATTTTATATGTTGTGTCAAGAGGTCTCTTACAGTGATATCTACCTTAGGAGACTTTTCCCTAAAAGTCTTAGTGGGGATGCCCTCACTTGGTTTTCCACTCTACCCCATGGCTCTATCAAGTCTTTCCTAGACCTAGCAAATTTTTTTTTGTCCCACTATGCCTACAATATTGATAATGATGCTTCTATGATGGACTTATGCAATACAAAGTAGAGGCTCGGAGAAACCTTCGCCAACTTCCTCCAACGATGGCGACATCTTATCCAAAGATTTACTTGGGACATAACATAATCATACTTGTTTATGGTATGAAAACAATAATGTTGAAAGACTAAAATAGATTCAACCACAAAACCCTAGCCTAACAACAACAAAGATCCACCATAACATATGAAGATTACCTAAGACAATGCAAATCAACAAAATCACAAAGATTATACCATCACATGTCCACTAGGGTTTGAATCTCCGTTCTTCCTATCTCCATTGATCTTGCTTGATATATTTGCTCTCAGATTTTATGTGTGCACAAGAGCTCAACAAATAACGGAAATGTGGTTGCAAGTAGGCTTGATTGCATAAGAAAGTTTGAATGCATAGGAGGATTGATAATGAAAGAAGCATCCTCTTATATAGAAGACACTGTAGGAAATGAAGGGATAAGATTAAGAGGTGTAAAAGATAGATGGTCGGCTAGGATTAGATGCTAGGTAGAAAATAAGAAAATAATGAGAGGGTAGCTAGTGTAGGAATTAAGAGATGAATGACATGTGTCATAGGTAGAAAAGGCTAATGAATTAATTATACTCCAAAATAAATGTATTTATTTAAATGAGGAAAAACGCTTAGATGAGGATTAATGAATTAATTAAATAAATAAAGATTTATTTAATTAATAGAAGAATTAGGATAAAATAATTAAATAAATAAAAATATTTATTTAATTAGACAGGACAATTTTAGGTGTCTACAGTACCAAGTTGAATTATTCCAACACAACTTGGTACCTGAATTATCCAAACCCTTTACTTGTCAATGTTTGGATACTTTTGAAGAAATCTCCAAGAAAGTCCTAGCCTTGGAAAGTGTCCTCTTAGAGGAAGGAATGTTAAAGAATTATTAGAAATCTAATCAAGGTTCCTCCTCTTACAATGACAATCCCAAGTATTGGTCTAAAAACAAAAATGTTGTTAATGATGGAGTCACTGATGCCAAGTGCATCCAAACTATGGCTGCCCCATCCAAACCAACCCTCACAATCAATCCCAACCCCATAACAATGTCCCCATCCAAGGTCGACCTCCCCACTCCAATAACTAGTCTTAATGTGAGTATACTCCGCTCACTGAACCCATTGAGGTCATCATCCAAAAGCTTGTCAAGGTTGGAGTTTTTGTCTTCGTGATGACATGTCCTTTCGATCCAAATCAACCTAAACTCCGATGGTATAATGAAAATTAATATTGTGACTATCATCAAGTCAATGGTCATGACACACACAAGTGTATGAAACTTAAGAACTACATCCAAGACCTAATTGACAAGGGTGACATTGAGGTTGTGACTACTAAGCCTAGTAATTCCAATGACAAAATCAAAATGTACTAGGACCCTTTTCCTAAGCATGGTAAGGACAAAGCCTCATCATCTCATGCAATTCATTATGACTATACCAATTATGTCTTCGACTTTGACTCCTTGGTAGGCCACATAGAACCTATCGATACCCATGTTAACACCATCACAATCCAAGGAGTTGATTCCCCTCCCACCCCTCATATACCTAGGGTTACCATCCAAGGTTCCCCTCTTCCGCAATCATCCAACCAATGCTCTCAAACAAAAATAGTCATTCAAGGTGCCACACCTTTTACTCTCTATTCTCAGAATGACTGCAATGTTACCACCTGAAGAGGAAGAGTGACTGTTTAGGGAGCTCCTCCCCCTCCTCCATAACCTCCCATGCCATCCACCCATCACTAAAATATCCATGATCATCTCAGTGAGACACCTATACAAATCTCTATCCTTGAAATCCTCAAGACATCCCCCATCCATAAAGAGATCCTTGAGCAATCCCTCTTAGAGTCCCTTGTCCTGGATAATATCAATGCAACCCAATTTCAATCCCCCTTCCTACACCAAACATTCCTCCTTTATATGGTGCAGTTCCACCTCCTTGCTCTTATAGAGAGAAGAGACCTGCCTCTCCTCTTGTTCAACCTAAAATACCTCAACCTAAACCTTCAACTATAAGAGATGAGAATATTCTTCCTTCAATAAGCATTCCTCCTCCTTCTTAGTCTTCCACTAAGACTCGATGGAATCGTTGTGCGAGAGACTACCAATGAAAGCGTCGTGCTTGAGCTTGTGAAGTTGTTCCTCAAAATATTCAATCTCCCAAAACTCCAACAATTGACATGATTCCCTTTTCTCCTAAACAAGATGTTGAACCTACATCTCCAAATCATAAGTTACAAAAAACATGTGATGGTTTTACTCCCATTCGTGTTCATGCTCCTCTTTCTATAAATCTTGATGAAGAAATAGGTGAAGATATTATTCATGATGGTAATACAACTCCTAATGCTTGTGATAGTGACTATGAATATGTTGATGTGGACAAATATTTATCTGCAGAGTTTTCAAAAGCCTTAATCCTATCTCCTAGAAATGAACAAAGTTACTTAGCACATGAGCATAGTCCTTGTTTGGATCTTGTGATAGCTCCATCTGCTATGTTCGATGTCACTCCTCTAGCATGTTTCCTGCCTTCCCAAAATAGTGATTAGCAAGATAGGGAGGTGGATGACATGCTAGATTAGCTTCATTAGCACCATAGAGCCTCTACCTCTCTCTCTTTTCTTGTTCTTTTGTGACCATTCCTCTATGTGTATCCCTTTTCTTATATGTCTACTTGAGAACGATGCAAAGCATTGATATCTCTTTTGGTCTCTTTCATGTTGACTCAAAAGACACCTTCTATTCCCTTTCTTCCAAGGTAGTTTCCTTTCTTCCAAGGTAGTTTCTTTTCTTTAGGGAATGATGACTATTCTATATATATATATATATATATATATGATATACATGAGTTATCATACTGATGAATACTAAGAGGGGGGGTGAATTAGTATGCCTAAAAACTTAATCAAATTCTTAAACAATTTTCCAACAGACCGATGTAGTAGTTTAAACAACAAACCGGTTAAAACATAAACAAGCCAAATAGAAAATAGAGAATTCACCCACAGAAGCACAATCACCATAACACAAGATATTTTGACGTGGAAACCCAAATGGGAAAAACCACGATGAGTAAAACTCACAAGTCAACTGTCTGCAAAATAGTAACCAGACCGGTTAAGGCCTTACATTGTTCTTCACCAGAATAGATCCTATTAGGAATCCAGATCTCTGTTAGGAGATAAGTCCTGTTAAAGATTACCTGTTAAAGGATTTCAGATCCACAACCGTGAACCACCTTGTTACAGGATTTACAAAAGGCTTGGTTGGGCCTACCCGGTTAAGGGTTTCAGACTTGTCAAAGATTAGTAATCAACAAGTGAATGATCTAGAAAGTAGCACAAAATGCTTGATTAGATCCTTGACAATTCTCTGTTAATGCATTGCAACATTACTTCAGTCTTCTAACCTTTGCACTCACAATCTCTGTAGTGAGATGCCTTTTTCACACAAACCTAATCTTCTCTCCAACACTCGCACACATCAACTCTTCAAAACCCTAGACATGATGTCCTCATATAGGAATCTGATTTCATGTCGATCCAATAAGATTAGACTACAATTTCCTAGGTACAGTGCATCTAGACACATTCGGTAACATGACACAGAAAACCGCTAAAGTGTCAGTGGATGATAACTCATCACACTTTATAATTATACCGGTTTAAGACAGTATACTGATTACCAGTTAACAAAGACTGGTAAACTGGAACATAGTGTTCCGATCAAAAAGATTAACTGGGGGTCCTTGTTCTGCTTGAGGTCTTCATACCACTTAATGTCTTCATGCCACTTGAGGTCTTTGGTCATGCTTTGACTTGTAAGCATCTTCTGCAAAACACCAATAGTCTTCTACAAACAAAGACTATACATTTAATGGCATATAGTACCGGTGTGAACAACACAACACATATTACCGGTTGAGAATAACTCATACATAAAATAAGTGTGTGTCCATCAATGACAATCATAACTAAACATCATCAAAATACCAACACATACAACATACTGACCTTGAGGAAAGCGAAACTACCTCATGATTTATGTTTGTGTTTATTATCCTTGGGTTTATTCCTCAATTGGGGGCTAAATCCTTGTGATAACTCTCTCTCTCTCTCTCTCTCTCTCTCTCTCTCTCTCGTATCCTACCTTAAAGCAATCACTCTCAATAAGGCGTGCGTGATCGCTTTAACATGGGGGCATACACTCCGCTCATATTTTCCTTCTTGATACTTAAAGTTACATAGTGAACTTGACCTTTGTAATTTTTGGTATCCTTGCTTTTCCTGACTCATAGTGAGGGAAACCTTGCTACATGCAGTTGTGGTCCTTCCCTCTCGATCTTCCCTTTTACTTTGTCAATTGATGTCATAAGATCCTTAGTCGACTGGGGGCTTGGTGTATCTTGCCTCCTTGATGTGGTGAAAGTCTTTCAATCTTGTATCCTTGAACTTTATCGTTAGTATTGGTGTATGCTTATACTCCTGCTAAAGTGGGGGCTAAATGTAGCATCATAAAATTGCGACCTTGCAATTTTTAATGACATTTGGGTCTTCACATTGGCTAAATGAATCCCTAAGCCTGATTGGAGACCTGAGACATGCTCACACTGCCTGAAGCTTGCATTTCCTCACATCCCACACTCCCTGTTGTTGCTTCCTATCCTAAATTAGGGTAGGATAAGGGGCATGGCATCCCTGTCCTTGCCTTTTTTTGGCCCCCCTCTATATTTATTCTTCATTGGGCTTTGCATTTGTCAAGCGGGAAAAGTTTCCCTATGTCGGCCTATGACAAAAAATCAGTCAATTAACCCTAATTGATGAGTATATAAGACACATTCTCTCTCTCATTTGCATAAGTCAAGAAGTTCATATGAGCTCACTAAGTGGAAATTTCATTCCTAAGAGAAATCAAGCATTCAAGCATTCCTTTCAAGCATTGAGAATTCTCAAGTTTGCTTTCAAGGCTACGTGTTGCATTCAAGTCAAGGATTCAACCATTGAAGAGGAGATCTCTTGTGACATACAATTGTACATATCCTTTCAAACAACTCTATCAACATTTTGATTACATCCTCCCTTGAGGTGAATTCCATTTCAGTCATTTACTTACTTGCAAGTACTTTTCATCATTTGGTTAATTCCAAAACCGGGGTTTGACCTGAAGACAAACCCCCAATCCCAACAACATTTTATCTCTTTTCTATGTGTAGGTTGTAGGTGCATAGCTGTATTTGTAGATTTGGACTCCATTCTCGGAGGTGGATAAAACCCTTTTTGACACGCGGATCTTTCGAAGGACCATGTGCACTTTCAACACGGTCTCGACAACTTTTGCCCAAATTTGCAGGGAAGCTTCGTCTTGGCCTTTTATTGCTAAATCTAGGTGCACAACTTCATCCCACATTTCTATCTCAACTTATAATCATTTCTTTGTCGCTTTTACACTTTGTCTTAAATCGGATAATTCAACCTATTGCATTCTAAAAGAGGGTTACTTTCACTTTCTAAATTCATTGTCAATTCACTTAGAATTCATTCTCTTGAGATGGGATCTAGTGAATTCTCCCCCTCTTTTAAATGTAATGTGTGTGAGAGGTTGAAGATAATCTTTTGCAAAAATTTCACTCCTTTCCTTGAGGAGAGAAAAGCTTTCCTCTTGACTTCTCCATCACCCTTTTTCACCATATTACAAATATATTTGATGATGCCTACATAAATAATATCACTCTTGTCACCCCTTCTACTCCATTTGAGCTCCAACTTTTCCTCCCTGAATTGATTGACTGGGATCAATGAGGACAACCCGTTCTTGACATCTATGCCAATGATGATGCCCTCCTGACATTACTTACTATGCAATACCTCAAAAATCACACATTTGTGAATAGGATTTAGTTGAACCCAGAGGCATACTTTGGTAGTCAGGTCAATTCCATCAGTCACAAAAATGAAAATAACAAGAAAAATCAAAAGTCCCTAGGTGAAAATCTCTTTGAGGCGCCTTTGGACACAGAAAAAGTAAAAACAAAGGATGCATCTTCTGGTGAAAACCTATATCAGGCGCTAGAATATGAGGGTCTTGACTTGCCTACCATGGTTCCCTCACACCAGGAGGAATGACCCTTGCTCATTCAAGAAACTGACACTATCAACATGGGAACAAATGAGAATCCAAAGAATGTGCTTATTTCTAAGTCCCTTATGAATCAAGAAAAACAAAATTTCATGAGCTTTCTACAAGAGACACAAATCAATTTTGCCTGGTCTTATGCTGACATGCCAAGCCTTGATCTAGAATTAGTAGTACATAATCTTGCAGTTTGATCAGATGCCAAACCTATCAAATAGAAGCTATGCAAGATGCATCTATAGGTTTCCCTCTTAGTTAAAGTAGAACTTCAAAAAATGTTGGATGTTAGATTCATCAAACCCATAGACTATCCTGAGTGGGTTTCAAATATTGTACCGATTGGCAAACCCTCTAGGGGCATCAAAATTTGTATAGACTTTAGGGACCTTAATAAAGCATGTTCAAAAGATGATTTTCCTTTGCAAAACATTGACATGATAATTGATCTCATAGCAGGACATGCAATGCTCTCCTTAATGGATGGTTTCTCCAGGTACAACCAAATCAGAATTACAGAAGAGGATCAACATAAGATGGCATTCACAACTCCTTGGGGTACCTTTTTCTATCAAGTAATACCCTATGGTCACAAGAACGCGAGATCGACCTATCAAAGAGCAATGACCACCATCTTCCATGACCTTCTGCATAATATAATGGAAGACTATGTAGATGATCTCCTAGGCAAGTCCAAAACAAGAGAAGAACACATTTTGGTGCTAAGGAAGATCTTTGAAAGACTTGAGAATTATAAGTTGCACCTAAATATTAAGAAATGTGTCTTTGGGGTTACATCAAGAAAACTACTGGGCTTCATAGTCTCCTGTAGAGGAATATAAGTGGATCCGGCTAAGGTCAAAGAAATCATGGAAATGCCTCCTCCCAAGACACTTAGACAACTACGCAGTTTACAAGACAAACTCCAATCCATCTGCCGCTTTATTGTACAACTTGCAAATAAGTGTCAGCTATTTAGACATATCCTATGCAAGACACTAGATTCAAATGGGATTGCCTATGTTAGAAGACCTTTGATAAATTGAAAGAATATTTGGCCTCCCCTCTAGTTTTGATGCCACCCATTCCAAGGTAGCCTCTCCTTTTGTATATATCAACAACTACAGTGGCATAGAGGGCATTATTAGCAAAAACATATGACAAAGGCAAGGAGCATGCAATTTACTACATCAACCAAACTCTTGTGGGGTATGAACTCAATTATACTCCTATATAAAGAGCTTGCCTTGTGCTAGTCTTCAGCACATAGAAACTACGCCACTACATGCTCAATAACAAGACTAAATTGATAGCAAAGATTGATCCTATAAAGTACTTGTTATCTAAATCAGCCCTCACAGGCCGTACAATGAAATGGGTCATGCTCCTGAGTGAATTTGATAGAGTACGTGGACCAAAAAGAAATCAAAGGAAAATTCATTGCAGACCAATTGGCTGATGCCCCTCTTCAAGGTGATCACCCCCTTGTAACAAATTTTCCTAATGATGTCATTGTGATCATCATCACATCCACAAAATGGCAATTATACTTTGATGGATCTGGCACACAACATGGATTGGGGGTAGGTATATTGCTAATCACACCTCAGGGAGACTGCATCCCTAAGTCCTATAATATAGCCTTAACATGCACAAACAACATTGTGGAATATAAAGCTCTCATCACTAGACTCCGCCTAGCTATCCAATAGAAGATCACAGAGCTATAGGTCTACAATGATTCCCAACTTGTCATAAAACAAGTCAATAATGAGTACCAAAATAAAAATGACAAATTACTCCCTTATTGCAGTATGGTGGAGGATTTCAAGTAACACTTCACCTTTATTTAGTTCGATCAAGTTCCTAGGACCAACAATAAAGATATCGATGTAATGGCCACAATTGGTTCCCTTTTATAGATGCCTGCAAATAGTCACAATTGTGAATTCTTGGTTGAGAAACTCTTAGTATCGACATACAATGTCCTCAAATCATAAATGGTATGTTTCCTCATTGGTCCTCAATCCCCTTGGTACCAATAAACCTTTGCTTACCTTTGAGACAATGTCATCCCCCAACCTCACTAAAACCCAACAACAAACCTTCATCCGTTGATCCTCCCATTACACTATCCTCAGTGATACCCTATTTTGAAGGCACTTTGACAGAACCCTCCTAAGGTGTTTAGACAAAGAGAAGGGTGAATGGGCACTAGGTGAAGCACACAAAGGTATTTGTGGAGCACACTTAAGTGGCCTCACTTTGGCTAAGAAGCTCTTGTGTACAAGATACTACTGGCCAACAATGGAAGAAGATGCCTATCATTATGTAAAGAAATATATTCCTTGTCAGAAATATGGTGACAAGATTCATGCACCTTCTCAAGATCTATAGCCATTCATCACACCATGGCCCTTCTCGCAGTGGGGTCTCAATCCCATAGGAAAAATCCATCTTGCCTCATCTAGTGGACATAAATTCATAATCACTACTACAAAGTACTTCTCCAAGTGAGTGGAAGCTATACCACTCACTTTCACCACTAGCAATTTTTTTTCTAAATTTATCTTGAATTACCTAATCTACTGCTACGAAGTTCCTAAGGTTATCATAACAGCTAATGGCCGAACCTTCAAAAATTAGGATGTAAAAGAATTATGCCATAAATTCTCCATCCAACACTACTTTTCCACCACATACTACCCACAAGGAAATGGTCAAGTTGAGGCGTCAAATAAAACCCTTATCAAAATCCTAAAGAAAACAATCAATGAAGCTCCCCGTGATTGGCACTTACAACTCCATCCCGCCCTTTGGGTCCCTAGTCTTTGGTTCTGAAGATGTTCTACCCCTTGAGATCAAAATTCCTTCACTTTGGGCCTCGTTGCAAAACATTCCCCGTTATGAGGAATACAAAGTGGCTAGATTGCAAGAGCTAGAATTGCTAGATGAAAGGCACCTCAAGGCCTTGAATCATCTTTGGGTATACCAGAATCACCTTTGGTTAAGCTACCAAAAGAAGATTAGAACCCAAGAATTTTCCATTGGTGACCTAGTGCTTATGGCAAATTAGAAGAATCTTCAGGATCGTGAAAAGAAAGGTATGTTTGAGCTTAATTGGCTTGGACCATATGTGATCACTACAAAATATGGACGAGGAGCGTATCAATTGGCTACTCCTGAAGGAGATCCCTTAGATGAGTCCATGAACATAATGCATCAAAAGAGATTCTACACCCAGTCTTCAGAGGTTTTCAGTTTCCAAAAAGTAGAAAAGAATAAAAAAAAAAATTAAAAAAATACAAATAAAGCAAAAAAGTAAAAAAAAATCAATTTGTCCATCAGTGAAAAGCACTTTGTGTCGCTATGGGAAAGTTCCTTCATGAAAAATTGGTTTCAGGCATCAAGGTAAATAAGTCAAATCCATCAACTCTCTAGACACTCATCTTCCTGGTCATATTCCTTTAAGAAATATGATCGATAAGACAACTTCTCCTTGCCATAAAAACTACACATCAATCATTTCAAATTTTCCCTTCATCCTCTCCCTCCCACCCACCAAGTATCCATATTCCATTAGTGATGTCAAGAATTAATCCACTTCTTAGCCCGCTCATCTACCCATCCATCTGTGTAGGTCGCTTCTACCTTGATTACTTGCCTCCATTCCCTCAACTAACTTTCCCTTCATGAGATGATGAGATTTCATTTAGACCCTGAATAAGGAATCATCCCAATATCCTGAGCTTTTATCTCATCACACTAAGCTTCCCCCTCATTCTCTAAGCTTATACCATTAAAATGAGCTTCTTCTTGACTTGCGCCTCATCCAAACATCCATCCATGTGAGCATAACCAAGTCCTAGTAGTCAATTTCATATCCACATCCACCGTTGCATGCCATTTTCCTTCATTGCCTAATTATTCCAATTAGGTACCCCTTTGCCCATTGGGATGCATTGTTCCCATGTCTGGCACCATCATCCTAGTTCTTGTCTTACTCTTGGTAAGAGATGTTAGTTGGCCATCACATGTTATTTGCGTGGTTTGATAGTTTTACTTTGATTTGTATCATTTGTGCCCTATGACCATTCTTATGTAAAGGTTGCCTCAATCATTCTATATCCTCGTACATTTTGGATCGGTGTATAGTGGGGCATCGTTTTGTGGTATGGCATGTTTGAGGATTTCTGTTGTACGATCCTGCAGTCTCGCATTTACATCATCATGGTGTTTGCAAGCCTGTGTGCATAGAGATACCTATTGTTTGAGAGTCTAGTCCATGCCTCGGATCCTCATAACATCTTGATTCCTATAGTCAGTAGTGTAGATCATCCATGGCAATATTAAACTAGGTATGCTCTCCACATCCACACAACAACAACAAATCACTCACTCCCTCATCTATCCACTTGCATTTTCACTCCATCTCTCCCTTAACTTGGAGACATCAATTTATTCACTTTCCTCGTTCTTTTCTTTTGTCTAGTCCTATATCATTATATTATGGTTGGCTGATTATAAAAATAGTGCATTCCATATAGTTGCATCATAGTCATTTTAGTTGCAATCATTTTAGTTTAATCATCATTTACATGTTCTTTTTAAGTCATTGCATAATCACCCATCATTTTAATTTTAATTTTATTTGCATCATAGTTACATTATCATTATCATCCATTTCACTTTTCACAATTATTATAATTGCACATTTCATTTAGTTACACTATCATTTTAAGTTGCATTTTTGCAATAAATCATTTTAGTTGCACCTTTCATCTAGTTGCATTGTCATTTTAAGTTGCATTCTTATAATAAATAATTTAGTTGCATTATAGTTGCATTAGATTATAGGTGCACTTTGGATTTAGTTTCATAATCATTTCAAATTGCATTCAATTCATCAAATTTAATATAATCACATTAAGGCTAACAATAAATATATTACTAGCTTTATTTCAACTCCAATGTAATAAAGACAATCATACTGAGTTGAAATATAATACGAGCTATAATTTGAAATGTAATAAAGACATGTAGATCATCTAGTTGAATATATCATTAGAAGCATTACATCATACATATTCATGACACCATCACATTACATGTCATAGAGCATCATACATCTGCATTTCATAATAAATCCTACATATCTCATAAGTTAAGGCATAATCATGACATAATATCACACATCACATAAGTCGCATCCGACCTGCATCCAAAACATGTTAGTATCATAATCATAAGCATACATATAATATAGGCATACACATTCCACATCACAAATATCACATATCCATAGTGAAAGTCCATGAATAGTCCATAATAAAGTACATTTGCATCGCCAAAATTGCATCTCATATATACATCAAAAATCATAATGTGTCCAACTATAGTACAATGATATACCCCAAAGGGTCAAAATGTCTTACATATATATAATAGAGTGATATCTTGCACTCTCCCTATCTCCTTCACCTCCTAAGGGCCCTACCAGAGGTGGCCGAGGAGCTCTCATACCCACAAACTCCCTTGATTCCTGCGTCTGTGTCCACGCCTGTATGGACTGAGTATGCTCTTCATAGGAGGATGCCCACTAATCCTGTGACATTGACCTCTCATAGAGGCTCCTATAATACTATACCTCTTATAAATCCCTCTTTATCACCCTTTGTGCATCCAGGGCCTCCATAAACAATGTCAGTTGTTGCCCTGGGTCTAGTGCCCATCTTGCCACATCCCTCTCCCCTCGAAGTGTCATTGCCTCTTTCTTGACCCTGCTCGATCTACCTCAGAGGGTCTAAATCTCATCATCAAACCTCTGCATCTCTTCTCTGAGCTTTCCTATTACCCCACCACTCCTCACTACCTCCAACATCTCTAAGGTCTCCTCTACCTCTGTTCTCAAACTGTCTCTCTTAGAGATGGCCACCTCTAAATCCCATCGTAGTGCATCCCCCTCCTCCCTCGTCTAGTCTACCTTTGCCTATATATTGTCAACACTAACCCTCTCTTGATCCATCCTTTTCCTCTCTACTGCCAACTGGTCCTCTAGACTCTGTGCTCTGGCTCTCTCGGTGTCTTTGTCCAAAATGGCCTCATCCAAAATGGCCTGTGACACCTCTCCCTATTGTCCCCCTCTCCTACTGATATATCCATTGGCTCCCCTCCTCCCTTTGCTAGCTCCTCTCCCCCGAGTGCCCTAAGTTGTCCTACTAGAACCTACACCTGTAATGGTATGACCACTCTCAATATCTATCTCCCCCCTCTCCTCCTTGATATCTATCACTGACCCCTAAGCCCTCTCATCGCCTCTCCCTCACCAACATATCTACATCCCCTCCCACTATCTCCTCTCATCCTCTTGTAAAACCCCTGACATTGACAGTCAAACTGGTTTGTGTGCCTCCCACCATGCGGAATATGCATCTATACACCCCAGATCATCCCCAACCTCTAGCCTCTCATCCCATGCCAATGTAGTTTCCCTTGTCCACCTCAACCGTAATACAAATGGGCCCACATCTCCCCATGTAGAATTCTCTCTGGTAATGCATGGATATGTTCTCTCATACCCGACAATGTCTTGTCAGAGCCCAAATTGCATCATCACTTGGTGTGGTAGATACTGATTAATAACATGGATAGTCCGAGCAAACAACCATCACTTGGTCTGCACCAATGCTAGAAGATAGTCATACCTCTAGTGCTCATAGTCTCTGAATGGTCGACATGTGAAGATTGTCATCTCATCCAAGATTTGTCTCTAGAACCAGCAGGCATCGACCCAAGTATAGTGCAGTAATCCCCTGTACCTATCAACGTATGGATAGTGGGGCCTTCGGTCTTGCACTCCTAGTGGTCACATCACTACAATATGCTCCCATGCCCAAATATGTAGGAGCGTGATGCTAGTACCAGGGTTATTATAACCTTGGTACACACACATATGCATGTCATGGTATATTTTTCCAAGCATTGCCGCACCCCAAGCATATTGTATCTTGTCCTCCATCATGTAATATAAGCATATGCTCAAACCAATAGAGAATTTGTGCCCACTTAGATCAGGCATCACCCAACTAGTAATCAACTTGTAGATGAATAGTACTAGATAGGGAATCCCTCTTTATGGCTCCATTGCCCTCTGTAGCACCATCCTCATCCTGTCCATCAAGAGATTGTCACACTTGCATACCTGCCTCAAATAATCCTCCTTGCGATCCAAATGGTACTTAGGAATCACACCTCTAATCGCAACCTTCAGGATCTTCCATACATCCAGGAGGGTGATGTTGGCCTCACCTATAGGTAGATGGAAGGAACAATCTCACTATTCTACCTCTCAACTAAAGTTGTCATCAAGGATGTGTGTGCCCGTATCTTAGCCCATCGCGCTACAAATCCAATCCTAGCGAGTTCAATGTAACTCGCTCTACTCCTTCGAGCTGCCTGTATAATGCCATCGTTGAGGGCCAATGCTCTCGTGACTCTAGGTCATCAAACTCCTCCTGCATCACATAAAATGATCTTTATTAGACGTTCTTTTAAGCCTATTCTAGCCTATTTTAGCCTACTTCTATACCTAGGACATCTCATTACCCCCGTGTTTCCCATCGGTTCCTCCCCATGTCTCTCTTTTATCCTCTTTTTCTCCCTAGGTGGAGATGACATTATGCCTCAGGAGTAGACACCAAAATCGCGTTCCATGCACCATTCCAAAGAGCGAAGACAATGTTTTGCAATTGCTCCCATTTTCCCCCCTCCACGCAAGCAGAGATGTTGATCGCCTGATTAGCATCTGCGCATGCATTGATCCCTTGTGCAGACATCAAAACTACAATCCATGTCTACCCCCCAACAAATTTCCTAGCCCTAATTAATGCTAATCTACCAAAAGAAGGGCTAGGTTGGGTACATATTGGTGGCCCATAGTTGGGTGATCACTGGTGCAGTCGTACTCTCATTGCACAATGCTTGTGGCTAAGAATGTGATCCATAGCTCCTAGGTGCTCTTCTCTCTCTCAATTTCCTAAAGAGTGTGTGTGACAATGACCCCTCCTTGGGTACCATGTGGCTTATATAGGGTCCTCTTCACCCTTCTCTCCTCCTTTCTTTGTCCCTATTCCTTTCTTCCATTTCCTTCTCTTTCTTCTTTTCTCTTTCTCCTCCCTTTCTCTACTTTTCCTCATTATTTTCTTCTATTTGATAATTTTCCTGAAATTTCTTTTTAAAAATTTTTCTGGTTAAATTCTTGAGGGGGCATATACCACCCACGTCTTCATGTTGGGGAATATTTTTCTCTCTTTTACCCACCACCAATTTTTCTATTGCGTAAAAGAGGGGAAAAATGTAGACATCTAAAATTAATCAAATTAAATATTTAATTAATTTACCTTATTCCTCTCAAAACTATTTAATTAATTCTATTACTATAGTCTAATAATTAATTTGTCAATAAATTATTTATATATCCATTCTCCTAAAGTCCTCTAAATCATTTATTCCTCTAAATTCTCTTTTAGTTAACTAATTCTAATTAATTAACTTAAGTCGTGTGATTCCTACAAGTCCCTTCTCCTAATCCTCACTTAGCCTAATTAATTCTTCTAGAGGCCCGATTATTATTATTATTCCTCAATTTTAAATTCCTCCACTCATTATCTCTCCTCATGTCACATCCTCTAACTTATCCAATTGTATTATAATCTCTCATTAACCCACCTAATTTCCACTCTTAATCATTTGCACAATCCTAATCACCATGATTAGGAGAAATTCAACCATTTGTTATAAATGGTTTGTCTCCTTCACCTTCCAAATCTTAAATGCAACCACTTTGGTAATGTCAAAGGATTTCAAATCCTTTGCACATCCCCATGCCCTCTCTTCCCAAGGAATTTTAAATTCCTTTTCTTCTTTATTCTTCCCATGCAATCTACTATTTGGGAATTTTTAATTCCCTTTATTATTCTAATGTACATGGGGATCTCTTCCCCATGAACCTTGAGGAGTGTGGAGACAAGAAATGTCTTTATGGCAAGTCTCTTGGTCTCCACACCATATCCTCTCAATCCTTCCCATCACTTTGTTGAATCTCCACCCTCCATTTTAAATCAATCTTGCTCCATTTTGGGCCTCTCAAATCTATAAATTGGAGTCTCGTCCCCTCATTTCTATATCTCATCTTCATGCAATCATATATTGCTTTTTTGTGCTTAGAAGTATCTCCATAGAACCCATATTATAGTCATTTTGCTCCACACTTAGTCATTTTATCACTCATCCATTCATCCATCATGCATCTTGCATTGTTGTTGTATAGTGGAGAGAATTCAACATCCCTATCTAAGGACCAATCCAATCAAGCTAATGAGGGGTGCATCCTTGGCTTTACATAAGGTCCAATCTGAGGAGAAAGCGAAGATTGGTGATAGTATTATGGTCTTTTATGTTATTTAAATGATTTCATGTTAATTTGGATTTAGCTAATCATTTTCCCTCACATCAATTTTCCCTTGGTTCAACTGCAATCTTTCAAATGACATCCTCTGTTCAGTAGACAACAAATATTTCTTCAAAATCCATGGCACTCACTTTTAGCTTATTAAAAGCATTCCTCATTTGGCCTTCATCATTTCAAGATTCAAATTGACATCTAGAAGTTTCTCATGAAGAAATGAGAAACTTCAACATATCCTCAACTAAACCTCTTGAAACATAACTCTTTTTCCTATCTTTAGACAATGAATTCCCAAGTAATATCATTTTCTGTAGAGATAACATATTAATGTTCAATTTGCCTTATGAGATAGGGACTTGCAACAACTCAGGCAAAAATCCCAGCTTCAGAAGAATGACTGATAGAACTACCAAAGTCTTTTCAGACTCAACTCCTTTCAACTCTTCCTCAACTCTTCCTTCTCCTTCTGCTTTTGCATTCTCACCTTCAGAAGCACTTCCATAAGATTGTAACAAATAATCTAAAGCATTACCACCTTACAAATCTTCCAGGTTTTCAAATAAATTCTTAGGCTCTTGTTTATCTTTTTTGACTTATGCCTCTCTATTAGAAACATCTACAATAACCGAAGCTAATTTTGATTCATTCACAAACACACCTACTCTAGATAGCAGAGCACCATGACGTCGACTAGATTTACCCAAATCAGTTTGCTTGGAGATCTTCTCTGAGCGAGAAGATAATGAGATGGTGATATGCTCTGCAACTTCCTTAGCTATATTATCATCAATTTGTTTTCTTATTCTTTTAATGTCTTTTGTATCATCAGCCATGATAAGATCAACTCTTTCTTTAGAGAAGAAATGAGTGTTCAGAGCTTGTTGAACTTCCAATTGAGCTTCCCTACTTAGAGGACTACAAATTCTATCCATAACAACAATTCTAAAATTTTATTCTTTATTTATTGCATCTTTTCTCTTCTCTACTAAAATCTCATAGAGCCTTTTTAGAATATCCTTTTTAGTACCATCCAATGTTTTGTCAAATAGAATTATATATCTAATTATTGCTTTTTTGCATGATATCCAAAGGTTATTTTCAAGTTGGGATTCATCATAGTTTTCTAGAATATAACTCAAACATTGACTATCAATAATAGCATTAAACAAGCTTTCCAAATTCAAAACTTCTACCTTTCAATTCCCCTTTTTCTCTATAGATTTCCCTTTTCATTGACTGGAGGATGATCTTCTCTTTTGCTTCTTAACTGGAGGTTCTTTCACTGGAGTTTCTTTAGGCTTTGCCTTTCTAAGGATTATTACAAATCTCTCCTTTTCTGCCTCCTCATCTGTGCTCTCATCTGTTTTGTCTACTTTTCTCCGAGGTATTAACTTCCTCTTAGGTTTCCTTTTCTTCTCAGAAGGTGTATCTCCACTTTGCATGCTTTCAAACACCTTTGAAATATTGGTCTTAGTAGGAGACAACAATGGTGTGTACTTAGACATCTGGGGTACATATTTTTGTGCAGATTCTATTAGCCCCATTTTGGTGAATATCACATGCATTCTTTGATTTAAAGTCTTTGTATATTTTTCTTTTCTTATACTTTCCTCAATTTTGTCCATAGTTCCAAATCATTCCTATTCTAGATCCTTATCTAAATTCTTTAACTGCTCAATGTTTGCTACTTCCATTTCATCAGACACCTCATAAGGCATCTCTGGAATCCACCCAACTTGTGGTTCCATTGCAATAATATTACAGTTGTCTTTGCTAACAACAAAGTTAAATGTGTCTCTGTAACAGTTCACAAAGTTTGCTGAAAACCTAAACCTTTGTTGCATAGTCAAATGTAATTCCTTAAACCAACCACTGAAATCCCTTTAGTATTTCCTATGATCCAACATACTCCTTATCACATAATCACCCATTTGTATTCCTAATGGAGATTATTTATCTCATACAATGTTATCTCTACTAGGGAGTTCATTTAAGAACATAAAAGCTAAACAAATTATCAAACATCCAAACTTGAAGGGGTATATTTTCTTCCTCATCTTATTTAGGTTCTTCATTAAATTACTCAAAATTACTCAAAAGAAGCTTACATGAATCAAAGGATTCATCATACTATAATTTTGAATGTCGTATAAATAGCTATCTCTATAGCCGTACCTTCTCAATTCTAAAAGTAAATTTTGTACACCAGGTATTTTGTTGCAATCTTTACTCTAAGATCATTGATATTTTCAATAGTCATTTCTATTCCATCACATCTTGATCTTGTCAGAGTGGTAATAGTACCATTCTTTACTGATCGCTTATTCAAAACTTCTCCTCTTTGATAAAGACCGGTTAAGGTTCAAAGAATCACCTTCATAATCCGATAGGTTTTATCAAGCTACATTGTATCTTTGTGAATCCAGCTCAAAATTATTCTAATCCACTCAATCTCATCAGAAAAATTAGGAAGAAATCTCCAAATGTCCAATCTAGCTTCTCTAATATTTTTTATATTCTTTCTTCAGAGTCACACCATCATCCTTAGTTACCTTCTTCTATAGGTCATTGAATTTCAGATGACTACCTCTTCCATTTCAGCATGAATATAGGTACACACATCTTCATTATATGGAAAATGAGTGGACACCCTTGAAAATGCTCTATCTTTATCTTTCAACATCATGACAAATGGATATGGCTTCAATACCGGTCGAGGCTTCAAAGCAGGATCAACAACAACTGGAATTGACATACCACAAACTTAGGGTTTCTTTGCACAACACACTGAGATCCTCTTCACACCATAACTCTTTAGGCTTCATTATCTCAAGTTATCAAAATAATTAAATGTCTCCTCAATGTATTTTCTTTTGAGCAGATAGGCATTAACGACAAGTGTACTTCCCAAAACAACTTTTCCTTTTTGACTTGGTTTTCTAGTAACACCCAAAAACCATTCTAAAGCACCAAAAAACTTTTTTCTCCAAATTTTGAGAGGGTATAAGATTTTTCTTTCAATTCACCTCCTTAGTCTAATGAGAAAATTCAATTTTCAGAGGAAGCAACACCATCAGCCAATACTGGCACACTTTTTGTATTCACCTCAGTCTTTTCATTAGATTTCTTTACCCACTTCTTTTTCATCTTTTCCTTCTCAAAGTTTATGTCCACTTTCTTCATCGGTTTAAAAGACATAACATATATTTTTTTGCAATCTACCAAATGTCCTACTTTGTTGCTACTATAACATATTGAACTCCTCTGATGATGATTCCCATACCTTTTGTTACTTCTGGACCTATTAGGTGTTCTGCATTCAAATGCTTTATGCCCATATCTATTATAGGAGTAGCATATTCCATGAAATGATTGTCTAACATTTGTATTTCTGTAACCATTCCAAATGATCCTGGTCTTGCACTCATTTTCTTTATGTCCAAACTACAACAAGGCAAGATACATGTTTACAATATTTAGAAAAATAATTGCATGAACAAAAGCATCTCAGTATCCCGCTCACAATTTCCAATGTAGCACAAATCCGACCTGACAAAATATTCGAACCATTGAGTCTCCAAATTCCTAATCTTATGCCAATTGATATCTCTACATCTCTTATATCACCATCCTTACATTAAGTCACACAAACAATCACTGCTATTTTTTTGCATTCACACCAACACACACACTCCATCTATCCTGTACCTATAAATATATACCACTATAAAACAATCATCTTTACCAAGTCAACCACGCAAGAGATTGTAACGTGTCTGCATGCTGTTGACCCAAAATATATAACCGTACCCATAATGTGAAACATATTAATCTTAATCTGGACCAAAACTGAAACCAACCAAAAAGATCCGAACCAAAAAGAAACAATTAGATCATTTGCCAATACATGAAAGAGTCTTTAGGTAAACTCCAATGACACTATCTAAACACAAATCACTTTTGGAACAAAACATGAATACTTAGGACCAAAATATATCTTGTAGACCCAATACACTGCTCCCAATCTACTTTTGAATTATGGACTACTTCCGGATCAAGGGGTTGGCATCAATGACAAGATAAAGGCATATGTGTAACACATCTTATATATTGGAGGATATTTAACCGTTGACAATATAAACTAGCAAGTATACACTAGAGAATCAACTTACATTATCATTTTAGGCATTACTACATGTTTTCTTATTGGTTGACTATAGATGTATAAATTAATTGAAGTGATAGACAAAAAGTTTAATGATCTCGAGGTGGTAAATCTCTTAGGAGATTGAAACAAATATTGAGTCAAATTGGGAGAATTATGCACAATGATTTTTTAGCAAGTAGCATTATTTTATTTATTTAAATTACATGCATTTACTTTAGTAGCTTAATCAATCCCAACTCATTCGTTCTTAAGATTATTATTTGTTTTTGTTAATAGATTAATTTACCCTAACATTATATATGTGGGTATGATTTATTCCCATATAATTAGAAAATGAATCTTTAAAGTATTTAGGAAAATAATATTTGTGGATACATCTAAATTTGCATCTTCAAATTATTTTACAGTAGTGTTAAAGATGTGTTCGATCTTTGACATGCTCAGTATATGATGTAATATTTTATCAGTGTGCGTGAATCTCTTCATATGGATTTGTACCCAATTTGGTATATAGATGTTAAAGTTTTATGGTGGGTGGTTATTAATAGTGAACTCTTATTTTATATATAGCTTTACAAGTGGCTTTCTTTGTTAGTGTTGCTATTAGTGGTTTCTTATTTATCTAGTGTTATTACAAGCAAGAATTTAAAGGCCAGGGATCTTTATTATTGTTGAGGTGTTGTATTGATAAGGACTTGAAGCCAATATTTAACTATGTTGACCCTACAACCATGTGTCTCATGAAGAGCACATGTTAGGGGAGGATGGTCTCCATATGAACAAGTTTAGTCATAATAAAGATGCAATATGGGAATATTTCAAAATAAATTAGGTGGTGCTACATGAGGAAGTAAGGAATTGGAGTTTTCACTTCTTGTTATCATAAGTTTCCTTGTCTAGACATAAGTTGTTGGTTGTATTGCTATTGATGGTTCATATGATTTCTCTAAGAATATGGTTTCCAAGAAAAACATAAGGGGATTGAATAAGGAGTCTCTCTTTATTTATCACCAATTTGAGGATGTTTAAGCTTTCTTTGTATATTTGAGATAGTGGTTAAAACATTTCTCACCTGCTTCACATTTGAACCTGTGTCCCTGGATGACCGCCCCCTCTGGGGAGGTCCCCCCTCCCCTGTTGGACCCAACACCCGATTCTATGGTCGATGCACATGCTACTGAGCTGACTACGGGGTCCCCACGGTCTGCGGACCATATAAAAGAAAATGCCAGCCCTCACATCCCTTCCACTTCACTAGGTCTGACTGATACTGGCCTGAAAGGGGATGAAAGGAATATACCCCATCCCAGACCAGAAACTTCTACCAGATAGGAGGATGTGGATCTTGTGAAGGAGAATCCCAAGACTAGCTGGAAGAATGTCCTCCTTGGGACAACAAAGTTGATCCCTGAAGAGGCTATGGCCACCTTCTCCCAAATGGAAGACAAAACAAAGATCAAAATCCTGGACAACTTGATGGACAAAATCACCTCTTCCCTTCACCTGGCAATAGTTGGTCGTTTCTTCTCCTTCTGACCATCTATTGACATGGTCAGGCGATGGGAAAAATCTCGTTGGAAACTTAAAGGAAGCATGGAGGTTTCAGCTATGCTGGGGGGACTCTTTTTATTCAAGTTCAACACTGATGAGGATCTGATCTATGTTTTGTCGGGGTTTTGGGCTTATGGAAAGCATTTCCTAACCATGGCTAAATGGAAGCCTGGTTTTGACCCCTCTGCAGAACTAAACCGTATGGCTCTAGTCTGGGTTAGGCTTCCTGGACTCCCTCTGGAATTCTGGGATGAACAAATCTTCTGCTAGATTGGAAACTCATTTGGTAGCTTTGTTGCAGTGGAATCGATCACTCTCAACAAATCCAAGTTGGTGTATACTCATTTTTGTGTCAATGTCACTATTAACAAGGCTCTCCCAAACTTTATCTCCCTAAAATCAAAATGGGGAAAATGGTCCCAGGCTATTGTGTACAAAAATGCCACCTTGTATTGCCAGAAATGCAAAAACTAGGGGCATTCATATATTGATTGTAAAGCCCCCGTGGTTGTGGAACCCAAGCTAAAAAATAAAGCCATCTGGGCTGAACCCATCAACCATGGTGATCCATCATCCTCGGCTCCCCTTGAGCTGACTACTATGAATGAAATTTCTAAAGATTACCCACACATAGACAAGATCCTTGAGATCTTAAAATCCCCAGCAGACCCAGTCAAAAACTCAAACATTCCCTTGGAAGAGGGGGAGATCCTGCAGGAGATAGCCCTCAACTCGGCCTTGGCCAAGCCTCTTTTGACTGAAAATATCTTACCCACCTCTTCAACTCCTCTCTCCTTTGTATTAGGGGATAGAGATGCGCACCCTAGAAACTCTGTTGAAAGTGTCCCCCCCTGGGCTCCCCCCAGATGGATAATGAAGAATGGATAACCCAAAAGAAGAAAGTCAAGGCCAAGAAAGAAGATGTGGTGGGTAACGAAAACAAAGTAGGCAGACCCTTAGAAAGAGTCCTGAGGCACAAGGTTATGGAAAGGGATATTGCAAAGGCCAGACAACTAACCCTGGATGGACTTAACAAAAGAAAGAAATGAAGTTCCTCTCTTGGAACATAAGGGGTCTGAACAGCCCCCAGAAGCAGTTCGCCATAAACAACTCATTCTTGAGATGAAAATTGACATTTTCCTCATTCAAGAAGTCAAGATGCCCTTTCAAACTTTTGCTACGGTTGCTGGTAAACTTTGGCCTAGTGCGGACTATCTGTATGTTGATGCCTTGGGTGCTTCTGGGGGTATTGCTACCCTCTGGGATCCCATTAAAATGAAAGGAAAGCTTTTCACTAGCTCCCAAAATTTCCTAGCGGTTTCCCTTCATTATGGGGAACAATGCTGGTAGGTGTTCAATATCTATGCTCCCAACTCAAGATCAGGGAGATGGCTCCTATGGGAGGATATTTCTAATATCATTAGGACTAACCAGAAGGACCAGTTTATGCTTGTGGGAGATTTCAACTCCCCCCTCTACCCATCCGAAAAGTGTGGTGGTTTGGAAGATTTCTCTGATAGCATGGGTGACCTAGCCAGTTTCATCAATGCTACAAGCCTTATGGATATTGACCTGCAGGGTGCCCCCTTCACCTGGTCGAATAATAGGAAAGGTAAACATTTGATTCAAGTCAGGTTGGATAGATTCCTGATTTCCTCCAATTGGAACATTGGAAATAACTCTTATCTGAAAACCCTCCCAAGGACTGCGTTTGACCACAACCCCCTTCTTCTCCACTTGAAAGACAAACCCTACCAGGGTCACTCCCCTTTCACTATGAGATCATGTGGGCCTCCCACCCGGACTTCAGGGAGATGGTAAGATGCTAGTGGGCCACCTCGATCCAAGGGACTGCCATGTTTAGAATTATGGAGAAACTAAAGTTAATTAGCAGGGAAGTCAAAGGGTGGAATAAGACCACATTTGGAGATATCTTCAAAAGAAAGCAGGGCCTGGGAGCCAGAATGGAACACCTTCAAAATATTATGGCTATCAGTAACCCCCTGGACCCCATTTTGAAGGAGGAGGAAGATTGCCACAAAATCTAGAAAGATACTCTCTCCAGGGAAGAAGTGTACTGGAAGTAAAGATCTAGGATCCAGTGGTTGAAAGAAGGGGACATAAATTCTGCTTTCTTCCACAGGTCGGCTTATATCCACAAGAGGAGGAACTATATCAAAAGTATTAAGGATGAAATTGGCCAGGAGATCTCTGAGGACTCTCTACTTGGATAGAGTGCAGTGGAATTTTTCACCAGACTGTATGCGGATGGTGGAAGGGATTCTTCGCTCCAAGATTGCCTTGTTAGTAAGCTGTCGATGGTCATCAATGAGGATGACAACTGACAACTTTTGGCTCCCATTATCTTTTCTATGGGAGCCTACAAGACACCAGGACCAGATGGTTTCCCCCCGACGTTCTTCCAGGACTTTTGGGACATTGTTAATTATGATGTCACCAAAGCTGTTCAAGATTTCTTCAAAATAGGGAGATTGCTGAAGAAGATCAACAACACCTTCATTGTCCTCATCCCCAAGACCACTACTCCCAGCTGCTTGAAGGAGTATCGACCCATAAGCCTCTGCAATACTATTTATAAAATTCTCTCCAAGGTCCTTGTGAATAGGATTAAACCCTTCCTGAAAATCATTATCAGTCTGTCTTAGAAAGGCTTCATCCCGGGATGCCAAATTTTGGATGCTGCCATTGCAACTCATGAGATAATCCACTCCATGGATAGGAGAAAATTGCCAGGTATGGCCTTTAAACTTGATATATCAAAATCTTATAATAAGGTTAATTGGGAGTTTCTTTCTAAAGTGCTTCTAAAACTAGGATTTAACCAAAAAATGGTGAATATGATTCGAGAATGTGTGACCAAAGTTCAATTCTCAGTTCTGATTAATGGGACTCCTAGGGGATGCTTCAAAGCTGAGAAAGGTATCCAGCAGGGCGATCCTTTATCCCCTTATCTGTTTATCATGATAGCTGAAGTCTTAAACAGAAATGTGACCCATCTGGTCACCAATGGTAGGCTCCAAGGATTCAAAGTGGCCTCCACGCTCCCCCACTCTAATATTCAACATTTTGTGGATGACACTTTAGTTTTTGGTAGGACTTCTATCATGGAGGCTACAAGATGGAAGATCCTACTGGCGGACTACACCAAGGCGTCGGGACAATGAATCAACTATGAGAAGAGTAATCTCTACTTCTTCAACAGTCCAAATGACCTCCAACTCAAAATTCTCTCCATCCTCGGATGAAAAGTGGCAACTCTCCTGGGGACCTACTTGGGTCTCCCCCTCACGATCAAGGAAGTCACCCCCACCTTTTGGAACTCTATCTTGGAACGAATGCAGAAAAAATTGGCGGGATGGAAAGGGAAATTCCTCAGTAGTGCGGGGAAGCTCCAGCTTCTTGCAGCCTCCCTACAGGGAATTCCAGTGTACTTCCTCTCCATGTTTAAAATATCAGGGACCATTGGAGAAAAACTTGAAAAAATCCAAAGAAACCTTTTATGGACTGGCTTAGAGGAAAAAAAATGCCTTGCTCTAGTCAATTGGGATACTGTGTGTCTACCCAAATCTCTGGGAGGTTTGGGCATAAGAAAGATTAATGCCCTCAATAAGGTGCTAATTTCCAAGATTAGATGGACCCTAGCTAAAGGTGAGGCAGATTGGTGCAACATCATCAAAGCTAAGTACTTGGACCGGGAGCATTTCTTTTAAATTTTGAATACAACTGACCTTCCCCAAGGTTCCAAGTTGTGGAACAACATCCTGAAGAACAAAGTGATTGTTAGAGAAGGTCTAAAGTGGCAGCTGGGAGACGGTAAAAATGTTAGATTCTAGGAGGATTTTTGGATGGAGGATAGGTCGTTGGTCAACACTCGCTTCCATCAAATCATGAATCACCTTAAAGGTATCCTGGGGGACTATGCGGTAGATTGTTTGGTCCCAGGGAGGGGTTGGAAGGACATTGTTCTCATCTGTAGCAATAGACCTAATCTGGTCCCCTTGGCTTAGGATCTACAACTTATTCTGTTGAAAACCAGAATCCCCTTGGCTCCGAATGAAGATAGTTTCATCTAGAAAGAGACACAATCAAGCTACTTCTTGGTCAAAACGGCTTACAATTATCTCCTTAAGTACCCTGTGGATGCAAAATGTTGGAAGAAAGTCTGGAACCCTCAGCTAATCCCTAAAATTAATTTCTTCTGGTGGGTCCTCATGCATAGTAAAACTCTCACGCTTGATAACCTAAAAAAGAGGGAATTCCATCTCCCCAATAGATGCAGTTTGCATAAAGCTGATGAGGAATCTATTGACCATCTTTTTGTTCTCTGTCCCTTTGCGGCTCATATTTGGTCTATTACTCTTCAGAAATGCAGTCTCTGTTGGGTCTTCTAGAAGAATATTAAAAATTTCACTTTTGATTGGACTCCCCCCTCCCATCACCCCCTCATCATTCAACTTTGGAAACAAATTCCATCGCACATCTGCTGGGCCTTGTGGAAAGAAAGAAATAATAGAATTTTCAGAGACACTGAGACCCCCCCGGACCTGGTGGCTCACATCTTCTTTAAGATGATTACTAAAAATTTAGAAGTTATAAAATGGAGAATCCCCCCTATCCTCCTGATGAGGCGAAAAAGAAGATCACTGTTTGCTGGAAGCTCCCCCTGGCTTTGATCACTTCAACAACAACACCAAGAATAGGAGACAAATGACTAGATGGTCAACCCCCAGGCTTCACTGGTTTAAACTGAATTTTGATGGCTCTGCTCAATGCAACTGTCAGGCAGGTGGTGGAGTCATCAGGGATCATCTAGGGAACATGGTTGCAACCTATTTTGGCAACCTAAGGGATAATATGGTCACTCAAGCTAAAGGAATGGCCCTCCTTTGGGGTCTAAAAATGGCCAACTCCATAGGATTAAAACACCTAGAAATAGAAGGAGATTCTCAAATCATTATTGATTCTACTAAAGGAAACACTTCAGCGGGATGGAGAGTGGAACCTATTCTGAGGGACATTAGGTGCTTTCTGGTCAAAATGGAGGACTTCACTATATCCCACATCTTCAGAGAAGGAAATAGAGCCGCTGATTCCATGGCAGTTGAAGGAAGGCTGCAGAATGGCTTACGATGCTGGAGGGACCCCAATCTGCTGCCAATCACCATTAAGGAAATCTTAGAAAAGGAAAAATCCTTTATCCAGGAAAGGACTGTCCCTTCCGCTCAATGATGAAGGAAACCTTTTTGCAATTTTTAAATTGGTGCGAAGATCCCACAAATTTCTACCCTAGATGGCCACATATCAAGGGTAGGCTGAGTCACCACTACCACTTGGGATGGATTTATGATGAAAGTACTGACATCGGGAATGATTACCCTCTAATTATTACCCAGATAGAGCCAACTAGCGATGGTAAAGGCGGTGTTGGGGATCTGTCAACTCACATTGGCCCAAGTAAAGGCTCGCACATTCTGAGTAGATCTCCGTCCATCGATATCTATGAGATCTTAAGGGATAATAATCACTCTGATTATTATGACCATTTATTTCAAGTCTGACACACTCTTCTCAACCATTCCATCTTGAGTTTGCTTCAGCTCTGTGTTCTGGTTTTTTGTCATTCTCAAACTATGAAACTAGAGGATTCAAGAATGGGGGGGGGACAGGCTCAGACTAGAATCCAACAAAGTGGATGAGTTCAAAGCCAAACCGGCGGCCTGGTTTGTGTGTACTAAAGGCGGTATTGACAAATTCATGGAAAATATGAAGGGCAATGATGAGAGACTCTCCAAACAATTTGTGACTTCTTGGGAGGACAAAAGGGTGACCATGGGGGGAATCTCTTTCAAAATCAATGAAGAGGTCATTGCTCAAGCGATGGGCCTTTCAATGGAAGGCAAAAAATGGAAAAAGTAGAGCCGCATTGCGGATTCTACCAACCTCAACCAATTTTTCCACCAAGGTGATAACCCTATCAAGAGGGCTAGAGGTTTCAATAGGGAGGAGCTTCCTCACCTATGGGATGAAGTCTGCTACATTGTGATGAAGTATTTTATGCTGGAGGGTAGGTATGGCATTTTCTACTATTACAATCTCCCGTTCCTGAACCATCTGAGGAACAAATACCTCATTTCCATTCCATTCTTTTTACTGCATTCGATGGATGCTAACATCAAAGATATAGCTGAAGCTAAGAAGAAAGGGAAAGATTTTCCCATCCTACATCAGGGCCTTATGCTCTTCCTATATAACTTTCACCTCACCCTCTGCCCACCCCGTTCCATTTCTATGCAAAATGTTAGCCCCTCGACCCAACTTCCGGCCATTCTTGATTCAAGCCCTTGGTGCTCAAAATTTGGATCCTCCAACAAGAAAACCAAGAATCACTCCCTGAAGGAGGTCAGAACCCCTAAAAGAGTCAAAATCAAAGAGATTGACTTTGATTTGGACATTATTGAGGAAGCCAACACCCCCTGCCGCTCTAGCAGATTGGCCTCTAAACCCTCAGAGAAATCCCTGAGAGACCCCTCCTCCTCGCACGACATGGGAAACTCCATTCCAAATGTAAAAATGCCCCTGACCTAGCATAAATAGACCCCCCATTCTGTGAGTTCCACCCAAATTTCTGAAAGCCCCGTCTCCTCTATGAATCCAGAGCCAACTAATTTCCCATCCTTGACCTTCAGGATTGAAAAAATACTGGTTGTTGAAGAGGCCAGTAGCGTGAAGGAAGAAGATCCCAACCTGGCTGAGCTTGAGAAAAAGATAGAGGCCCTCTTTGACAATGTGCAGGTGATTACCAGCAGACTGGAGGAAACGAAGTCCAAGATGCACGATGTGTCCAAGTTCGCTCTGAATGTCATGAGATGCTTAGCTACTACGTTGTGCCTATTGGAGGATACCATGGCCAAAGGGAAAGGCAAGGAGGATGATGACTACAAAGGCCTGTTCAAGTTCCTCACAAAGGAATGGGCTAGAAAGCTGCTCCCTAAGAAGAGCCAAGGGAAAAAGAATTAACTGCCTGTATGTGGAGGAGTTTTTTGTCTAGGCTATGTAGTTGCGGGCTGGTTAAGCCCTGTTTAGGCTTATGTTTATATTTTGCTGCTTATAGCCCTGCGTGGCATATGAATTATACTATGACTGGTAGTTTTTAATCGCTGATAAACTCTCGTAGTATGGTTTTTATTTTTTATAGAGGCAAAAGGCTGCTAATTTGCTGATTTTATGCAAACAATGGTCCTGCCACTGTTTTCTTAATTGTTCCTATGGGTCAGCCCCCTCATTTTTGGCTACTTTTATTATAAAAAACAAAGATACATTGGATATTACCAATGTGTATACCTAATCTTATTTGGATAGCTCTATTCATATGGATGAGATTATATCTACAAAATTAAATTTTCTCACAAAGAAGAATCAATTAAAGATTTGATGGATTGTTCCTAGGGGTACAAATGACTTCTATTCATAGTAGTGGTGGCTCTTACTCAATTGATAGAGGTGGGTGAGGTCTAATTAAATGAGAGTAATCTATAATCATGTTGAACACTCACATTATCCTTGTTCTTATTATTGGAAACCTTCTTGGCTTTATAGGTTTTATGGTTATTATTTTTTCACTTATATACTTCTTATATTCTATGTATGTTTAGCTAAACTTTTGTGATTTTTTTCTAGATATTTATTTGGTTACTATTTTAAGAGATAACCCTTACATAATCTATCATTTAATTAATTTTGAAAATAAGAAAAAGAAAAAATCATTAAAAGGCTATTTAATAATTTTTTAAAAGAATATTACTCAAGTCTTGAAGATAAGTTAAATTAAAAATTATACATTTGAAGTATAAATAAAATATTTAAATCTAGATGACTAAAAAAATTTAAAGATTTTTATTTCTAAATTTTTAGTTTCCATGTAAGCTACTACCTAGGTATCAAAGAAGAGGTTCTCTAACCTTCCACCACACTTTGCAACTCTTATCCCATGTCCCCATGTTACTATTTAAGTGTAATTTATGCTTAAATTTTAATAGCTGAAGTGTTCTCATGCAAATTTTTAGTTAAGGGAAAAGGATATGTTGGAACCTTTCCCTATTTAAGTGGAGCAACTACTACTTAAGAATTGAGAATATTGAAAAAAGGGGGGCTGGAAATAAACAACAATTGCATATTGAAAAAAATGACACATGACTCCACAATTTTTTTCCCTTCTTTTTATTTGCTTCCATTTTTTCCCCCAAATTTTAAGTGCAATAATAATTTCTCATTGCTCATAATATCATTTAAAAATATAATTTAAGATGACTAGTAAAAAATAAGCAACACAATTAAATATTCATGGGGTCACTAGCTCCACAAGTTGTTTCTTAAAAAAATGAGCAATAATTGCTATCCAAAATAAGCTATGGAACAACATGGAGACCAACCCTTAATATATTACATAATAGTCACACTTGCATCGGATATTGTTGACCTACAAAACACTCTATATTGTATAAGACAAAAATGAAGCCACTCGACCTATCTAGCGAGCATCTTTCTTTATGAATGTTAAAAGACTCATGCACTATCATTTGTGAAGTTTTTAAAAGGATTTCCTTTATTTGAATGGATATTAACTCTAGTCATATTTATTTTAATATGGATGCAACTAATAATTGATCCATATTTTATTTTGTTTGGATTCTTGTTGGGAACTCATGTTGACTAACCCTCTTTATGTCATTGTTCATGTCGAACAAGAGGTCCTTTATGACCATTTTTTTCACCAATTTCAACATTGATAAAATATGCATAAAATTTTAAGTTGTTATCTCCATTATATGGTGAAAAATATTTCTCCCTATAAGCATAATCATAATTAGTCTATCTTAATTGATAGTGATAATATCGATTTTTAGGAGTTCTCTTATATTTAATCAATATGTTTGGTATTTATGAAGTTGAGGAAATGTTTGATCTTTTTCTTCAACCAACCTTATAAATCATTATGATTATTTAGTTGCATGTTAAAAATATTGAATGTATAATTTTTTATTTTTTTGCTTAGTAAGTTGTGGACATGAGGTCCACCCCTTATATAGAAAAAAATAAAAATCTTAAATCACATGAGCCCTCTAATTGGGGTACACTATAATTTAGACAAATAAATGCCAGAGTATCTTAACCCATAGATGTGGGTGTATCAAATTTATCCTTTCCTTCCTTTTTTGATCTTTAGATGATGATATTACAGTCATAGTGCATGTTTTTTCCTCTTTACTTATGTCCCATAATGCTCTAACTAAGAAGGGGAGTAGTGATTTTCCATTTGACAAGCGTAAGTGTGTGAATCCATTAGAGTTATTGATGGTTGTAGGAAGATCACAAAGATTTTAGAAATCAAAATTGATACAACAACTTATATTAACTACCATTGTAGCCACATTATCAAACACCTGTGAACCATTAGAAGGGAGCAAATCTGGAGAAGGACTGCCATCTGGAGATTTGTGTATGTCTGATAGTAAGATAATAGGATCTTGAGGAGGAGCCTTTTCCTTTTAAGTACCAAGTAGAATTACATATAGTTTTCATTCAACCCCTAACCACTATTTGGTATTTCCATACAAATCTCACTTGTGGGTAGGTTTCCTTTGACATTGAGGCATAAAATGACTAGTTGAGAAATATTTTCTGCAACAAAAAGCTATTTTTTCATAATCCACGAGCTACATACAATAGAGGTCACCAAACTTAAACATGATCTCTAGAAAGAGCCCTTTGGAGAGGTCCATTTCTACACAAAAGTGTGCATAGGTGTAGCTATGATAATTAACTGTTGCATTTGAACTGCAATGATACTTCCCTAGGCCATTGCCTATGGCCCCTAAACAATCTAATTCTCTAAATTGAAATGGTAAATAGGGAAAGCACACCCAAAAAATGTAGAGTAAAAGGTATCAAATCTCATATCAAAATTTTACCAAGTGTTCATGTACAAGAAGTCATCCTGAAAAACCTAAGGACCATTTTCCAGCACCTATTCTCTACTCTCAAAAGATTTGAATTTGAGAATAAAGAACCCTCATGCACAATTGAATAAATAAATTCCTTCTTCCAAATATTCCTTCCAATGTTTAGAAATCTAGGAATTCGAAATTGCATCGATGCCTTAATCAAGGTATCAAATATGATTGAAAAATGTTCCAATCTAGGTGAAACCTGGTTCAAATTGAAAAAAAATGGGGGCCTACATGAAAAAGTTGAACTATTCACAGAGTTTTTGTTTGCCAAAGGCTTTCTACACAAGGAAGCAATACATTAGCAATGATTCTTTAAAAAAAAAGATGGAGGAGAAGATGAGGACTGATTTGGACCAGATTTGTTTGAATGTAGATGAGAAAAAGTTTCTATAAAATCTTTGACATCATTGAATGAATATTTGATTGGTAAAGTCAAGTTTCACTTCGAGTTATGATTTTTCAATAGATTTACAAGTTAGATATAATAAGTTAGAACAACTTGTAACTCCACCAAATAAACAATGGAGCATGCTACAAAAGCTAACAAGATGATCCAACACTGGCCAAGGGCCAAAAATGTAATTTATAAATTTGTTGATTTGTAAAAGAGATTGTAAATTAGCAATACTTCTATGTATCATTAATTAGAAAATCAATATTAAATCTAAACCCATTTTTGAACTTCATTTTAAAGGATTTTGGGAATCATTATTTGGTTGGGGTTTTATACAATTAGTTTAAATTTCTCATATGTGATGACAACTATTTATAAAATAAATAACATGACACTAGCTATATCCAAATCCAAGAATAAGAACAAATAATAAGTTATTCTATTATGGAAATGTAATTATATATGTTTTTGTGTCACACATAAAATTACAATTACAATGGAAGGATTTATTTTATTTTAAATTCACTCTAGGCTTCAGGCTCAGGAAATCGATTGACTGTTTTCATACAATTAATGCAACCATGTCCTACCACTATCTCTATAACATTGTAATAACTACCCATCCAATGTTCAATGAAATAAAACTTTTCCAATGTATAATTCATCATATGCAAGTTTATAATTCCATAAATATCAATTTCACAGGATAGGTGACAAATTCTAAGGAAAAATATTGTCCTCCATTGTGAATATTTCTCCAACTTCTCTTTTACTATCAAAATAGGAGGCATCTCATCTAGTCTCATTTTTTCATAATCCATCAACACATTAATTAACAAGTCATGATAAAAATTATGAGCATGGAGAATGGTTCCCGAATCATAAAATTTTACAATAGCGTGTAAATAAAAATGAGACTATTAACATCAAAATTTGCAAGATCAAGCAAGAGTTTTAGAAATTTATCTTGAGGAGACCCCTTTTTTGGAAGCATTTCAATCTTATGTGTGCCCTGTAATGGTTTTTGATTGTATCCATCAATGTTTAATAACACTCCCAAACCTTTTCAGAATAGTCAAGGATGTGGAATATCCCGTGGCTTCACAAATTCTGCATCAACTCACTTAAAATATATTAATTTGACATTGATGGCTAGGAATTATAAGGGAGGAGTGACACCACCTTATTATACTCTTCAGGAAAATCACTCTCTTTTCTCTTCATCATCTTCTAACCTTTTATCAACCTCTTTTCTCCTTTTGATCTCATCTTTCAAGCTTGCTACTTCATCCTCGAGGGCCTTTATCTCCTGAACCAAACTTGAAGCATTTGATGCTAGTGACTAGGAAGACAAAGGAATAGAAGAAGTAGAACTAGAATATGGAAAAAAGACTAGTGAAACCACCTTATAATAATCTTGAAGTTATTTATCATTGTCAAATTTTAACTTACTCAAATCATCTTGAAGCTTGTTAATAATTTCTTGACTAAAAAGAGTGGTTTTGACTGCCAATGCAACTACTTGCATTATAGTTGTGTCAGATGGCCTTATAACAACAAAGTTGCCATTTCTTTGTTATTTGTAGCTTCTGGTCATCAAGAAATATTGACCACATTTCCAATGCCTCATACTAAGAGATATAATTTGATCCAAAATACAACTCCTAGGCCCACTCTTCAATTGGTAAAGTTGGGAAGTTTGAAGATTCCCTTCTTATGGAATTTAATATAATGCAAAAAAGAGGTCCCATCCTTCTAGTAACAAGCATCCATTATTCCTTACAATCTGCCTTGCCTCCTCAAGGATAAGCTTTGATATATAAAAAATAACTTCCTTTAAGAATTCATGAGTCCCTAATGCGAACCTTTCTCCGACCATTTAAGAAAATTACTCCTTTTATTTTTTAGGACAAAGTCCCTAAATTATTGGGACTGCATAAACTTATCATCAAACATAAATGTAGAGCATGCTAATGCTGTGACGCCATCTACTGCCTCTCCTTAATTAAAGGTTGAGGTGGAGCATTCAATTGAAGAAAAGATTGAGGAATATCCTCTAACACCTTAGGTAGGTTGGCAATTATGTTTTGTGCATTGTTTATCATTACTTTGATCCTTAGGAATAGGTCCTCCAAATTAGCATGTGCCCCTTTGTATGTTGGGTCAATAATTTTCATTTTTTCCTCTGCAATCTGTACCTTAACCCATATCTCCTCCTCTCAACCTCTATATTAGAAGAAGAATTTCTAATTGAGTCCTCAATTTGATCATGTTCAGGATTAAAGGGTCCCAATCTGGCCGCAACCTTGGTTTGATAAATAAAGTGTATTGTATCATAATTTCTAAATTTTTAAAAGTCATTTTATATGGCAGTTTTAATGGTGAAAAATTAGGGTTTCACCCAATGATGAAATAAAACCCTTGATTTTTTCTTAGGTACCATTACATTAAAGAGGGGTGAACCTGATAGATTTAGCCACAAATCAGCAAGGATAGGGCTGAGAATTTTTATTGGATTCATTGAGGTTAGGATTTGATACCCTCTTTTAAGTTGAACTGCAAAAATGCTGAAATTAGGGTAAATGTGCTGAAATTGAAGTAGAAATGCATAAACAGTGAGCTATAGTTATCAGATCTGATGAATAATGATGAACAATAAATACACAATAGGTACTAAGAGGGGGGGGTGAATTAGTACGGACAAAAATTTCTCTGACAACTTAAACTGCAAAGACTGCACTAACTGATAAACAACATCACCAACCTAAACCAAGACAATACCAGTAAAACATAGTAAGATTGTAAAAGACATAAACCAGTACCACTTAGAACTTCTCAAAACCTAATATCTCATCTCAACTTCACCCATATGCTTAAGCAAGTAATACATCAGAAATACAATGACCATTAGATCAACATGCATTGCTGCTTAACAAAAAAAACTAAATCATCACATGAAAAAGCATCACACATAACACACTGATTTTTCACGTGGAAACCCAACTGGAAAAAACCACAGTGGGGATGAATACCCACAAGTTGTTCTTGAACTCTTCTAAAGTCTGCTCTATTAGGAGCCTAGTCCGGTTAAAGACTTTACAATAGGTTTTGCTAGGAATCGATCCTGCTAGGGACCACTCGGTTAAGGGATGGCTAAATACTCGGTTAGAGGTTAAAACCCTGTTAAAGGTTACCTCTCAAGAGGATTTGAAGACCTCAATGATTTTGAGTCACCCTGTTAAAGGATTTACAAAAATCCTGTTAAAGCTACCCAGTAAAGGGATTTTCCAACTGCTGAAATGGTTAGAAGTCAACAGGTAATACACTGATCTGATAACAACACTCAATGCCAAGGCAGATCCACTTTAGTTCCTTTACATCTGCAATCACACTCTACAGATCTCTACTCACTTCTCCGGTTTGGCAAGAATCACCTCACATACATTCATTTGCCAACAACTTCAAATGAAAATCATCATTGACCTTATAGACAACAATTAGATCAGTGGCCAAAACCTAAAACCATAAGCATCTGGGTTAACAATACAGTCAGTCCAATCTTGACCATTTAATCACATTACATAGGGTAAAACAATCTTGAACAAATCTCAAGACGTTCTACATTGTCCATTCTTCACCGCTTCTAGATGTTGATAACCCATCATGCACTCTCCACCGTTTACTAAGATTTTGCACATTCTCGAGGTAGATAGAATCAATCTTCTCATGCAAGATCCTCAAGGAAATCCTTCACACACACAAGGTTGACATGGTAGTGTGATCTATTCTTCATTTCAATGCTAACTCATCATAGGATATCGTCGGCCGAATCACACAGACTTGGAATGCATCAGTCGGAAATCTTGAAGCTGAGACTACCAACTGGTAGTCATATCAAGTGAAACCCCGATACAAACTTTTCATATACTGGTTCACTTGCCAGTTTACTTACTTCAACATACCGGTTCACACTTTAGCATATTGATATCAATGACACCATACATTATCATCATGTCATCATACTCTGCACATATGCCAACAATCTCCCCCTTTGGCATTGATGGAAATACACAAAGATATCTCTACATATTCTTCCATATTATATGTCTTCAATACTGTAGATATCTTCTCTTCTCTGCTTCACATCTTCTCCCCCTTTGACAACAATGCCAAAGTGGAGGCACAAGCTTCCATGTTCGACTATGATGCTCCCCCTGAGGAGTAGCATCCTTCAACACATCAATCTTGAAAATATTTGACAATGCAATACCTAACTGATGTGGAGCACATACCTTTAGTTCACCTCTTCAAGGGGCAACACCCCTAATTTACCTCTTAAATAGGTAAATGTAGCCTTCGGTAGAGGCTTGGTGAATATATCTGCTAACTGCTCCTTACTGGAAACATGTTCCAATACAACCTCTTTGTTTTGAACTTTCTCCCTCAATAAATAATACTTGAGCTCGAAGTGCTTGGTTCTAGCATGCAATACCGGATTCTTTGAAATACTAATTGCACTTATGTTATCACAAAATATACTCACCGGTTCAGATATAGGGACTTTGAAACCACTTAATACATGCTTCATCCAAATTGTCTGAGTATAGTTCATAAATGCTGCTACATATTTTTTGCTTCTGCTATGGACTAAGAGATACAACTCTGCTTCTTGCTCATCCATGAGACTAGTCTACCACTGAGAAAGAATGCACCACCGGTTGTGCTCTTCCAATCGTCCACATTACCAGCCCAATCAACATCGGTAAACACTTTGAGATTGAAAATATTATTGTATGAATACCACACTCCATAATCTATAGTTCCCTTTAGATATCTAAGAATCCGCTTGACTGCTACCAAGTGGGATTCTTTTGGACTTTTATGAAAATGTGCAGCAATGTCCACTGCATGTGCAATGTTCGGTTTGTTGTGTACTACATAGTGCAACTTACCAATCATTGACCGATATTCCTTCTCATTCACCAACACTGAATCATCTTCTTTTGACAATTTACAACGGGTCATCATCGATGTACCAACCAGTTTGCTATCTTCCATGCCAAAGGTCTTCAACACCTCTTTGACATACATGGATTGAGTGATAAAGGTACCATCTTTCATTTGTTGAATCTGTATTCCAATGAAGAACTTAATCTCTCCGATTGGTGACATCTCAAATTCCTTCTTCATTTCATTTACAAACGCATGGCTCTTCTTATCATCTCCACCAAAAATTATGTCATCAACAAACACTTCACAGATTAGAATCTGATCTCCTTATGACTTTAGATAGATATTACTATCTTCACTTGTTCTTTCAAATCCAATCTTCACAAGATGAGAGTGTAAACAATCATACCATGCTCTAGGTGCTTGCTTCAATCCATACAAGGATTTATGTAGCCTACACACCATATCACTATCTTTTGATAGGGAAAACCCATCTGGTTGCTCTATATAGGCTTCTTCTTCAAGTATTCCATTCAAGAATGTAGATTTTACATCCATCTGATACACTTTGAATCCCTTGAAGGCTACATATGCAAGTAGCATTTGAACTCCTTCCAATCTAGCTAATGGAGCAAAGGTTTCTCCATAGTCTTCTCCTTCTTCTTGAGCATATCCCTTACATACCAATCTTGCTTTGTTTCTTTCTACTGTGCCATCTTCATTCAGCTTGTTTCTAAAAACCCATTTGGTGCCAATAACATTTTTGTGCTCAGGTCTGGGTACCAAAGACCATGTACCATTCTTTTCTATCTGGTCAAGTTCCTCTTCCATAGCCTTAATCCACTCTTCATCTTTGTGTGCCTCTTTAAATGTTTTGGGCTCAAATTCAGAAATCATGCAAGAATTCTCTTTGACCTTTCTTCTTGTAAGTATCCCTGCATCCTTATCCCATATGATTTGCTTTGGATCATGATGCAACTTTACATACCTAGGAATGATCTTAGTTGATTCCTCTTTCTTTTCCTCTTCATCCTCATCTTCATCTACATCTACCGCAACATCTACTGGTGTAGGAGCACTATTACTTGTACTTGGTTGCTTTGCAACTAGTTCCCAGAAGGTTACACCCAGTTCATCCACCGCTCACTCGCTACCGGTTTCCTCAGGTTTCTCAGAGGTTTCATCAACTCTAACATTGATACTATCAACAATTCTCTGAGTTCTATTGTAAAAACACTTTAGAGCTTTTCTCTTGGTGGAATACCCTAGGAATATTCCCTCATCACATTTTGCATCAAACTTTCTATGGTGTTCACTTCTCTTGATATAACACTTGCTACCAAATACTCTAAAGTAGCTTACTACTAGAGTCTTACTGGTCCAATACTCATAAGGAGTTTTATACTTACCTTTCTTGATGAGTACTCGGTTCATAGTGTAGACTGCAGTGCTCATTGCTTCTCTCCAAAAAGTGTGAGCAACCTTCCCTTGAATTAGCATCGTTCTAGCTGCTTTAACTATAGTCCAGTTGTTCCTTTTTGCTAGGCGATTCTGCTATGGAGTCCGGGGGGTAGACAGTTGCCTCTTGATGTCATTCTCTTCACAATACTTATTGAATTCACCAGAAGTGAACTCACCTCCTTGGTCGGCTCTGAGGCATTTAATCCTCTTACCACTTTCCTTTTCAACTAGTGCTTTGAAGGCTTTAAAATTTCCAAAAGCTTCAGACTTGTCTTTCAAGAATGTGACCCACATCATTCTTGAGCAATCATCAGTGAGAATCATAAAGTACCCATCTCCCTGAACACTCCTAGTTTTCATAGGACCACACAAATAAATATGCACAAGATCAATTAAATTATCTGCTGTGAAAGTTTTACCTTTGAAGGTTGAGGAAGACATTTTCCCCAGTTGACATTCTCTACACAAAGGATTCTTCGGTTTGTTCAGCACAGGCAATCCTCTAACTGCCTTGACCTTACTAGCCTTCACAATACTATCAAAATTTACATGACAGAGTCTCCTATGTCATATCCCGCTGTCATCAAACTTAGCCATTAGACATTGACTGATATTTGTATTTAATTGAAATAAGTTACCTCTGGTCTGCATACCGGTGGCCATCAGTTCACCACTCTTTCCTTTTGTTTTGCACACTCCACCTTTGAATTCCAGAGTGAGTCCTTTATCATTCTGCTGGGCAACACTCAAAAGGTTATGTTTGAGACCTTCTACCCAATACACATTATCAACACTGCTTTTTCCATTTAGAGAGATGGACCCTTTGACTTTTACCATACATGGTGCATCATTACCAAATCAGACTACACCTCCATCATACTCTTCCAGAGACATAAACTTTTTCCGGTCACTAGTCATGTGGTGAGAACATCCACTATCAATAATCCACTCATTAGAATTATCAAAGAGGGAGACAAGAGCCTTCTTGTTTGACACATCTTCCTTAATGGCTACAAACACTATGTCTTCACTTTCTTCATCTTCTGATTCATCATCTGTGACACCTTCATCGACTACAACAAGACAATTTCTCTTATTTCCTCCTTTGAACTTTTTAAACTTCTCCGGTTTGTCCTTATTATCACTATTAGGATAGTTGACAACAATGTGTCCTATCCTATTGCAAGAAAAAAATTTCAAAGGGAGCTTACCTCTGTATTTTCCAGTTCCCTTAGGAAGTCTCTTAGAAAGAAGAGCTTCAAACTCCATTAGGAGCTCCTCATCATCCATATCTCTACTTTGTCTAGGTTCATAGCTGGTACCAACTTCTTTTCCCTTTCTAGATAGTGCAATAGATGCTCTAAAGGCTGATTCAGTTTTCTGAACACTGCCATCATAACTATTTAGCTCATATGCGGTCAACTTAGCAATGATGGAGTTTAGGGATACCTTTGTCTTGTCAATAGATCTCAACTCCTAAATAGCAACAACCCTTATTGCATAGACTGGTAACAATAATCTCAAAACTTTGCTAAAAATGATGGGATCCTCTATTGTACCTCCTATAGTCTTGATGTCTCCAACAACAGTTTTAATTCTTATCCCATATTGTTGAATGGTCTCTCCTTCAACCATCCGCATGTCTTCAAATTTTCCTCTAAGGCTCTCTTCCTTAGCTTGCTTCACATGCTCATCATCGCCATAGATAGTCTCTAGAGTATCCCATACATCTTTGGGATTGTCTTTATCTTGAACATCTATAAACTCAATATCAGATAGACTGCTGATAAGAGCTTCCATGACTTGCCCATTCTCCTGAATCTCTCTTCTTTGGTCATCGGTGAGAGTACCAATAGGGACAACATAAGTATTCTCAACATAGTTCCAGTGTTGAGCACCCATGCCTTTAATGTAGATCTTCATTTTGTCCTTCCATATCTTAAAGTTATCTTTGTTGAACTTAGGACCTTCCCTCTTCATCATTAGAATAGGATCTTTTCCTCAAGCGGTTAAGCTTATAGCACCAAGGACTTGGAGGACACTCTGATACCAATTGATGAATAATGATGAACAGTAAATACCCAATAGGTACTGAGGAGGGGGGGTGAATTAGTACGGACACAAATTTCTTCGACAACTTAAACTACAAAGACTGCACTAACTGGCAAACAACATCACCAACCTAAACCAAGACAATACTAGTAAAACATAGTAAGACTGTAAAAGACAAACTATTAACACTTAGAACTTCTCAAAACCCAATATCTTATATCAACTTCACCCATATGCTTAAGCAAGTAATACATCAGAAATACAATGACCATTAGATCAACATGCATTACCGCTTAACAAAAAACACTAAATCATCACATGAAAAAGCATCACACATAACACACTAATTTTTCATGTGGAAACCCAACTGGGATAAACTACAGTGGGGATGAATACCCACAAGTTGTTCTTGAACTCTTCTGAAGTCCGCTCTCTTAGGAGCCTAATCCGGTTAAAGACTTTACAATAGGTTCTGCTAGGAACCAATCTTGCTAGGGATCACCCGGTTAAGGGATGGCTAAATACCCGGTTAGAGGTTAAAACTCTGTTAAAGGTTACCTCTCAAGAGGATTTGAAGAACTCAGTGATTTTAAGTCACCCTGTTAAAGGATTTACAAAAATCCCGTTAAAGCTACTCGATAAAGGGATTTTCCAACTGCTGAAATGGTTAGAAGTCAATAGGTAATACACTGATTTGATAACAACACTCAATGCCAAGGCAGATGCACTTCATTTCCTTTACACCTACAATCACACTCTACAAATCTCTACTCACTTCTCCAGTTTGGCAAGAATCACCTCACATACATTCATTTGCCAACAACTTCAAATGAAAATCATCATCGACCTTATAGACAACAATTAGGTCGGTGGCCAAAACCTAAAACCCTAAGCATATGTGCTAACAATACAGTCAGTCCAATCCCGACCGTTTAATCACATTACATAGGGTAAAACAATCTTGGACAAATCTCAAGATGTTTTGCATCATCCATTCTTCACTACTTCTGAAAGCTGATAACCCATCACACGCTCTGCACCGTTTACTAAGATTTTGCACATTTTCGAGGTAGATAGAATCAATCTTCTCATGCAAGATCCTCAAGGAAATCCTTCACGTGCATAAGGCTGACATGGCAATGCTATCTATTCTTCATTTCAATGCTAACTCATCATAGGATGTCATTGGTCAAATCACACAGACTTGGAATACATCATACAGAAACCCTGAAGCTGAGAGTACCAACCGGTAGTCATATCAAGTGAAACCTCGATACAAAATTTGCATATACCAGTTCACTTGCCAGTTTACTTACTTCAACATACCAGTTCACACTTCATCATACCGGTTCACACTTCAGCATATTGACATCAATGACAACATACATTATCATCATGTCATCAAACTCTGCACATATGCTAACAAGATCGAGCCACGAACCTCGATCTGAGTAATATGTGAGAGTTTGGATCTATTTCCAGAAGGTCGTCCTGAATTGTCGAGACCAAATTCTTGTTGCTCTATTCCTCCACACTTTTCATCGTCTAAAGGGGAATTTGTTCATCTCTATGAATAAAGCTGATCTTGAGAATTGCAAGTTCACACATGTTCCTATGCACAATAGAGAAGGGAAAATGACTGGGATTAGGTGTTTGCCCTAGGTCAAACGTCAATTTCAGAATTAACCATGAAATAAAAATGAAATGTAATTGAATTGTTATAATAAAAATGATTTCCTTTATGAAGGAAATGCTGAAATATGTTTGAAACTACAATGTTGTACCTTTTTATGGATTTTTGTTTGTGTCCACAAGGAATTAGGTTTTCATGAAGTCTTCATAAACATATAACATGAATGTCAACTCCAATTCTTGAATCTTGACCTTACTTCCGCTCCAATGCTTGAAAGAAAATTGATAGTTTTCTCACTTGAATGTAGATCTCAATTTTTCTCTCTTGAGTGGATATGAATTTTAATTAATGTCAACATAATATGGGTAGAACTCCTTTTATACATGCTTATCAAAAAACAACTAAACTTTTTGACATGAGTCGACTCGGGATAAGAATTCCTGCTCAAATTGAATGATCGTTGTGAGACCCCAATATGGGTCCTGATTGGGAGGACTAGAGCATTGGACACTTTGGTCCTTGAGGACCAAAGCGCTAGCATTCTAGTCCTAACCAATTAGGGATGCAAGAAGTTGGGGAGAAAGGTGTGCATAATGAAAATTTTAAATTATTTGCATAGTGTGAGTAGAATTAGGGCTCCGATTAGGCCTTAGGGGATGAATGACAAGGTGAGTTCCTAAATAAGGACAAAATTGTAAGGGACTATAATTTAGGATGCTACATTTAGCCCTCACTTTTGTATGTATGAGACTAAGCATACTCTTGGTAAAGCATAAAGGTTTACATTGAAAATTTTCATCAAAGACATTAAAGAGGCAAGACACACCAAACCCCCAGTGGACTTTAAGATCTTACTACTTGAATATCAAGATAAAAGGGACATCATAAGAGAGAGAAGATAGAGGGAATCATGCCTTCTATACTAGTAAGGTTTTCTTACTATGAGTCATGAAAAAGAAAAATACCAAAATTACAATGCAAAAGGCTCAGTTTGCAAAGTAACTTGAGTACCGAGATATGTGAAAGTGTATGCAAAAAGTGAAATATTGAGTGGAGTGTATGTCACCATGTTAAAGCGATTGCATACGACTCAATGTGAGCAATTTTTTTAAGGTAGAATACATGCATCCAAAAGACAAGAATGTTACCACAATGATATGCCCCCAAGAAAGGACAAATCAAAGGATTATGGTCACAAAACGCAAAACACATAAGGGTTATACTAAATTTGGGGTCGGTATGATCTTATGTTTAGTAATTTATATCATTAAATATATATGTATTGAATTGAACTCATCCCCCAAAGGAAGTAAAAACATAATGGAATAAGGGCAAATGTGTCTTTTGAGTCAACATGGAAGAGACCAAAAGAGATTTCAATGCTTTTCATCATCCTCAAGTAGACAACATTAGGGACAATAATAGAAGAATTGAGAAAAAAATAGAGTAGTGTTATGAACAAGCAAGAGAGGAGAGAGAGAGAATCTATGACATAAATGAAGCTAATCAAGCAAATCATTCACTCCCAATCTTGCTAAAAATTATTTTGGGAAGGTGGACAAGATGCAAGAGGAGAAACTTCGAGCATGGTAGATGGAGCTACCACAAGTTCCAAACAAGGACCATGATCTAATGATGAGTCACTTTGTCTGTTACTAGGAGCTAGGATTGATGTTTTTGAAAATTGTTAAGATAAATCATTGACAACATCAACAAGTTCATATTCATCGTTGGAATCATTAGCATCAAAATTGTTATCTTGAACATCATTTTCATCTATTTTCTCATTAAGATTAATAAAAATAGGATCTTTAACATGAATAGAACATGAACCATCATCTTTCTTAAGCAATTTTATTCTTGGAGATTTTGGCTGAACTTCCTCCCTAGGGTTAGGTGAAGGCTGGACAAATGGGATCATGTCAACATTTGGGGTCTTAAGGGAGGAAATAGGTTGAGAGGAAAGGTCATGAGCCATAGCATGATGTCTCCATCAGCGTTCTCTCGCATTATGGTTTCTTTTAGTTTTATCCAAGGGATGTGAAGGTTTAGGATCAATGGACATAGGCATCTTCTCTTCCTTTAAAGAAGGATGAATGGGAGAAGGTTTACTAGGTTGAATGATAGGTGATGCCAGACATTTCCCTTTGTAATATGTAGGAGGCAAGACTACAACATATAAAGGAGGAATAAAAGGTGTAGGAAGGAGATCGAGTCCATCATAAGGAAGATGAACAGGTCTAGGATCTCTAGGATTACTCAAAGATAGGATGATCTCTTTATTACACTTTTGATAATATTGAAAAAGAGCATCACTTTGAGGCTTAAGAGGTTCATATTTTTTAGGCCAAAAGTAATCAAGATTAACACCTCCATGCCTCACCATGGGTTAGTACATGCTATGAATAATTGTTATGATTTTGTTATTATGAGGGAATTTTAAGCATTTATGAATATTTGAAGGGTTTTCTTTCATGGAAGAGAGCCAAGGATGTCCCAACTTCACACTAAATTGATCAGTTGTAGGAATGATAACAAAATTGATATCTAAGCACCTAGTACTAACCTCAACGAGAAGAGTAATAGAGCCAATAGTAGGGAAAGAGAAGCCATCATACACCTTAACCACTATATCAAATTAATCATATGTTACTTGATGCAATTGTAAAGTATAAAGATATTATTCACTTATCACATTCACCATACACGTTGGATCAATGACCACCCCTTGTGAGAGTTTGTCTTTGATCTTTGTAGTGATATATAGTGGGCCATTAGGTGCATCAATAGTCTCGCTGGGATCAAAGGTAATCCATAGGCCTTTAGGAGTTGTAGGTTTATCAATGAGATTCACCATTTTGTTAGACTCAAGGCCAAAGGTCACTGGGAGAAAAATCAAGATGCTTAGACACAACCATATTAGTAGAATAAGAAGGCAAAGGATTAGTTAAGATTTGGAGGTTTTTATTAGGAGGAGCTATGGATTTGTTTCCTTTGTCATTCACACAAGCCACATATATGTTGGAATCCAAGAACACTGAGAGGGGGGGGTGGGTGAATCAATGTTCTACTAGAATGATGAATTGTAACCTTATTAAAACATGCATTCACCAACTGGTATACTGGTACATATAGAATTGAAATAAGTAAAGCAACCAATAAGCCAATCACACAAATGAATACCATAACACAAATATTTATACGTGGAAAAATTCAAAGAGGAAAAACCACGGTGGGATTTGTGACCCACAATATCAAATCACTGGCCATATGAAGAGATATTACAAAATATAGGGGCCTTCACTTTCAGGAAGGCTTATAGCCTAAAGCATATTGCTCAATCACAAAAGGAGCCTCACTAACTACATACAAATTCAGACTACAATCTGAAGAAAATATTGAACTGTAAAGATAACATCTTCTATGCCTGAATACAGTTCCGATTAAGCTCTATCTGTTCCGGTCTGAAATCCTAAACCCTTACCAAAATAACCCCTTACATAAATATCCTCACATACATGATCTCTCTCATATATTTCACATCTCCTTTATTATTTCCTCATACATACATCTTACAAAATGATCTAATCAACTAACCTATATACCCCTTTACAAATCACCATGCCTTATGTCGACTTACAAAGACAATTGCAATATGAATATACATGTAGGCTCAATAACATAAATACACGAATATCAAAAACAATTGCCAATGCCAGATCTCCCAAATGATGTTGACCTCCAATATTGATAACCTGAATATAAACCATGTCGGCCTCCAATACTGATAACTTGAATATAAAGCATGTTGGCTTGCATTGCCGGTAACCAAAAAAATCCTTCCAACCTATCAGTTTCGGTGCCGGTAAAGTGTCTGTGAAGTGTCTGCCGGTACTCTACCAACCCAAAATATGAAGCCGGAACATGTTGCCATTAATGACAACATAATGAAACCAACCAATTGAGTGTCAATTGCCAACAATATATGGTATTGTTATCAATAAAGTCTTGAATCCTACTCCTTAAGGAATAACACTTTTTAGTGTCATGATCAAGTTTATGATGATATTGGCAAAAGGCTTTGGGATCATGATAGGGTGGAAAAAGTTTTGAGGTATCAATTGGCTTGATGGGAGGAAGTTTCAACACATTTTTATTCAACAGTTGTGTCATAATGCTATGCAAAGACTCAGAAAGAGGAGTAAATCATTTTCTAAAGTATTTGGATAAAGGGGGCACACCTGATGTAGAAGTTTCTACTTGGGTATTGATGTTGTCATCCAACTTGATGAATCCTTTAGTCGGTTTAAACTTCACAAATTATTGTTGAGCACTTTCATTTTTATCAACTAGAGCCATTAAAGGAGATGATTCAAATTGACTCACGTGAAGCTAATAATTATGGAGTACTACGCACAACTACGCAAAGGAAGTAAAATAAAAAAAGAGAAGCTTATTCCTAATGTCTTTTTGTAAATTAGAAATAAAAATTCTTTTCACATATTGATCAGGCATAGGATAAGCAATTTGAATATATAAATGTATATATTTACTAATAAAATTAGTCACTTTTTCTTTAACACCTTGTTTACAATGAATCAAATCAATCAAAGTTATTTTAGGACCAATATTATTGTGAAATTTTTGAATGAAAGCATTAGCTAATTGTTGAAATGATGTGATAGAATAAGGAGGCAAGGAACAATACCATTGCAAATCTTTGTCCCTAAAATTTTGAGCAAACAATTTAGCCAAAAGTCTTTGATCATGAGCGAAATCACTACACAAAGTTTGAAATGTTTTCACATGAGTAAAGGGATCACTTTTTCCATTGTAAATCTCCAATTAAGGGACTTCCATATGTTTAGGAGGGACATCACAAACAATTTCATCAGATAATGGGCTCGCTACATCAAATGTGGGCATATTAAACCTAGATCGGGTAATGGAAACTAGTTGTTGTTATAAGGATGAAATGATTTGGGCTAAGTTATTGATGGTTGCTTTAGTGGATGGATTTAAATTGAAAATATTGGATTAGGATGGAGTGACATTGTTGTATGAAGGTTGATGTTGAGAGTAAGGAGGTAGAACACTATGGTATGTGGATATGGGAGATGATTGGGTCACAAATGGAGGACTCATGGAAGAAGGTATGAAATAATTTTGATTAACAAAGGTTTCCCTTTGACTAGAATGTGTAGGATTAACATTTTGTGTGGAAGTAGTCATGATAGAAGATGTGAAAGTAGGCACACTAGGCAAGGATCTACACATAGGAATAGAATGGTTGACTTGACTAGTAGCTTGAGTGTAACCAAGGAATTCAACACAAATCTTAATAGGCATGATATTAGTGTCAAGAATATGAGAAAGGCCACACAACAAATCAACACCAATTTTATCACTTTGAACCATTCTTTTTAGTCTTTTAGTTAATGGGATTGCCTTACTTTCCGAGTATTGTCGACTCATTCAATGTTGAAGATTTTTAAATTCATTGTCAATCTTCTCTAATTGATCAATGAAAACCCTAGTTAGTGATTCATCCACATCATGAGAATAATGAAAAGAATGAGGATAAATGACATCATTTGTTGGATTAGAGGAACCACCAACATTATTATGAAATAAGTTATCCAAATTAGGCTTCATATCCTTAATAATTAAACCTTGGGAAGCCTTAATTCTATAACTTCTCATAGAAATATTGTAGGTAGGAATAATGGTATTAAAAATCATGCACAAAGAAGGAAAATTTGAATTTGAAATTTGAAATTATGATTAAACAATACAAAATTTTGTAAAAATGATTGATTAACCAATTAATTAAGCAATTTGATTTGTGAATTTGAAAGAAAAATGCATCTAGATCATAGCATAGCATATCATAAAGATCAAATTTGAAAATGAATTTGAAAAATTATGCAACCCACAAGTAAATTTTAGAATTATAAATTAGGGTTTTTGAAAATTCAACCACTAAATTTATGTAATTCAATTTGAAAATGAGATCTAGGAGGGAAAATTTAAATTTTAAATTGCATGAATAATCAGATCTAAAATAATTAATCAAAATTAGACAACCCACAAGCTCAATTTTAGAATTTAAAATTAGGGTTTTTGTGAATTTAACCTCTAAATTTTTAATTTTTATTGAAAATTAAACTTGTAAATGTAAATTTGAATTTAAAATGCATAAACACTTAGATCTGAGTACATAAATCAGAAAATTAAAGTGCAAGATGTTGGGTTCACCAAAATGTAATGGTGAAAAATTAGGGACCTAATGATGAAATAAAACCCTTTGATTTTTTCTTAGGTACCATTACATTAAAGAGGGGTGAACCCAATAGATCTAGCCACAAATTATCAAGGATAGGGCTAAGAATTTCTATTGGATTCACTACGGTTAGAATTTGATACCCTCTTTTAAGTTGAATTGTGAAAATGTTGAAATTAGGGTAAATGTGCTAAAATTGAATTAGAAACACATAAACAATGAGCTACAACAGTCAAATAGAGCCACTGACCTGGATCTGAGTAATATGTGAGAGTTTTGATATGTTCCTAGAAGCTTGTCCTAAATTGTTGAGACCGAAATTCCCGTTGCTCTGGTCCTCCACACTTTTCGTCGTCCAAAGGGGAATCTGTTCGTCTCTGTGAATAAAGATGATGCTTAGAATTGTAGCTTCACACCTATTCTTGCATACACTAGAGAAAGTAAAATGGTTGGGATTAGGGGTTTTCCCTAGGTCAAACCCTAGTTTTGAAATTAACCATGAAATAGAAATGAAATGCAATTGAATTGCTATAATGGAAAAGATTTCCTTTTTAGGGAAATGTTGAATAATGTTTGAAACACTAATGTTATACCTTTTTATCGAGTTTGGTTTGTCTCCACAAGTAATTAGAGTTTCATTAAGTCTTCATAAACATATAACATGAATGTCAACTCCAAAGCTTTAATCTTGACCTTACTTCTTCTCCAATGCTTGAAAGAAGACCGATTGCTTGCTCACTTGAATGTAGATCTCAATTTTTCTCTCTTGAGTGGATATGAATTTTAATTGATGTCAAAATGAGAGGGGTATACCTCCTTTTATACATTCTTGTCAAAAAAAAACTCAAATTTTTGACATGATCCAACACGGGATCAAAATTCCTGCTCAAATTGAATGATCATTGTGAGGCTCCAAAATGGGTCCTGATTGGAAGGAATGGAGCGCTTGCACCCTAGTCTTGACCAACCAGGGACACATGAAGTTGGGGAGAAAGGTGTGCATAATGAAGATTTTGAATTATTTGCATGGTGTGACTAGAATTAGGGCTTCAATTAGGCCTCAAGGGACAAATGCCAAGGTGAGGGCCCAAATGAGGACAAAATTGTAAGGAAGTACAATTTAGGATGCTACAATAGTAACTGGGAATATTCCAACTCCAATCCTTCTTTGGACGTGATCTCAAATCAGAGAGATGTATATTTGATGGGATGAAGGAGCTCTTCTTTTCATTTCTTAAATGAGTCTTGCTAGGCTCATTCAACTTCTAAATGATTTCTAAGAAAGAAATTCTATCTAGTACATCTCTAGGAAAAACATGGGGTTTAATTGGTGTACTGTAAACTATGATGATAGTTTACATGAAGTAGAAAAACTAATCTCCCCAATTATGCTTCATTCCTAGCTCAAACACTTTCTTAAGGGGCCTCAAAAATCTCCTTACCCTATTAGATAATCTCCAATTGCCTGGGCCCAAATTTTGCATCACAATCTTGATAAATAATTCCTCAAATATGACATAATTAGAATTCTTACAATGCATGTCTCATAAATATATCCATTCTCAAATAAAAAAACTCTATTTATACTCATCAACCTTTCTCAACTTTATCCCTAGTCTCCAAGGCCCAGAATTACTTCCACCATACAAAAGAATGTGACACAATAAATAATACCACCTAAAATGAACATCAGGGCTATCCTGCTTGATATCCACAAAGGCTTTTGTGAATTCCATTATAAATGTATGAGGAAAAGTCAAAAAGGTGTTGGTATTTGTGTGTTGAATATTAGTAGCCAAGACGATTAGATGCATAGGTATCTTAGCTTGTACATCGATTCTCAACTTGGAAAACTACAAAGTAAGTCTTCCCTCCAAAATGCAATAGGTTTCCCATCCCTCTTCTCCCTTTATTAAATGCAATATGTTTTCCATATTTCTTCTCCCTTCTATTAAGTGGACTCTATTTAACATTGAAGCTATCCTTTTCCCTCTTGTATTCCCTCCTTAAAGATAGAAAATTAATGGGCATGTGGGAATTAGGGTTTAATATAAATGTTTCATAAATAGATTCTCTGTCAAACCTGGCCAATAAAACACCCTCATCTATCTAGACAAACATGTTGTCTAGATTGTAGCTTTTTGTCACTACTTTAATTAAGTCTACATTGACAAAAATATTTGGGATGAAATTCCTTCCCAAATCTAATCTCCATGCATTTTTCATTGGAATTGTAGCTCTACTATTTTTGTAAGCATACATGAAGAAATTACATCTGCTAATTGGGACGTAAGGATCCCCACAAGATGTTGCCCTATCCACAAGTCTATTAGGTAGAATACATGTACCTTGGGCATGCATTCCCATTTTCAAAGATCTAGGAAATCAAGAAATAATATCTTCATGAAGAATCCTCTTAATATTATCTCTTCTTGTTTTTTCAGCCATTATATTTAAACTTAGGGTTTTTATGAAATACATAAACCAAGTTTCCTAGAGAAATTGAATATTCAAAATTTATTTTATAGAATTAAATGATTTTATAGCATTTAGAGTACTTATTTTCAACAACTAAGTCATAGAATAATAAGAAGATTCTTTTGCAAATAGAAACGAACAACATGAGGCCCAAAAATTAAACTTGTTATCACCATATGTAAATTCAAACCCTTGTAGTTTCCTAATTGGTCACACTGCTTAAATTACACCAATTATTCAACTATGACTATTCTTATCTCTTTACTTATATTAAATGAATGCAATAATGAAGTGAGTGTGTGACCAATTATCTAATATCAATATAAACCATCACTTAGGCCCATATGCATGAACTAGTAGCCGACAACTAACAATCGGCCATAACTATGTACTTGAGTCGATGATCTTCATCCGTTAGGAAGATCAATGGTATTTAAAAAATATTATTAATAGTTAATAGATTGACAAAATTGTTGATAAGGTGGTCCATCGATCCCATAAAGATACGTGGTGAGTTCTCACTTAGTTACATTTTGGTGGCAAGCCCATCTTGTAGAACATGCAATAGAATTAAGCAATGTGATCTAATGAGACTAGCCACCTAACATTATTTTGGATACTCGCATATTATAACTAGGACCCACCACATGAAGATGCAATAAACCCATTTTTATGGTAGGCCTGCCTCTAAGAACATCTGATGCACTTGCACAATCTGATCCAATGGAAATGACCCAATGATGATAGGTCCCACTAAGACACTTGTTACATGGACCAATATCAAAGATTCATAGCTTCACATTGTTGATGTTTGGCCACTTTAAGGAACTATCAATATAGAGGCTTTGCATGATGCAACAAAGAGATTCCAGATGGTAAAATTCAAGACTAAGCATAGGAGGGCCACAATATTAGCATTTACTTGTGATGGACCACAATATCATAGGCCCACTAGACAAGTGATGGCATATAGCGACAATGTGGATCCTAGTAGACACTCATAGTTTTGATATCATGTTTTAGATTTTAGAGGCAATAATTCCTTCAATTTATGACATGCAACATTGTACACATGACAAGATCTTGCAACACTACAACTTTGACATAATTGACAAATATAGAGCCCACGAGGTTGTGCAAACCATTGATTGTTCTTAGAAGTCAAGGGAAAAAACTTAGGAAAAAGCAAGAGAACAACTTATAAAAATATTAAAATGATTGGATTAATTGGTTACTAGGGGACAAGGTCATATTTGAACAACCACTAACCATTCAAGGTTGTGACTTAAGAATTATCAATTGGGAAAAACAAGTCAACATGAAAACATAAACCAAGGGTTTAGGGTGTACATGCAAAGGCTTAGTATTTGAGACCTAAGAAAACTTGGGGTAGGGTTTTATGAAGGCAGATAGCCAAAAAATTTCTAGAGGTTCTACCATTATCCAAGTGTAGAGACTCAAAATTGGTCACCACTCCTACGTTGCTAACCTAATTTTTAACATGTCTTCTATGTCGCATTTGATCTTCATCATATATTGACATTGTGTCATTCCTCTGGTTTCAGTTCATTTCAAATCCAACCCTAATTAGTCTTGTTCATTCACATTTGGTCCTAAATCATTATGATTGGCATCTTATCATTTTCAAATCATTCGAATTGGTCTCATCTTGACAATTAGACTTAATTCCATCTTTGTTGATAATTAATCAGTCATTAATTATCAACCTCTTTATCAATCAATTTCAATCGGTCCTCTATGATGCTCTGTCAACCTTTTATGGCACTTTATCAATCGATCTTATACATTCTTTTTCAAGTCATTGCTAATTAATCTTATCAATCATTATTAGTCGCTAACCTAATTTTTAAGATGTCTTCTATGTCACATTTGATCTTCATCATATATTGACATTGTGTCATTCCTCTAGTTTCAGTTCATTTCAAATCCAACACTAATCAGTCTTGTTCCTTCACATTTGGTCCTAAACCATTATGATTGGCATTTTATCATTTTGAAATCATTCGAATTGGTCTCATCTTGATAGTTAGACTTAATTCCCTCTTTCTCAATAATTAATCAGTCATTAATTATCAACCACTTTATCAATCAATTTCAATCGGTCCTCTGTGATGCTCTATCAACCTTTCATGACATTTTTTATTTATCAAGTCATTGTAATTTGATCTTATCAATCTTATTAGTCTATTATCAAAATCATTATCAATCTTGAGTCTTTTTCGATCTTTTGTCCTATTTTGTTGTCAACCTCAGTCAATTGTCATTAATTTTTATCAATTATTAGCCAATCAATCATCACTATTATGGCCTAATTCAACAATCGGTTTGGTATTTTAAATTATACAAATCATTTCCCCTAGGTTGATTAATTAAATAATTAATCGATCAATCCCCTTTTTTACTAACATGTCCTCCCTTTTGAATAAATAAATGAATATTTACTTATTCTTTCACCTTTTTCCTACAATTAATATTTTTATATACTAGTTGGCTAATTTGAGTTATGATTGGAATTAATAATTTTAAATTATTAATTCCACTTCATTCGAGTTCAAATGGAATATTTGATGTGCAAATAGAAACTTCCATTTTATTTTTAATTTAACTCCTTTTTCTCTTCACTTCTAATGACAATTTCTCTTTTAACTCATTCTTGCACAAAATCTCAACCATTGGATTGAGCTAATCTTGTCCGTTCAATGTGATTTCAAAAGTCTATAAGTTTAGCTCTCATTGCTCATTTTTTATAACCATGCTTCGAGTAACTTTATGTTGTCATTTTCATCTCACAATCTTGCTTCCATTTGCAATTGCACCTGTAGGTGAAATCCATAAAATCGCATTTGAACGTGAAAGAAGGACAAGGGAATCACATGGAGGAGATTCTATGTTATGGTTTGCATTTAATTTCTATTGAATCTTGTCTTCATGCTTTCAATGATTGGATTAGGAGTGTTTTTCATATCTTGTTAGCTTTCATGGTTGGCTAATGTTTGGCTTTGAATCCGCTTAAATTCATCTCAACACTGCAACTTACTATTTAATAATTCTATCACTGTCATTTTCTCTACCATGCTTTGAAGTGTTGCACAACCTTTTCCTCACATATATGAAACTCCATATTGTGAGTGTCCTTTGATAAGGAAAAACTTAGAGATCATATTTACTTGTATACACCCTTAAACAACTTTCCAAAATCCTATCTAGCTTTTGTTTCTTGTCTTTGATTTCAAGAAACCCAATGCATTGTAAACTCTCTTATCCTCAATAAATTCAAATATCATGGTTTAACATAACTCATTTCTCCTTAGCTGTTGTACTGATTGTATGATGAAAGAATAAGGATCCGGTCAACTACTGAGAGGGGGGGTGAATCAGTAGATATAAAATTGATATAAACTTTTACCAATCTCAAAATCAACCTCTCAAAGAAAACTCTAAATTGACAAGTTAAACCACTCCACTACAAATGCAATATCAATTTGAAGTTAAACCGGTTGACTGTTATAACAAATTAATAGTAACACAACTTGAAACTCACAAACATTTACTGACATAAGTAAAACCTCATTTTAGATTGCTTCCGGTTAACATAACATATCAAAGTGGATTTAGCAGTTAAGCAATTCAACCATAGTAAACATAACCATAAAAACATTCACCACTTGACACAATATTTTTGACGTGGAAACCCAAATGGGAAAAACCACGGTGGGGATGAATACCCACAAGTATTCTGAACTCTTCTAAAGTTTACCCTGTTAGGAGCCAAGCTTGTTAAAGCTTTATAAAAAGTCTTGTTAAGAACAAATCCTGTTAGGGACCACCCGGTTAAGGGATTGACTATAATTCCCTATTAGAAGCAATACCTTGTGAGGAGTAACCTCAGTAGAGGATTTGAAATCCAAGCTAATTGACCACCCGGTTAGAGGATTTGAATAACACTAAGCTTATTAGAGCTTACTCAGTTAGGGGATTTTAACTACTGTAATTGTTAGAAAATAATAGGGGTTTGTTGATATGTTTGAATAGCACTAAATTGCTTGTTCAGATCCTTTTCATGCTTCTATCTGCCTTTACAAAAACTGTAGATACATCATTTGGTTCGACAACCGCACTCTCACTCTCAACTATAAATTGCCAACTCTGAAACAAAACAACTCATCAACCTTATAAACAAATCACTAGGTCGGTAACACAACACAAACCTAATTCTCATAGAGATAACAAACAAATCGATTCAAGTATGACAATTGGATTACATAATAATCTCTGCACATCATTCAAGATAGCCTCGATTGCTCCTTGATCACCGCTTCATCGAACTCTATAACTCATCACGGGGTTTGCATTACATGCAATATACTTGCTCATTCCCAAGATAAAAACTGTTATCTCAACGTGCCAAAAACTATTTGAAACTCTTCTCATACAACATGCATACGTGACATAATCATTAGCACTCATTATCAGATCATAAACCAATACAATCAATTCACCAAACTTCATCGGTTAGGGTTTATCATATCAACAGGTAGGGTTTACCGGTTGATCTCACCATTTCTTAGCAATACCGGTTTCCTCCACAAACTCACCTACCAGTTGAAGTTCTCTTCACTAGCTATTCCTACCTGTTACAAAACAATATTATAACAACATCATTGCCGGTAAATTGACATCAATGACAACATAACATTTCATCAATGCAATCTTCATGCAAATACCAAAAATCTCCCCCTTTGGCATTGATGGAAATACAAATATCAATACCCTTGATTACTATGATTGTGAATAGGAATCTTGCTTTACATTTTACCATGTACTCTCCTTGTCTTCAGCTGGTAACTGGCTATAGACCTTCTCTTTGTCAATCATACAATTTTTCTCCCCATAATCACATAGTTCTTCTCCCCCTTTGACAACAATGAAAAACTGAAAGTAAAACATGCAATGCCAAACTTCATTGCTAAGCATCGTCAACCTACAACTTCATGCTCCTCATGTGGAATAACTCCACTATACACCAATCCTGTTGTAAAATTCTGCAAGTAGCTCTGGGACTGATGTACTCTACATCATGCTGAATTGACCTCATGGAGGGGTACAACCCTTATCTGACATCTAAGATACTCAAAAGTAGTCTTAGGCAAAGGTTTAGTAAATATATCTGCAAGTTTCTCCTTGGTAGAAACATGCTCCAATATCACATCTTTACTCTGCAATTTTTCCCTCAAGAAATGATACTTCAATTCAATATGCTTGGTTCGTGCATGCAAAATAGTGTTCTTGGAAATACTTATGGCACGGGTATTGTCACATAAGATCTTTATAGGTTCTGTAAAATTCATCTTGAAACCTTCCAAAATGTGTCTCTTCTAGATAACCTGGGTATAATTCATATAAGCTGAAACATACATAGCTACAACAGTAGATTGTGATATACAACTCTACTTCTTGCTACTCCATGAAACAAGTCTTCCTCCAAGAAAGAATGCTCCAATGGTTGTGCTTTTCCTATCATCAACATTACTTGCCTTTCAAATATTTGAATATCCTCTTGGTTGCTATCAAATATGTTTCCTTTGGATTCTTCTGAAATATAGCAACTAGACCAACTGCATGAGCTATATCCAGTTTGCTGTGAACAACATAGTGCAATTTCCCAATCATTGACCTATACTCCTTTTCATGAACATACGTGGCCTCATCTTCCTTAGACAATTTACAACCTGTAACCATTGGTGTCTCAACTGGTTTGTAGTCATTCATACCAAATGTCTTTAATACCTCTTTCACATATTTAGACCGTGTGATGAAAATACCACTCTCCATTTGCTATATTTGCAAGCCTATGATTTTTTTTTTCTCTCCCACTAGAGACATTTCAAACTCACTTTTTATTTCATTTGCAAAGTCATTGCTCTGGTCATCATTGTCTCCAAATATGATATCATCCACAAACACTTCACTAACCAATATATAATCTCCTTCAGATTTGAGATATATGTTGTCTTCATTGGTTCTATGAAAACCTATCTTCATCAGGTGTGAATGAAGCCTTTCATACCATTCTCTTGGTGCTTGCTTTAACCCATATAGTGCCTTGTGCAATTTTCATACCATGTCTTTTTCATCAGTCAAAGCATAACCATATGGCTGCTCAATGTATACTTCTTCTTCTAGTATTCCATTCAAAAATGCTGACTTCACATCCATCTGATATACTTTGAATCCCTTATGTGCTGCAAATGCAAGTAATGTCCTGACACCTTCCAGTCTAGCAACTGGTGCAAAAGTCTCACCATAATCTTTTTCTTCTTCCCATGCATAACCTTTGCAAACCAATCTAGCTTTGTTTCAGACTACTATACCATCTTCATTTAGTTTGTTCCTGAATACCCACTTAGTACCTATCACATTTTTATTCATCGGTCTAGGTACTAGGGTCCATGTGTTGTTCTTCTCAATTTTATCAAGCTCCTCCTCCATAACTTTAATCCAATGATCATCTCTAAATGCTTCCTTAGCAATTCTAGGCTCAATAGTGGAGATAATGCAAGAATTTTCTCCAATTCTTCTTTTGGTTTACACTCTAGCATCCTTATCTCCAATAATCTAGTTAGGATTATGATTGAGTCTCACATACCTCAGAATAACATGATCATTATCTTTAGTTTCTTCTTATGAATCTACCTGTTCCGGTTGAACAACAACATTCTCTTTACCAGATTCAGGTTTCATTGGTTCTGGTTCCAAAAATAGAATGCAAGGATCTTCATCCTTTTTCTCCAAACAGGTTTCCCTTGAGACTTTAGGATACTAATCCACTTGAACATCAGTACTCTCAATGATTCTTTGTGTTCGGTTGTTGTAACATTTGTAGGCCTTACTCTTGGTGGAGTAACCAATAAATATACCTTCATCACTTTTAGCCTCAAACTTACTAACATAGTCACCTCTCTTAATAAAAAATTTACTGCCAAATATCTTGAATTAACTGACATTAGGTGATCTCCCATACCAGTATTCATAAGGAGTCATATCCTTACCTCTTTTTACCAATATTTGGTTCATAGTATAGACAGCTGTGCTGACAGCTTCTCTCTAGAAAGTTTTTGCTACACCTTCTTCTATCAACATCATTGTAGCAGTTTCAATAACTAACCGATTTTTCCTCTCTACAATACCATTTTGTTGTGGTGTCCTCAGTGTAGAAAGCTGTTGTTTGATACCATTTTCTTCACAATATCTAGTGAACTCAGAAGTAAATTTACCACCTTGATCAGTCCTTAGATACTTTATCTTCTCACCACTTTCCTTTTCAGCTAAGGCCCTGAATGCCTTGAACTTACTAAATGATTTTGTTTTATCCTTCAAGAATGTGACCCACATCATTCTTGAGCAATCATCAGTGAAGATCATAAAATATCTGTCACCTTGAATACTTTTAGTCCTTATTGGTCGACAAAGGTCTGTATGAACCAAATCTAACAAATTTTATGCTGAAAAAGATTTGCTCTTAAAAGTTGAGGATGCCATTTTTCTCGATTGACATTCCTTACATAGAGCATTAACCGGTTTGTCCAACTGAGGCAAACCTCTCATTGTCTTGGACTCACTGACTTTAACAATGTTATCAAAATTTATATGACAAAATCTCTTATGCCAAAGCCAACTATCATCTACTTTAGCAATTAAACAATTATTGAATTTAGGATTCAAGTGGAACAGGTTACCTTTTGTCTTCTTTCCAGTTGCAATCAGTTCACCTTTTCTCCCATAGATTTTGCACATACCATTCTTAAACTCCAATAGATATCCTTTGTCATTGAGTTGAGCAAGACTCAAAAGATTGTGCTGTAATCCTTCAACCCAGTAGACATCATTTGTACTACTCTTTCCATTAAAAGAAATAGTTCCCTTACCTTTTACCATGTAGGGTGAGTCATTACCAAATCTCACAACTCCACCATCAAATTCCTCCAAAGAAAGAAATTTTCTTCGGTCATCGGTCATGTGATGTGAACAACCACTATCGATGATCCAATCATCAAAATTACCCATGCAAGAAACTAATGCTTTCTGATAAGATGTCTCTTCTTTAATGGCTACAAAAACAATGTCTTCATTAGCAATACCCTCAGATTCCTCATCAGTGATACCACCATCAACTACAATAAGACAATATCTTTTGCCTTTTCCTTTGTACTTCTTGAACTTCTCTCGCTTGTACTCATTGTCACCATTAGGATAGTTAGCTGCAATGTGTCCAATCTTGTTGCATGCAAAACATTTCAAAGGTAATTTACCTCTGTACTTACTAGTACCTCTAGGAAATCGCTTGGCCAACAATGCTTCAAGCTCAACAAAATTTCTTCATCATCAACTTCTTTGTTGGATCTAGATTCATAACTATGACTGACATCTCTACTTTTCCTCATAGATGGGTTAGAAACTGAAGCTCTAAATGCAGATTCAAATTTCAGAACACTACCATCATAACCATTTAATAAATAAGCAGTAATATTACCAATGATGGAGTCAAGCGTTACTTTAGTTTTGTCAATTGACTTTAGCTCCTGAATGGCTGCAACTCTGATAGCATAGACTGATAGAAGGTTCTCAACACCTTGCTAACCACTATGGCATCTTCCACTTTACCATCAACACTCTTGATCTCACCAACTATCTCTTTTATCCTCTGACCATACTGTTGGATATTCTCACCTTCAGCCATCTGCATGTCATCAAACTTTCCTCTTAGACTCTATTCTTTGGCAATCTTCACATTTTCATCACCACTATAAATCTCTTCAAGTTTCTTCCATACCTCATAAGCAGTCTCCAGACCATGGACATCTACATATTCTGCATCAGAAAAAGAACTGATAATAGCCTCCAATTCTTGATTGCTTTCTTCTTGCCCTTTCTTCTGATCATCAGTCATAATCCCACTAGGTGCAACATATTGATTAACAACATGTTCCTAGTATGGACTTCCTAGACTCTTAATATAAATTTTCATTCTATCACTCCATATCATGTAGTTCTCTCTATTTAACTTCATACCTCCCTTCTTCATCATGTTCTACAATATCTTTACCTCAAGCTTTTAGGCTTAGACCTTAGAGGACCTGAGAAGCTCTGATACTAATTGTTGGTATGATGAAAGAATAAGGATCCGGTCAACTACTGAGAGAGAGGGGGTGAATCAGTAGATAGAAAACTAATATAAACTTTTACCAATCTCAAAATCAACCTCTCAAAGCAAACTCTAAACTGACAAGTTAAACCACTGAACTACAAATGCAATATCACTGTCAAGTTAAACCGGTTGATTGTTATAATAGATTAACAGTAACACAACTTGAAACTCACAACATCCAAATACTTTACTGACAAAAGTAAAACCTCATTTCAGATTGCTACTGGTTAACATAACATATAAAAGTGGATTTAGCAGTTAAGCAATTTAACCATAGTAAATATAACCACAAAAATATTCACCACTTGACACAATACTTTTGACATGGAAACCCAAATGGGAAAAACTAGGGTGGGGATGAATACCCACAAGTATTCTGAACTCTTCTGAAGTTCACTCTGTAAGGAGCCAAGCCTATTAAAGCTTTACAAAAAGTCCTGTTAGGGACCACCCGATCAAGGGATTGACTATAATGCCCTATTAGGAGCAATAACCTATGAAGAGTAACCTCGGTAGAGGATTTGAAATCCAAGCTAATGGAACACTTGGTTAGAGGATTTGAATAACACTAAGCTTGTTATAGCTTACCCGGTTAGGAGATTTTAATTGCTGTAATTGTTAGAAAACAATAGGGGTTTGCTAAACTATTTGAATAGCACTAGACTTGCTTGTTTAAATCATTTTCATGCTCCTATCTATCTTTACACAAATTGTAGATACATCATCTGATTCGATAACCACACTCTCACTCTCAATTATAAATTGCCAACTTTGAAGCAAAACAACTCATCGACCTTATAAACAAATCACTAGGTCAGTAACACAACACAAACCTAATTCTCTTAGAGATTACAAATAAATTGGTTCATGTATGACCATTGGATTACATAATAATCTCTACACCTCATTCAAGATAGCCTCGATCGCTCCTTGATCACCTCTTCATCGAACTCTATAACTCATGACGTGGTTTTCATTACATGCAATATACTTGCTCATTCCCAAGATAAAAAATATTATCTCAACATGCCAAAAACTATTTGAAACTCTTCTCATACAACATGCATACACGTCATAATAATTAGCGCTCATCATCAGATCATAAACCAATACAACCAATTCACCAAACTTCATCAGTTAGGGTTTATCATATAAATAGGTAGGGTACCGGTTGATCTCACCATTTCATAGCAATGCCAATTTCTTCCACAAACTCACCTACCAGTTGTAGTTCCCTTCACTAGATCTTCCTACCAGTTACAAAATAATATTATAACAACATCATTACTAGTTAATTGACATCAATGACAACATAGACTTTCATTAATGCAATCTTCATGCAAATGCCAACAATCTTCCTCTTTGGCATTAATGGCAATACAAATATCAATACCCTTGATTACTATGATTGTGAATTGGAATCTTGGTTTACATTTTACGATGTACTCTCCCTGTCTTTAGCTGGTAACTGGCTATAGACCTTCTCTCTATCAATCATACAATTCTTCTCCCCATAATCACATAGTTCTTCTCCCCCTTTGACAACAATGCAAATATGAAAGTAAAACATGCAATGCCAAACTTCACTGCTAAGCATCATCAGCCTACAACTTGATGCTCCCCCTGTGGAATAACTCCACTCTACACCAATCCTGCTGTAAAATTCTGCAAGTAGCTATGGGACTGATGTACTCTACATCATGCTCAATTGACCTCATGGAGGGGTACAACCCCTAGTTGACTTCTAAGATACTTAAAAATACTCTTAGGCAGAGGTTTAGTAAAGATATCTGCAAGTTTCTCCTTGGTAGAAACATGCTCCAATATCACATCTTTACTCTGCACTTTTTCCCTCAAGAAATGATACTTCAATTCAATATTCTTGGTTCGTGCATACAAAAAAGGGTTCTTGGAAATATTTATGGCCTTGTTATTGTCACATAAGATCTTTATAGGTTTTGTAAACTTCATCTTGAAACCTTCCAAAATGTGTCTCATCTAGATAGCCTGGGTGCAATTCATATAAGTTGCAACATACTCAACTTCAGCAGTAGACTATGATATACAACTCTGCTTCTTTCTACTCCATGAAACAAGTCTTCCTCCAAGAAAGAATGCTCCACTGATTGTGCTTTTCCTATTATCAACATTACCTTCCCAGTCTGCATCTGTATACACCTTCAAATCAATGTTTCCTGCATATGGATACCGTAAGCCATAGTCAATAGTGCATTTCAAATATCTGAATATCCACTTGGTTGCTATTAAATGTGTTTCCTTTAAATTATTCTAAAATCTAGATACTAGACCAACTTCATGAGATATATCCGTTCTGTTGTGAGCAACATAGTGCAATTTACCAATCATTGACCTGTACTCCTTTTCATCAACAGATGTGGCTTCATCTTCCTTAGACAATTTACAACCTATAACCATTGGTGTCCGAACTAGTTTATAGTCACTCATACCAAATGTATTTAATACCTCTTTCACATATTTAGATTATGTGATGAAAATACCACTCTTCATTTGTTGTACTTGCAAGCCTATGAAATTTTTTCTCTCCCACTAGAGACATTTAAAACTCACTTTTCATTTCATTTGCAAAGGCATTGCTCATGTCATCATTAGCTCCAAATATGATATCATCCACAAACACTTCACTAACCAGTATCTTATCTCCTTCAGATTTGAGATATATGTTGCTGTCTTCACTGGTTCTCTGAAAACCTATCTTCATCAGGTGTGAATGAATCCTTTCATACCATGCTCTCGGTGCTTTCTTTAACCCATATAGTGCCTTGTGCAATTTGCATACCATGTATTTTTCATCAGTTAAAGCATAACCATCTGGCTGCTCAGTGTATACTTCTTCCAGTATTCCATTAAAAAATGTTGACTTTATATCCTCTGATATACTTTGAATCCCTTATTTTCTGCAAATGCAAGCCCTGACACTTTTCAGTCTAGCAACTAGTGCAAAAGTATCACCATAATCTTCTCCTTCTTCCTATGCATAACCTTTGCAAGCCAATCTAGCTTTGTTTCAGACTACTATACCATCTTCATTTAGTTTGTTCCTGAATACCCAGTTAGTACCTATCACATTTTTGTACTAGGGTCCATGTTTCATTCTTCTCAATTTGATCAAGTTTCTCCTCCATAGCTTTAATCCAATGATCATCTCCAAAATGCTTCCTTAGCAGTTCTAGGCTCACTAGTGGACATCATTCAAGAATTTTCTCTAATTCTTCTTGTGGTTAACACTCTAGCATCCTTATCTCTAATAACCTGGTCAAGATTGTGATTGAGTCTCACATACCTCTGAATAACATGATCATTATCTTCAGGTTCTTCTTCTGAATCTACCTGTTCTGGTTGAACATCAACATTCTCTATACTAGTTTCAAGTTTCACCAGTTCTGGTTCCAAAAACAAAATGCAAGGATCTTCATCATTTTTCTCCAAACTGGTTTCCCCTAAGACTTCAAGATACTCATCCACTTGAACATCAACACTCTCAATGATTCTCTATGTCCAGTTGTTGTAACATTTGTAGGCCTTACTTTTGGTGGAGTAACCAATAAGTATACCTTCATCACTTTTAGCCTCAAACTTTCACCTCTCTTAATAAAATATTTACTACCAAATATCTTGAAATAACTGACATTAGATGATCTACCATACCAGTATTCATAAGGAGTCATATCCTTACCTCTTTTTACCAATATCCAGTTCATAGTGTAGACAGTTGTGCTGACACCCTCTCTCTAGAAAGTTTTTGCTACACCTCCTTGTATCAACATTGTTTTAGGAACTTCAACAACTGACTGATTGTTCCTCTCTACAATACCATTCTTCTATGGTGTCCTTGGTGCAGAAAGTTGTCATTTGATAATATTTTCTTCACTATAGCTAGTGAATTCCTTAGAAGTAAATTCACCACCTTGATTAGTCCTCAGACACTTTATCTTCTTACCACTTTCCTTTTCAGCTAAGGCACTGAATGCCTTGAACTTACTAAATGCTTCTATTTTGTCCTTCAAGAATGTGACCCACATCATTCTTGAGCAATCATTAGTGAAGATCATAAAATATCTGTCACCTTGAATACTTTTAGTCCTTATTGGTCCACAGAGGTCTGTATGAACCAAATCTAACAGATGTTCCGCTGAAAAATATTTGCTCTTAAAAGTTAAGGATGCCATCTTTCCCAACTGACATTCCTTACATTGAGCATTAACCCGTTTTTCCAACTAAGGGAAACCTCTCACTGTCTTGGACTTACTCACCTTAACAATGTTATTAAAAATTATATGATAAAATCTCCTATGCCAAAGCCAACTATCATCTACTTTAGCAATTAAACAGTTGTTGACTTTAGGATTCAGGTGAAATAGTTGTTGTCATTAAGATGAGCGACACTCAAAAGATTGTGCTTTAATCCTTCAACCCAATAGACATCATCTGCACTACTCTTTCCAATAAAAGAAATAATTCCCTTACCTTTTACCATGCAGGGTGAGTCATTACCAAATGTCACAACTCCACCATCAAATTCCTTCAAAGAAAGAAATTTGCTCTAGTCACTGGTCATGTGATGTGAACAACCACTATCAATGATCCAATCATCAAAATTATCCTTGCGAGAAACTAATGCTTTCTGATCAGATGTCTATTCTTTAATGGCTACAAAAATAATGTCTTCATTATCATTACACTCAGATTCCTCATCAGTGATACCACCGTCAACAACAATAAGGCAATCTTTTTTGCCTTTTCATCTGTACTACTTGAACTTCTCTCGCTTGTGCTCATTGTCACCATTAGGACAGTTAGCTGCAATGTGTCCAATCTTGTTGGATGCAAAACATTTCAAAGGTAATTTACCTTTGTACTTACCGATACCTCTAGGAAACTGCTTGGCCAACAATGCTTCAAGCTCAACCAAACTGTCTTCATCATCAACTTCTCTGCTGGATCTGGATTCATAATTGTGATTGACATCTCTACTTTTCCTCATAGATGGGTTAGAAACTGAAGCTCTAAATGCAAATTGAGATTTCTGAACACTACCATCATAACCATTTAATTCAAAAGCAGTAAGCTTACTGATGATGCAGTCAAGGGTTACCTTAGTTTTTTCAATTGACTTTAGCTCCTGAATGGCTGCAACTCAGATAATGTAGACCAGTAAAAAGGTTCTCAACACCTTGCTAACCACTGTGGCATATTCCACTTTACCAACAACACTCTTGATCTCACCAACTATCTCTTTTATCCTCTGACCATACTATTGAATATTCTCACCTTCAACCATCCGCATGTCATCAAAATTTCCTTTTAGACTCTCTTCTTTGGCAATCTCAAAATCAACCTCTCAAAGAAAACTCTAAACCGACAAGTTAAACCACTGAACTACAAATGCAATATCACTGTCAAGTTAAACCGGTTGACTGTTATAACAGATTAACAGTAACACAACTTGAAACTCACAAACATCCAAATACTTTATTGAAATAAGTAAAACCTCATTTCAGATTGCTGTAGGTTAACATAACATATAAAAGTAGATTTAACAGTTAAGCAATTTAACCATAGTAAATATAACCACACAAACATTCACCAGTTGACACAATACTTTTGACGTGGAAACCCAAATGGGAAAAACCATGGTGGGGATGAATACCCACAAGTATTATGAACTCTTCTGAAGTTCACCATGTTAGGAGCCAAGCTTGTTAAAGCTTTACAAAAAGTCTTGTTAAGAACAAATCCTATAAGGTACCACCCGGTTAAGGGATTGACTATAATGCCCTATTAGAATCAATACCCTGTGAGGAGTAACCTCAATAGAGGATTTGAAATCCAAGCTAATGGACCACATGGTTAGAGGATTTGAATAACACTAAGCTTGTTAGAGCTTACCTGGTTAGGTGGTTTTAACTATTGTAATTGTTATAAAACAATAGGGGTTTGCTGATATGTTTGAATAACATTACACTTGCTTTGTTTAGATCATTTTCATGCTCCTATTTGCCTTTACACAAATTATAGATACATCATCCAGTTCGGCAACCACACTCTCACTCTCAACTATAAATTTCCAACTCTAAAACAAAAAAACTCATCGACCTTATAAACAAATCACTAGGTCGGTAACACAACACAAACCTAATTCTTATAGAGATTACAAACAAATCATTTCAAGAATGACCGTTGGATTATATAATAATCTCTGCACATAATTCAAGATATCCTTGACTACTCCTTGATCACTGCTTCATCAAACTCTGTAACTCAGCACGCGGTTTGCATTACATGCAATATACTTTCTCATTCCCAAGATAAAAACCGTTATCTCAACATGCCAAAAACTATTTGAATATCTTCTCATACAACATGCATACATGCCATAATCATTACTGCTCATCATCAGATCATAAACCAATACAACCAATTCATCAAAATTCATCGGTTAGGGTTTATCATATCAACAGGTAGGGTTTACCGATTAATCTCACCATTTCTTAGCAATATCAATTTCCTCCACAAACTCACCTACCAGTTGCGATTCCCTTCACTAGCTCTTCCTACCGGTTACAAAACAATATTATAAGAACATCATTACCCGTTAATTGACATCAATGACAACATAATATTTCATTAATGCAATCTTAATGCAAATTCTGACATCTACTTCATCCTGATGATGGATCATGAAATATGATTCAAAATGTTGATGCAAATAATTCTACATAGTTGGAGCCAGAAAATGCTCATAATAAGTTTGAAGTATTTTGAGATTCAATCACATGGTATTACACTATGACTTATGATTCCCCAAAGACTTGTTATTAATATTTTTAGGAAGAGACCATGTAAAGACTTAGACTATTCCTTTATTGATGCTACTTTGTAAGTTTATATTTACTTATAATTATTTCTATTTCCTTTCCATTGACCTTGAAATTATATTTATTAAAAAATGATTCATCAAGTACAATATCCTATTAAGAATTTTATTTGGATCACACCTGACCCAATAGTTAGGATACACAACTGACATGGCTTCTAATAGTTCATCTCAAGGGAATCTTGATATAAATCTATGTTTAAAAATCTTTCACAATACTCTTTAAATTAATTATACAAAACTAACAATATCATTAAAAGCTTCTGTTGTAATAGGTACATATCTCAATCTAGTAGATTTCCCTCTAATAGACGTGGTGTAGTAGTGCATTGGTATCTCATATCCACATACACAGACACATAACTCCTCACTGTTATTAAATTATTAAAAAAATTAGGATTGCCCACATATAACATCACATGCTAGCTACTAAATTTTGAATTTACAAATGACTCTACTAATAGTTATAGATTATTGATGTTCATGATTGTGGTTCTATGTAGACCAACACATTCTTGAATATACATAGTTCTTTCTTGGGCTTCTTTCACAAGCATACTTATTTTCTCCAATAGGAGGAGAATATTAACCAAAGCTAAGAGAGTCTCTACATCACTTAACCTATGTAAGAGCTCAAAATATTTCTCTACTAAGTTGCACTATTCATATATTTGTCTAGGCAAGGATTTATATTCTAAGAAAACTATTTGCACTACTCCACGCAAGGAGATCCATTTGGTATCAACATCCTTAGGAAGCTTGTTTCCATCGGTTATTCCCTAAAAATAATAATGAAATATTGAAAACCATTTGGGACTAGCAAAAGTATGAGTAAATATTGTGAACTAGATTTTAAAATTTAGCAATTGAATCAAACTTGCTCTCAATTTTAAATGCTAAATTATGTTTGTGGACCATGCAATGAATACCGATCATGTACAATGAAATAGTAGTTTATAGCTTTATGCAAAGATCATTCCTATGGCCTTGCATCATTGTAGCTCCATGAGCTCCTACACACCAACGTTTTAGCAATTGTTATGTCATCCATATCACCAATTTCATTTAAATATTTCTTTACTAGTTCAAATAAATTTTGCACTATAGAATTCTCCTTCATTTTAACAACACAGAGTAGATGAGGTTGACAGACATGTTTTTGTACAATATACACATGCATACATATCCAAGAGTATCATAAACTAATGTAACTTCATCTAAAGATAATGCATTTAAGTTTGAGTCTTTTATTTTTTCTATACATGTAATTTTTCCACCTCAGGAAGATAGCTTGTCCATTCCCATCCACTGTTTATTTACCAACGTGTCTAAGGATATCTAGGAACAATCACAAATTTTAATAAAATACTATAGTCAAGGTAGTTTTTCAAAGGATGACCTTTGCTCAAAATATGAAAAGAAACACTCAACTAAACAGTTTTGGCCTTTTATGTTTTTGTCTTGATATGTTTAAATTGAGCTTCAATTAAACCTCCACATTCAAAAATCTTCTCTTCTCTTCGCACGTGTTGTTTATTTCCATCTTCATACTTAAGATAGAAGATATTATTTCTTTCTTTTCCATCTAATCATTGATTTTTCCTTTCCATCTATGATTTTTTAATACACTATAGTGATATTATTTTCTACAGTGTCCACTTTCAGTTGTATCTTCTTGTCTCTATTAAGTTTCCAACTATAGATCGTACACTTGCAAACTGTTGGAAGTTTGTGTTTGTTCGGATTTGGAACTTATACAATGAATTGGTAGCCTGACATCCAATCCAATTGTAAATTCTTAGTCATATCCCACTCATGCCCCAATTTTGATTTTTCTTTTCCCTTCCATGTACTACAAAATACATCAAATAATGGTCATAATATCTGCTAAAAAATACATCACAAAGATGGCCCATTCATGGGCAGTCTAAGGTTAATCTTAGTGGTGGTGGGGGCTTGGATTGTGTTTGGGCTAAGCTGGAGAAAGGGTAGATCAAAGTAAACTTTGATGGAGCTTCAAGAGGAAAATTGAGCATCTCAGGTGCAAGTTGTGTTGCTTGTAATTAGGATGGTAAAATATTATTCAAAGGAGCTCAACATTTGCAGAATGGAATGAATAATAAAGTGGAAGTTCAAGCAGCTTTGTTGGTGGTAGAGCTGGCTAGCAACTTAAAGGTTCTGAAGGTTCATTTATAAGGAGACTCAAAAGTTTTTGTTGATGCAATCTCTAAGGGATCCTCCCCAAGTTGGTGTATCATTAAGTTTATTTCAATCATTTGCTCAAAATTATGGACCTTCCAAGATTTTCAAATTTCACACATTAAAAGGGTAAGCAATGGGGTGGCAGATTATCTGTCTAATGTGGCATGTGAGTTTGACCCTTTTGCAACCAGGTGGTGTAGAAATGCAAATGAGGAGCCACTTTGGACTACTTAGTTGGCATCCAATGGGTTTGGTTGCAATGTTTTGAGATTATGTCGAGAGTACTAGACACCGTGTTTTGCACAGGAAAGAGTTAAACAATGAATTGTTAGGGAAGCTGCATTTATGGTTGGAGATGTGAAGTGTTATCCGTTGGAATGTTTAAATTCCTTGTGCAAGTATGAGTTTTAATGTAGGATTTTTTCACCACCTTGGGAAGCATGCGAGCTCTCTCATCATGTTTAAAAGGCGATGGTTTGAGGACAGGGCATTAATGGTCTTAATTTTTAGTGCTTTGATTTATGTTGTTTTCATTTTCATTTCCTATTTCTTTTGAGCGGTTGGAGGAATCAAAACTCCTATCCAAGGTTGGTTGAGGCAAATACAAATCTGGTCTAGGTAGAAATAGAAGTAAATTTTAAATTGAAGACTAAGAAACAACTCTGTCCATTTCTCAAGCCGATTTCAGAGAGGAGGTTGAATGACATGTTTCTTTATAGAGATGAAAGGTTGGTGAAGTGTATAAAGAGGTTGCTGGGAAAATCTATTAGGGTGGTGGAGCACCATTATAGGACAAATATGGATGTATACTCACTAATTTTGGAATGGGGACTGGAACTAGAGCAATCTATAGAGTCGGTGAAGAAGGTGATGAACGCCATTGTCCCGGAGGAGTATCGTTTGGGCATGGAATCAATCTTTGAGTGGGAAATTCCTGGTGAGGGGTTTGATTTGTGTGAGGACATTGCGAATTACCATCACATTGTAGAGGAGAATTACATCTGTTTCTTGAGGTGGCGAGATAACTGAACAAAGGCAAATTTCAGTGGGGAGGCTCATATTGGGTGGGAAGCCTTGAAGGTATTTGTAGATTTAATGGTGGTTGAAGTGAAGTTGCAACAAGCCATTGAGGAGGCAAGTGCACTAAACTAAGAGGGAGCAAGGGAAGAGGTAGGTCATCAAATGAGGAAGAGGAAGCGAGAAAACCCTATTTCCTCCTCCAGGTAGTGCCCGAGTTTGTTTGTTATTGGCGCCTGTTACTATTTTTTGGTTTGAGAGGTTAATCCTTGCTAGTTTTTTTTTAGTTTCTTTGAAAAAACTATTTTAAAATGTCTATAGTCTGTATAATTTGGCTACTATAACAAGCCAATTTTGAGTGCTCAAAGTTTGCAATTTTAGAGTGTGGGTCTGCATGGGTGGTTGGGGTTAGTGGTATTGAAATGCATGGTGGTTTGGATGGTGGTTTTGTGAATTACTTTTGACAGGTGGTTTAGAAATCTCTGACAGTTAACATGTAAACTTTCCTTCAAATCATTCAAATATAATATTACCGATTAAAAAAAACATCACAAAGATCACCCAAAATAGGAGCTCAAACACTAAGGAAATCAATTGCAAACTTCAAATAGATCCTCCAAACTCCAAATAAATGTTTATAACTAAAATAAAATTGAAATAGAGATTCCACAATAGCATAAGAACAAAAAAATATGCTGCTAACAAGAGAAACACAAAATTGAAACTAATCTTCTGCTCTAAGCACTCTAAACTTCTGTAAACACTTGCAAACACTACAAGAAAACAACACAACCACAAACATTCTATTATGAACTGTTGACTCAATCTCCTTATTTAATATTCTATTTTCACTTCATAAACCAAAGTTGCCATTTCTAAACTCACACCCCCCATTTTGATTTTAGAAACAATTCAAATTAATTGCCATTAATTCAAATTTGAATAATTCCTTTTGGCAATTAGACTCTCCCAACTTATTTGTAGGTTTTGATTGAGTAATTTTAGATAGCTAGACTTACTATAAATGTTGGTATTTGCATGAAGAGTGCATTAATGAAATGTTATGTTGTCACTGATGTCAATTAAACTAGTAATGATATTGTTGTAATGTTCTTTTGCAACTGGTAGGAGGAGCTAGTGAAAGGAAACTGTAACTGGTAGGTAAGTTTGTGGAGTGAACTGGTATTGCCAAGTACTAGAGAATTGAACTGGTAAACCTTACCTATTGTTTTGATAAACCCTAATCGATTAAGTTTGGTGAATTGGTTAGATTGGTTTATGATCTGATGATGAGCGGTAATGATTATGACACGTATGCATATTGTATGAAGAGAGTTTCAAAGTGTATTTGGCATGTTGAGGTAACACTTTTTGTCTTGGGAATGAGCAAGTATACTGCATGTAATGCAAAGCACGTGATGAGTTACTAAGTTCAATGAAGCGGTGATTAAGGAGTGGTCGAGGCTTTCTTGAATGATGTGTAGAGATTGTTATGTAATCCAACGGTCATACTTAAACCAACTTGTTTGTAATCTCCATGTGAATTGGGTTTTTGTTGTGTTACCAACCTAGTTGATTTGTTAATAAGGTCAATGAGTTGTTTAGTTTTAGAGTTGGCAAAGTTTTAGTTGAGTGTGTGGTTGCCAAACCAGATGATGTATTTGCAGTTTGAGTAAAGGCAAATAGGAGCATAAAAAGGATCTAAACAAGCAAGTGTAGTGCTATTCAAATAGATCAACAAACTCCTGTTGTTTTCTAACAATTACAATAGATTGAAATCGCCTAACTGGGTAAGCTCTAACAAGCTTGGTGTTATTCAAATCCTCTAACAAGCTGAACCATTAGCTTGGATTCTAAATCTTTTACAAAGGTTACTCATCATAGGGTATTTCTTCTAACAAGGCATTATAGTCAATCCCTTAACCGGGTGGTCCCTAGCAGGATCTGTTCTTAACATGACTTTTTGTAAAGCTTTAACAGGCTTGGCTCCTAACAGGGAAAACTTTAGAAGAGTTTAGATAGTTAACTTGTGAGTCTCATCTCACTATGGTTTTTCCCATTTGGGTTTCCACGTCAAAAATATTGTGTCAAGTGGTGAATGTTTTTGTGGTTATGTTTTCTATGGTTGATTTGCTTAACTACTTAATCCACTTTGATATGTCATGATACTCGACAACAATATGAAATGAAGTTTTACTTATGTCAGTAAAAGTATTTGGAAGTTTGTGAGTTACAAGTTGTTTGTTGTTAACTTGTTGTAACACTCAATTGGTTTAGCTTGACAGTTTTATCTTGACAGTAATATTGCATTGATAGTTCTAAGTTTACTTTGAGAGATTGATTTTGAGATTCGTGAAGTTTATCTATTTTTCTATCTACTAATTTACCCCCCCCTCTCAGTAGTTGACTGAATCCTTGTTAATTCAGTATACCATCAATTGGTATCAGAGCATCTCAGGTCCTCTAAGGTCTAAGCCTAACAACTTGAGGTAAAGAGCTTGTAGATCATGATGAAGAAGGAAGGTTTGAAGTTTAATAGAGAGAACTATAGGATATGGAGTGATATAATGAAAATTTATATCAAGAGTCTTGGAAATCAACATTGGGAACATGTTAATATTCAATATGTTGCACCTAGTGGGATTATGACCGATGATCAGAAGAAAGAGCAACAATAAAACAATCAAGCACTGTAGGATATTATCAGCTCTTTGTCTGATGTAGAGTATGTAGATGTCCATGGTCTAGAGACTGCATATGAGGTATGGAACAAACTTGAAGAGATTTATAGCGGTGATGAACATGTAAAGATTTCCAAAGAAGAGAGTCTAAGAGGAAATTTTGATGACATGCAGATGGCTGAAGGTTAGAATATCCAACAGTATGGTCATAGGACAAAAGAGATAGTTGGTGAGATCAAGAGTGCTGGTGGTAAAATGGATGATGCCACAGTGGTTAGTAAGGTATTGAGAACCTTGCTACTAGTCTACGCTATTTGAGTTGTAGCCATTCAAGAGTTGAATTCTATTGACAAAACCAAGGTAACCCTCGACTCCATCATTGGTAAGCTTACTGCTTTTGAATTAAATGGTTATGATGGTAGTATTCAGAAATCTCACTCAACATTTAGAGCTTCTGCTTCTAACCCATCTATGAGGAAAAGTAGAGATGTCAGTCATAGTTATGAATCTAGATCTAGCAGAGAAATTGATGATGAAGACAATTTGGTTGAGCTTGAAGCATTGTTGGCCAAGTGTTGCCTAGAGGTACCGACAAATATAGAGGTAAATTACCTTTGAAATGTTTTGCATGCAACAAGATTAGACACATAGTTGCTAACTGTCCTAATGGTGATAATGAGCACAAGGGAGAGAAATTCAATAAGTACAAGGGAAAAGGCAAAATAGAATGTCTTATTGCAGTTGATGGTGGTATCACTAATGAGGAATTTGAGGGTGATGCTAATGAAGACATTGTCTTTGTAGCCATTAAAGAGGAAACATCTGGTCAAAAGGATTTAGTTTCATGAATGGATAATTTTGATGATTGGATCATTGATAGTGGTTGTTCACATCGCATGACCGGTGATCGGATAAAATTTCTTTCTTTGGAGGAATTTGATGGTGGAGTTGTAAGATTTGGTAATGACTCACCATGCATGGTTAAAGGTAAGGGAACTATTTCTCTTAATGTAAAGAGTAGTGCAGATGATGTCTACTAGGTTGAAGGTCTAAAGCACAATCTATTGAGTGTTTCCCAACTCAATGACAAAGGATACCCATTGGAGTTTAAAAATGGTATGTGCAAAATCTATGGGAGAAAAGGTGAACTAATTGCAACCGGCAAGAAAACTAAAGGTAACTTATTTCACCTAAATCATAAAGTCAGCAACTGTTTAATTGCTAAAGTAGATGATAGTTGGTTTTGGCATAGGAGATTTTGTCGTATAAATTTCGATAACATTGCTAAAGTGAGTAAGTCAAAGACAGTAGGTTTGCCTCAGTTGGACAAACTGGTTAATGCTCTTTGTAAGGAATGTCAATTGGGAAAGATGACATCCTCAACTTTCAAGAGAAAATATTTTTCTGCGGAGCATCTGTTATATTTGGTTCATATAGACCTCTGTGGACCAATAAGGACTAAAATTATTCAAGGTGATAGATATTTCATGATCTTCATTGATGATTGCTCAAGAATGATGTGGGTCACATTCTTGAAGGATAAAAAAGATGCATTTAGTAAGTTCAAGGCATTCAGGGCCTTAGCTGAAAAGGAGAGTCGAAAGAAGATAAAGCGTCCGAGGACTGATCAAGGCAGAGAATTCACTGTTGGCAAATGCACACTCCAATGAGATATTGTAGGTGATTGAAGGTTTTGTCATTGATGGAAACCTTGCAATCCTATGACATCAGCAAGACAATTTACCGGCACCAACAAGGTCAGGTTCTACACCGACACGCAGACCACTGATAGTGAAAGGAAGTATACCAACACAAAAGCTGACATGAATTTTGTTTATAATATATTTTGTAAATTATTGTAAAATCATTGTAAGCTGACTTGGAAAGTTGCAAAATGACTCATATGTATAAGAGATCATTGTAGAACATTTAAGGATGAAAGAAAGGAAGAAGACAGGCGAAATAAGGCAAACCTATTATGCAAATTATAGGTTAAGGGTTTATGTATGAAGTAGAGCTATAAACCGATACTAGATCTAGCATAGTAGATGTTGTTTTGAAGTAGTACAAGACATTGGATTTATATAATCCATTTTGTAAGTCAGTGAGACTTCCCATTTTGTAATTGAGTAGTGAGCTCTAGGCACTTGGCCTTCCTGCATGTGCAAGTCCCTCTTGTAGCAGTAATATTCTCTTATTGGCCAGTAAGTGAATATTGTGGGTCACAAATCCCACTGAGGTTTTTCCCACACCAGGTTTCCTCATTAAACTACTATGTTATGGTGTGTTTTTCATGTGGTTGCTCTTATCTATGTTTATTGCATTATTTCTTGTTTACCGGTATACAATATTGATATACTCTACATGTTTTAAGTTAAGAAAATCTTATAACCGGTTAGATACTAATTCGCCCCCCCTCTCAGTATCTTTGGGAATCCTAACAATTGGTATTAGAGCTTGGTCCTCTATTTTCAAAAGCATAACAACTTGAGGAAGATCTTGACATCGGTAGAGATGGAAAACTTGATGAAGCAATTAGAAGCAACTCTCTCAGACTATGATGCATAAAAGTTAAAAAATATCAAACTTGAAGATGATCTAAAGGTTGCACAGGATATTATTCAATCACTTCAAGAAAATATTACCATTACAAGGAAAAAGAGAAGAGAACTTTGTGAAAAGATGCAAAATGAGAATGATGAAAAGGAAACTCTTAGTGATATGATGAATAAGTTGAAACAAGAAAACATGACAACAAAGAATGAGATGCAGGATATGACTATGAGATTTTGTAAAGAAATTGAAGATAGAAAGAAGAATGAAGAAGACTTGACTATAAGATTGAATGATGCTGCAAATGAAAACACAAGACTTAGTTATGAAAATGATATGTTGAAGACAAATTTGATGCATGCACAAAATAACTCAAATGAACTCATGAGATAGAAAGGTATCTTGGAAAGAGAACTGGATATTGCAAATTAGCACAAAGAAAAATTCAAGAAAAGCTCAGAAGAACTTGGTGACTTGTTGAAAAATTAGAAACCTAATGGTGACACTAATAGCCTTGGCTTTGAAGCTGGTGAAAGCTCCGGTACTGCAAACACACAGGATCAAGGCAAACCGGTAAGACAACCTACTACTTATAAATTTTATGGAAAATGCTTTAACTGTAACAAGTATGGTCATAGAGAAAATCAATGTAGATCTAGAAATTATCAGAATACCAATACACCCACCGGTCAATGTTCAAAATGCAACAAAGTTTGTCACAATTCAGAAAATTGCAGAATGAATGTAAGATGTTATGTTTGTGGAAGATTTGGACACTTATCTAATCAATGCAGAACACAAACCGACATAGGATATGGAAAAGCTATTTAGAAAAATAATGTGACTTATTATGCCTGTAACAAGATTGGACATATTGCTAAATTTTGTAAAAGCAAGTCCTCATCGGTAAATAACAAAGGTCCTAGTTTGAAATGTAAAGAAAAAGTTGAAGAGGTAAAGCAAGAATTCTCAAAACAATGGATCAAGAAATCATAACTAAATAGTGATAGGAATACTCCTCCATCGGCAAAACAAAGTAACACTCCACCAGAAGGAGACTCTAGATCCAACTGAAGAAAATTCCTTTGAGGGTTTGGCAATCAAATGTGAAACATGCTATTATTCCCTTGGTTGATGGTGAGAAGTTGAAATTACTTCTATACCGACAGATAAGTTAAGTCATTACTTAACCGACAAGCATTAAATGTGGTGGTTGGCAAAATTAACATTATAAAATAGTGTTTCGGCTCCATTTTCATTTCACTGAGCATTCAAACCTTTGAGAGCACGAAAATTCCAGAGCAAAGGCATTCTGAGCAAAGAAGTGAAGCAACTCATCAAGAAATCATTCCTAAGGCAGATAAAGGTATTTATAATCATGGCTTCTTCATCTATCCCTGAATTCATTGCAAACCCTACTACAGTCGAAGTGATTAAATGCCCTAGACTCATATTTCTTTTAATTCTCGAAATTGCCAAGAAAGATGATAATGTTGGTGCTTTTTCTCAAATCCCTAAAGGAGTAGTTTTTGTTGAAGACCCTAGAATGTACATTCATTGTCACATAGATGAATTAGGTGATGAGGAAATCAAGAATATATATAAGTCTATAATTTGTGACAAATTCAGTATTGTTAAACCTGAACACAAGATAGTGGAAACCCTAGGTTTCACTAAAATTCTCAGTATTCTGGATTTTCCTAAGGATGTTATAAGGATAGTACTAAGCAGGGTACATGGTGCATTCTTCTGGTTGGACTCAGTTCACAAAATCACTAAAGAAGTAGTAAAAGCTGTGACAGGTTATCCTCCATCGGTAACAGACCTGATAAAACAAAGAAGGTCTCAAATAACCTAGTGATTAACCTAACCGGCGCAACATCTGACAAAAGATCCTTAAGTGTAAATGATGTAACAGATATCAATGTCAGATTCATCAGTATGATCTTAGGCTACAAAACAACACATGCAAATAGGTTAAACTCAGTCTCTATCCTATGCATAAAGAGTGCCTATGGCATGATTAATGATAATGCAAAAATAGATGTGTGTGAATGGCTTAAAGATGAGCTAGTTGACAATTTGGGAAAGATTAAGAAAGACAAAAAGGGGACATTCAGATTTGGAAACCTACATGTCTGTCTAATGCTACACATAACCAAACAAGTACCTAGTATCGGTAACAAAAATCTTGGTTTTGACATACCAGTAGGCAAACAGTTGTTAGATTTACTAAACAACATGGGAGAGAATAGAGAAAAGAACATAGATGAGTATTTTCAAGCATTGAAGGCCCGGATGAAGACCAGAGTCAGATTGTCACAAGAAATTGTAAACAAGTATAAGGATGAAATTTGGATGGAGGCAGTTATCCCAAGAATCATATGGGTTACTGAAATAGGGTATGAAACTGATGACCACATAATAGAAACATATGCAAAAGCCCTCCTGGAAGCACCTAAGGAACTAAAAGAAGAGGTATTTGGCAGTGCTAAGACTATTGAAAACCAAATTCAATCAAAGAAAAGGGTTAAGAAGGTTGAAGCAATAGTTAGAAGAGGATCCAGGGAAGCAAAAGCTATTAAGGATGATGTAGTCAAACAAATTGGTATTACTGAAGATGAAATAGAAGCACTTCAACTGGAAACTCACCTTTCACTGGTTGGAAATTCTTCGGAAAGTGATATACCAGCTGCATTCAAAAGAGTTATGAGAATAAAGAAACCTTCACTGGTATCTACACCTTCTCCTAGAAGAACCAGACAGAAAGGCCCATAACTAGGAAATTAACTCCAAAGAAGAAGTTAACCCCCAGGAAGAAGACTCAACAAACCATTGCTCCAATTGACAAACTTCTCAATGAAATAACAAAGGATGGAAAGTTGAAAAACATAAACAAATTATATGACTCATTATCAACTGATGACAAGGAAAAAGTTGAAAATAGTGTAATCCTACACTTGGATATTTACAAGAAATTTTTGATGCAAGTTGTGGATGAATTACTGACAGAACTGCTCAAAAGACTTGAAGCTAGAAGGCAAGTTGTTGTAGAGCTTGATAAGAAAATAAAAATTGAAAAAGTACTTGCTGTATATCTAGTCAACTCACCAAATGAGATAGATAAATTGATCTCTAAGGCTAACCGGTCAGTATTTTCAATTGCACACCGACATGTAGCACTTATGGTTGGTAGAGTGAATGAGGTTGCAGAGGAAACAACTAATGCATGGGACATATTCCTTGTAGAGAAGGAAAAGTAGGAAGAATATCAAAAACCTAAACCCATCAAAGTATACCAAAAAGATAAGGATAAGGGAAAAGATAAGGTTGGTGGTTCACCCAACATAAAAATAATAGATAACTTATCCCCACCGCCTCTAGATACTCCACCGGTAGTTACCACTGACAATCAACTGGCTAGTGAGAGTATGGATGTATCACATGAGGACACAAATCCAGATTCTGAGGTGTTATAAACAATGAACATTGACACTCAAAAAGTCAATATTATGGTAGATAAGGATTCAATAGGGAAAATAGATATGGCAAATAAGCCTTCGGCAATAGATAGTACAGAAAGTAAACCGACAGGTGACAACACTGAGAAATAGGCAGAGCAGCAGGCTCCCTCACAACAATAGGTTCATGCAGAGACAATGCCACCGACAATAGCTGAGCAATCCAAACCTTTGTTTAAAGAGATGCAAACACAAACTGACCTCTCCCACTGGTGGAATACAGATTGTTGACTCTTCAAATGCAGAATTCAAATCGACAAATGTGACAGAAGTTATTTTGGATTCTATCAAGAAGATAATAGAGTGTAGTTCACAAGCATACAAAGCAATTGATGACACAATTCCAATTTTGAAAATGATAGCACCTAAGTGCAATGTAGATAATAAAGATTCTTTGAATCAACTTGACACATTGTCTAAGTATATTACTGACAACACTATGACAGTTGAACAAATAAAAGAGGAAGCATTCAAGGAGAGACTAGAGAAGGAAAAACACACGTTCTTTGAAGAAGACATTTTGACACTCTTTTATTGAAACTATGTAGTACATTGAAGGAATTTAAAACCTTGTATAGAGATACATGTAAAACTAACTTTTTGATAGTAGATATAGATCGGAAGATCAGCAAGATATAGGAAGAAATAAATCAACTAGCTAATAATTTCATTAATTCATCTGGACCATTATTAGTTTTTGAGTAGAAAATAACAGGTTTTGAGGAGGAACTTCTAAAGTTGGAAAGAGAAAAGGAGAGAATAAAAGGAAAGACTAAAGATCTAAAATGGAGACTTAGTCCAAAATTGGACTACCTCGCCTCCTTAAGAAAATAAATATCTGATGCTTTAATTCAAGGACAAAAAACACTGGTAGAGCAAATGCAACACCTCACCGGTACAATTCAGAGGATAGAGGCCGCATTAAAGGATAGCAAACAGTTTATTAAGAGCCTGAATCTGGTACTAGCAGATCTTTTTTAGATTGTAACCAATTGGTTACAAGGATGAAACAAGAAACCACACTCAATTGACACTTTGACAACCTTTGTCATTGATGCCAAAGGGAGAGTAGTGGAATGAGAAAAATAACCAACAAATGACTCACCAACTCAGGGGGAGCACATATTATTTTTCTACACAATTTTTGGCAAGACAATTCTGGCAGATTCTTTTTGGATAACAATTTTTGGATTTTTCTCATGAGTGTTGTCATCAATGCCAAAGGGGGAGATTGTTGGCAAATGCACACTCCAATGAGATATTGTAGGTGATTGAAGGTTTTGTCATTGATGGCAACCTTGCAATCCTATGACACTGACAAGATTTACCGACACCAACAAGGTCAGACTCTACATCGACACACAGACCACCGACAGTGAAAGGAAGTATACCGACACAGAAGCCAACATGAATTTTGTTTATAATATATTTTGTAAATTATTGTAAAATCATTGTAAGCCGACTTGGAAAGTTACAAAATGACTCATATATATAAGAGATCATTGTAGAACATTTAAGGATGAAAGAAAGGAAGAAGATAGGTGAAATAAGGCAGACCTATTATGCAAATTATAGGTTAAGGATTTATGTATGAAGCAGAGCTATAAATCGGTACTGGATCTGGCATAGTAGATGCTATTTTGAAGCAGTACAAGACATTGAATTTATATAATCCATTTTGTAAGTCATTGAGACTTCCCATTTTGTAATTGAGCAGTGAGCTCTAGGCACTTGGCCTTCCTGCATGTGTAGGCCCCACTTGTAGCAGAAATATTCTCTTATTGGCCAATAAGTGAATATTGTGGGTCACAAATCCCACTGAGGTTTTTCCCACACTAGGTTTCCTCATTAAACTACTATGTTATGGTGTGTTTTTCATGTGGTTGTTGTTATCTTTGTTTATTGCATTATTTCTTGTTTACCGGTATACAATATTGATATGCTCTACATGTTTTAAGTTAAGAAAATCTTATAACTGGTTAGATACCGATTCACCCCCACTCTTAGTATCTTTGGGAATCCTAAAATTCACTTCTAAGGAATTAACTAGATATTGTAAGGAGAATGGTATCAAACGACAACTTTCTACACCGAGGACACTGCAACAAAATCATATTGCAGAGAGAAACAACTGACAGTTGTTGAAGCTACTAGGACAATATTGATACAAGGTGTAGCGAAGAATTTTTGGAGAGAAGCTTCTAGCACAACTATCTACACAATGAACAAGATTTTGGTAAAAAGAGGTAAGGACAAGACTCATTATAAATACTGGTATGGTAGATCACCTAATGTTGGTTATTTCAAGATATTTGGTAGCAAATATTTTATTAAGAGAGGTGACTATATTAACAAGTTTGAGGCTAAAAGTGATGAAGGTATATTTCCTGGTTATTCCACCAAGATCAAGGCCTACAAATGTTATAACAACCGAATACAAAGAGTAATTGGGAGTGCTGATGTTCGAGTGGATGAGTATCCTGAAGTCTCAGGGGGAACTAGTGTGGAGAAAAAGGATGAAGATCCTTACATTTTATTTTTGGAACCAGAACCTATGAAACCTAAAACTGGTAAAGAGAATGAAGTGGTACCAGTTCAACTAGAATAGGTAGATTCAAAAGAAGATGATGTTTACAAATTAGAAGAACTTGAAGATAATGATCATGTTATTATGAGATATGTGAGACTCAATCACAATCCTGAGCAGATTATTGGAGATAAGGATGCTGGAGTATTGACCAGAAGAAGAATCAAAGAGAATTCTTGCATGATCTCCAATATTGAGCCTAGAACTGCTAAGGAAGCATTTGGAGATGATCATTGGGTTAAAGCTATGGAGGAGGATCTTGAACAAATTGAGAAGAACAACACTTGGACTTAAGTACCCTGATCAGTAAATAAAAATGTGATAGGTACTAAGTGGATTTTTAGGAACAAGTTGAATGAAGATAGTGTTGTAGTTCACAACAAAGCTAGATTGGTTTGCAAAGGTTATGCACAAGAAGAAGGAGAAGATTACGGTGAGACTTTTGCACCAGTGGCTAGACTGGAAGGTGTCAGAACTTTACTTTCATTTGCAACACAAATGGGATTCAAAGTATATCAGATGGATGTAAAGTCAACATTTTTGAATGAAATACTGGAAGAAGAAGTATACATTGAGCAGCTAGATGGTTATGCTCTGACTGATAAGAAAGACATGGTATGTAAGTTGCATAAGGCATTATTTGGATTAAAGCAAGCATTGAGAGCATGGTATGAAAGGCTTCATTCACACATGATGAAGATAGGTTTTCAAAGAACTAGTGAAGATAGCAACATATATCTCAAATCTAAAGGAGATAAGATACTGGTTAGTGAAGTGTTTGTAGATGATATCTATATGCGGGAAAAGCAGGTCAATAGAACTCAATATGTGGAAAACGGAGCTCAAAGAGGCTTTGCTCACACACCCACAAGTCTTCTTGGTGCAAGCTATGGAGTCATGTATGGATCAGCTTCCCAAGGTTGGTTCCATGGTTCTCTATCTCACAAGGTCCCTCAAACCAATGTCTTTGCTCTCAGATCACTGAGCAAAGTGGTTTAGGGATGAAAAATGCAAGAACGAGGGATGCTTTGGTTGATTTTAAGATGAAATGCATCCTAAGTTATACATGATCCTATAAATGCAATAAACTAGTTATAAGATGACAAGATTAGTAACAAGATTATCCTAGCATGCTATATTAGTCTATGATTAAGCTAAATGATAAGGAAAATACTCTAAACATGCATATTTAGATTAATTCCTATTGAAAAGAGAGGTTAAATGATGAGAACAAATGATATATTAAAGATTGGATGGATTTTAGTATAAGTGTGATGCTAAAGACTTGGATCCTGAAAAATGGAGGAATGAGAGCTCTATTTATAGCAAAAATAGGGTAATGGATGGCCAGGATTAAAAGATTTAATCAAGGGTTGAGTTTGAAAGTTGGGAATCCATGTTTGAAATTGTCACCAATGAAATGGTGACAAATGTCAACATAAGACTGGGTTGAGAAGAGAGGTAGGAAGCATTCAATGCTTGAGAAGACCTCATGGTTATCTTAGGGGTAAGGGTTATGGTTAAGTTAGGATTACCCATTGGATAAAGGTTTTACCCAAAGGATAAACTCTTGTGCAAAAGATTAAGGATAACCATGGTCAAAGAAATAAATGCTTGATGAGACCCTTGGGTTACATGGAGGTTGAGTTTAGGGAAATTCTTTAATCATGCTAGAGGGTTGAGTTAACCATTAATGGTTTGGGAGACTTTCAAAGTTAAGTGGTTGAAGCCTTTAAGGGTTTTCAAAGACTTTGAGGGTTTGAGAAGTGACTTCCCTTTGTTTAGAGATTTGACAAAGTTTAGGAAATGGGTTAGGTTAATTTAGAAGTGATTAGAAGAGTCTAGAAGGGGTTAGGAATAGGGTTTAGGAAGCAAGTGGGAGATGTAGGATTTTGCAAGTGGATGAAGGGATAATAAGATTTAATTGAATAAAATGAATTTAATTCAATTTGGTTGCAATTTGGGGAAATCAAATAAATTAGATTTATTCAATTTAGGGTAAACTATTTAATTAAATTTGAATTTAATTAAAAGTGGATAGAAGGGATTTAATTGAATAAAATGATTTATTCATTAAATGTCAAAAGAGGCCTAGTGAATTTAATTTAAATAAATTGAGTAATTTACTTAATTTAAATAGAGGAATGTGGGTGATTCAATTAAATTGGATTTAATTAAATAGAGAAATGAACATAAAATATTCATTTAGGAATATGGTCATTTTTATACATCTAAAATATCATATTTGGAGGGAATGATGACATGAGAAATGACTTTGAAAATGAAATGAAAAGTGAGTTTGAAAGGTCTCTAGTTGGAGAGATAAAATTTTTCATAGGTTTGCAAATACAACGAATGAAGAGTGGTATTTTCATTACACAATCTAAGTATGTGAAGGAGGTATTAAATACATTTGGTATGAGTAACTGTAAACTAGTTGGGATACCAATGGTTATAGGTTGTAAGTTGTCTAAGGAAGATGAGGCCACATTTGTTGATGAAAAGGAGTACAAGTCAATGATTGGAAAATTGCACTATGTTGTTCACAATAGACCGGATATAGCTCATGCTGTTGGTCTAGTTGCAAGATTTCATAACAATCTGAAGGAAACACATTTGATAGCAACCAAGAGGATTTTTAGATATTTGAAAGGTACTGTTGACTATGGATTATGGTATCCATATGAAGAAAAGTTTGATTTGAAGGTTTACACAGATGTAGACTGGGCAGGTAATATTGATGACCAGAAAAGCACAATCGGTGGAGCATTCTTTCTAGGAGGAAGACTTGTTTCATGGAGTAGCAAGAAGGAGAGTTGTATTTCACAGTTTACTGCTGAAGCTGAGTATGTTGCAGCTTATATGAATTGTACCCAAGCTATTTGGATGAGACACATTTTAGAAGGTTTCAAGATGAAGTTTACAGAACCTGTAAAGATCTTATGTGACAATACCAGTGTCATAAATATTTCAAAGAACCCTGTCTTGCATGCACGAACCAAGCATATTGAATTGAAGTATCATTTTTTGAGGGAAAAAGTGTAGAGTAAAGATGTGATCTTGGAGCATGTTTCTACCAAGGAGCAACTTGCAGATATCTTTACTAAACCTCTACCTAAGATTACTTTTGAGTATCTTAGAAGTTAGCTAGGGGTTGTACCCCTTCATGAGGTAAATTGAGCATGATGTAGATTACATCAGGCCTGGAGCTACTTGTAGAATTTTACAGCAGGATTGGTGTAGGAGTAGAGTTATTCCATAGGGGGGCCATCATTGCAGGTTGTTGATACTAAATAGTGAAGTTTTACATTGCATGTTTTACTTTCAATTTGGCATTGTTGTCAAAGGGGGAGAAGAACTATGTGATTATGGGAGAAGAACCACTGACAATCTAAAGAGAAGGAGATTACATGGAAAAATGTAAACCAAGATTCCTATTCACAAACACAACAATCAATGGTATTGATATTTGTATTGCCATCAATGCCAAAGGGGGAGATTGTTGGCATTTGCATGAAGATTGCATTAATGAAATTTTATGTTATCATTCATGTCAATTAAACTGGTAATGATATTGTTGTAATGTTGTTTTGCAATCAGTAGGAAGAGCTAGTGAAAGGAAACTGTAATTGGTAGGTAAGTTTGTGGAGTGAACCGGTATTGCTAAGTATTGGAGAATTGAACCGGTAAACCCTACCGTTTGTTTTGATAAACCCTAACCGATTAAGTTTGGTGAATTGGTTATATTGGTTTATGATCTAATGATGAGCGGTAATTATTATGACATGTATGTATATTGTATGAAGAGAGTTTCAAAGTGTATTTGGTGCATTGACGTAACAATTTTTGTCTTGGGAATGAGCAAGTATACTGCATGTAATGCAAAGCGTGTGATGAGTTACTAAGTTCAATGAAGCGGTGATCAAGGAGCGGTCGAGGCTTTCTTGAATGATGTGTAGAGATTGTTATGTAATCCAACGGTCATACTTGAATCGACTTGTTTGTAATCTCTATGTGAATTAGGTTTTTGTTGTGTTACCGACCTAGTTGATTTGTTTATAAGGTCGATGAGTTGTTTAGTTTCAGAGTTGGTAAAGTTTTAGTTGAGTGTGTGGTTTCCAAACTGGATGATGTATTTGTAGTTTGAGTAAATGCATATATGAGCATAAAAAGGATCCAAACAAGAAAGTGTAGTGTTATTCAAACAAATTAGCAAAATCCTATTGTTTTCTAACAATTACAACAAATTGAAATCCCCTAACCGGGTAAGCTCTAACAAGCTTGGTTCTATTCAAATCCTCTAACAAGGTGATCCATTAGCTTGGATTCTAAATCCTTTACAAAGGTTACTCCTCACAGGGTATTGATTCTAACAAGGCATTATAGTCAATTCGTTAACTGGGTGGTCTCTAGTTGGATCTGTTCTTAACATGACTTTTTATAAAGCTTTAATAGGCTTGGCTTCTAACAGGGTGAACTTCATAAGAGTTTAAATAGTTATCTTGTGAGTCTCATCTCACAGTGGTTTTTCCCATTTGGGTTTCCACGTCAAAATTTTTGTGTCAAGTGGTGAATTTTTTTGTGGTTATGTTTTCTATGGTTGATTTGCTTAACTACTTAATCCACTTTGATATGTCATGATAACCGGCAGCAATATGAAACAAAGTTTTACTTATGTCAGTAAAAGTATTTGGAAGTTTGTGAGTTACAAGTTGTTTACTGCTAACCTGTTGTAACAGTCAACCGGTTTAGCTTGACAGTTTTATCTTGACAGTAATATTGCATTGATAGTTCTAAGTTTACTTTGAGAGATTGATTTTGAGATTGGTGAAGTTATCAGTTTTTCTATCTACTGATTCACCCCCCCCCCCCCCCCCCCCCCCCCCCCCTCTCAGTAGGTGGCCGGATCCTTGTTCTTTCATCATACCATTAATAAATAGTAAGTTTCCATATTTAAAAAGGGGACATGACAAAACCTTTGAAGCTCATGTCTTCTATGCCAATTTGCCTGATATTATTAATCTCTTTCCTGCTCTTTCCAGGGTTATTATTTCCATTTCTATGGTGTATCTTAAAGATTTTTTTTTTTTTAGTGTCTGCAAGTATGCCATGCCTCTATTTTTCAACTAATTTTGGGATTTGGCTATTTGCTTCCTACTTTCCCTTGGTCTTTAAAGTTTTGAATATTCAATTATGTTAGTTATTATTATTTTGTGATGAATTTGAGAGTTCGTTTGTCAAGTTTTATCTCCTAATTGATGTCTTCCCACTTCTTTTTTTTCTTATTTTTTGGATGAGTAATATAATGGTGCATAATAAAGGCAACATATAACTTGTATTGGCACTCTTGTAATGCCAGATAAAAGAAGAAGAAATAAATTTTTAAAAAATGAAATTTTTTACTAATCTTAATTTTTCTTTATTTATACTCTTTTTAATTATTTTTAATAGTAAGTATGGTGATTTATTCTTATTTTTTAATGTTAAATTTTTAAAACTTGATATCTCTCTGTGTACTTAACATTAGTTTTTTTATTATTATTAAATATAGAGAATAAACATGTACAACATATTGAAATATAGTATTAGACTATTAACCTAAATATTTTGATTCCACAACCTAATTAGCTAGACACCATGAGAAATGCAACTCAAGTAAACTAGACACTAAGTACATATTGTATCTAGTATAGACAGATTTAATTACAAACTTCACTAGATAGTGATCCTCATACATGGACAAAACGATTATAAAAAGATGAATAACAAGAACCCACTCATGCATTCATCCATGAGGTCCATCCCATTGGACCTTCCATCCAGATAGTAGTCTTGGACCCTGGGATAACTTCAACTTCAACCAACTAGGTGTGGTACTGTTGCTCCATCTTCTTTCTTGCATCAATGTCCTTCATGCAGGACTCAAGTGCACTCACAAACAAAGATCTTTCATTGGTGAACTTTGACCAAGTATACCCATGGGAGATCTTTGACAAGATAGGGGTGTGGCACCCTTTTCCTAGCCCTATTTTGGGCCCCCTTTGAATCCTCCTTGCATTGGGTTTGTCAATTATCGAGCAGAAAAAGTTTTCCTATGTCGGCCTAAGACGGGAAATTGTCTAAACACCCCTAATTGACAAGTATATAAGGAGCACTTTCCCTCCTATTTGCATAAGTGAAAATAAGTGAAGATAAGTGGATCATAAGGTGAAATTACAAGGTGACATTATCATCAAGCATCAAGCATTCAAGCATTCATTCAAGCATTAAGCATTTCAAGTCTCCTTTCAAGGCTAGGTGTTGCATTCAAGACAAGGATTCAACCATTGAAGAGGAAATTTCTATCAACATTCAAGACATCCTATTTCACATATCCATTCAAGCAAATTCATCTACAAAGGTATCAACATTTCAATTGCATTCCCTTCTTGAGGTGGATTCTATTTTAGACATTTCCTTTCATTTTGCAGCATTTTACAACAACTTGGTTAATTCCAAAATAGGGTTTGACCTAAAGGCAAACCCCCAATCCCAACAACATTTCCCTCTCTTTTTTGTGTGTAGGTTGCAAGTGCATGACTGTAATTGCAGATTTAGGCTTCATTTTCAGAGATGGAAAAACCCTTTTCAGTGCACAAATTTTTTAGAGGATCATTCATAACTTACGCACGGTCCCTACATGTTTTGCTCAGACTTGCAGGGAAGCTTCGTTTTGACATTCTACTGCTAATTCCAGGAGCACAACTTCATTCCGTATCTCTATCTCAAGATATATTCATTTCTTTGTCACTTTTGCACTTAATCTCACTTCTTGAAATTTTGGGAGACTGTTATGATTGTATTTAATTGCTTAAATCTAGAAAATTGGCTGATTTTGTCGAATTTTGATCCCTCTAAAATAAAAAAAAACTTCCCAATTTCAACATTGCAACTTTCAAGGAAACATTTAAAATTAAGTGGTTAATTATAATCTACCTTCATTTTAAGATCTTAATTTTGTCAATTTTAAAGTGGTATCCCATTGGCCCTAATTTTAAATTTTAATCTCTTTTTATTAATTTTAAATCTTTCTTCCAGATTGTGTCATTTCTTCTTTCCACAAAGTTCAAATTGTATAATCATCATTTTCTTGAATTTTGCATTATTCAAATTTTCAAACTTTGTTCCCAAAATTCAAAATTCAAATTTAAATTTAAATTTTTTCCCTCTAATGCATGAGTTTTACAACTATTAGTCCTACCTATACTATCCCCGTTAGATGAAACGTTAGAATTAAGGCTTCCCAAGGTTTAATTCTCGAAAAGATGGAGCCTAATTTGGGTGACTTATACAATGAGGATATTTCTAATTCTTCACATCCTAATAATATCTCTACCTACCTAATTGATGATTCCCATAATGAAGAAGAAGCTTTAACTAAGGTTTCTATGGATCAACTTGCAAAATTGGACAATCAATTCGACAATTTCCAACAATGGATGTCCCAAGAATATCCTAATAGTGAAGCTCTTCCATTAATTGAAGGTCTAAAATACATGATTCAAAGTGATAAGAATGGAATTGATATATTGTGTGGTATTGCTCACATTGTTGATTCTAATTTATGCCTATGAAGAGTTGTGCTGAGAACCTAGGTTATTCACAACCTCCTACACAAATCAATCATTCTCTTCCTTTAATCACTTCTATGGCTAGTATTCCTACTTTCACTTCAAACATCATGGCTACTTCAACTCAAAATGACATACCTACAACTATTAGTCATGGAGGCAATCCCTCTTCTTCATTCAATCCTCCATCTTTATCTATGCCTTCAATGAGTATTCCTATTGTCTCTAAACCAATCAATGTGACACAAGGGGGAAATCCATTCAATCATTTTACTCCTTTTAGTGTCCCATTCCCTACTCAATTATCACCTATGCCTAATTACCATAGTGTCCCACCACCTTATTCTCAACCAATGCCTTCTTTCAATAAAATCACACCACCTTCTCAATCAAATATATCTAGCATAAATTTTTCAACCAAAGCAACTATTAATAACCTTTCTCAAACTATGTCTTCATTGTAAATTGCTTCAATGAGTCAATCCAAGTTTAGTGTGCCCACATTTGATGTTGCGAGCCCACTTTCTCTTGATATTGTTAGAGTTGTCCCTCCTAAACATGTTGAAGTCCCTCAATTGGAACTCTATAATGGAAAAGGTGATCCTTTAACACATGTCAAAACATTCCAAACTTTGTGTACTGACTTTGCTTATGATCAAAGATTGCTTGCCAAATTGTTTACTATAACATTAAGAGATAAGGATTTACAATGGTATTGTTCTTTGTGTTCTTATTCTATTACTTCTTTTCAATAATTAGCAAATTCTTTTATTCAACAATTTCAAAACAAAATAGGTCCTAAAATCACTTTGATTGATTTAATGCATTGTAAACAAGGTGTTAAAGAAAAAGTGACTGATTTCATTGGTAGATACAAGCATTTGTGTTCTCAAATCTCTTTTCTAGTTCCTAATAATAATATTCAAAGAATTTGCATTTCTAATTTGCAAAAAGACATTAGGGAAAAACTTCTCTTTTCTGAGTTTACTTCCTTTCTGTAGTTGTGCACAACACTTCACAATTATCAATTGATTGTGAGTCAAATGGCGAAATCTACTCCTACGGTTCTGAGTGATAAGGGTGAGAGTGCTCAACAACCATTTGTGAAGTTCAAACCAAATAAAGGCTTCATCAAATTCAATGACACCATCAATGTAAATGCTACAACAGGTGTGCCTCCTCGTGCAGGAGCACCTAAGGGTGAGCAAAGACCCTTTCCAATTTTGGCAATTTCGGCATAAGGATTGGTGTTTGTCCATTAGGTTGTCTGTTTGGAGCTTGGAGTGCATTTTGACTTCTTTTGAAAATTTCATGTATCAACTTACCTATCTCGATAACCTGATGAGGTGCCATCGACTATCGGTGGGACTTTTTTCTACCTACCCTGATAGGCCGATGAGTTTGCAAGCAGAGTGGAACTAGAGGAGTGAGTCCGTTGTGGAGCCATCGGGTATTGACAAGACATGTTTTGGGCTAACCCGATGACCTGATGGGAAAGCATGTGGTTTGGAGCACACCATCAATCATCGACAAAATTTATTTTGGGCTATACTGACAACTTGATAAGGAAGCTTTTTGTGGGGAGCACACCATCGGCCATCGGACAGACTATCTTGATGCTAACCTGATGACCCGATGTAAACCAATGTGGAAGTGCGCAATGTGCAAAATGCCATCGGACATTGGAGTAAGTGTTTTGAGACTACTCCGATGACCCGATAGGGAAACATGCGAGTTGTAAACCGCCATGGGACGTCCTAATTAGTGTTGCGGTGCGAACCCGATGACCTGATGGAGGTTGAAAGATAGTTACAACGGGAAACTGATTGTGTAGAGTTTGATCTCATCCATTAGGGATGTTCTCATGACAGGCCGCAAAGGATATAAAAGACCCAATGGGCATTCTGTAAGGGGCTGGATTTTTTTTTTTTTTGGATTGTTGGGTGTGATAGTTCCGCAAAACAAACATCTTTTGAATAATAATTTGTAGACCATTTTTTGTTTCCCTTGTAAGAGCTCTATAAATAATGGCTTAATATGTAAATGCCTGTGTGTTAGAGTAAATGTTTCTTTTCTACATTTAGTGAGTTCCAATTCTGTGTTCACGCCAAGATCGGTTTTGTAAATAAGTTGTCATTTGTTTCTTGTTTTCTGTTGGTGTCAAGAAATCATAAACATGGCCCTATCTTGAATCTCCATCATGGGATCCACACAACCATTGGAGGTTGTCAAGAAGAGCCAATCATGTACAATAGAGTCCCATTTGTAGCAGATCAAGGAATGGCGTTGACCGTTTCAGCAAATTGGCCCTAGGCAAGCTTGGTGATAGCCCAACTAGGTATCAGTGACCAAAAAGGAAAACACTTGCAGGGTAGGCTGAATACTAAGCTACCGGTCTCAGACCAGAGGAAGATGGGATCAAATGGAGAGAAGGTCCTAGCATGAGAATAAAATAACTTAGGAGAAGTTGTAGGCGTAATCCATGGTAGAGCAAACCTTGTAAGGTGTCTGGATAAATTCAGTGGATTAGTGAGTTGGTGGATTTATGAAAGTGAATTCACAAGGAGCAGAGTAACAAACCTCGGTAGTGAGGACCCAGAGAGGATTAGGGGAATAGAGAGATGTATTCCCAAGTTAGGCTAGGAAGAAAGCCTTGGAGTGAGTCAAGTTGACTCGAGCAACTAGGATCCTCCCTATCACCTCCTATTTCTAAATTTTTCAAAAGAGAGAAATAATTTATTCCTTTGAATGAATCTTTGTATAGAATCATGTCTCAGTTGTTAGAAAGAAATGTTATCAAACTTTCTCCAATAAATCCAGTTGATCCTTCTAAAGAAACTTCACCTAACTTTGATAATAATTCTTTTTGTCAATTTCATCGTCAACCTGGTCATGATACTGAAAAATGTTTTGCATTAAAATGTAAGATTTAAGACTTGATTGATTATAATACTATATCTGTGGAAGGTGTGAATGATAAGGGAAACAAATCAATAGCTCCTCCTAATCAAATCTTAAGATTTTCACTGATCCTTTACCCTCTCATACCTCTAACGTGATTGAGACTGAACACACTTCTTTCTCTCCCATTGATTTCACTTTCATAGCTCAAAATGTGATTAATTTGGTAGAGAAACAAGAAATACCTAAGGATCCATGTATCACATTTGATCCTAGTGAGACCACTAGGGCACCTGATGGCCCTTTATACATAGCTGTGAAGATCCAAGGCAAACCTTGTCATGGTGTGCTTATTGATACCTCTTGTATGGTTAATATCACCACTGAAGAATATCTTTATACTTCACATTTGAATCAACCAATCTATGATGGTAATAATGTGGTCATTAAGTTATTTGATGGATTTTCTTGTCCTAATATTGGCTCTATCACACTTCCTATTTAGGTTCATACTAAATCTATAGATGTCAACTTTGTTATCATTACTTCATCTGAACAATTTCATGTGAAGTTAGGCTACCCTTGGCTATCTCCCATGAAGGCTATTTCTTCTCCAATTTGTAAGTGTTTGAAATTCCCCCACAATGGAGAAATCATAATTGTTAACCATAGATTATTTCGACCAACCGAAAGAAGCCCAGGTGTTCCTATTGAAAAATTTTGTCCTCAACAATTTGAATCTCTTCCACCAAGAAAGATATGGTTTTATCCTTAAGCCAGCCTAGAACTCGAACACTTAATATTCCCATCATTGTTGAAGATGAAGTTCATTCCCTAATGGATAGAACTAATCTTCCTCCTAAGGAATATTCCCAACCTATTCCTATAGATGAGACTATGCCTTCTCCCAAGAAGAGAAATAATATTCCTCCTAAGGTTAGACCTATACCTCCTCTTCATGATGGACCTGGTCTCCTTCCTAAACCAAACATTCCTCCTTTATATGGTGCAGTTCCACCTCCTTCCTCTTATAGAGAGAGGAGATCTGCCTCTCCTCTTGTCCACCTTGAAAGACCTCAACCTAAACATCCAACTACCAAAGATGAGAATATTCCTTATTCAACAAATATACCTTAGTCTTCTTAGCCTTCCGCTAAGACTAGACAAAATTGTTGTGCGAGAGAATACCGACAAAAACTTTGTGCTAAAGCTCATGAAGTTATTTCTCAAATTATTCAATCTCCCAAAACACCAACAGTTGACATGATTCTATTTTCTCCTAAGAAAGATGTTGAACCTAAATCTCCAAATCATAAGTTGCAGAAAACATGTGATGGTTTTACTTCTATTCATGTTAGAGCTCCTCTTTTTATAAATCTTTATGGAGAAATTGGAGAAAATGTTACTCATGATGGAAATACAACTCCTAATGCTTCTAATAGTGAATATGAATATGTCAATGTTGACAATCATTTATCTGTAGAATTTTCAAAAGACTTAATCCTAGCTCATATAAATGAACAAAGTGACTTAACACATGAGCATAGTCCTTGTTTGGATCTTGTGATAGCTCCATCTATTGTGCTCAATGTTGCTCCACTGGCGTGTTTCCCGCTTTCCAAAATAATGGTCAACAAGATCGGGAGGTGGATGTTGTGCTAGACTAGCTGCATTAGTACCGTAGATCCTCTACCTCTCTCCTTTCTTGCTCTTTTGTGACCATTCTTCTATTTGTTGTCCCTAGTGATGTCTACTTGAGGATGATGCAAAGCATTGCGATCTCTTTTGGTCTCTTTCATGTTGATTCAAAAGACAAATGTGTTCCCTTTCTTCCAAGGTGGTTTCCTTTCTTTAGGGAATGAGGACTATTCTATGTATATATACATGATATACATGAGTTATCATACAACATACTAACCCCAAGGAAAGTGAAGCCACCTCGTGCTTTGTGTTTTGTGTTCATTATCCTTGGGTTTATTCCTCGATTTGGGGCTAGATCCTTGCGATAACGTTCTCCATCTCTTTCTCTCTCTTAGGTGTATCCTACCTTAAATAAATCGCTCCCGATTAGGCATGTGTGATCACTTTAACATGGGGGCATACACTCCGCTCATATATTCTTTCTTGATGCTTGGAGTTACTTAGTAGACTTTGGCTTTGCTTTGTAATTTTTGGTATTCTTTCTTTTCATGACTCATAGTGAGGGGAACTTTACTACTTGCAGTCATGTTTCTCCCTCCTGATCTTCCCTTTTACTTTATCAATCAAAGTTGTACGATGCTTAGCCCACTGGGGGCTTGGTGCATCTTTCCTCCTTGATGTGGTAAAAGTTTTTCAATCTTGTCTCCTTGTACTTTATCGATAGTATTGGCGCACGCTTATACTCCTGCTAAAGTGGGGGCTAAATGTAGCATCATAAAATTGTGACCCTTTTAATTTTCAACCACATTTGGGTCTTTGCATTAGTGAATGAATCCCTAATCCTAATCGGAGACCCGAAACATGCTCAAAACATCAATAACTTGTATTTCTCATCATTTTGCACTGCCTTTTTATTGCCTATCTTAAATTAGGTCAGGATAGGGGCATGGTGCCCTTTTCCTAGCCCTATTTTGGCCCCCCTTTGATTCCCCCTTGCATTGGGCTTGCCAATTGTCAAGCGGGAAAAGTTTCCCTATGTTAGCCTAAGACGGGAAATTGTCTAAACACCCCTAATTGACAAGTATATAAGGATCACTTCCCCTCCTATTTTCATAAGTGAAAATAAGCAAAGATAAGTGGATCATAAGGTGAAATTACAAGGCAACATTATCATCAAGCATCAAGCATTCAAGCATTCATTCAAGCATTGAAGATTTCAAGTCTCCTTTCAAGGCTAGGTGTTGCATTCAAGACAAGGATTCAACCATTGAAGAGGAGATTTTTATCAACATTAAAGACATCCTATTTTATATATCCATTCAAGCAAATTCATCTACAAAGGTATAAACATTTCAATTACATCCCCTTCTTGAGGTGGATACTACTTCAGACATTTCCTTTCATTTTGCAGCATTTTACCACCACTTGGTTAATTCCAAAATAGAGTTTAACCTGAAGACAAACCTCCAATCCCAATAAAATTTCCTTCTTTCTTCTGTGTGTAGGTTGTAGGTGCGCGACTGTAATTACAGGTTTAGGCTTCATTTTCAGAGATGGAAAAACCCTTTTCGACGCACGGATTTTTTAGAGGACCGTGCATAACTTAAAAATGGTCCCTACAAATTTCACTTAGATTTGCACAGGGAAGCTTCATCTCGACATTCTATTGCTAATTCCAGGTGCACAACTTCATCCCACATCTCTATCTCAAGATATAATCATTTCTTTGTCATTTTTGTAGTTAGTCTCAATTTGCTTAATTCCACTAGTCTATTACAAGAGAGGGTTAATTTACTCTCCCAATACTTTCCAAATTTATTGCAACTTACTTAGTATTAAATCTCTATCTTAAGATATAATCATTTCTTTGTCATTTCTGCACTTAGTCTCAATTTGCTTAATTCAACTAGTTTATTACAAAAGAGGGTTAATTTACTGCAATTCACTTAGTATTAAATCTCTTACCATTGGGGATTGGGTCTAGTGAATTCAACCCCTCTTTTGAATGTAATGTGTGAAAAATTGAAGGGAATCCTTTGTGAAACTTTCATTCCTCTTTTGAGGGGAGTAAAGCTTTCCACTTGATCTCCCCTCATCATTTTTCATCATATTACACCCTCACATAGATTTATCAACACAACACCAATTCCATTTCACAGAGTGCCCATTTTTCTTACCTCTACAATTAGACTAAAGGAAATTCATAATGTTTTCATTCACCTGATAATTACTAAATATCCAGACCGAGGCACAATAGATGTTATATGAAGAGAGAATCTTTTGACACACTTGCAGCCTCCCTGCCAATGAAAGATAATGCTTATTTCATTTGTTCAATTTATTCTATATCTTACTTTTGATCCAAAGCCACATATCCTTAAGATAGAGATTCACCACATATAGTATGCCCAAGTACCTCACCTACTTGGAAGAACCACCCCATTGAAAGACAAATTTGGGCAACCATTGGGGAGGGGATCTAACCCAACATAATGGATTTGGGGGAGGAGATTTTATCTCTAGAAGCATCATAAAATACTTTTAGTTTGGTCATGAGAGAACCCAAGTTGTCCTCTTCCAGACTCAGAAAGAAGGTCATATCATCTACAAATTGGATGTTAATTAGATCCACACTACTAGAAAAGGAGATGCCTTTCACCCTAGGGGAGAGGGAGGAGTCTCTAAGGAGGTAGAACAAAGAATCAACAAAAAATCACAAATAAAGTGGGTGCAAGGGAGCACCCTTTCTTGATAGATCTGATCAAGGTAATGGGTTGGGATCGAGAATTATTTTCAACTTTAGAAGAGGCATCTCTTAGTAAAATAGAGACCATATGACAAAATTCCTTTGGGAAACCAAAATCATCCAACATCATGACTAAGAAGTTCCACTCCACAGTGTCATAAGCCTTCTCAAAATCTATAAGAAACATAGCGACCTTCTGATTGCTATCCTTATCCCAATTCATGGCTTCCCAACTAGTGATTAGATTTTCCAAAATATACCTTCCTTTGATGAAACCTATCTAAGTATTACTGATGAAAGTCAACAGAATTCCTTCAAGCCTAAGGGCTAGAATCTTAGCCAAGATCTTGTAAGACACATTGAGGAAACTGATGAGCCTCTAGTTCTTGATGAGGGATTTGTCCCCATCTTTTGGGATCAACTTAATGACTCCCTTATTGATCTAGGCTCATAATGAACCCATGTCTATGACTTATTGATACACTTGTAACAAATCCTCAAAGACCCACTCAATGTTCCCTTTATAAAATTCAATAGGTAGGCCATCTGGGCTCGTCGCCTTGTCTTTGATTAGGGCTTTAATAGCTGAGTAGATCTCACTCAAAGGCATAGACTCCCTGAGCATATCAAAGTCCTTAAGAGAGAATTTCTTTTGGATAAGAGCCTTGCATCTATCCAGGGTCGAGGAGCACTTAGAGGTGCAATTCTCAGAGGTGAATAGCTTATCATAATATGCCATTAAGACACCTAATATGTCCTCATCACTAGTCATCTCAACACCTGCCTCCCAAATTTTGTCAATTTATCTGCAATCTTTTTGCCTAAGCATATTGAATAACTTTGACCCTTTATCCCCCATGTCATAGCTAGTTAATTCTGGATCTAACTTTGGTCCCTTGAATCTCCCTATGTTGCATGCCCCTGAGATTATCCTTGGTCTGAGTTATAGCTAAGGACAATTCAACATTACTAGGATCCTTTTGGATTGTCTTCTTGAGCCAACAAAATATCAGTGAGTTCCCTCTCCTTCCTCCTACCATCTTTGGCAAGCTTCTTCCCAACATTTTGGCATAGTACCTTCCAACTATTAATATTTCTATTCAATTTATTGATGGCAGATGGGGTGTAACGATCCCACTTATTGATCCGACTAATCATAAACATAGCATCTTTGACATCCTAATTTGAAAGAAAATTGGTGTTGAGCATGAAGTTAACCGTTTTATTACACTGGGGGGGCTGAGGGGAGGCTAATAACAACATGGACAAGAATTGGGTGGTGATCTGATAGAGTATATGGGAGCACTTTGATAGTGGATCTTTTAGTGTCCTGGATAAATGAGCAAGTGCTTTTGTTAGCGTAGAATCGATCCAACCTGGAGTAGATCCTTTTCCTAACTCATTAGGAGTTACACCAATTATACCATATGTCATTATACTCTTTTTTTAACCCTAACGGGGGGTCAAAAAGTTTAAGCTTAGCTTTCATCCTTTCCCAATAAATTTTTCCCCACTTTTCCAATCCATATTGAGCCCTCCAACTTTATCTTCTGGACTTTCAATCATGTTAAAATCTCCACCTATGATCCAAGGGATGTTAGGCATATTAGTCAACCACTTCCATAACTCGATCCTATCTCCATAATCATTAGGAGAATATAGAGAGTAAATACCAATTGTTAAGTTGTCAATTCTTAGGGTGATCCAAGCAACACGATTACACGAAGAGGAACCACTATCAACAATCTTAGGAGCCCATTTTCTATCAACAAGAACAACTAAACCTCCTCTTCCCCTATCATGGTTGGTATAAAATTGAAGGGAATCCTTCCAAATGAATTTAGATTAACTTCAAGCATGAATTTGGAGGCCTTCACTTCTTGTAATAGAAGAATGTCAATATTCCTATGCAAATTGAGGAATATTTTAACAATATGTTTCCTGTCAAGGGATTCTAATCCCCTAATATTCCAAGAAATAAGTTTCAAATCCATGGAGCACATTAATTAGAGGTTTCTATAGCCGCTTTGAAGCTGTTGAAACACTTAGGAAATTCCTTTTTATTATCCTTCTTCTTGGGGAGGGGAGACATTTTTCCTTTGGGTCTTCCCCTCTTCCTTTTAACTTTGGTAAAGATTCCATTTCCATCCGAGGTTGATGGCTCACCCTCTTCACTATTCAGATTCTTGGGGGGGCTGATTATCAAGATGCTCCTCCTTGATGATAGAATCACCAAATAAGGATTCATGATCCATATCAAATTCTTCAAACAAAGGGTTAGATCATATGGGATAATGACATAATATAGGGAATCAATAGACCCCAAGTTGCTAATAATTGGGGAGGCTCTAATAACCTCAATACTAGAGACATCATAATCACATACAATAGGGTGGGCATCAAGCACCGAAGCCTCGCTATCCTTAGGATTTTTGGGGGTGATATCTTGTCTAGCTCCACTAGGGGATAAATGTAGAGTTCAACTAGGAAAAGAAGCCTCCCTAATTTGCTTGGAGGAAATCTCATCAATTATGTTAAGATTCTCAACATGATTTACCCTTCTATCGAAATCATCTAGGATATCATCCTCAACCATCCTACTGATAGAGAGGCTTTTATTCTCAATACTCTTCACAATAGATTTAACAAAGGATTTATTCTTGTTAGAGTCATTAACCAGAGTCAGATTATGCATATTCAAATATGTATTATGCTCAAAGGAGTCATGATTGATCTCTATTCTCAAGCCCTGAGGATTTCTTAATTTTATAATGGCAATTTGTGCATTTTTCTTCTTACTCTTCTGATTCTTCTAGAGAAGAGAAGAATCAGTATGTCTTTCCTTATCCTCCCTAATCTGGGAGACCGACATGGATATAGCTGAGTGCAGAGGAGGGTCCGCATTGAAATCCCCAAATTTGGGAAATCCTTCAAATATTGTAGGATGATTTGATGGTTTGTTAATAACCTCTACAACCGCATCTTTCAAAGTATTAAGCTTGTTAATGAGAGAGGAGTTATTGTATAGTATAAAATTTTGTGTCAAGCCATTAATAATCAATTACACAACATTTAATGAAGCATTACATAAAAGAGTAAAGAAAAGTAAACAAAATTAAACAACTCCCTCAAATCGCTCCATTGTTCTCTATTCTTGAGGACCTTGTGTATTTATGGGTTGGCTCTCAGATGCATGATCACAAGATGACAACTCAAGAAACGAGAGTGATACAATGCAATTTTAAAATCTAAATGATATGCAAATCCTAAATTATCATGAAAAATGCAATGAAAGCCATTAGGTAAAATGATCTAATTGATATGATAATGATGATGATAAAGCTAATGAGAATGCTGCTGATAATGAGGATGAGATTGATAAAATGCTAATAAAAATGCTAAGGGGCTCTCATGGCTGGAAAGAGAGCTATTTATAGATTTTTCAAGGCCAAGGCTGAGGTGGCATGAATCATCAGTGATGATTCAATCTAGAGATATCAAGGGTCGAAAACGAAGAAGTTAGGGAGGAGGTTGAAGGAGAGGACACTTGTCATCCTAAGAGGGACAAGTGTCAAGGAATCTCCCATAAGTGTCACCAAGAGGGAAAGTGGCAAGGAGAAGAGGGACAAGTAGCAAAGGTTCCATGTGTCCTCAAGAGAGGATGAACAACCCACAAGAGGTTAGGATGAGGAGGTTGGAGAAGATAGGGTTGGTTAGCCCATGGTTAGATTAGGGGTAGGAGTTAGAAAGAGGTTAGGTTAGGAAGTGGTTAAGGGTTAGGACACATGTCCAAATTTGAAGTAAAAATCAAATTTAATTAGGAAGAATAATTAAATAAACAAATTAATTAAATTCACTTATTTAATTAGGAAAATAAAAGAAATGAATTTAGATGAGATGAATTGACAATAATGAACTATACAAACAAATTGTTAAATTCATTTATATAGTAGAAGAATAAAAAAAATTAATTAATTAAATAACTTTGTATTTAATTAAATTATCTCCACATCAAATTTTAGTGTATCCATTTTGCCCCTCTTTGAAGCAATGTGTGGCAACACATTGGTTCAAAGAAAAAGTCGCTCGATGCCTTGGACGTTCCAAATATTGATAAAAAAAGTTGATATTTTCCCCAAATTTTGATACTCGCGTGATAATACGTGTATGCCCCCTTGGGAGATAAATCGAAGAATTTTTCCAATTTTTGGGATTTTTTTAGCAATTTTTGAAATTTTTATAATTTTTTTGATTTTTGCGAAAAATTTTCAAAATTTTAAATTTCGTCTATTGATTCATCTTCCAATAGAATAGAAAAAGATTAAATGGCTTTGAAAAATTAATTAATTTAAAAAATAAAACCATGCCACTTAATTCACTTACGTTCTCACCTTTTTAAAAGTGGGTAAAAGTGAAATTCATTTACCATTTTAAATCATTTGCATTTGGTAATTGAAAATTGGAGCTGTGGGACAAAATGGTTATCCCACATCAAACCCACCGATTCGAGCGAGTACGATGATGTTAGCGGCCTCTTGAGTATGGTCCTCTAGTATGTAGATCAAAAAACCCTCTCTTGTACAATTGTTTCGAATTTTTAGCATGTTTTTCAGATTTTTTATTTTAGTGTTTTTAGTCTTTGTTTTAGCGTTCTTGGTAGATGTTCTAGCATTTTGGATTAATTAGCGCATATGGTCAATTTTTTAGCATTTTAGGTTGTTGTTTTAGAATTTTCAATGATTTAGCATTTTGAGTATTTGTTTTGGTGCTTTAGGTCATTCTTTTAGCGCATTTCAATTTTTAGCACTTTGGGTCTTGGGATTAGCATTTTCAGTCATTGTTGTAGCGTTTTCATACATTTAGCGTTTTTGTGCCAAGATGTAGCATTTTGATTACGTAGTTTAGTGTTCTCATGCTTTGGCGTTTGGGTCAAATGATTTAGCATTTTGAGTACATAGATTAGTATTCTCCTTTCTTTAGTGCTACCAGGCACCGTTTTAGCGTTTTGATTAGGCAGTTTAGCATTTTGATATGAAAATGATTGAAATGCAATTTTGTGTCCTCCTATTTGATTGATATTGATCAATTTCGATTACTATGATGCTAATATCTTAATATGATAGATATAAATGACCGCATAATAAATGAGAGTCAATGATAAAGGCTCAACGAGATTGATTGAATCTCAGAGGAGCTAAGTAGGTTGATAGATAGATGGATAAATCAAATGTTGATGCTATGATTTGATGTGATAATAGGAGGATTTAGGTGTTCTACAGTCTCGAGAGAGATTCCTGAAGACATGGCAATTGATACCACACTTGGTAGAGGCAAATTTGGACATCATCGACAGGTGTGGATTGACCTCTTTGATTGATATGCCCTGGTATATGATTAATTGTGGTTTGTTGACCGCGTTAGCTGAGAGATGGTATAGTGATCGTAAAACCTTCCACCTACCTACCAATGAGATGGAAATGATGCTGGAGGACATTTACAAGATTCTACGCATCCTAGTGATGGGAGATATTGTTGCATATGATGTGATAGAGCAGGGTAGGACAAATGCATTGAGGAGGATATTTCATGATGAGTAAATTTTTGAATATGACATCTCCTTGTAGGAGATGCCTGACTTATCATATGCTCCACTACCTTCTGTACTTTTCGTATTTGTTGGAGGATTTCTTTGCCCGGACCATAGGTCAAAGGGATTATCAGTTGGTTGGGGTCCCATGTTAGAGCAGATGATTACACAGGGTACATGATATTCTTGGGGTTCTTGCATGCTCACAAATTTGTATCATGATCTACACAAGGTAGTCTATCTTGGTGCCACTAGTCTGTTGATATGTGTTACTTTATTGTAGATATGGGCCTAGGAGCATCTAGCTATCACTTGGCCATTGTCAAATAGAGATCGGCTAGCAGGGAGACCATATGTTTATGGTTATACAGGTGTTGTTGTCCAGCAAAAGTTGGGAAAACTAGAGTACTAGCATAGAATTTTAGATGATCTTGATACAGTGGTCTACAGGTCATACTTGGATTGTGAGCCATAGGTAGAGGATGCATTGGAGATGCCCTATGTTTTTAGTACCAGATACCTGATTGGATGTACCTCGTACATTATTGAGTGCTTCATTGTCACCCAGGTATTGAGATAGTATGGTCGGGTACAGGGATTTCACTGGGGACCACCATAGATGCACGATGACGATAGGATGTGGTAGACTGGGGACATACCATCTCTTGTGATTTATCTTATACATAGTACCTTAGTCTTGGGGCACAGGCTTGGGACTACCTACCAGGAACTTACGATGGGGGCATGGTGACAGAGTATGCTTAGTATTTTCTTGCCCACCCTTTTCCTAGATTATCCCACTTGGATGAGCTCATGCTAGTGTTTGATGATGGTGAGGAAAAACCACCTCGAGGGGAATTTAGGTAGAGGAGGGATACAATTGGGAGAGTTGAGGGTGGAGATGGAGGAGGAGATGGTGGACTAGATGGAGGAGATGGTAGAGATAGAGGAGGTGGTGACAATGGAGGTGGCGGTGCAGGTGTAGCCAATGGCTCAGGTCAGCAAATACATGTGCCCAGTGATTGGGAGAGTCAAGTAGTCTAGGAGACTTCCTCCTCAAGGCACAAATATAGGGGCAATGTATGTATTTAGTTAGGTACTAGCACAAGCACATACAAGTCCTCGGTAGTAAATATCTGAGTGTGTTCCCACCAACAAGATACATAGATCACTACCCTATAGTCTATGGTGTAGGGTCTACAGGGATAGTTGATGTAGATTCAGGGTCAGCTGACATGGGCATAGACACAGATTGTCTCACTGACTACCGAGAGAGATTTAGCTACAGACAAAGCTGAGAGTACTAGTGCAGGTGAGACCATCTAAGCCATCTAGTACTCTTCCTGGGAGATGGAGTATTACCATCAGTTATATTATGTAGTCGTTCCGACAGAGTAGAGAGCTCCTATCTTTGCATAGGTCTCTTGCACTAGATCAAGATGAAGTTAGTTGCAGACTGAGAGTAGGATTGTCACAATAAAAATTCATAGGGATCATCCTACTAGGGATCCAGGTGCAGGACCGTCATGTGATGTCGCAGTAGGCACAGATACAACTAGACCTACAACTTTTGGGGAGAGTTCAACTCATCACCCCACTTAAGACTACACACATTTGATTTCATTGTATACACTGATGAGACATTTGATGATTTGAGCCATTCATTTAAATTGTGATGTATCTCTCATACTTTATGATATCATTGTATACTGGACATCGATTCTTTTTTATTATATGAGATGCAACTGATACTTTTTTCCCTATATGGCTCATGATATGAGTGATGCATTTTATTTACATGGTTATGCATTTATTTTTCTATATGATTTATGTGGTCTACATGATGGATGTATGCCTTTATTTTCTTGTTTAGATGATTTTATGAGATGCAATGCATGATGATGCTATATATGATGTTTCCTTTTTTTTTACTAATTTATGAGATGGCCTATGTCATGCATGTGTATGATGTTATGATACTTATGTATTATGCAATGCACTTTTATGATGTAATTCTATGGATAATATGCAATGGTTACTGTGATGGTTTATGCATATATACATGATTATGAGGTGATGATGAATGCAATAACGATTATATACTATGTGGCACATTCCCATTAGGTTACTGCACAATGCACTCTATGAACATGTGATGCCTGATATTTCAACTTGTATGGTTTTCTTATGTGCAATGGAAATGATTATGAGTTGATGATGCGATGTGATTATATGTTAATGTGCAATGATATGATGATAAATGTAAAATGCAATATGTTATAAAATGTGATAATATACTAAATGATGAATGCAATGCATAGATTAACTAACTGAATGTACTAATCTATAATGATCTAAAATGAAAATATATGCGATGATTAAATGAATGCAATTATATATAGAATGATTAATGTAATGCAAAATTTTAATACATCTACATGTGAAATGAATCCAATTATGGTAAAGTACAATGATAAGATGCTAATGGAATGTGATGTTATGTAGATGAATCACTTGTTTTTGTTAATGTCCAATATACTCAATCACTTAATAAGGGAGATAATACCATTTGAAGCCTTCAGCCTTGGAAAAGTGCAAGATGCAATATGAATTTAGTCTAGTGTAAGTATGCAAATACTAAGGAATGTAATGCCGAGATCAGACTGATCATTTGATCATACTTTTTATCATCGTTGAGCCTTTAAAATGTGGTAAGCTAGTGCAAACATCGATGGTATAATTGAACCATGATGCCCTAAGCACTGTTTATTTGGATTTTTATATTGCAAGTTAACACAAGCATCGAGGTATGATTGAACCTGGATGACCCGAGTATTGCTTGCGTGCAATAGATAAAAGTTAATCATTTCCTATGCAAATCTAAAATGTCATCAATGATATATGGCTAATCACATCTCGAGACAAATTTGCACAGTACTAATAATTAACTAACATACAACAAACAAAGAAAAGATCACGCTCCTTTCTTGCACCTCTAGTTCAAGACATCCTTGAGTTACTTGAGAGACATGATTACAAAAATCAAGATACAATAGTTGAACATTCAGGCTAAAGTGTTTCAATCATGATTCAGAAGATACCATCCATTGACATTTGTTTTGTGTGATGTTGAGTTTGATTGTGATAATTGTGTTCAATGTTCAATGTTGGATTTTGTGATCTCTGGTTTTACAAATGTTGTCTTGATATTGTTTGTATTTTGTGTTTAAGCTCAATGCATATTGCCCTCAACTAGGTTCAGAATTTTGTTCCCAGTCTAGAAACAACCTTTTATTATGGGTATATACAATGGTCCAAACCATTCTGAGGATTTACATATGATGCTTGTGTATGTACAAAAGGTTTTATTATGCATATGTACAATAACGGTGGATGGATGCAAGAGGAAAGATGTGTGACTAAATAGATAGAAAATTTGGCTAACAAATAGTGCATGTTTCTAGGTTTTCACTACTTGCTTTTATTGCACTTTTTCTCATATTTGATTTTTTTTTTTTTTTTTTGTATTTTTTCTCGCTTTATAAAAAAATTTTTCAGACATAATTTTTTTGAGATGCAAACTGTTAATAGGTTCTTCAAGCGGATCTCCTTCAGGTGTTGACAATTGATAAGCACCAGATCCACATGCAACTATGATGACAAAAGGACCCAACTAGTTCAGCTCAAACTTCCCTTTCTTTTTCCAATCTTTCTGGTTGCATGGATTCTCCTTCAACACTAGTTCTCCAACTTGAAATGCCCTAGGCTTAACCTTATGATTGTAACTTCTGCACATTCATTGCTAATATTCTCTCAAGTGATCAAAGGCATTCTGGCAGCATTCTTGCAACAATTATAGCTCTTGTATCCTAGAAACTCGTTGTTCTTCATCTGGAGTAAGATCTTTGAGTGATACATGTAGAGAAGGTATCTCTACCTTAATAGGCAATATTGGTTTAGAACCATAAATAAGAGAATATGGGGTGGCACCTGTGGGTGTGCAAATCCTGGTATGATACACCCATAGAGTAGGGTTTAGTTGAATATGCCAATCTCTCCCAACATCATTAACTATCTTCTTCAGGATTTTCAAAATTGTTTTATTGGATGCTTTTGCTTGACCATTCCCTTGAGGATAATATGGTGTAGAGAATCTATGTTGAATTGGGAATTCTCATAGAGTTCTTGTACATCTTGATTCTTAAAAGGTTGCCCATTGTCAGTAATGATAGTCGTGGGAATTCCATAGCAACATATAATATAATTCAATATGAAAGCAACAATATATTTCCATGTGACATTTGTGAGAGGTACCATATCAATCCATTTTTTGAAATATTTGGTAGCTATGGGAATAAATTTGTGACCATTGGAAGGAGATGAATTTTTCCCACTAGGTCGAGACCCCATTGACAAAAAGGCCAGGATGTTGCTAAAGCATGAAGCTCCTGAGATGGTGTGTGTATGAGATTATCATGGATTTGACAGTGCTTGCACTTCTTAGCAAACTGAAAACAATCCCTTTCCATAGTTGGCCAATAATAGCCCAATCATATGAGTTTTTTTGCCAAAGTCAGACCACTTGAATGAGTTCCATTGATACCATTATGGAATTCCCTCAAAGCCTTCTTAGATTCTTTTTGCTCAAGGCATCTAAGGAGAGTACCATCCAAACCTCTTCTATAAAGTGTATCATGATGATAGTGTAATGAGCGGAGTGTCAAGTGAAATTTCACTTTTGGTTTCTTGATAGGTCAAGTGGAAGGGTGCCATCTTTTAAGTAGGTATAGATTTGGCCATAACGGGAGGAATCAGGTCTGACTAAGTGACATATAATTTGGGTATCAGGACAATCATAGGTGGGATAAAATAGCTCTTCCACCAGGAATTCGTAATGATTTTGATTTTCCTGTGTTTGGAGCAAAGAGGCAATTGTAGCCATAGAATCTTCTTCTTTATTGTTATTCTTTGGAATTTGTTCAAAGGTGATTTCCATAAAATACTTTTTGAAATCATCAACCATATTATTTTAAGACATTATATTGTCATCTTTTGTTTGATAATCATCATTAGCTTGATTTATGACTAGCTAAGAATCTCCATAAACCTGTAAGATTGTGATATTCCATTCTACAGCCATCTTGATTCCTATGATCAATGCCTCATATTCTGCCATATTATTGGTGTAGGGAAAGTTCAATCTTTATGACTTCAGAATGGTATGACCTTGAGATGTAATGAATAGTATGCATTCTCTTGATCCATGATGTGTATAAGAACCATGAAAATAAAACTGCCAGGTTTGCTTGGTAACTGTGAGGACATCAACATCTGGGAATTCAATGTGCAATGGATGATCATCATGGAGTGGTGCTTCTACTAATTGGTTAGCGATCACTTTCCCTTTGATAAATTTTTCATCAACATACTCAATATCAAACTCGCACAAGATCATCACCCACTTTTATAATCTACCTTATAAGGTTTCCTTGCTGAGAAGATATTTAAATGGATCTATTTTAGCGATCAACTTGACTAAGTGAGTTAGCATATAATTTTATAACTTTTGGGATGCAAAAACTACTACTAGACATGCTTTCTCAATAGGTGAGTATTTGAGCTCATACCCAACTAAGGTTTTGCTGATGTAATAGATGGCTCGTTCTTTTCCTTCATGATCCTATTGTGCAAGAAGAGCTCCTAGTGATATATCTATAACTGATATATATAGTAACATTGGTATGCCTTCTAATGGTGACATTAACACAGGTGGATTCATCAGATATTATTTTATCTCATTGAAGGCTTATTCACATTTGTCATCCCATTTGAAATGAACTTTTTAATGAAAAATATGAGTAAATGGGTGGCATTTATCAGCTAATTGAGTGATGAACCTTCTATTGGATTGAAGTCTTCCTTGTAGAGAATGTAGCTAACTGATATTTTTAGGAGATTCTATTTTCATGATTGTCTTTACTTTAGCTGGGCCCACTTCTATCCCTCGCGTTGAAACAATATATCCTAGAAGCTACCATATGTGACTCCAAAAGTGTATTTCCTTGGATTTAGTCATAACTTGTATTTTTCCAATCAATCGAAGATCTTACCCAGGATTTCCAAATGTTTGTCTCTAGTGTATGATTTTTCCAATAAGTCATCAACATAATCTTCCATAAATGTGTGCATCATATCATGGAAAATTGTTGTCATCGCTTTCTAATATGTAGCACTTGCATTCTTGAGTTTGAAAGGCATTACATTCCAACAGAAAGTACCCCAAGGGCATGTGAAAGCCATCTTCTCCTAATCTTCAGGTGCTATTTTGATTTGATTATACCATGAGAAACCATCCATTACAGAAAACATAGTGTGTCCAACTATCAAATCTACAATGATATCTATTTTTGGTAAATGAAAATCATCTTTAGGACACTGTTTATTGAGATCTCTAAAATTTGTGCATACCCTGATGCTCTTGTCTAACTTGGAAACATGAACCATATTTGATAACCCACTCTAGATATGCTATAGGCCTGATAAACCCAACATCTAGTAATTTCTTCAATTGTGCTTTGACCAGTAAGGCTATGTGAGGATGCATCTTTCTCAGCTTTTGTTTTATAGGTTTGGAAGTTGGTGATACATTCAAATGATTCATTATGAGATCAAGATCCAACTCTGGCATGTCTTCGTATGACCAAGAAAAATCTATTTGTCTCTCCTTGGAAAACTCAATGTAGTTTTGTTTCTCTTGCTCTGATAATGATGCTGTTGGATGTGGAATTTTTGCCTTGTTTGATGTATGAATGTTAACTGCTTATGTTGGCTCAATCAATATAGAAGACATTTCTTGATAGTACTTAGGTAGAGTGTTAAATATCCCATCCTTTGGCACCTCAAGGAGGTTTTCACCATCAGATACGTCATTTATTTTTACTTTTCCTTGATCTAATGTTGCCATTAAATGGTTTTCAACATTAGACCTGATATTTATTTTTTTATTTTCACTTTTGCGACTGAGAGATTTGGCACCCCCTCGAGTAGAAGATGCGTTACTGGATTCACTGGTGGAATTTGTTTTAGGTTATATAACATTGAGATATAAAGCAATGGCATGATCGTTAGGAAAGCTATCTATCTCAATGAGTCGATCAGTTTCCCAATCAATTAGTTCAGGATGCACCAAAGGTAAAGGATCATCAGATTGTTGTGCATCAAGGGCATTAAAGGTCATAATGGAGATATGAAAGTCTTCAATATTTATTTCTAAGTCCAAGATGTTACCCTCCTTAGAAGGACCTCTTGCGAGTAGTTCTTGATCATCCTCAATGGAGTCAAAATTGATAGATTGTGATTCTAATTCAAGTGGTTTGTACTCTGACATTTGTCCTTCATACGAGTGAACTAGATCTACATCAACATCTTTTGCATAACATGAGTCTTCAAAGGATTGTTTAGGATGATATGAATCCCATTCCCACTCATTGGAATTTGTTCACTAGAAGCTTATAATTTGAAAATTTTCTCATAGAGGTTATGAGTAGCTTCTTCTCACTTTATAACAAGTTCTTCTAGTATTCTTTCCTCTACCTCTTCCTACTGATTGTGAGTTGCTTCTTCTTCTTCTTTTTGTTTGTGAATTGCTTGTTGTTGTTGTTTGTGTGCGACTTCTTCTTCTCTTCTAATGGCAAGTTCTTCTTGTTCTCGTTCATATTCCTTTTCTTGTTGTCTGCGAGTTGCTTCTTGTTGTTGTGGATATAGATTGTTCTGTCCAAACCCTAGCCCTAATTTATCCTTATCATGTTGAGAAGGAGGTTGTATGGGTTCTAAGATACCTTCCTTTCTTTTGGCTACAGGACCACTGCAACCATATCCCATTTTTCGCATGATATCATATCCTTTTCCATACTGCTCTATTGGGATGCTGGCATTGTTAACTTCTAGTTGAGCTTCTTCTTCATCTTTGTATAACCATTGTAAAACATCTTTATCCTTAGTTTCCTCAGCTAAAGTACCTGATTTGACAAATGATTCGTCAAGTATTTTAAGTAGTTTTGAGTCTGGTTGTCATTTTGATTGTACTGGCTTTCTATATGATTTTGGAGAGAGTGGTAAGTTTGGTAATGAATTTTGTCCTACTCCTTTTTCTTTCAACTGCACCTTTTTCTCAAAACTTGACAAGATTGAAGCAATTTCTTTTTCTTTGGGTGGTGTAGTAGAAGAGGATGCTTCTCTGTTATGTGGAACAATAACTTCTTGCACTGGTTTCAAATTACTGGAATATTGAAATGGACTTGAGTTCGTTGATATTGTGATTTCTTTCCCATTGTAGGGAAACTCCAGACACTAATGGTAAGTTGAAGGAATATCTTACATGTCGTGGATCCATGGTCTGCCTAGGAGTATATTGTAATATAAATTTAGGTCCAACTCTTGACACACTATATCCTTTTTCATAAGTCCCACTCTGATTGGCAATACTACGATTGATTTGGAGGAATGCTCAGATTCTCCATCATAAGATTTTATTTTGATCTTTTTGCGAGGGTCAACTGCACCTTTATATTAGCCTAAGGCACGAACAAGACTTAATGAGCAAATATTTAGGCCAACTCCTCCATTTATTAGGACATATTTAAGGCACATTTTATGGATGAGAACTTCGATATGCAAGGGAGCATTATATGGATGTTGTAAAGACATGTCATCATCTTTAGTGAAGGATAAGCAATGAGGTGTTGTTAGGTGTCCCACCATGGTTTGGAATTGATCAACACCTTGATCTTCAGGGACTGTGGTATCTACTAGAGCTCTTTCTAAAATCTCTTTATGCATGGATGATAGTTTCAAAAGTTCTAGTATTGATATTTGTGTAGGGGTCCTCTACATTTGGTCCCCTATATTATATTATTTAGAAGTGGATGGTGCATTGGTTGTGGGACCCGATAAAGTGACCTTAGCTTTACTTCTCATGATGGCATGTGCAGGTTCTGGTTGTTTCTTTTCTTTGACTACAATAATGTTAACCACATTATCATATGTGTGAGAATAGTTCACTTTCTCTTTGCCTTTGTTATTTGGTGATGTTGAGGTTTCTCCCTTTTTGTAATTTGGTAACGGGGTTTTGAACGTCGTGTGTGATTTGTTTATTTTATGCCCATCTATGGTTATAACCTTGTTATCTATCGAGTCTTGAATGATATGTTTTAACCATTGAAAATCATTTGTTTAATGTCCTTTACTTTGATGATAATCACAATAATGATTGTCATTCCACTGAGAAGGTTTAACCTTTGGCTCAAAATCTCTTGCTTTTGGTAATGTAATCAATTTATTTGCAAGAAGTGTTTTTAATGCTGATTCAAGTGGTTCTCTAATAGGTGTGAATTTTTTGCAAAGGTTGGTGGAAGGTAATTTTGGTTTGTTATTATCCTGATTAACTATCGAGGTATGACTTGATAGATTAAATATGGGCTTCTTTGGTTTCACATTGTTAGAATCCACTATTCCATAATTGACAATGTTTCTATTCCTGTTCCAAAAATTGGGTTTGTCAGTGTTATTATTAGTATTGTTGGAAGAATTAGTCCCTTGTTTATAAAGTTTGAATACTCCTTTCTTGACCAAGGCTTCTTCAATCTTGATTCCATTGTCAATCAACTTGTCAAAGCTTGGGGGACATTGCAATTTGAGCACATAACTCATCTCGTCATTTAAGTTATCGATGAAAATATCCATCTTTTCATCATTAGGCATTGGATGAGAATATCTTGTAAATAATTGTGTCCACCTTTGTAAAAATGTCATGAATGGTTCTCCGTTCTTTTGTTTTGTGTTACACAAATCTAGCATGGTGATCTCATGTTGAATGTTATATGAGTATTGAGAAATAAATTTATCCACCAATTCTAAAAATATTCTATTATGAGGTGGAAGTTTAGAGAACCACTTCGTCTCTTGTCCACTTAAACTCTTTGGGAACAACCTAATTAGATAAGTGTCTTCATGCACAAACTCCATGCTCATAGTGAAGAATTCTCTCACATGATCTTGCAAATTAGTCTTACCGTTATATTTATCATACTTAGGGATTTCAAAATTTGGAGGGAATGGTATCATGTCGAGATTTATGTCAAACAGATATGGCAAGATATCTTGTAGTGAGTATCTCTTTGTAGTTCCCCTTTGCATATCTTGAACTTGTGCTTGAAGTGCTTGTATTTATTGAGTAAGAGCCAAAAGGGGACTATCCACATTATTCCTTGCTTCGTTGTTTCGGTTGTTTTGAATTATTTCATTATGAGTCTCACTAGTATCATTTCGAGTCTCGCTTGTTCTTTCACTTTATCTTAATCATGCAACATGAAAATCACGACGTAACTTGGCACCTTAGTGAGCTAACATGAGAAAATATTTCTCTTTAACCATTTCAAGGACTTTCTCCATGAATTTTCCAAACTTTGGATCTTGTTGTGCTTCTTTGATTTGTTCTTCAGTTATTTCATCATCATCATTTTGACTACGGGACCCATATTGATGGAAGAAAGGATTCTCATCCACCATCATTGATTTTTGCTTTTGTTTCTACTATTTTAGTTTCCTTCTTTGATTTCTAGTCAAAATTGCCATACAAGTGACTGAAGATGATTAAGCCTTGATTTTTGTTTGAAGTGCTAGTTTAGTATGATTTAACTGGGTTGAATAGGAAAGATCCTATTGATGATACCAAGGTGATATGATTTTAAAGCCCTTGTTTCTTGATTGAGGATGATAAATACTGATGATGAAACTGTGCTAAAAAATCAGATATCAGAGATTAAAACTATGCACTTAGGACGTCTTGATCTATTCTTTCAAAAGGAATTCACTTGTGAAACCTATTTTTACTAGTTTTGAATTGATCTGACACTGATGAAGAAATACTCTACTCTAAAATGGGTATCTGAATCTATGTTTGGGAAGAGTCCAAATTTGCTCTCTGTTTGAGGTATAAAGCTATCAATGCGCTAGAACAGAGACTCAAAATACTAAACTGTTATATGAAAGCATTGCTCTGAACCATAGATACGCTATGTTGCCCATCTTATGTGCTAATATGAGTCACTGATATGCTAATTTGAGTTTTTATGTTTAAGTGATGCGCTACTCTAGAGTATCGGTGCACTAGAATGTGATATGAGTGTGCTAAATTGAAATAGCAGAACGCTAATGTGCAGAACCTATACGCTAAAGATTGATCTGAATACACTACTGTTTAGGCTGAATATGCTATTATGAGGTATCAATACATTATAATATGGTCTAGATATGCTAATTTTCAGTTTCAATATGATGTTCTATGTCAGTGAAGTGCTAAATTGTTTTGTCTAGTTTAGTGTGAAGCAGTTTGATAGTTCAAAGTTTAATTTTGATTGATTCTGGGGGTGTTTCAATCCAGATGATATTTCTAATCAATGATTTTGAAAACACAATAGACAATGTTCAAGTAGTTGTCTTTGTCCGAAATTATAAACACCAAGTGTATGTTCAAGGCTCAAATAAAGCCCAAGATTTCCACGAGTTTGCACAAAGAAAACACTTCAAGTAGTTCTATCCTAAGGAATCATATACAATGAAATAACTCAACCCACAACCTAGAATCTCCGTAGCACAAGTATAAACACCCTAAAGGGAGGATTTCCACTTTTTCGTTGTCAAGAGGTGGCAGATAGGGGTCTCCAGGACTAGAAGGATAACCCGATACGCTAGTCTGGAAGCTGAAAATGTTGAAATTCCTCACCAAAGCGCTAAGTTGATTCTTTGCATCTACCTGTCAAGGAAAATTTGCAAGAAATTATTAAAGATGGGGTAGGGCCCCATGATGGGCACCATAAATAATGTAGTGTAAAATTCTGTATCAATCCATCAATAATCAATTACAAAATATTCAATGAAGAATTACATGAAAGAGTAAACACAAGTAAACAAAATTAAAAAATCCCTCAAATCACTCCATTGTTCTTTATTCTTGAGGACCTTGCGTATTTATGGGTTGGCTCTCAGATGCATGATCACAAGATGACAACTCAAGAAATGAGAGTGATACAATGCAATTTTAAAATCTAAATGATATGCAAATCCTAAATTATCATGAAAAATGCAACGAAAGACATTATGTAAAATGATCTAATTGATGTGTTGATAATGATGATAAAGATAATGAGAATGTTGCTGATAATGTGGATGAGGTTGCTAAAAGGATAAGAAAAATGCTAGGGGGATCTCATGGCTAGAAAGAGAGCTATTTATAGATTTTTCAAGCCCAAGGCTGAGGTGGCATGAATTGACTGTGAGGATTCGATCTAGAGATATCAATGGTCGAAAATGAAGAAGTTGGGGAGGAGGATGAAGGAGAGGACACTTGTCATCCCAAGAGGGACAAGTGTTAAGGAATCTCCCATAAGTGCAACCAAGAGGGAAAGTGGCAAGAAGAGGAGGGACAAGTGGCAAAGGTGCCATGTGTCCTCAAGAGAGGGTGAACTACCCACAAGAGGTTAGGATGAGGAGGTTTGAGAAGATAGGGTTGGTTAACCCATGGTTAGATTAGGGGTAGGATTTAGAAATAGGTTAGGTTAGGAGGTGGTTAAGGGTTAGGAAACGTGTCCAAATTTGAATTAAAAATTCAAATTTAAAGGGGAAGAATAATTAAATAAACAAATTAATTAAATTCGCTTATTTAATTAGGAAAATACAAGAAATGAATTTAGATGGGATGAATTGAGAATAATGAATTATATAAACAAAGTATTAAATTCATTTATATATTAGAAGAATAAAAAGCTTTAATTAATTAAATCTCTTCGTATTTAATTAAATTATCTCCAGATCGAATTTTAGTGTATACAAATTGATCTCCGCATTGTTGGAAATACCATGAGAGGTATCCATTGACACATTGACGGAAGGAGCATTATTTTGTTTTCGCTTAGCGAGGATAGGAAAATTTCTCTGGATATGTCCTACTCGCCTACATAAAAAGAAGGCATTAATTCCGCCAAGAGCCTCGGTCATACATATAAATGGATCATTTTTAATATTAATTTCAACAAAATTAGGGAGATCCTTTGGTGTAGTCACCGGTTAGGAGGGATCTCAAAGAGATCAATCTAGACCAGGTAGCAAGAGTAAAGACAACAAAAACAAGAGGATATGATGGAGGAAATACAGAACTGAATGAATTAGATCATGAAAACTGATTACAGATAACTGATAACATTTGGGTTACAAGATTTGGCTCATTGGCCTGCTACATACATGCTCAATTACATAATCGGTTAACTCTGAACCTCTAAATATTAAGATCTATCTTCTAACTTCTCTAGGATGAATTTCTAATGCTTAATTACAATGATTTATATGATCTAGAGTGATCCGGTTAGCCCAAGAGGGATCAAATGTTGAAGAACAAGATCAAACATGTAAAACAAATAGGTCGGCCTCCGCCAAAGAGATTCCTCCGAAAAATCCAAAGGATGAAGTGCAGATCAAAGGAAAGATTAGCCACATGTAAAGGAACATCAATATCAATGAACTAGGCTCTACAAGCTATGGAAGGGATCTGGTAGATTCACCAATGCAAATAGGTCCAAGCGGTTCTGGTGCCAGAAAACTATCTCAGAATCTGGAATCGATAACCTGCCAGAAAATGATCCAAATGCTCTATGGTTTACAAATGATAAAGATGATCATGTCCTCAAGAAAAATCCGACTCTGTAAGATCCAGTGAGCCAAGGCAATAAAATGCTAAAACTGCAAAATAGAAAACAAACAGAAAAGAAATGTTTTTGGTTGATGCAAGATTGCCAAGAACTGGTGATGCTCCTACATCAGACATCTGGGGTTGTTGAAAAAGTGAGTCTCTCACTTCTCTAGGGTCAGAGGAAAACCAAGGTGGTCCACCTCTTCCTAAGAAATCCAAGATGAATCTTCAACTGGTATGTCCTTGCATTTCACTACATACTCCTTGTAGTGACTATTATGGGTACTACGCTCAGTCCTACTATCCAAAATGTCTTCAATCTAATCTGGTTCCTTCTAGGACAACTGTTTCTCCAAGTCTGCAATATTGTCTTTATTGAATTATGATTCATTATACTGATGTAGATCTGCAATGTTGAATATAGGTTAAATAATCAAACTATATGATAGCTCCACTTCATATGCATTTTCAGAACTAAACTTCTTCAAGATCTTACAAGGTCCAAACTTCCTCATCTGCAACTTGTTATTAGGTTCCTACTAGAAATATTTCTTTTCTCTAATATACCATCACTTCATCGCCAACTTCAAATCATTTATGTCTCCTCTTCTCATCTACCTTCTCCTTATACTTACTGTTCATATCCTCCAAATGTTGCTTAACCTGAATATGTAAGGTCATCATGTGATCTGCAAACTCTTCTACTTCTACACTCCTCCTATCTTCATTACTAATATCTCTCAATTCTGATATACCTCTAGGGTGCGCTCCAGTAACAATATCAAAAGGTGTTCTTCCAGTACTCATGTTCACTGAATTATTGTAGGCAAACTCTGCTTGTACAATAATCAAATCCCAATTTTTGGTTTTTTTCCAACTAAGAATCTTAAATTTTTTCCCAAACTCCGGTTTACTACCTCTGTTTGTCCATCAGTCTATGGGTGAAAAGTAGAAATCAACTTTAAATCTATCTTCGTCTTCTTCCAAAGTGTTCTCCAAAAATAACCAACAAACTTAGTGTCTCTATCTGAAACTATGCTCTTAGGTAATCCATGTAATCTCACTATCTCCTTGAAAAATAGGTTAGATATATGTGTTGCGTCTGATGTCTTATTACAAGGTATGAAATGAGCCATCTTAGAGAATCTATCCACCACCACAAATATAGAATCATTTCCTCTTTGTGTCTTAGGTAATCCAAGTATAAAATCCGTGCTTATGTCCTCCCAAGGTCTCTCTGGTACTATCAAAGGCTTATACAATTCCACATTCTAACTACTACCTTTTGCAATTTGATAAACTCTACAGTTCTGCACAAATTTCCTGACATCCTTATGAATATGAGGCCAAAAGTAATGCTTACTCACCAATGCTATTGTTTTATCAACACCAAAGTGTCCGGCTAATCCTCCACTATGCTTCTCCTTTATCAAATTATCTCTCATAGAACTCTTAGGTATACACAACTGAACTCCTCTGAATAACATTCCATCCTGAATGAAATAATCCAACCACTGACTTCTATCCACCATAACTGGTTCTCTACATGCTTTCCAAGGTTCTACAAAATCTGAGTCATTAGCATACAAGGTCTTCAACTCTTCAAATCTTAATACTGTCACTCTTGTCTCTGTTAGCAGATTCCTCCTTCTACTCAATGCATCAAAAACTTTGTTTGAATTCCCATGCCTATGCTTCAACACAAAGGTGTAACTCTGCAAAAGTTCCACCCATCTCATATGTCTTTGATTCAACTTACTTTGACTATTCAAATACTGCAAGGCTTGATGGTCAATATACAACACAAATTCCTTAGGCAACATATAATGTCTCCATTTCATCAAGGCTTGAACTATGACATAAAATTATTGATCATACATTGAATATCTTCTCCTGGCATCATTCAACTTCTCATTGCAATAAGCTATTTCTCTCCCTTCTTGACTCAATACTGATATAGTTGCATTCCTACTTGTATCATAGTCCTAGCATCATTCAACTTCTCACTAAAATAAGCTACTGCTCTCCCTTCTTGACTCAACATGGCTCCATTCGCATTCCCACTTGCATCACAGTCCACTTGAAATACTTTGTTGAAATCTGGTAAAGCTAACACATGTTGCTCAGTGACCTTCTACTTCAGCAATTCAAAACTCTTATTTTCTCCAGTGGTCCACTTGAATTCTTTCCTATCTCCTCTCATTGTCTCATTCATAGGACTACAAATTGAACTTAAATTTATGATAAACTTCTAGTAGAAACTAGCCAATCCATGAAATGATCTAACCTCTCCAATGCTTTTTGGTGTAGGCCATTCAACAATTGCTTTTACCTTCAAATGATCCATCTTCAATCCATCCCCAAATATCACAAATCCCAAATAGAGTAACTCTTCTTTCATGAAAGTATACTTCTTAAGGTTTATCAACAACTTTTATTCTCTCAACCTCTCCAAAACTTGTCTCAAATGCAAAAAATGCTCCTCTTTTGTCTTATTGAAAATCAGAATGTCATCCAAACATACAATAACAAACTTACCCAAGAATTTCTTCAATACCTCATTCATCAACCTCATGAAAGTACTCGATGCATTAGTCAACCCAAAAGACATCACCAACCATTCATGCAGTCCTTTGTTTATCTTGAATGTTGTCTTCCACTCATCTCCTTCTTTAATTCTGATATGATGATATTCACTCTTCAGGTCTATCTTTGTGTACTATTTGGCTCCACTCAAACAATCCATTATGTTATCCATCCTAGGTAAAGGAAATTGGTATGTTACTGCGATCTTTTTTATTGCTCTAAGATCGGTACACATCCTCCATTATCCATTCTTCTTCGGTGCTAACACTGCTGGTAGTGCACATGGACTCAAAATTTCTCTGATCAAACCTTTCTTCAACAACTCCTGCACTTGTATATTCAACTCTTCATTCTCTACCAATGTCATCAGGTGTGCAGCTTTGTTAGGCAAACTAGCTCTAGGAATCAGATCCATGCAATGACTGATACTCCTCACAGGTGCTAATCCATCAAGCACATTATCTGAAATGATGTCTTCATACTCTGTCAACAATTATTTTATCTCCTTTAGTTGTTGTTTTTCATGCTCCAGGTTCTCAGTTTTCTTAGGAACTAAGGAAAAGCACACATTCTCATGTCTCATTCCATCCAAGAATTTCCTTCCATCCACCAAACAGATTCTAGTATTCATCCCGATTTCTCTCTTCAAAGGATCCTCCAAAGGTAACAAGGTCTGTTTCATCCCATTCATCACAATAGTGTATATGTTCTTTCTTCCATCATGTATTGCCTGTCTATCAAACTACCAAGATCTACCCAACAAAAGGTGACAAATATCCATAGGCATAATATCACACAAAACTTCATCATGATAATTCCCAATTTTCAATTTCACCAAACATTGCTCACTTAATAACAACTTATGATAATCTTGAATCCATGCTATCTGATAAGGCTTAGGGTGTTTCAATCTTTCCAACTTTAGTTTATTCACCATTTCTTCTAAAACAAGATTATCCAAATTACCACTATCAATAACTACTTTACAACATTTACCGAATACCTTACATCTGGTCTTGAACAAATTTTGCCTCTGCAAGGGCTCTCCATCCTCTCCGGTATGACACAAATCTCTCCTCGTCATCAACAACTCTCCATCTTTTGGTTTGTTAGTTGATTCGATGGGGATTTCTTCCACCAATTTTTTTCTTCCAGTGTTTTTTTCCTTCTTACATTTGAAGCATGATGTCGTTCTCCTCCACATTTAAAGCAAGTTACTCTAAACACTCTCTTTTCTTGTCTTCTACCATATTTTCCAAAACCTTCATTCCGGTAGCTATCAGTTTCCCTCCTCCAGTATAAAATTTTGTCGTCCTTCCGGTATGAACTACCATCTTTGATTACTTCCTTGTCCTTGTTCTAAACTGAACAAGTTCCTCTTCCTTCAGAATATCCTCTTCCTCCTTGAAATCTTCCTCCGGAAAACCTTCCACCTCTACCTCTTTGTCTTTGCTCATGTCTTTTGTTCAACTTCTCTTCTGCTTCCAAGGCATACTGGTACACTTCTTCGACACTCTACAACTTGATCAAACCGAGTTCATCTTGTATAGACATCCGCAATCCATTCAAATACCTGACAACTTGTTCAACCTCATCATTAACATGTCCGGATCTGATATTCAACTCGTAGAATGCTTCGGTATACTCCTTCACACTAGATTCCTTCTGCTTCAAGTTCTGTAACTTCCAGAACATATTTACTTGATAATCAGCTGACACAAACTTTGATTTTAACTTAGCAACCATCCACTCCCATGATTTGATCTTCTCTTTACCTCTTCTTTGTCTATCAACCTGCAAATGCTCCCACCAAAGAGATGCATGACCTTTCAACCGGGTACATGCATATTTCACCTTTATTTCCTCTGTCCTGTTCTCAAAATCAAAATACTTCTCCATCTTCAAGATCCAATCCATCAATTCATCTGAATCCAACTTACCATCATACTCCGATGGGGTAAAATTTGGTTTAGTGTTCGCCCTACTTAAAATCGTCAAGAACCTCTCTTCATCTAGATCGTTCACCTGTGGATTTGCTACTTGTTCTGTCGATGCTTCTTCTTCTTTATCTTCACTCACATCTTCAATAGGTTGGCCTCTTCTTTGGGTTGTCTCAATGGCTTCCAACTGTGCTGCAATCCCTCTCAACATTTCTATCACAACATGGTCTGCATTCCCACGTGCTCCACCATTCCTATTTTCTCTTTGAGCCATCTTTACGCTAGTCCTCTGTAGCTATAGGTCAAATCCACAATCTGCCACCCCACAACAAAATTCTTAGGATAACGCAACGTCCGGAATGAAATATCTCTATGATACCACCATGTGCAACCACCGGTTAGGAGGGACCTCAAAGAGATCAATCCAGACTGGGCAACAAGAGTAAACACAACGAAAATAAGAGGATATGATGGAGGCTGTCATATGTAAAATTCATCATCAAATTAACTAGAAATAAAGGGAAATCATAAATCCCTATTTAATCAAAGAATTGTAAATAAACTCAATGAAATAATACAGTCAAACAATAGGAATATAAAATCTATCAATAAAAACTCCCTATCCCATGATTGCATATTGCTTCCATTGTTCTTCTCTTCTTTGTGGTATGGTGGCTCTCAGATATCGCGCTGGCAACCTGCAAGTGACACAAAGATTCAAAGTTCATGATTCATCGTGATTGTTGAAAATGGAGATTTAATGCTCAATTTATAGATAATTGGAGAGGATTGATTGAAAGGTGGAACAAATTGATCAAGAGGTGGAACAAATTGATCAAGAGGTGGAACTTAGCTGAGCTCACATGCTGATTGATAGTTGAACTGTTGATTTGGAGGTGGAACTCAATTGATTGAATAGATAAATGAGTTAACTGGTTGAGAAAAAAGCTGATTGAAAGATGAAAAATGGTGATTGGAGGAAATAAAGAGGAGGAGATAGTTAACTGATTGAAAGCCGATTGAGATATTTATTTAGAGAAAGCTAACTAAAAGATAGAAATAGATATTGAAGAGATAATTGAATTAATTAATTTAGCATGTGCTTGCACTTTGACTTTGATTTTCAATTTAATCTTTGCATGATATTTAATTCAAATATTGAATTTATTTTAAATTCAATTTGTTATTTGAATATATTTAGAACTTGACTTTGATTTTCAATTTGATTTTTGAAATCATGCACATGTATTTGAAATTAGGAGAAATTAGAAATTAAATGAAATTAGAAGAAATTATAAATTAAATGAAATTAGAAGAATTAATTAGTTAATTACATAATTTAAAGAAACTATTCAATTATTTAGAAATTGAATTGAATTAAATAATAAAGATTATTTAAATTAAAGAATTAAAATCACAATAAATTAAATAATAAATATTTAATTAATGTTTAGAAAAGGGTTAATGATAATTGATTGAATAGAGATAGAAATTGAAAATGGAATTTATTTAAATAATAAAGATTATTTAAATTTAAGGATTAATAATCATAATTAATTAAATAATAAATATTTAATTAACATTAGAAAATGGTTTAAATGATTAAATGATGATAGAATTAAAATAGAATAATTAGTAAGATTATGAAGAAATATGAAATTAGAAGAATAAGATTAATTAACTTAATTAAAGAATTAAAGAATTATTGAACTAATTTAGATGAATAATTAGTAGATGATCAATGAGACATTTTTAGGTGTCTTCATTTGCCCCTCTCTGAGACAAAGTCGGAATGACTTTGTTTCAAAGAAAACAAAAAATTTCTACCCTAGTATGCCCCGCGACGCTTAGGGTGTAATGCCCCCTCGAGAGATTGTTTGTGCATTAAAGACATGAATGATCTCTCGAAAAAAGAAGAATGTGAGATGAAAGATAGAAGAATGGTTAGTTGATTAGAGATACATATAGGTGATGTGAAGATGATATTGGGATAGAATATGAGAGAATGAACCTTAGAATGAAATAGAATAATGTTAGATGATAGAAAATGATTTAGAAAGAGATGGTGAGAAAAGAATCAACAAACTAGCAATAAGCAAATGAGATGAAATAAGAATGATTGATTCACGAACCTCTGTCATTATTTATTGTGCAATATATATTCATCACTGAGCCTTATTATTGAACAATGGAGCTTAGCACATTAGGGTATAAGGAACCAAGATGTAAAGATATCTCATTGAAGAAACAAACACGTAGCAGACAAGGAGTGAACCTTCCATTCAAGGAAATACACTAGGGGTCAAGGTATGTGTGGCATTCACTAGCTGAATGCTCCTATCACAGACACCCACTAGAGCAATTTCCCTAGAACTTCATTGGTTCACACCACAAACAACAAACAAAGAAAAAGATAATGCGCATTATGGCTCCTCTAGTCACTTGTGGACATCCTTGAGTAGCATAGGAACATGATTTGTCACCAAATGATAAGAGATAAAGACTTACCTAGACAAAATTCAGCAGCTATACTGATCTTGTGCCTTCATTCTCAGTTGCTTGATGTGATGGTTGATAATGTTTGATCTCAGAAAGTTGCGGACCCCGTTTAAGATTAATTTGTCTGATTTCAAGTATATCATCTTCTGTTTAAGACAAGATAATGATCACTTGATATGGATATGATATGATTGATAAGAAAACTTGATATGTTGATTGCAGATGTTTGACTGGATAGTCGTATCCTTTGTTAATTTCGTGCAAAGTTTTTTCTGGATATTTGCTAGGGTGTTTGATTCTTGCGAGACATTTTATTGCAAGTTTTTTAATTGATTGACTTATTTTCGATTTTTAGTTCTTTTCCAAGAACTTTTTTGATGTTTTTGGATTATGTAGATTGATATTTGAATGTTTTTGGATTGATTTTGTGTATTGATATCTGAATGTTTTTGGTTGATTTTTACAAGACATTTTTCACTATTTTTGGTTTTTTGGAGTATTTTCCAATGTTTTTGGATTTTTTTAGGACTTTATATGATTTTTTGAATTTTTTCAGTTGTTTATATGATTTTTTCAGTTATGCCCCCAGTGTGCAGACCTATATGACATGATGATTTGTAGAATGCATGTGGAGACAATGGATTTTTGACGTGACCTATGTTAATGCAATATGCATGACGAATATGCATTTTCTATTCGAACAAGGATGACTATGTTTAATAATCCATGTAGCTAGTCATATAGGATATTCGAATATCCTATAGGATGCATATTATTCTTAAATAATCGATTATCCTATATGACTAGCTACATGGATTATTCTAGCTTCAAAAGCATCCCGAATAGAGCCTCTCTGCCAGCAAGCTTTTAGAGCTCTGACGAGGTTATAAACTATAATTTCTCAAATATTTCTCCATTGCTAGCAGGCGTTCATAGCCCTGATGGAGTTACTTGCATGTTCCCATAGTCAATATTTTTGTCCCACTTTGTATGTGTGATATTTCAGTTATATATCATTGCTCTTTTGCCTTGGGATGAATATTTGGCATAACATTTTTTTCTTTTTATTTTCTTGCCTTGACTTGTAAGTAATGAAACCTACTTGGGTGTGACAATTATAGTGGCACTGAAGTAGAATTTTAGATTTTTCACCAGTCATATGATCAACTAGGTGTCTAGAGTGAATTAGAAATTTTGTTAATGTGTTTGAGATATAACAATTGATAGATTTTGGGTTAACAAGTCTCAAATAGTGAAATCACTACCCAACCATAAGTAAAGCATCATCACAAGATAATGCTGAAAATGAATGACCTTGGGACCTCAAAAGACTCCATGTCCAAATATCTAAGAAAGGAGATGACCCTTGTTTCTCTTGAATGCAAACGAACGATAAACTTGGACAATTGCCTTATTTTATTGATGTTACTATATGATAATGCAAAAATTTTGTGAATGTGATGCATTTGAAAAAGAAACTATATATGATGCAGTGCTTTGAAGAAAAATGATATGCAATGCGAAAAATAAAACCTAAACTAACCCCACCCTTAGATATAATATTATTTAAGGTGAATTTTGTTTATAGGGTCAGGGAGTGGATATCCCTCCATGGTAGCCAAATTGTATGCTCCATTGCCTATAACCTGTGTTACAATAAAAGGACCTAGCCAGTTAGGTTCAAACTTCTCTGGCTTTTCTCGTTCTGCTAGGTTCCTTTGGTTCTCCTTGAGAACTAGATCTCCCAATTCAAAATTCCTTGGGCATACTGATTTATTGTAACTCCTCAATTTGTTTTGGTAACCTTGAAAATGATTTAAAGTAGTTTGTCTCTTTTCATCGAGCGTTTTAAGCTCTTGTAATCTTGCAACCTGATAGTCTTCCTCTGATATGATGTTTTTTAAGGAGACTCTTAAAGATGGTAGTTCTATTTCAATAGGTAGTATCACTTCTGTACCATAAACCAAGGAATATGGTGTTTCTCATGTAGGGGTGCGTACTCTTGTTCTATAAGCCCAAAGAGCAGGATTTAACTGGAGATGCTAGTCTCATCCTGCGTCAGTGACAACTTTCTTTAGATCTTAAATATTGTCTTGTTTGTTGCCTCTTCTTGTCCATTGCTTTGCGGATAATATGGTGTTGCAAATCTTTGTTGTATTTGAAATTTTTCACACAATTCTCTCATTTTTTAATTTTTGAATGGACGTCCATTGTCTGTCACTATGCACATTGGAATCCTGTACTGATAGATAATGTAATTAAGCATGAACTTTGCTATTTGCTTACCAGTGGTGTATGTAAGGGGAATTGTCTTGACCCATTTAGTAAAATACTTAGTAGCGGTTAAGATGAATTTGTGCCCATTGGAAGAAGTAGGATTGACTTTACCAACTAGATATAACCCCCATTGTGAAAATGGCCATGGTGATGTAATAGGTTGAAGATGTTGGCATATGGACACTCCAATGAGACATTGTGTGTGATTGAAGGTTTTGTCATTGATGGCAACCTTGCAATCCTATGGCACCGGCAAGACATCATACCGGCAAAGAATTATTCAAGCAAGACAGTGCATCAGCATCAACAAGATCACTCTACACTGGCACCGACACTGGCACAAAAGAAAAGATGTATACCGGCACAATGGCCGATAGGATTTTTGATATGTAATATTTTGATTATTATTGCAAGCCGACTTGGCAAATTGTAAAATGACTCTTGTATATAAAAGAGATCATTGTAGACATTTGAAAAGGTAAGTAAGTGAACAAAAAGGAAAATTATTAGGCAGACCTAATGTGAGAAATATAGATTAAGGGTATATGTAAAGAACAGAGGAAGAACCGGTACTGAATCTAGCATTGGAGATGCTATTATAAAGTAGTACAAGTCATTGGATTAGTATAATCCTTATTGTAAGTCAGTGTGACTTCTCATTGAGCAGTGAGCTCTAGGCAATTGGCCTTCCTGCATGTGCAGGCCCCTATTGTAAGTAATATTCTCTTATTGGCTAGTAAGTGAATATTGTGGGTCACAAATCTCACCAAGGTTTTTCCCACACCGGGTTTCCTCGTTAAACATCTTGTGTTATGGTGTTCTTTTCATGTGGATGTTTTTGATTCTGTTTATTACATTAATTCTTGCATACCGATACACTGCTACTTTATGTTCTGCATGTTTTATCTTAAGAAAATTTGATTACCGGTTAGATACTGATTCACCCCCCCCTCTTAGTATCTGTGGGAACCCTAACAGAAGATCTTGTGCTGGTGCATGAATGAGGTCTCCATGCATTTGACATTTGTTACATTTTTGTACATATTTATTGGCATCCTTTTCCATAGTTGGCCAATAGTATCCCATTCTTAACAATTTCTTTGATAGTGGCAAGCCTCTTTGATGCGCCCCCAAAATTATAGCATGTACCTCCTTTAGGGAAAGTTGTGCTTCTCTTTCATTCAGACATCGGAGAAGGGTTCCATCAAAGCCCTTTCTATACAATGTGTCAGCAATAATAGTGTGTCTGGATGCCTAACGAATAAGAGTTTTCTTTTGATTTCTAGACAGATCAAGAGACATATACCGAGTATGTAAGTATGCGTATATCTCATTATACCATGGGGATTCAGGACCCATAATTACACATACATATTTTGATGAGGGAATCTCATATGCCAGTATCATCAATTCTTCTACAATAAACTCAAACTGAGTTTCATTATTAGGCATATTTAGTAGAGACCCTACTGTAGCCATGGTGTTGGTTGCCTTGTTCTGCATCCTTGGAATCTGTTCAAAAGTGATGTTACTAAAATGTTCTTTGTAATCTTCTACCATTTGTTTATAAGAAAGCAGTTTATCATCTTTTGTGTTATAGTCATCATTGCCTTGATTTACAATTAGTTGTGAGTCACTGTAGACTTGTAATTCTTTTATCCTCCACTATACAATGGTATGAAGTCCTATGATGAGAGCTTCATATTCAGCTATATTGTTTGTACAGGAAAAATTTATTTTGAATGACTTAGGGATATAATCAACTTGAGGGGTGATGAAAAGAATCCCATCTCTAGCTCCATGATTTGTATATGATCCGTCAAAGTACAATTTCCACATGGTAGATGTTGTCAATGTAAACACAGATTCATCAGGAAAGTCTATTAGTAGCGGGTGATTGTCTTGCAAGGGAGCCTCTACTAACTGATCTGCTATAATCTGCCATTTGATTGCCTTTCTGTCCACATACGCTATATCAAATTTACTTAAAATCATGACCCACTTAGCCAATCTTCCAGTCAATGTTGCTCTGCTTAGGAAATATTTGAGTGGATCAAAATGTGCAACGAGTTGTACTTTGTGACTCAGCATATAATGACTAAATTTCTAGGATGTGAAGATCACTGTTAGACATGCTCGTTCTATAGGAGTGTAATTAAGCTCATATCCAAATAGGGTTCTACTAATATAGTAGATTGCTCTTTCCTTTCCTTGATCATCATGTTGTGCCAACAGGGCTCCTAAAGATGAGTTTGTTGCTGATATATATAGTAATAGGGGTTTTCCTTGAGTAGGTGGAACTAATACTGGAGTATTCAGAAGATAATCTTTTAAAGATTGAAAATCTTCTTGGCATTGTTCTGTCTATTTGAATGTAACTTCTTTTCTGAGTAAATACTGGAATGGATGACATTTATCTGCTAGCTGTGCTATGAACCTTCTTATGGACTGTAGTCTTCCTTATAACCCTCTTAACTGCTTAAGTGTTGATGGAGGTTGCATATCCATGATTGCTTTGACCTTTGCATGATCCACTTCAATTCATCTATTAGACACAATAAATCCTAAAAGTTTTCCTATTGTTACACCAAACACACACTTTTTTGGGTTTATCCTGACATTTTACTACTCTAATCGATCAAATATCTTTGCAAGGATTTCAAGATGACCTTCTCTTGTTTGTGATTTAGCCAGTAGATCATCCACATAGTCCTCCATGATATTATGGATCATGTCATGAAATAGTATCGTCATAAGCTCTTTAATATGTTCCTCTTGCATTCTTAAGACCAAACGACATAACGTTCCAACAGTATGTTCCCCATGGACAGGTAAATGCCATCTTGTGTTGATCTTTTGGTGCAATCCTGATCTCGTTGTATCCCGAGAAACCATCCATTAATGAAAGCATTTCATTCCCAGTAGTTAAGTCAACTATCATGTCTATGTTGGGTAATGGGAAATCATCCTTAGGACATGCTTTGTTTAGATCTCAGAATTCAGTATAGATTATTATGCCCCTAGTGGGCTTAGTCACAGGTACCAGATTGGATATCCATTTTGAATAGTCAATAGGTCGAATAAGCCCACATCCATGAGCTTTTGTAGTTCTTTTTTGACCAGTAATGCAATCTATGGATGTGTCTTTCTTAGATTTTGTTTGTACAGTTTAATTCCTAGTAGCAATGGTAAATGATGTAACACCAATTCTGGATCTAAGCCTGGTATATCCGCATAGGACCAAGCTAAATTGATAGGACGTTGTTTGAAAAATTGTATGAATTTGTCCTTTTCTTCTTGGTTTAATGATTTTGCTAAGTGGATATTATGTACACCTTCTCCTTCTACTATATTGACTTCTTCAGTTTCTTCCATGAGTACTGCTAAATTATCCTTTTCAATAGGGAGGTTATCCAACTCACGCTTGCCATTGTGATTACTTTGATCCATATCTTCTTTTACAGAGGCACTTGCCTCTCCAAAGTATGTTGTTCTATCTAGGTCTACAACAAATCCTGCCTTGTGATACCCTTGTGGAAACCCTTCTCTGACACCAAGGAATTTTGTAATAGCTTCATCATTCTCAAACCAATCTAGAGTTGGTTTGCCTTCTCATCCCCAATCAATAAAATGTGAGTGTACAAGGGGTAATTCATTCCTCCCTTTTATTGTAAAAGATTCTAATAACATGCATCCCTAGTTATTTGAGAGACCAAGTATATTTTCATCATCTATAGGCGGTTTGTGATACTCTATCATGTCAATTGTTCATGGGCTAGAATCATGACCAGATAGGAATTCATAGTCGTGAGAATCTGTCTCACTTTCTATGTATATTTCAGCTTCTAAAGTTGTATCACTTATCTCCTCTTGTTCTTGCACCTAATTTTATTGTAGACTTGTGGGCCTCCTTTGTATAGGGGTCACCCTTCTTAACCTTGGTATAAGTCATTGTAGTCTTTCTTTGTCTGAGTCATTGGGTGGAGCTTGAGTTGTTTCTCTTGGAAAAAGTATTGACAACAACCAAGGATTAGGTTCATTTACTGGTGCTAAGCCCGTGTCTGTTACCATATTTACTTGTGTGGATGTTTTAGATATTGTATTGTTGGGTGAATCAGTGCTACATTCTTGTAGAAGTTGTCTCATATCTTCACCATATGATTCCATACTAGGCGATGTTGGTACTTTCTTGCTTGTCCAAGATGAAGAGGGAAACACTCGTGTTGACAACTGACTTTGAGATGTGTAATTTGATGGTAGCCTTGGTTTGTTCAGTATATCTAATGTACATACATTGTCTTGCTTCTGTTATATTTGGTACATTTTTATATCCTAACCCTTGATTCTTTGGATTTTTGTTTGGTACAATGGGTTCTAATCTTCCTTGCTTTTGTAATCCCAAGCTTGTAGTACCACCATACCCATGTTTTTGTAGCATCTTGAATCCGTTGCCATATTGATCTAAAGGTAACCTAGGTATTGTCATGTCATCTTCTTCTTTTTATATCCAATGATTGACATCTTCATTTAGAGATTCTTCTTGTAAATCTCCCCACCTAATGAAAGAGCACAAATCTAAGTATTTAAATATTTATTTTTCTTTGTCTTGTTTCATTACTGTTTTTTGAGGTTTCCCAAAAGACCTAGGAGAAATAGATAACCATTTTCCATTTGAAGTACTTGAAATAGAGTACTCCCCGAAACCAACATCCTTAATCTGTAAAGAAGATGTTGTAGGTGTATTCTTCTGTATTTATGTGATCCTTAATGACTCCACTTGTGTAGTGAGGGGTGATGCTTGATTAATGGGTACCTAGTTATCTACACTTGCCTTCAAGTGATTACAGTGTTGGAATAGATTTGGATCACCCTTTATGGTGATTTCAATGCCATTGTATGAGAATTTAACACATTGATGAAAGGTTGATGGTACAACTTGCATGTTATAAATCCATGGGCGACCCAATAACATGTTGTATCCTAGTTCTTTTTCCAACACTTGGAAAGTAACTTTTGTTGTTATAGGTCCTACTTGCACTAGTAGCGTAACTATGCCTTTTGAAGGATGCTCTTCATCATCATATGCTTTGATTTTTATTCTTTTTGAAGGATCGATATGAAGCTCAGAATATCCCAATGCCTTAACTAGCTTTAATGTACAAATTTTGAGACCCACTCCTCCATCTATAAGTACTCTTTTGATTCTTCTCTTATGTATGTAAGCTTCTAGATGTAGCGGGTCATTATGGAGAAGTCTATCACTAGGAACATCTTGCTCTATGAATGCAATACGGGTACCCTATGCCAGATTCCCCACCATGGATTGGAAGGCATTTTCATCTATATCTCTATCAACTACTGAATCTTGTGCTTTGTCCAGGATAGCTTTATGAGTTGGTGATATACGCAATAGTTCAAAGAGTGATATATGTGTTGGGGTTTTCTTGAGTTTCTCAACAACATTATAGGTCCCTACTGATGGTGGTGGGTTTGATGGTACACCTTGTAAAGTTACTTTAGATATGTGAGTAACTACTGCGCAGTCTCTGTCTCTGGGATTTATCGTTATCATAGCTACTGTATCATCTCTTGTAAAGGAACTATTTGTAACATACACTATGTTATCAAGGTTAATTTCATATCCGTCCCTATAGTCATCATGTGCAAATCTAACATCCATGATATGTTCTATAAGTTCATCTTCAAACCATCTCGAATGAAATGATTCTTCATGCCCCCAGTCCATAAGACAAATATTCTTGTCTTCATCATATTTTGGTGCTTCTAATAACATGAAAATTTGGTTATCATCACTATCGAGTGTTTCTTGTGAATCATCCTTTACTACTTCTCCCGAGCTAATGGCATGAATAGTATATTCGTATGAGACTTTTGTGTAGTTGGTTGTATTATCTTGTGTTCCCGATGTAGATGCCTTCCCTTTATCATGTTTGACAAACGGATCCTTAAAGATAGTATGATTTGTGTTTGCTGAAGTTTTATTGGTATCAATCATGATGTCACCTTGATCGATCATGTCTTGGATTAAGTTTTTCATTTTATAGCAACTTGCATTTTTGTGACCTTTGGTATGATGATATTCACAAAAGTCACTATCATTCCACCATGTAGGTTTGAAAGGACCTGGTTCATAAACTCTTACTTCTGGCAAAGTGATCATGTTTGTTTGTATCAAATTTTTCAACACTGACTCAATAGGTTCCCCTAGAAGTGTGTAATTCCTTTTTGGAGCATTTACCCTTGGAAATTTTGTGTTCATAGTTTGTGCATCGTTTACATTGGTTGATACAGTGTTATTCTCTATGTGTGGACTAAATGATTGACTTGGACATTGTAAAGCCAAAATAGGTTGAGTTTTGTTCACTGTACGGGTGTCTACAACACCATCATTGGTCAAATTTTTGTTTTTCAACCAAAATTTGGATTTATCATTGTTGTTGTTATTGCCATATTTTATGAGACCTTTCTCTACTAGTCCTTTCTCACACTTTAGGGCTTTTTTAGTGATTTGTTCAAATGTGGTCACAAATTGCATTTCTATTGGGTACTTGATTTTAGGGATTAATTTTTATGTAAACATGTCCACTTGCTCTATTTTTGGAATAATAGTCTTGCATTTCCTGTAGAGAGCTCTCCATCTTTGTATGAAGGATGCATATGTCTCATTATCATATTGCTTTGCGGCACATAAGTCCATCAATGTGACTAGGGTTTCAATATTATGCGAGAAGTTAACAATGAAATGTTCAACTAATTCACCCCATGATGTGATAGTTGGTGGTAGATGTGAAAACCATTCCAAGGCTGAGCCTCCTAGACTTTTAGGAAACGGTCTCATTAGATAAGTGTCTTCAGTTGCAATCTCTATACATGCCGTAAAAAACTCTCTAATGTGATCTCTAGGATCACCTTTCCCTTGATACCTGTCAAATTTTTGTGTTTCAAAATATGGTGGGAAAGGCGTCATGTATAATGTGTGATCAAAAGGATAAGGATGCAAGTCCTGCATTGTGTAGCTCCTTTTATCATTACCAGTTTGCATAGTTGTCATCTATTGTTGTAGATTTTGTACTTGTTGGGAAAAAATATCTATTTGAGTTAGGGGCATACTTTGCACATGTATATTTACCACAAAAAGGATTTGTGGTAGTATAACTAGGAGGTTGTTGAAAGGTACCATAATTATAATTCTATGTTATGAGTTCCACTAGGTATTGTGAAATAAGCGATATGTGAACCCATGTTTGATTGGGTTGTACCCATTGTATTAGCAGAACCTGGGTTTGTATTTTGATGACTGTATGTAGATCCTATGGAATACAGAGGTTGAGTCGTACTTGTTGTATGAGGAACTTGTGTTTGAATAGGTGCTAAGACACTTGACATTATCAGTATAGCTTGTGTTGGTGTGCTAACGTTTATTGTTGAGGATGATGCACTTGATTGAGAATTCGCGTTTGAAAAGACATTTGTTTGTATAGATGATGTTGGTGCATTCTGAGGAAAACTTGAGGTCATTTCTTGCATTTGTGTCATATGTGGTATTTGACTGTTATTTGAACCTAAAGTATTTCCTAGTGGTAAGATTGTTTTGATATCAAAATCTTCAGGTAATTTGGCCCTATTTTGTAATAACAATGAGAGATACTTATCCCTATCATTATGTATAAGAGCATCTAAGATCATAAGGACATGTGGGTCCTGTTGAGCTGATTCAATCTCTTTGCATGTTAAATTTTGTTGTAGTTCATGTATTGTGGGCATTGCTTGAGGATTCGACTGTTAACTAGTTGATATGTCCATGTTCCAAGTTGGATTTACTGTCAGGTTGTTGTTTGGGTCCATCTTACTTTTTGCCTTTTGTGACCTTATGATGGGCATTTAAGACTTCTATATGAGGATGGTTTAAAACCTAATGCAAGACTCTAGACCTAAATATGGAATATACAACAATAGACTAGACTCTCTATTGAGAATTTTGACGTAAGACTCGCTGAGTATTTAGAGATTTTTACAACGCAAGTTTTTCAAGCTCTTCTCTTAGAAGTTCAGCAACAATTTCTCTATCAATTCTACGAGAAATTTTATACTCTACATTTAGCTCGTATTGGAATCCTATATAATGAGGTGTGTTTCTCTTTAATTGCCAGGCCAAGTTACTCAAACCATCAATGATTTCTCATTGACCACCGTTTGGCACTATATTAGGTTGCTCGAAGGGGAGCAAACCATCACCTGGGAGACCCATTACGATGCATGCTATGACTTTATAGGATGATTATGCAAATGATGATGGACTAAGACAAACGTATATGAAATCTAATAAGGACCAAATTTTAAGGACGTATATGAGGATGATAATTAAGATGTAAATGAGGACTATGCAACTTCTAAGGATGATAATAAAGACATAAATAAGGACTATGCAAGAACTTATGCAAGTTATAAGGACGTAAAAGGATGATAATAAAGACGTAAATGAGGACTATGCAAGTTCTAAGGATGCTAATAAAGACGTAAATGAGGACTATGCAAGGACTTATGCAAGTTCTAAGGACAATAATAAAGATGTAAATGAGGACTATGCAAGGAATTATGCAAGTTCTAAGGATGATTTTAAGGATGTTGTAGCGTCGTAAATTGTACGCACTTGCTAGGGTGGTACAATTTCACACCTAGTTTAGCACCCGCCTTGGTCATTTTGCATTTTGCATTGCATTTCCCCTTTAGCACTTAATTAATCAAATTAATTAGGTCTAAGGTTCTATTTTATCATCTCCCATATCATAAAGTTGGGCCCTTTCATTAAAGTGTGCCCTTTTCATTTTATTCTTCCAATACATCATTTAATCAAAAACCCTAATTAAGTCCTATTTTGAGCTTGGGGGCTTGGTTTCGGGGGTCAAAACATCTCAAAATCACCTGTAACTTCGGGATTCTCTCTAAAATCATCATATCCGACGGCCCTGAAAATTTGGTGAAAAGTTGTCGGGACCATGGCGCTCGTGCACATGGTCCCAGACATTTTTCCCGAAATTTTGGGAGCACGATCCAATCATAAAATAAAGCTTAACCCCAAGAAATTAGCAGGATATTCAATCTCTAGGTCGGCCAAAAGTCGAAATTAAGACCTAGGGTTTCATACATAAGAGCTCTCTTTCTTCATTTGAAAGGGGGGGATTTTTGATTTTGAGGACCTCATAGGCAGTGAAAGAGCAGATCTTTGAAGACTTCAACAACATTCAACATCCTTCTATCAAGCATCTATCAATTTCATTCCTTCACTTAGGGCTTGGAAGACATTGAAGAACAATAGGAGATTACCGACTGAAGATTGGCTTGTACTCCTCCCTTGAGGGTTGGGTATGATTTCATGTTGTTTTCATGTCTTTGCATAAGCTTCAATATATCCTTTATTCATGCTTTAGATCACTTTGCATCTTGATTTAGAGCATTTACATTATCATTTACAAGCAATTAGGGTTCACTTTTTAGGTTGCTCTAGTTTGCTTTCTTGCATTTAAGGACCTTGCACACACACTAGGTCTGCACACACAATACATTTTACGATACAACTTGGCTATTCGTGGAGGTGGAAATCACCGAAGCGGGGGTTTGACTAAGGCAAAACCCTATATAGCCGCCCAAACACCTTTTCAGATATAAGTGCAGGTTTCGGGACTCGGACGACGCCGCAAGTTACAGATCCGGAAGAAGCAGACTGAGACCGACCTGCCCACCAAATTTTAGAGCAAAAGACCAGGATAGGGGCGTGGGGCGCCCTGGTCCTGCCAGGACAGGGGCGTGGGGCGCCCTGGTCCTGCCAGGACAGGGGCGTGGGGCGCCCTGGTCCTGCCAGGACAGGGGCGCTGGGCGCCCTGGTCCTCCTGACAGACGACATTTTCAGCATTTTGACAGCTTTTCCAGGTTGCAAAACAGCAGTTTCCAGAGCAGTTTCAGGGGCAGAATCAGGACAGTGGCGCCCGCGCCCCCGTCCTGAACATTTTCAGTCAGATTTTAACTCTGGGTACGCATTTACATTCTTGTCTTGTCCTTGTGTTTACAGCTTTCCATCATTTAAGTTCAATTCTATAATCTTGTTATTAGTTCAGACTTGCACTTTGGGGTTAGGGATTGAACTTGCATCATTCTATCTATCATTTACAACAAAGGAATAGAAATCCTAATAGGTAGCCCGTGGCTCTCTCTTCCACAAAAAGAAGTAGCCAATTGTGTGATACCTCTAGGCTCTTTCGTATTCCACAAATGTGTGCTTGAAAGTGAGATTAGGGCATGTTTGCTTAGTGTCACTTTTTCTCCCACATATTTTGGTGAACCCGACGTGAACTCCAATCTTCTCTAATTTTGATTTATGTTTTCAAATTTGAGTGTTTTCAAATTCAAATTTGTATTTACAAGTCTCAATTTCTTGCAAGATTCAAAAAAAAATTTTAGAGGAAATTTTTGCTAAAACCCTAATTTTTCAATTCAAAGTTGAACTTGTGGATAGCCTAATTGGGATCAATAATTTCAAATCTGATTTAGGAACTCATTTGAATCATAAATTTCATTTTGTAAATCTACATTCTAAGTGCTTGCATTGGTTAAAATTAAACATTTCCTTGTATTTTGCATGTGTTATCATTTGAAAGAGGAAAATTGTTGTCATGATGCATTCATTTCATAGATGTGAGAATGGGTTAGCTTCCCTTGTTTCAATTTTTCCTTCTCCTAAAGAACCTCCCCCCATCTATAACAACATTTTAGTGTCTAAAAGAGTTGCTACCAATCCCTTTGAGACTCTCCCATGCTCTAAGGATGAAGACTTTAAGAGTGATCTTGACAACTCTCCTAAAATGTGCCCTTCCTATTTAGCTATCCTAGAGGAAGAGAATGATATCATAAACACCTTTCTTAATTTTACTTCACCTTCCCTAAGTGAAAAGGTATTGATGGACATTGACTTATTTTCTCCTAAAGTTGGTCCTTCCAATGGGGGCATGTTAGTGCAACAAGAGGTTATGAACACTTCTTTCAAAGATCTCCTTCCTAAGCATGAATCTTTGGAGAAATATGTTCATGTTCCTCCTAAAAAACACTCCCTCCATGAGGATCCTTTTGTGCAAGAAGATGACATTATCCCTACATTTCCTAGTGATGGCATTTCCTTTTCCAACAAAATTCCCACTAGAGATGATGAATTAATGATAAATGCTTACTCTTCTCCTAAAGTTGGTCTTACCCATAAGCATCCCTTAGAGAAAGAAGATGAAATAATAAGCAATTTCCTTAATTCTCTCTCCCCTAAAGATCATATTGAACATATTTTGAAGAAAGAGGATGAGTTTAACACATCTATTGATGCTCTTCCTCCTAAGGATGAGGAATTAATAAACAATGTTATCTCCTCTCCTGAAATTGACAATACTTCAAACATTCCTTTCAACCACTTCACCATTTGGGATGAACCATTAGAAGAAGGTGTAGATTATTCTCTCTCCCTTGATAATTTCTCACCTTCCTTGAATCTCAATTATTCTCCCTCTAAAAATAAAGCATCTCCCTCTCCTCAACTTGGTTCTACTCATAAGGAAACCCTAGTTCAAAGCAAGATGGTTAACATGTCTTTCAAAGATCTCCCTCTCAAAAATGAGACTTTAGAGAGTAATGTTGATCCTTCTCCTAGAGAGTTTATTCCCTATGTAGATCCTTTGATGATAGAGGATGATATGGCCTTTCCTAGTATTACTTTTCCTACTAGAACATCAATGCCTATCCCTTGTCTCTCTCCTAAAATTGATTTGATCAATGATAAGATTTTAGTGCAAGAGAAGAATATCAATAATTCTTCCAGCACTTTTGTTCTTTCTTCTAAACCATCCTCAATCAATTTGATACATGTGAATGAGACAGCTAACAAACCTCTCTTCACTGTCGAAGGTGCTTGTCCTTCTCAAAATTCTCAACCTTTAAATAAGCCTATCTTAGTGGTTCAAGGTGGTTATGCTAATGATTCTTGTTGCACTCCTAAGAAACCTATTATTACTGTGCAAGGAGGTTATTCTTCTAAGAGCCCTTATGAGTATGCTAAGCAACTAACTAGAGAGAGTTATCATGCGGTTGCCCATACTTATAACACAAGAAACAATAGGCAACCTAATCCTCCTCCAGTTATCCCAACTTCACTTCCTCCTTCTCAACCAATTCTTCCGCAAGCTCCATGTATTTCACAAGTTCTTGGTAAGGAATATGATCTCATAGAACAACTTAAAACTACCCCTGCTAAGATATCCCTTTGGGATTTGATCCAAACTTCTTCTGCTCATCATGGAATGTTACAAGATGCCTTGAAAGATTTGAATGTTCCTCCACCGAATACATCTAGTAATATAGCATCTTTAGTTAACTCTGTGATGAATCGTAAAGCTCAAATTGTGTTTACCCAAGATGAGTTGCCTACTAGTGAAATTCAACAACAATATGATCCCTTGATGATTGTGGTTATCATAAATGACACTGCTATAAGACGAACACTGGTAGATAATGGCTCTGGCCTTAATGTGTGTAGCATTAATCTATTGCATAAGATGAATGTGGATACATCCCTTATTGAGCCTGACTCTCATCCCATTCAAGGCTTTGATAATGTGGCTAAGTCTTCATTAGGTATTATCACCTTACCCATCACAGTGGGACCTGTTACTTTGCCTACTCCTATCCATGTTATGTCGGGAAATCTATCATACAACTTGTTATTAGGGAGACCTTGGATTCACAGTATGCAAGCTGTCCCCTCTACATTGCATAGACAAGTTAAATTCATTTATAACAATAAGACATATACCTTGATAGGTGATACTAATCTTCAGTCTTGTTTACAAACATCTACTTCCAAAGGAAGTTCTTCTAAACCTTCCTCTTCTAGTGATGACTCTTTAAATAAAATACCTATGGATGAATCATCACCCTCTGATAATCAAAATTCTTTGGATGAGCCTAAAGCTCCTGAAGAAGATCCTTCTTGACTTGAGTCTACACATGAAAAGGCTTTTGATCCTGAGAAGGTTCTCGCGGAAGACGATTGGGGATCTCTTGATTTTAATCCCACCTTTGTAGGTGAGTATAGGGTTCCTCCTAGAGAGCTTAAACTTAAAAAGAAGGAAGAAACTAGAGATCAATCAATCTTACCTGAACCTATGAGCAATAATTTTGTGGCCGCTTCTCAAACTTCTTCTCCTCACACCTCTAATTATGAAGAGTTTGATTCTTTGTCTTATGAAAAACCACCTTCTCTTCCTGAAATGGCTGATCATTATGGTCGTGGTTTTCGCATTTTTACTAAGCATGGGTATCATGGAAATGGTTGTGGCGCTCATGAACAAGGAATAAAAGTTCCTCTAGAGACTAATTTTCACAATTATGCCTTTGGACTTGGCTATAATCCCTGCAAGCCTACTAAAGCATCTAAAAGACCATCTCTTAATGTGAATGCTATATTTAGTAGTGATGATGATCTCACTTCAACTAAATCATCTTCTACTTCTATCAACTCTCATTCCCCTCATAAGGAAATCTTGGCGATGAACAAATCTCTTTATGAATCCCCTCAAATTTCTAGATCCACTTATGAATCTTTATCTCCTATTCATCACAAAGTCCTTTCCTCTAGGGATAAGGCTCTAATAAATTACACTCATCCCTCTTCTAATATTTCTTGTGACTTTTCTTCTTCAATTTTTATCACTTTATACATGTTTTTGATCTCACTTATAGTTGAGCATTTAGCATGTCATATTCAAATACCTCATTCAATCCATCATGTCTTTAAATAACATTAATGGCTATTATGTTGCTCATCATTATGTGACATTGGTAGCTCATTTACTGGGGGCTCATTGTCATTCATGATGGTACAATTTCAAGTGCAATCATATTTTTTGAAGCAACATAATAGCCTAATTTTCTTGTTCCTATGGGGACAAGAATGATTTCATACATCTCTTCTTTTTCTTATGTCCAAATATCTCCCTAGAAGATTGTGTAAGTCCTTCTCATTGTCCTTATCCTTGGGAGGCAATGATCTTTCCTTATTTTTATCTAAGGATCCACTTTTTCCTATTTTGTGGATGGTGTGGACTTTATTACTTGATGTTATGCCTTGTACGCATTTGTTGTTGTTTGTTCAAGGGTTCTCTCTTACAAGAGGTGTAAGTCCTTGACTACAACCTCTTTTGCACTTGGTAAAATACATCCATAATGAATTCACTCTCCCAATTGGGTTAAAAAGAGCGTCATCCTTCATTAAGAATCACTTTCACCTCGCAAAAGAAGGAAGTATTGCATTCTTATTCTCTTCTTTGTCTTATTCTAGAAGATGTTATATTTGTCTAAGATAATTCCTCTCGGGGATAGGTGTCTTTTGTACAAAGGTCTCTTCTCCTCTAAGGATCTCCTTTACACATACTACAAGATATCCCTTTTCAACTATCTTATCCTTGCTTAAAGAGTACAAAACTCTCTTGCTTGGATCTATGACATTGTTGCATTTTTGGGGTATCTTCTTTTGTGATAAAGGTAGGTATCCTTGTTCTACTTTGCTTATGACATAAACATTACACTTTTTGAGCAGGTGATTATTCTCGGAACTAGAGCACAGACTCTTAGAGCGAGATGTCACGCTTTTGTACTATACATATACAGGTTGTAGCATACTCGGGCATAGACTCCTATGAGGTGCTTCTAACCTCCCTTACACACACATGCACGAGGTTGAGTGGAACTAGCGGCATAAGGCTAGACTTTCTCACTCTCCTCCCTTACATGGATCACCTAGACAGACTCTAGGGGCTAGTTTTCCATGTCCTTTTCCCATGGATCACCTAGACAAGATCTAGGGGCGAGAAGTCCATGTTTTCTCTCTCACTATTCTCCTCATGGATCACCAATGGGTGTATTCATGTTTTTTTTCCTTTCTTTTCTTCTCTTTGCATTTTGTTTCCATTTACATCCTTCATCTTGTGTTAGAGAACTCTCAAACCCTCACATTCTTTGTTGTGTTGGAATTGAGATTTAGTCCTCTTTCTTACCAAATGATTCTCCATTAGTTTTTGATCTCATATCAAATCTTCTTGTGAGCATTTGTCATCAATATTCTTTAACAATTCGAAGTGGTAAACATGATACCCTGTTTCAACTCACTAAAATTAGCAAGCCGAAACAGGGGGGGGGCATATAGCTACCCTCGAATTTTCATCACCTTCCTTAGTAAGCATTAGGTGATTTTGTGATCTAACGTGTGTTTTGTAGGGTGCGGTTCCTAACTGTGTACTGCAGATACCGCTGGGGGCTTCGTTCGACAGACTTATGGATATATCCTTTTTCAAATAATGTTTACTTTTCTGTACTTTAGCTTGCATATGCACGTAGTGTTCATATGACCGCTAAAGTGGGGGCTAAATGTAGCGTCGTAAATTGTACGCACTTGCTAGGGTGGTACAATTTCACACCTAGTTTAGCACCCGCCTTGGTCATTTTGCATTTTGCATTGCATTTCCCCTTTAGCACTTAATTAATCAAATTAATTAGGTCTAAGGTTCTATTTTATCATCTCCCATATCATAAAGTTGGGCCCTTTCATTAAAGTGTGCCCTTTTCATTTTATTCTTCCAATACATCATTTAATCAAAAACCCTAATTAAGTCCTATTTTGAGCTTGGGGGCTTGGTTTCGGGGGTCAAAACATCTCAAAATCACCTGTAACTTCGGGATTCTCTCTAAAATCATCATATCCGATGGCCCTGAAAATTTGGTGAAAAGTTGTTGGGACCATGGCGCCCGTGCACATGGTCCCAGACATTTTTCCCGAAATTTTGGGAGCACGATCCAATCATAAAATAAAGCTTAACCCCAAGAAATTGGCGGGATATTCAATCTCTAGGTCGGCCAAAAGTCGAAATTAAGACCTAGGGTTTCATACATAAGAGCTCTCTTTCTTCATTTGAAAGGGGGGGATTTTTGATTTTGAGGACCTCATAGGCAGTGAAAGAGCAGATCTTTGAAGACTTCAACAACATTCAACATCCTTCTATCAAGCATCTATCAATTTCATTCCTTCACTTAGGGCTTGGAAGACATTGAAGAACAATAGGAGATTACCGACTGAAGATTGGCTTGTACTCCTCCCTTGAGGGTTGGGTATGATTTCATGTTGTTTTCATGTCTTTGCATAAGCTTCAATATATCCTTTATTCATGCTTTAGATCACTTTGCATCTTGATTTAGAGCATTTACATTATCATTTACAAGCAATTAGGGTTCACTTTTTAGGTTGCTCTAGTTTGCTTTCTTGCATTTAAGGACCTTGCACACACACTAGGTCTGCACACACAATACATTTTACGATACAACTTGGCTATTCGTGGAGGTGGAAATCACCGAAGCGGGGGTTTGACTAAGGCAAAACCCTATATAGCCGCCCAAACACCTTTTCAGATATAAGTGCAGGTTTCGGGACTCGGATGACGCCGCAAGTTACAGATCCGGAAGAAGCAGACTGAGACCGACCTGCCCACCAAATTTCAGAGCAAAAGACCAGGACAGGGGCGTGGGGTGCCCTGGTCCTACCAGGACAGGGGCGCTGGGCGCCCTGGTCCCTGGGACAGGGGCGTTGGGCGCCCTGGTCCTCCTGACAGACGACATTTTCAGCATTTTGACAGCTTTTCCAGGTTGCAAAACAACAGTTTCCAGAGCAGTTTCAGGGGCAGAATCAGGACAGTGGCGCCCGCACCCTCGTCCTGAACATTTTCAGTCAGATTTTAACTCCGGGTACGCATTTACATTCTTGTCTTGTCCTTGTGTTTACAGCTTTCCATCATTTAAGTTCAATTCTATAATCTTGTTATTAGTTCAGACTTGCACTTTGGGGTTAGGGATTGAACTTGCATCATTCTATCTATCATTTACAACAAAGGAATAGAAATCCTAATAGGTAGCCCATGGCTCTCTCTTCCACAAAAAGAAGTAGCCAATTGTGTGATACCTCTAGGCTCTTTCGTATTCCACAAATGTGTGCTTGAAAGTGAGATTAGGGCATGTTTGCTTAGTGTCACTTTTTCTCCCACACAGACGTAAATGAGGACTATGCAAGGACTTATGCAAGTTCTAAGGACGATAATAAGGACATAAATGAGGACTATGTAAAGACTTATGCAAGTTCTAAGGACATATATGAGGACGATAATGAGGACTATGCAAGGACTTATGCAAGTTCTAAGGATGTATATGAGGATGATGATGAAGATGTAAATGAGGCAGATAATAAGGGTGTAAATGAGGACTATGCAAGGACTGCCTATGGTAACAAGTATATAAAATTTTTGAGTTTGCAGGATTGTCTGATGTTTCAAGATGGACTTTGTTTCCAGTAATTCTATGTGTAGGACAAGTTTATTGTTTTCCAAGTCTAAGAATAGTTGTTTGAAGGTAGGTATAGCTGACTGGATTGCTTTCAAAAAAACTCTGAGAATTCAGAGATACACAAGGTAGGGCCTGAAATAGCTCAATACTAACTCAATACTGGTTTGACACAATGATACATATAAAAGCACAAAAGACAATATTAGGCTGGAAATTGGAAACCATTCAAATGAGGCCCTTATGAAATACCGAAACAAGACGAACAACTAGAGAGTCTAGCAGCACTGGCTCCACTCCACGACACACACTTCTCAGGTATGCCAGTCTCTCTTACCCCAAAGAGTTGAAGATCTTATCACCGAGGGATTTTTGTCTCATAATGAAAGGTACATGAAGGGAATCTATAGGGTACGATACGCACTCTCGGAATCATTGAATGTAGGATTTGGGTTACTAAGTTGGTTCTTATTGTAAAATTTTGAGGGGTCCCAATGCAACGACGAATTCTTAGAGCGAGCCTTTAAGACTTTAGTTGAGATTATCGGTGTAGGGAAGGCCCCCACATACGTTGAATTCACTCAACACTCTAGTTGCCTGACCAGTATATTTATATAATGGCTTGAAAAACCCGCTCGAGAGTACGCTGGGAGAGATGATATCCCCAAAACATCCCAATTCAAAGTACCTCTGTGGGTTGATGAAATCCCTAGTCAAAGATATCCCTCACTATTGAAATAAAATAAAATTAGGTGTTGTTATCACCTTCTCCCTTTCTCCCAAAACCCCGAAGGCGGGTGGAAAGGTAGTTAATGCAATAGTTGGTCCACCCCAAACATGATAAAAGGTTCTTTCCCTTAATAAAATGAAATGTGAGTTATTATATTGAGCAACCTGATTCACGTTCATTTTAAAACCCAAATTTAGGTGTGAGATATGCATTTGCATGTCAATTTTAACCATTGTTTATTTTAAGCCCAAAACTGAAGTGTGATAACATGCATGTCCATTTTAACCATTGTTTATTTTAAACCCAAAAAAAAAAGTGTGAGAGCCTGAGTGTTTATGATTCAATAATAATCTGATCCTCTCTGTAAATTCGCCACATGTTGCAAACAGATAATTAGTAACCCAATAAAACCCACAAAAAATAGAAAACTAAACTATGAAAACACGATTGCGTGATGATACCTGAGTGATTGCGTGATCCTGTATGATCGACTGCATAATTTTGACAAGTTGATTGCATAATTCTGACAGAGTGATTGCGTGATCCTAACAAAGCGATTGTGTGATACACAGACAGACCAAACAAAAAATAAAAAAGAAAGCTAATTTTGATTTGGAACCTACAAAATAGATTGTGATGCCCTAGCAAGATCTCTCATCATCCATTCTATGTTAAGAAAATCATATTTTACTCTATACGAGAGAACTAGGTTGTTGTATCTGTCGATGGCTGGTTGATCCTCTAGATCTCGTATCTTCTTTTCTACCTTTAGGATTTGCTGATAGCGTCTAGCTTGTCTTCTTTGTTCCTTCGTCCTCCTGGCACCTGAAATTCTGAATGGTACCTTACGTGCCATAAAATGTCATAATTAAGTATGCAATAAATATAAACCGTATTCAGATTTACCTAATTTTATACAGAATTTTAACAGGACACAAAGAGCAGGAAACAAGAAATATCAGATAAATAAACACAAAAATATCCCTGAAGAATGTGTGACTGTGTATGAGCGAATGTGTGACACTATAATGGCTTTTGCGTAATGGGTTCTGCACGAATGCGTGACCCTATTTGATCGATTGTGTGATCATGTCTATGCGATTGTGTGATGATGCAAAGGTGATTGCGTGATTCGTAATTTGTTCTGCAATCCATACAAACCTGCATAAAAATTAAAAAAATTCGTACGATCTGCAAAATCACACAGAAGAAAACAAGGTTAAATTGTTGTTAGTTCATGTCAAGTTCACCAAAATGTCTTATGTAAAATTCATCATCAAATTAACTATAAATAAAGGGAAATAACGAATCCCTATCTAATCAAAGAATTCTAAATAAACTCAATGAAATAATACAATCAAACAATAGGAATATAAAATCTATCAATAAAAACTCCCTATCCCATGATTGCATATTGCTTCCATTGTTCTTCTCTTCTTTGTGGTATGGTGGCTCTCAGATATCGCGACCTACAAGCGACACAAAGATTCAAAGTTTGTGATTCATCGTGATTGTTGAAAATGGAGATTGAATGCTCAATTTATAGATAATTGGAGAGGATTGATTGAAAGGTGGAGTAGATTGATCAAGAGGTGGAACTTAGGTGAGCTCACATGTTGATTGATAGTTGAATTGCTGATTTGGAGGTGGAACTCAATTGATTGAATAGATAAATGAGTTAACTGATTGAGAAAAAAGCTGATTGAAAGATGAAAAAGGGTGATTGGAGGAAATAAAGAGGAGGAGATAGTTAACTGATGAAAGGTGATTGAGAGCTTTATTTAGAAAAATCTAACTAAAAGATAGAAATAGAGACTGAAGAGATAATTAAATTAATTAATTAATTGATTGAATTAATTAATTTAGCATGTGCTTGCACTTTGACTTTGATTTTCAATTTAATCTTTGCATGATATTTAATTCAAATATTGAATTTATTTTAAATTCAATTTGTTATTTGAATATATTTAGAACTTGACTTTGATTTTCAATTTGATTTTTGAAATCATGCACATGTATTTGAAATTAGGAGAAATTAGAAATTAAATGAAATTAGAAGAAACTAGAAATTAAATGAAATTAGAAGAATTATTTAGTTAATTAAATAATTTAAAGAAACTATTTAATTATTTAAAAATTAAATTAAATTAAATAATAAAGATTTTTTAAATTAAAGAATTTAAATTACAATTAATTAAATAATAAATATTTAATTAATGTTTAGAAAAGGGTTAATGATAATTGGCCTCGCACTTTTGGCTACCCAAGAGGTTTTACATATTTGGATGGCATCACACATGCGGGAGGTTGCAGAGGGTCGAGCTAGGGCACTGTTGCCCTAGCTCGTGAGCATTTTGTGTGTGCAGGGCGTCGAGGGTGGGCAGTGGAGGATTACGCAAAGTGGGGAGAGGCTGAAGGTGTGGGGAGTAGAGCGGTGGGCTGCGAGAGGGGTGTAGGCTGCACAACTGGGGTTTAGATCTTCTTTTTTCTGCAGGTCGAGGGTTCCACTGGGGTTGGGGGATTCGGTTGGATCTTCATCCCGATGATGCTTGCGCAGGGTGGGGTCTTGGGTGTCGTGCATTCTAGCGGGCCCCTTTGGGGTGTGGTTTCCTTATCTTTTTTGAGATCTAATATCGATTTTTGGAGGTGAGGCCTTGAAGGTACCTCTCGCCATGGATTTTCATACTATGGTGGGCTCAAGATCCCCATCCCATAGCATGAAGACCTTTAACAATAATCTCTTTTCGTAAGATTCAGAGTCGGGTAGTGCTGGTAGCCCTCACATTATGAAGGTTAATGCTTGTCTGGAGAGATGCAGTGAGAGGTCAAGGTTGGTTATTCCTCTAGAGATGATAGTTGAAGACGTTGAGTATTTTTCAAAATACTCGCTATATTGCAAGTTTATGGGAATGAGGGTTTCTTTGCAGTTCTTGGAAAACTGGGCGTAGAGGACTTGGGCACCGAAAGGGGAAATGGAGATTATGCTGCTAGCAAACAATTACTGCATGGTTACTTTCAACTGCATGGAGGATCGCAATAGGGTTTTTGAAGGAGGCCCACATTTTTACAACCGGGTGGGGTTGTTCATCAAACCTTAGCATGTGGGGTTTAACCCTTTGGAGGAGCTCCTGAATAGGATTCTAGTGTGGGTTCATTTACCACACTTTCCAGTGGAATGTTGCTGGGAGGATGTACTTCGGATGCTTGTTGCATTGCTTGGGAAGCTAGTGGGATCTTCAACACAAACCCTGAGGAGAAAGGTAATGACCTTTGCGCGTATCTGTGTTGAAATTAATCTTAATAAACCTTTACCAGATGCTATAGATGTGTGTGTGGGCTCTTATTCTTGGGTTCAATAGTTATATTATGAGACTTTACCATTTTGGTGTCATTTGTGTCATGAGTATGGTCATTTACAGTGCAAGTGCCCTAGATATAAACTAGTTGTACGCCAACCTCAGGTGTTGGCCCACAACCTTGATGGGACTGATAAAGGAAAAGTTGCTATGTCGGTCGAGGTTGCGGGTGCTGATGGTTTTGTCTCAGTTAAGACAAATAACAATAATCAAGGACAAAAGAGGTCCTTACAGGAGAGACAGGAGGAGGATACCTTTAATAGATTTGAGGCCCTGGATGACCTTAGCCAGTAGGAGGTGAACCTGAGGTTAAACCCTTTGGACCAAGGTGCATCAGGGGGGGCTCCAGAAAGAGTGATTGAGGACTTTCCCCAGGCTCAACAAGTGGTGGGAAGCCAACAAATGGAGATGGATCAGCTAGTAGGGGTCCAGTTGGGACTCACTTCTGATTTGGAGGTGAATGTGGTTGGGGGGGAGGGTTTTCCATCAGCTTTGAAATTGGAACCGGTTGGGGGTAAAAGTAATAAGTCCTTTGTTCACCTGGGTCTACATCAGAAAGATATTAAGAAAAGTGCTTCAAAGAAGAACTCAAAGGTTGGCAGAAAGAAGGATTTGGATAAGATCAAATTGATGGGGGAGAATTTGGTTGAGTCAGGGTCAGTAAAGACTCTGGATTCTCACTTTTCCAATCCTCCAAAATGATTGTTCTTTCATGGAATGTGAGGGGCTTGAAAAATGGCCCTAGACAAAAAGTTGTTCAGGAACTGATTAGGAATCATTCATCTGATGTCCTATTCTTGCAAGAAAATAAAATTTCGATGGAAAGTATGATGGGTCTGGTGCTGAAGCTGTGGGGGTGAGGTGAGTGTCAGTGTATTGAGGCAACTAGTTCCTCTGGAGGGGTGGCTTGTCTTTGGAACCCTTTAAGGTTTGGCCCTGTCTGGTGGGTTGCCTCCAGATCTTCATTATGTCTCTAGTCTTGAGACTGGGGAATTCATCTTGTTTTCTAACATCTATGCCCCTACTGATCTTCAGGGTAAGCATAACTTATGGTCTCATATTTCTTGTATGTGAAGGTTGGTCCCTTTTCATCCTTGGATTATGGCGGGAGATTTCAATGCCATCCTTAAGTTGAGTGAAAAGAAGGGGGTTGTTATGCAGTTGGAACTTTCTTCTTTCCTTTTTCAGGATAGTATATCAGTGTTGCAGCTTGTTGACATTAAGCCTGGTAATGGTTTGTTCACTTGGAACAATAGGAGGGTGGGGGAGTATTGGATTGTGGAGAGGTTCGATTATTTTTTGGTTTTTAGTTTTTGGATTGGTGGGGGGTGGTTCACAAGTTCTGAGATTCTTGATTGGAGAGGATCAGATCACTGGCCCATCAAGTTGGTTTCTTCTTTGGCTTGGGTCACTCGCTCTCCTTCATTCAAATTCCAACTTATGTGGCTTTGGGATCCTACTTTGTAGATTCTTGTAGCGGAGTGGTGGAGGAAAGGGAGGCCGGCCTTTGGCATTACTATGTACACTTTTGCCAAGCAGTTGCAATTTGTTAAGTTTCAGCTTAAACAGTGGAACTGTCAGGGTTTTGGGAACATTTTTCATGCTAAGAAGGCTACTCAAATTGTGTTGAATGGCATCACCAATGAAATCAAAGAGCATGGTTTGTTTGAGGCCTTTCTTAGGGAGGAAGACATGGTTGTCAAGGTGGTAGAGGAATGAGAGCTTAGGGAAGAAATATACTGGAAACAAAGAGCTCATATTGATTGGCTTCAGGAGAGGGACAAGAACACTACTTTCTTCTTCAACTCAGTGAAACCAAGAACACATGGAAATTCCATCCCTATTCTGGTCAATGATAGAGGTGAGCGGTGTTTATCCTTGTAAGATATCTCTAGGGAGTCGTTACAGTATTTTTGGTCCCTCTTCAGTGAGGACTCTCAGGGGGAAACAGTGGAGGAGAATCAAGTTCTTTCTTGCATTCCCTCTCTTGTCACAAGGGAGATGAATGAGCAGCTTTTGGGTCCTATTTTGTTGGAAGAACTTGAGAGGATTGTTTTTCACATGAGGAAAGGAAAAGCTCCTGGACTAGATGGGTTCTCGGTAGAATTCTTTCAAGAGTTCTAGGATATTATCAAACTAGACTTACTAGAAGTAGTCCAGGGTTCCTAGAGGAATAGGTAGATGCTTCAGGCTTTGAATGCGACTTTCATTTCTCTAATCCCCAAGTGTGATGGGGTCGACCGGTTAGGCCAGTTTCGCCCTATCTCTCTCTGCAATGTGATTTATAAGATCATCTCTAAGCTGAGAGCGGATAGGTTGAAGAAGTGTCTAGGGGATGTTATCTCTGAGGAGCAGAGGGGGTTTGTGGAAGGGTGACAAATTTTAGATGGTGTGGTCATTTCTACAGAGACCATTCATTCTATGGCAACCTCCAAGGAAAAAGCTATGTTTATCAAGTTGGATATGGCTAAGGCTTACGATAGAGTTCGGTGGTCCTTCATCCAGAAGATCCTTAGGGATTTTGGCTTTGCTGATGAATGGATCCAATGGGTTATGAGTTGTGTTACGTCTAGTTCTTTCTATGTGCTAATCAATGGAGATCATACTGAGTTGTTTGGTGCTTCTAGGGGTCTTCGCCAGGGGGACCCCCTCTCCCCTTTTTTATTCATTCTTCTAGCTGAGGGTATGGGGAGGTTGATTAAGCATAATGTGGGTATGGGTATTATTCAGGGTTGGAGTTGGGGTAATGACTTGCAGCTGCAGTCTCATTTGTAGTTTGTTGATGACATGGCCCTTATGGGACTTGCTCGGATCAGAGAAGCTACTAATCTGTGTAAGGTTTTGGATGTTTATCTTGTGGCCTCGGGCTAGTTGACCAATGAGGATAAATCTTATATCCTCTTTTTCAACACTCCTGGAACTATTCAAAGGAGGATTGCTCTTATCTTGAGATTCCAAGTTGGCTCTCTGCCCTTGAATTATTTGGGTATTCCTATTTCTCCTGGTAACCCTCCTAGGGAGTCATGGCAGGGTATCTTGGATAAATTTTGCTCAAAGGTTGACCACTGGACTCACATATGGCTATCCTTTGCTGGGAGGGTTCAATTGATTTAGTCGGTGGTTCTGGCTCTTTCGATCTATCGATGTATGCTTCAAATGGCTCCTAAGTGGTTCTTGAAGGGTTTGAATTCTCTGTCTAGGCAATTCTTATGGGCAGGCAATCTTACCTCTTCCAAATGGAGTCTTGTCAATTGGGACTTGGTGTGTAGCCCAAAGCAATCGAGGAGCGTGGTTTAAGGTAGTCTATTTTATTTAGGGAAGCTTTGGTAGCTAAATTGTACTGGAGGTGGTGTGTTGAGCAGGATCGAGGCTGGGCTAGGATTTTGGCCAACAAATATATGCAGAGGATCCCGATGGAGGAAATCCCTAGATATCTGCTTGAGGGAAAGGGCTCAACGATGTGGTATACTCTCAAGAGGGGGGCTTCTCTCATTAAAGCAAGACTCTTTTGGATTTGCAGGAGGGGGGAAGAGGTCCTTTTCTGGAATGACTCTTGGGATGAATACCCCCCCATCCTTGATTAGTTTCCTAACCTTAGGAATTTGTGCCAGAGGGTTTTGGAGGCAGGGTGGTCAAGGGTGAGTGACTTCAAGGCTGTTTATAGGTGTGGGCGGCTTGATTTGGAGCGGTGGAAGGCTCCTAATGAGTAGTCGGTTGCTGGGATGGAGGAAGAGTGTGCTGAGTTGCATGGCATTCTGGCGAGTAGACATTATAGTTCCCTCAAGGGTAGGGATGGGCTTGCTTGGTCTCCAAATCCTAAGGGCATCTTTACTATGGCTAGTGGATACCTGGAACTGTTGAACCGAAGACTAGAGGGAAGAGAGGTGCACTGGTGGAAACAGGTGTGGAATAATTTTTCTTGGTCGAAGTGTAACTGCTTTGCTTGGACTTTGGCTTTGAATGGATGCCTAACTTGGGTCAATATCTGCAAGTGGGGATTCTTGGGGCCTTCTATTTGTGTTTTGTGTGGTAATGGGGAGGAAGATTCCTCACACCTATTATTTAGATGCCCCTTCTATTTTCTTATTTGGCATTACTTGTGGGGGGTGTGGAAGCATCCTTGTATTCACACGGATTCTCTGGTGGAGTTTTGGAGCAGTTTGGGTAGACCTCCTATCTTGTCCTCCTTCCTACAGACTGTCTGGTATATTGGGCCCATGTTCATTCTGTGGCAGATCTGGATCGAGAGGAACAGGAGGATCTTTCATGAGGTCAAATTCTTTGTTCAACAAGTATGGAATAGGATCATTGTTATGATCCGAGAGATGATGGAAGCTAAATGTGAGGTGAATTTTCCTCTAGGTAGAGATGAGGAAAATATTGTGAGTAGGTTTGGTTTGCAAGAGTTGTCTCCTGCCTCAGCCTGTGTCAGGAGAGGTAGATGTGCTATGAAGGAGGTGCAAAGGGTGGGAAGGTGGATACCCCCTCAGGATGAGTTTATCAAGATTAACGTCGATGGCTCCTCTAGGGGTAACCCAAGCCCTGCTGGAGTTGGTGGTGTTGGTAGGAATAGCATGGGGGAGGTGGTTTTCCTCTTTTGGGTGCATAAAGGGTGGTAGTCTAATAATTTTATGGAGGGATTTGTGATTCTTTATGCCTTAGAGCATGCTTGGGAGTTGGGACGAAGGAAAGTTATTTGTGAATCAGATTCACAAATTTTTGTTAACTTGTTGATTGAGCAGAAGGTGAGTGGGATTCAATGGCAGCTAGCAGGGATTGTTCAACATATTCTTCAAATTAGTTCTTTAATGGAGCAGGTGTCTTTCATCCACATTCCTCGTGAATGGAATAGAGTAGCTAATTGTTTGGCCAAGTGGGCCTCAAAACATGGTAGTAATTGGAAAGTTGAAGGTTGGGAGCATCTCTCCTCGAATTATTGTTGGGACTTGCAAAAGATTTTTGCTGAGGACATGGATAGTTATGAAGCTGGCTGATCTGGGGCTGGTTTTGTGGTTCATTTCTGGGGCCTCGGGGCTTTGGTTCTCTTTGTAATTCTTGTGTTTGATTTTCAATAAAGCTTTTAGCCCTTTATTAAAAAAAAATGATAATTGATTGAATAGAGATAGAAATTGAAAATGGAATTTATTTAAATAATAAAGATTATTTAAATTTAAGGATTAATAATCACAATTAATTAAATAATGAATATTTAATTAACATTAGAAAATGGTTTAAATGATTAAATGATAATAGAATTAAAATAGAATAATTAGTAAGATTATGAAGAAATAAGAAATTAGAAGAATAAAATTAATTAGCTTAATTAAATAATTAAAGAATTATTTAACTAATTTAGATGAATAATTAGTAAATGATCAATGAGATATTTTTAGGTGTCTACAGAGGCAATGCAGTATTGAATGAACTAGATCATGAAAACTGATTACAGATAACCGATAACATCCAGGTTACAAGATTCAACTCACTGGCCTACTACATACATGCTCAATTACATAATCGGTCAACTCTAGACCTCTAAATCTTAAGATCTATCTTCTAACTTCTCTGGAATGAATTTTTAATGCTTAATTACAATGATTTATATGATCTCGAGTGATCTAGTTGGCCCAAGAGGGATCAAATGTCGAAGAACAAGATCAAACATGTAAAACAAACACCAAAGAGATTCCTCCGAAAAATCTAAAGGATGAAGTACGGGTCAAAGACAAGGTCGACCACATGCAAAGGAATATTGAGATCAACGAACTGGGCTCCACAAGCTAAAAAAGGGATCCTGTAGATTCAACAATGCAAATAGGTCCAAGCGGTTCTGGTGCCAGAAAATTGTTATAGAATCTAGAATCGATAACTTTCTGAAAAAATGATCCAAATGCTCTGTGCTTTACGAATGATGAAGATGATCATGTCCTCAAGCAAAATCCAGCTCCGCGAGATCCGGTGAGCCAAGGCAAGAAAATGCAAAAAGAAATGTTGAAACTACAAAACAAAAAATAAACAGAAGACAAATGTTTTTGGTTGATCCAAGATTGCCAAGAATCGGGGATGCTCCTGCATCATCCTTATTAGGGTTGAGAGAGATAAGAACCCTAACATCTAAATGGGGGACCAGGGAATGGGTATTGTCTACTCTTAGGACTTGACCAATAGAGGTAAGCACTTGTGGGATAAATCTCCAAAATAGGGGAGGAAGGTTCTTGATAACTATCCACCTAGGGCACAACAAGGCAAGAACCTCATCACAAACAATATCAGGAGAGAATCTATAGACGTCTAAAATTAATTAATTTAAATATTTATTTAATTTATCCTTTCTACATGATTAATTTATTTAGTTATGTTATCCTTATTCTTCTCGAAATTAATTAAATTTATAAATTTAATTAATTTTGTCACTATAATCCAATCATTGATTTATCAAATAAATAAATTATTCCCCTCTCTCTCCTAAAGTCATCCAAATAATTAATTCTTCTAAAGTCTCATTTGGTTAATTAATTTAATTAATTAACCTAACTAGAGTGATTCCTACAAATCACTTCTTATAATCCTCACTTATCTAGAAGCATGATTATCATTATTCTTCAATTTTAAATTCCTACACTCATTCTCTCTCCTCTTGTCAAATCCTCCTAACTTTCACACTTGTTCTCTAATCTCTCATTGACCCACTTAATCTCTCTCTTAATCATTTACACATTCCTGATCCCTATGATTAGGAATAAGTAAAATATTTTCCATAAATGGTTTGTCCTCTCTCACCTTCCAAACATTAAATGCACCGACTTTGGTCATTTCAAGGATTTCAAATTCTTCCATTTCCCCATGCTCCCTCATTTCTTAAGGAATTTTAAATAACTTTTCTCTCCTCTTTCTTCCATGTAATTCATTATTTGAGAATTTTTAATTCTCTTGTCCTCTCCCAAGGATTTTTAAATTCCTTTTCATTCTCCCAATGTACTTGGGGATCTCTTCCCCATGTACCTCAAGGTGTGTGGAGACAAGAAATGCCTTTATGATAAATCTCTTGAATCCCACACCTTGTCCTCTCAATCCCTTCCATCATTTTCCTTCAATAGACACCCTCCATTCCAAATCAATCTTGGCCCTCCATTTCTCCCTTCTAAAAAGTATAAATTGGGGTCTCCTCCCCTTCATTTCAAATCCATCATTTGTGCAATCTCATGCTGCTATCATAAGCCTAAGATAAATCCCCATACTATCATCACTATAGTCAAAATTAGCTTCTCATACTTGGCTCTTTCATTTCAATCATCCATCCATGTATCCATCAAGCTATCCCCATTGTTGTTTTGTTGTGGAGAGCATTCCACAGATTCACCTAGCACCAATCCAATCAAGCTAAGGAGGGGTGTATCCTCGGCTTCACCAAAGGTCCAATCCAAGAAGCAAGTGACAACACTATGAAGGTATAAAAGATTTTTATGGTATTTGATTATATTTCATTCTTATTTTAGTTTAAATTAACCTTTTTGCCATTGCATTGTTTTCCCTTAGTTCATTTTGGCACGCCCCATGGGACCCACGACCCGTTTACTAATCATTTTGTGATTTTTTGTGAAGTTTTTAGCTGGAGGTTCTGGTTTGGCATCCCCATATGTATTTCGACATCTCCAAACTTACTGAATCGACGTCTGCATGAAGAATTGGCATCTCAGTTTAAATTTGAAATATCCCACTTTCTATTTTTCTTGATTTCCTAGATTGACGTTAGCTTTTTTCAACACTTCGACGTCTCCACCCCAAGCAAAAAACTAATTAGATTTAAATTTCTATTTTCTTCTTTTCAATCAACTAAAAAATCATAAAACATTTAAAAATTGGTTAAAAGAACAAAAACATCTAGGTTAGCAGGTTTTTTTTCTTTACAATTCAAGAATTTATTGCTAATTAAGATTTTTTAAAGTGAATTAGGCAATATTTTATAGACATTTGCGATTCAGCATTTGCACAGACGATTAGCATCTATGTCTGGTTCGGCATTTCTACCAAGCTCACTTTCCCACTTAAATTCAAAATTTTAAAATTTAAAATTTCTGTCAACTAACTGTTTTCTACAGCTGCCTATTTCGGTGTATGCACAAATAGTCACCGTTTGCATTTTTGTTTAGCATCTCTGTAGGTAATCTTTCCCATGCAAAATTTAAATTTCAAAGTTAAAATTTTTTATTTCTCGCTTCCTAATTTTTTGTAGGATCAAGGCCTAATTTGGTGCCTGCGTAAATGTTCGGCATTTGCACCTGTACTTCGGTGTTTGTACCAAGGTAACTAACTGGTTTTGTGCTACTAATAAAATTAAAGGTTTTGCAGGCTTTATTCGTGTGTCCAAGACAAGTTTTTCAAACTACTAACCTATTTTTTGCAGCTCGCTTGTTAAAGATATTGTTTTTTCCCACTAGATTCTAGTTTGCTTTCATTGCATTTTTAGATAAGACAACTTTATCATGTGGGATTTTAATTAATGTATGTTTTCTGTGCTTGGTGTGCTTACACTTGTGTAGGGTGGATCTACTATCATGCCTATTATCCTCTCCCCTCACCTTCATGGACCTTGGGTGATGAGAAAGGTGATTGACAACACTCGATCTTTCTTTTGTAGTTGAGGGCTATTCTTGATTGGGGATTTCATCACCCTACAAGGATATCTCAAATTGGGACACGTTCAGGATATCGACTCTCTTGGTGCGAGATCTCAAGTAGGTTTTTCGAGTCACTATATAAATATGCAAGTTAGGCGGCTGGAGTGTTGAGTGAGTTTGACGTATGTGGATGCCCCCTTTGTGTCGATAAGCTCAGTTAAAGCCTTAGGTGGCTTGCTTTGAGAATCCATTGTTGGATTGGTGATCCCTCATAATTAAACTAAGAACCATGTTGTGGTAACCAAAATCCCACATTTGATGGTGCAGGGAACGTGGATCGTACCTTGAAGTTACCTCTCATGTACCCACTCAGGATGAGATAGAAATTCCTCGTGTGATAGATCTTTGGATATTTGGGGTAAGAGAATTTGGTCTGCCTAAGAAGTGAGTGTGATGTAAGGGGGAGTCAGCACTACCAAAATATCTATTTGTCCAGTTGTTTGAGTATCTCTTTGTATGAGAGGCCTATCAAATGGTTTCCACTTTCCATCCTAAGTTGTATGACTGATGTGTGTCTTCATTTTGTACAATACTAGTAAAATTTATCTAGCTAACCAAGGCCCCTAATCACTTTTGTACTTGTTATGAAGAATTCCCCTTGGACAATGTGTGTTCATTGTCTAATGTGTTATTGCAAAGAGTAGTCAACAATCAAACACTTTTTAAAATTGATTGATCAAAATTTCACGTCAAACTGTCAGACCATCCTTCAACATCTCTGCCTATCAAATTATGCATTTTGGCATCTCTGCCTCCATTGTTTCAACGTCTTCGCCCTACTTTGGTGTCTTTGCCTTGGTTAATTTTTTGGTCAATTTCATTCATGCACCATAAATTCAAGTTCCTCAAACATCCAAAAAAGTCCATATACCACCAAGTCAAGAAGAAGAAGCCAAGTTATAAGCAACTCCTCAAGTGTCATAAATTTGTATACATCAATCAGAAGCTCTTGTTGAAACATAGGACCTTTTTACATCGTTTCTATGATTATCTTCATGGTCACAACAATGAGTTTGATGAGGAGTCTTTTAGAGAACATGCCTTCCATCAAAGGTTAGGATTATCGCAATCAATCAATAGGGGTGGTCGTGTCCCTTTATCCAATTTGCCTTCTCCACCAATCAATTATTGAGCATTTTCTCCTTTGAAGGTGACCTTACATTTCATCACATTTCTTCAAAGAACCCCCTTTTCTTTTTTCTTTCGTAATCATTATCCTCCTTCTTCTAGTACTCTTAGCACATTGATCAATCGATCAATTTCTATTAATCCCAATCCAATCAATCAACCTCATCTTAAGGTTCATACTCTGTGAAAGTTTGATTTAGACCTTCATCTTTAGTCTATAAATCAATTGAATTTTGTGCTTGGGAAATAATCTCCCCAAAGTACCTTTGTCTAATCAAATAGGGTTAATCAAAACCCTCATCCTTTGACCTTATTTTTCTTAGGAACATTAGTCTATCCTAAATAGAAGAATGCTTGATCAAAATCCTAAGGTCTGAATTTTACCTAGCTTGGTTGTAACCTCACTTGTGGTTTATATCATCAATCCCTACACCTCACCTAATCCTAATCCAAGTACTAAGGTGTCCTCCTAATCAAACCAATCTAGTCCTAATCTAAGGATCATCAAATTCAAAATCGATCTTGCTAAGTCCTCTCATTGTCCTCTCTTTTCAAATCCACGCAATTTACAAGGTCCTTTTTCACCTCTCGTCATCTTTAAGGTTACCCATGTATGGTCCCAACTCGTTCACAAAAAGAAAAGATGGTCATCAAAGGAAACAACAATATGCCTGAAACCAGTGACCCTTTCAACCTAGATCCCCAAAAAGAGGAAGAAGAACAACTCGTCGATCAACTTGATCTCTCTCCACATGTCCAATCCTTCATCAATGATCCCTTTAACCAAGACATGATGGAGATATTTTTTAAACATGATCGTAATGGACTTGTGGCTCAAATGTTAATTCAAGGGGCACACTTGCCCTCCATTTTTGATAGATCTATCTTCAATTGGGCCACCGAAAGGTGACCTCATAAACAATTCCATTCTTGATCCCATTCTTCATCCTTTACCCACAACATCAGCACTTGCAACCACCTTACCTCTAATTTCTATCCCTCCAAACATCTCTAATCCTTTGAGGTCATCCATACCCCTTCACAACTCCATCAATTACATAAATACTATCTTTCCCCCCATTAGCACCATTCGGGGGTCACAACCTTCAAACACTTCACAACCTCCCCATTCTTCATAAAAATACATTGGTAGTGGTGGTATCCTGTCCTCATCCAATAAAATCCTTGTGTCTAATTTGGGACATTATTTCATATTCCCAATCAACAACTTGACCTTCTAAAGGAAATCCAGGGCATGAAGGATCTCATCAAAAACTTCAAGAATGGGTCTAATAAAAGACCTTACACTTTTGAAGAAATATTTCCTTGTCCTTATGACCTCGCAATCTCAGTGGCACCCTACCCCCCAGGTTTTGAAATGCCTAAATTTGAGAAATATAAAGGTAAAGGTGATCCTAGAGACCATGTTTGTGAATTTTACATCCTATGCCAAGAGATCTCCTATAGTGACATCTACCTTAGAAGAATTTTCCCAAAAAGTCTCAGTGGGGACACCCTCACTTGGTTTCCAACCTTACCCCATGGCTCCATGAAGTCTTTTCCAGACCTAGTAGAAAAATGTGTGTCTCACTATGCTTACAACATTGAGAATGATGCTTCTATGATGGAATTGTGCAATACAAAGTAAAGGCCCACAAACAATTTTGCCAAATTCCTCCAAAGGTGGTGACATCTCATCAAGAAATTCCCTTGGGACATACTAGAAGCACACCAAGTTGAATTATTTCAATGCAACTTAGTAACTAAATTATTTGAATTATTGACTTGTCAATTTTTTAGTACCTTTAATGAAATATTCAAGAAAGGTTTAACCTTAGAGTGTGCGCTCTTAGAGGAAGGAACTTTAAAGGATTATCAAAAATCAAGTCAAAATTCCTCCTCTTACAGTGAGAAGTCAAAGAATTGGTCCAAGAACAAAAATGTTGTCAATGATGGAGTCACTGATGTCAAGTGTGTCCAAACCGTTGCCGCCCCATCCAAGCCCACCACCACCAACAAGTTCTTCAAAAATCAATCCAAACCTCACAACCAATCCAATTCTCACAACCAATCACAACCACACAACAATCCCTCCATCCAAGGTTGACCTCCTCGCTCCAACAATCAATTCCAATGTGAGTACACTCCGCTTGGTGAGCCTATTGAAGTCATTTTCCAAAAGTTGGTCAAGGTTGGTGTTGTTGTCTTTACGATGAGATGCCCTTTTGACCCAAATCAACCTAGACCTTGATGGTATAATGAAAATGAATACTATGACTACCATCATGTCAATGGTCATGATACACGAAAGTGTATGAAATTAAAAAATTACATCCAGGACCTTATTGGCAAGGGCGAATTTGAGGTTGATATTGCCAAACTTGGTAACTTGAATGATAAACTTAAAGTGTACCAAGACCCATTTCCTAAACATGGTAAGGACACAACCTCATCATCTCATGCTATCAATTATGACTACATCAATTACATATTTGGATTTGACTCCTTACTAGGTCGCATAGAACCCACTAATACCCATGTCAACACAATCACAATCCAAGGAGCTTATCCTCATCCCACACCTCATAGGCCTAGAATCATCGTTCAAGGTGTTCCCCCTCTATAGTCATCCAATTGGTCCTCCAATGCCAAGATGGTCATTTAAGGTACCTCATCTCCCACCTCCTATCCTCCAAATAACTACAATGTTACCACTCATAGAGGAAGAGTGACTATCTAAGGAGATAATCCACCTCCCCCACAACCTCCCATGTCATCCACTTGTCGCTATGACATCCTTGATCATCTTGGAAAAAAACTTGCACAGATCTCCATCCTTGAGCTTCTGAAGACATCTCCTATCCACAAAGAGATCTTTGAACAAGCACTCCTAGAGTCCCATGTCCTGAATAATATCAATGCAACTCAATTTAAAGCCATCATAGGTAACCTTGCCGCACAACATCACCTTGTGTTTACATCTAAGGACGCACCATGTGACGATCCATCTCACAACAAACCCCTCCACATTAAAGCTATTGTCCATAAACACAAAGTCAAGAGGGTCCTTATAGATGGTAGATCTCGCTTAAATCTTTGTGTTGGCCATTTGGAGGAATTGATTATATGTTGCATTGATGTCAACACTAGTTGTTTTGGCTACTTTACCGATATCCTTCTGGTCCTGGTAGGCTATTTGGTTTCTGGTTGGTTTAGATCCAGGATGATCTGGTATGCTCTAGTATGTTTGGGTTATGGAATTGTCTTATTCATGTTCATATTCAATTAGTTGGTTTTGATCTGGTGATTGGATGTTATCATGTTTACTAGCTAGCTTGGTTTGTTGTTCCGGTGAGGGTTTCACCAGTAGAGCTTTGTTGAAGATCTTTGATGATATGCATAAGTCGTGTTGGTGTGGCTTCTAGTGGATATTTAGGATGCTGATGTTGATCATGTTTGAGACTTGGTTGTTTGGGATTATTTCTTTGGCATGTGTGGACCTATATTGGGTCCCAGTATTGTCTAGGTTATGGATTGACTTAATGTAACGTGTGGATTAGACCTCTCAATGTGTTTTTAGGATATCTTATGGGTTGGATATTATTTGTTTGGTCTTTGGACGACATGTTTTGTAATTATGTAATTATTTTATTATTTGGTGGCCAACCTGATTGTTTATGGTCGAGGGTTTGTATATATATGATGTAATATCTCATTGTAGATCATAGGCGAAGATGTGTATGTGCGAATAATGTAATATTCATTCAAGCATAGGATTTGGTTGATCATTGGTGATCAAGTTGGGTTTATATAAGAGGATTTAGTCCTCTGGTATTGAGCTTAACTGAAACTATATTCAGGCATAGGAGATGCTATCTTTGCAATTCAATCATTTCTCCAAGTTGTGGTTTGGATTTCTATGTAGTCATTGAGACTCCTTTTGTGATGAGTAGTACACTCTAGGTTGTTGGCATTCCTGCAAGTGCAGACCCCACAATTGTAATTCACATACTTGTTGTAGAAGTATTATCTGATTATGGGTAGGCTTCCCACCATGGTTTTTCCCTTTATCGAGTTTTCCATGTATAAATCTTGGTGTCGTGTGGATGGTAATTATTCTCTTATTGTTGTTTATGCTTAATTGGTTTATCTGCATTCAGGTATTAATATTTTGGGTTTAGGTATTAAAGTTTTAATTACTTATGGTTCCGGTAATTTGAGACAACCGATTCACCCCCCCCTCTCAGTTGTCTTTCGGTTATTTGAACTGTCTAACAATTGGTATCCGAGTGTTGGTCCTGTTTGCAGAAGCTTAACTGCTTGAGGAAAATCCTATGGAGACTAACAGTTCAAGTTCATCTAGAGTTATCTTTTAGAGAGATATTCCTAGGCTTGATGGAACAAATTACAGAGTATTGAATATTTAGATGGAGACACATCTAAGATGTATTGGTAAGGAGATTTGGGAGATCATAGAGAATGGTGTTACACCTCATAATCCAGCATTTGGAAACCCTCCTCTGACAAAATTGGATAAGGATCTTGAGAATGGTTATAGAGCAAGATAAGCCCTCTTGTGTGCACTTTCTGGTCAGCAAATAATGAGATTAACTGACAAATCATTTACAAAGGCTATATGGGACAAGTTGGAGACTCCTAATGAAGGTGACCCTACTATGAAGATTGCTAAACTTGATGGTTACCGGGTGAGATATGAAAACTTGAAGATGGAAGAAGATGAAAGGATTACTACATTCATGGAAAGGGTAAATGAGATTGTTATGAGAATTCAATGTTGTGGTGGAACTCTAAGTGAAGATGAAATTGTTTCTAAAGTTTTGAGAGCTTTACCACTGGCTTACAAGATGAAGGCTACTGCAGTTAATGAATTGAGAAAAATGGCTAATACTTTTGTCAACAGAGATACCTTGGTTGGGAAATTATCTGCTTTTGAGATTGAAGAATTTGGATCCTCTAGAGCTATGAAGTCTGAACCTTCTTCTCATGCATCTGCATCATCAACCAAGACTGGAAAGCTTTATATGCAAGGGAATTAGATGATATGAAGAGAGAAGATGAAGAATTTGAGCAAATTGAAACCCTATTTTCTAGAAGAGTAACTAAAGGACTGGTAGGAAGTAAGTATGAAGGAAAAGCACCTTTTAAATGTTTTGCATGTAATAAGATTGGTCATTTTTCTTCTAGATGTCTTGAAAGGAATTCAAGATTTGAAGAGAAAGATAGAAGATCTTTTAAGCCTAACCCTGGATATCAGAACAAGTATAAGTATAGTAAAAACAAAGATAAATCATGCTACATAGAAGATGAGGAAGGTGTGAATGATTCTGATGATGAACCAACAAAAGACTCTGCTAGTGGTTCTGGAAATGGAAAAGAATGGGTGTTCCTGGATATCAAGGAAGATGTTCCAGCACTGGAAGAGAATGTACTTGAAGATAAGGATGAATTGGTAATTGACAGTGGATGTTCACATCATATGACTGGAGATAAAATGAAGTTTCTATCTTTGCAAGAATTTGATGGCGGTCTGGTTATATTTGGAGATGACAAAGCATGTATGATCAAGGGAAAATCAACTATATCATTGGATGGTAAGCACAATACTGATAATGTTTATTTTGTTGAAGGTTTAAGGCATAATCTTTTGAGTGTAGGACAATTGGTGGATAAGGGATTTCAATTACAATTCAAGGATGGAAAATAAAAAAATCATTAACAGATCTAGCTTGGAGATTGCAACCGGTACACAAAAAAAAGGTAATATATTTCATTTGAATTCCGGTGAGAAGACATGTTTTATTGCACAAATTGATGAGAGTTGGCTATGGCATAAAAGGCTAAGTCATGTGAATTTTGATTGCATTGTGAAGTTCAGTTCAACTAAGGCAGTTAGAGATATACCTAAGATTGTGAAGCCCTATTATCCGGTATGTAAAGAATGTCAAATGGGAAAATAGGTCAGAACCTCTTTTAAGAGTATACAAGACAAATATAATGATGTTCTTGATCTTATTCATGCTGATTTGTGTGGCCCTGCTAGAGTTAAAAGTTTTCAAGGTGATAGATATTTTATGCTAATCATTGATGATTATTCTAGAATGATGTGGGTTACTTTTCTAAGGGAGAAATATGAGGCTTTTCAAAATTTTAAAATCTTTAAAGCTAAAGTTGAGATAGAGACAGGATTGAAGATTAAATATTTAAGGTTAGATCATGGCAGAGAATTCACATCCAGTGAGTTTACTAACTTTTTTGAGAAGCATGGTGTAATGAGGCAATTTTCTGCTCCCCGAACACCTCATCAGAATGGAATTGTGGAAAAGAAGAAAAGAACTATCTTGGATTCTACTAGAACAATGATGATGGAAGCTAGTCTACCTCATATCTACTAGAGAGAAGCAGTGAGAACGATGGCATATACATTCAACAATGTACATATCAAAGGAAAAATCAGTAATACACCTTATGAATTATGGTTTGGAAATACACATACAGTTAATTATTTCAGAATCTTTGGTAGTAAATGTTATATCAAGAGAGATGATATCATTGGCAAATTTGATCCTAGATGTGATGAAGGAATTTTTCTTGGTTATTCTAATGAAGGCAAGGCATATAGATGTTATAACAAGAGATTGCAAAGAATTGTGGAGAGTGCTAATGTCAAGGTGGATGAGCTGAATAGAAGTCAAATCAAAATTTATGAGCAAGAACCGGCAGTGGAAATGATCATAACTGAATTGGTAACACCTTTACTAGAACAGAATGCTGAGCCAGTTAATCTGGAAGTATCAGAAAATTCAACAGTAACTGAAGAACTGACAAGAGGAACAGAGAGTCAAAAGACTCCTAGGTATGTGAGATTGAATAATTCAGAAGATCAGCTCATTGGGGATAAGAACAATGGAGTGATGGCAAGAAGGAGATTGGCATCTAATGAGGTATGTTTAATTTCTCAAGTTGAAGCAGTATTAGTAATTGAAACATGTAAAGATGAATGTTGGATGAAAGCAATGGAAGAAGAATTAGATCAGATTGAGAAGAATAACACATGGAGTTTAGTTCCCTGGCCTAAAAATAAGAATGTTATTGGAAGTAAATGGGTTTTTAGGAACAAATTGAATGAAGATGGTCAAGTTGTAAGGAATAAGGCTAGATTGGTTTGTAAAGGATAGTCTCAGAAGGAAGGAATTGATTATGGTGAAACTTTTGCACCTGTAGCTAGGATTGAAGCTGTAAGATTATTTCTTACCTATGTTGCACATAAGAACTACAAGGTTTATCATATGGATGTTAAGTGTGCATTTCTGAATGGGAATCTTGATGAGGAAGTTCATATTGAGAAACCTGATGGTTTTTCACTTTTAGATGGCAAAAACATGGTTTGCAGGTTAAGGAAAGCTTTATATGGATTGAAATAGGCACTTAGAGCTTGGTATGCAAGGTTAGATAAATATCTTTTGAAGCTTGGTTTCACTAAAGGTAATGCTAACAGTAATCTATATTACAAAGTCATTGATGATGATATATTTATTATTGAAGTATTTGTTGATGACATCATTTTTGGAGGTGAAGATAAGTTGTGCATGGAATTTTCTAAGAATATGGAGAAAGAATTTGAAATGTTTATGATTGGGGAAATGAATTTTTTCTTAGGTTTGCAGATTACTCAAACTGATAAAGGTATTTTCATCTATCAAACTAAGTATGATAGGGAATTGTTGAAGAAATTTGGTATGGAAGATTCTAAACCAGTAAGTACTCCTATGGTTACAAGTGAGAAATTGTCAAGGAAAGATGAATCTGCGCCGATAAATCCTACAAGATACAAATCTATGATTGGAGGTCTGCCATATTTGACTCAGACTAGGCCTGACATAATGAATGTTGTTTATATTGCATCCAGATATCAGAGTGATCCTAGAGAAAATCATGAGAGTACGGTGAAAAGAATTTTTAGATACTTGCAAGGTACATCTAAATATGGTTTGTGGTACCCAAAGGATGATGACTTTACTTTATGTGCATATATAGATGTAGATTGGGCTGGTGATGTTGATGATTGGAAAAGTACTTCTGGTGGAGCTTTCTTTCTTGGAAAGAAGTTGGTTTCATGGATCAACAAGAAACAATCATGTACTTCTTTATCTACTTCTGAAGCTGAGTATGTTGTTGTTGCTACTAACTGTAAACAGGTTCTATGGATGTAGCAAATGTTGAAGGATGGATCGGTAGATATTCATTGTGATAACTCCGCTGCTATAGACATATCAAAGAATTCAATATTTCACTCTAAGACAAAGCACATATCTATCAAGTATAAATTTTTGAAGGATAAGGTGGAAGAAAATGAAGCTAGACTAGTTTATATGAACACTAAAGAGAAAATTGTAGATATTTTCATTAAACCTTTGCCTAAGGAATCATTTGAGTACCTAAGAGACAGATTAGGGGTTTTTGCCCCTCCGACAGAAAACTAATTGATGTTATTTGGCATCAGTCCGGTATGCATTATCATAGATATTACTCATTCTGACATTGATGTGGGGATGCTACTGCGCAAGGGGAGTAGTTAGCCTTGTGTTTCAGTGGTTTGTGTTTTTGCTTAGATATTTTTGTCATATTTCTAGCATTGATGTTAAAGGGGGAGAGATATATGTGAAAAATAGAGCTTTACAGAGATATCATTCACAGGGGGAGTTTGGTATTTGTTTTAGAACGTCATTGCTATATCTTTGTGTGGGAGATTGTTGGTTGTCTTCTATTGGGGGGGACTTGTTTGACATTTCTTGGCACTTGGATGTTTTTCACATCTAGTGTTGCCATCAATGCGAAAGGGGGAGATTGTTGGCCATTTGGAGGAATTGATTATGTGTTGCATTGATGTTTTGTTATTGATGTCAACACTAGCTATTTTGGTTGCTTTACTAGTATCCTTCTGGTCCTAGTAGGCTATTTGGTTTAGATCTGGCATGATCTAGTATGATCCGATATGTTTGGTTTATGGAATTGGCTTATTCATGTTCATATTCATTCAGCTGGTTTTGAACTGGAGATTGGATGCTATACTATTTACTAGCAAGCTTGGTTTGTTGTTTCAGCGAGGGTTTCATCGGTAGAGCTTTGTTGAAGATCTTTGATGATATGCATAAGTGGTGTTGGTGCGGCTTCTAGTGGAGATTCAGGATGCTGATGGTGATCATGTTCAAGACTTGGTTGATTGGGATTATTGCTTTGGCGTGTGTGGACCTATATTGTGCCCCGATATTGTCTAGGTTATGGACCAGCTTAATGTAACGTGTAGATTGGACCTCTCGATGTGTTTCTGGGATGTCTTATAGGTTGGATATTATTTGTTTGGTCTCTGGCCGACATGTTTTGTAATTATGTATGTTTTATTGTCTGGTGGTTGACCCGATTGTTTATGGTCAATGGTTTGTATATTTGATGTAAGATCTCATTGTAGATCATAGGCGAAGATGTGTATGTGTGAATAATGTAATAATCATTCAGGTAGAGGATTTTGTCAATCATTGGTGATCGAGTTGGGTTTATGTAAGAGGATTTAGTCCTTCGGTATTGAGCTTAACTAGAACTATATTCAAGCATAGGAGATTCTATTTTTGCAGTTCATTCATTTCTTTGGATTGTAGTCTGGATTTCTATGTAGTCAGTGAGACTCCTTTTGTGATGAGCAGTGCACTCTAGGATATTGGCCATCCTATAAGTGCAAGCCCCTCAATTTTAATTCACATACTTGTTGTGGAATTATTATCCGATTGTGGGTAGGCTTCCCACCGTGGTTTTTCCCTTTACTGGGTTTTCCACATATAAATCTTGGTGTCATGTGGATGGTATTTATTATCTAATTTTTTTTTTTGCTTAAATGGTTTATCTGCATTCCCGGTATTAATATTTTGGGTTCTGTTATTAAAGTTTTAATTGCTTATGGTTATGGTAATCTGAGATAACTGATTCACACCCCCCCTCTCAGTTGTCTTCCGGTTATTTGAACTATCTAACACTTTGTACATAAAAGTTAATTAAACAATTGGGAATTTCTAAAGACTTGATTGATCCCTCTGGTAAGATCACAATCAAAGCTTACAATAATGCAGAGAGAGTTTCCAGAGGCACCATAACACTACCTCTTCAAGTAGGTCCTGCAGTGATGGATACAACATGTCAAGTCTTAGACCTTGATCTCCCATACAATATCCTACTCGATCATCCATGGATCCACTCCATTCAAGAAGTTCCATCCACCTACCATCAATGATTAAAATTCCCTTTCAATGGTAGAGAAATCACCATCCCCACTGATCCGCAACCCTTCCAATATTGCAAGCTTCTTGAAGGGAAGCACCCTTATCATTGTTTGCTCAATTTACCCACTCCACCACCTCCATCCGATCCCTCAAATGTTGTATCCACTTCCTCCCAACCTAAGATCAAGGTCAAGATCATTGACAATGGCTATGTAGAATATACCCTTCAGAATTCTCTTTATGTGGGTAAACTCCCACCCTCTCCTAAGTCATATGGAAAGCCGAAAGAAATCAACAAATCAAGTAGTCCCTCTATGAAGTGCAAGAAAACCATTTTACAACAATGGGGCCCACTTGATGAATAAATCTTTGAAATTGATGTCACTTCTTGGTTGTATCGAGAGGAAGAGGAGGCACTTATGAACATCCCAAAAGATGTATCCTAAGGCATCCACTATGGTGAATAAGATGGTTTACAAAGGACATGGTCTTGGACGACAAGAAAAGGGTATAAAAACACCCATCTCTCTAATCTCATATAAACATAATAGGGGCTTGGGTTACTCACCTATACCTAAGATCATTGTTACGGGTGCCCTGCCAAACCCTCCTTCTAAAGTCGAAGACTTTGACGAAGAGGAATTCCATGAAATGCTTTTCAAATACCTTGATGACATATTTGATGATGTCCACATTAACACCATCACCCTGTCTCCCCATCCACTACTCCTGAACTCAAACTTATCTACCCTGAGCTTATTTACTGGGATCAACAAGGCCAACATGTTCTTGACATTTGTGTTGATGATAATGCTCTTATGTCATTACTTATTATGCAAGACCTTGAAGACCATACTTCTGTCAATGGAATTCAACTTAATGGGGAAGCATATTTTGGTAGTCGAGTCAATTCCCTCAGACACAAAATTGAGAATAAAAAAAATCAGAAGTCCCTTGGTGAAAACCTTTCTAAGGCACCTTCAGACATGGAAAAAGTAAAAATAAAGGACACATCTTCTGGTGAAAACCTGGATCAGGCACTAGAGGATGAGGGACTTGACCTCCCTACCATGGCTTCTTCACATAAAATCACCTCTATTCATTGAGGAAAAACACACCATTAACTTGGGTACTGAAGATACTCCAAATAATGTGATTACTGCTAAATCTCTAAAAGATCAAGAATAATAAAACTTCATGAGTTTCCTAGAGGAAACAAAAATCAATTTTGCTCATATGCTGACATGCCAAGCCTTGATCTTGAATTGGTAGTACACAACCTTGTAGTTCGACCAGATGCCAAACTTGTCAAATAGAAGCTACGTACGATGCATCTGTAAGTTTTCCTCTTAGTGAAAGAAGAACTCCACAAGATGTTGGATCTTGGATTCATCAAACCCATAGACTATCCTGAGTGGGTTTAAAATATTGTACCCATTGGTAAATACTCTAGGGGCATCAAAATCTGTAAGACTTCAAAGACCTTAATAAAGCATGTCCAAAAGATGACTTTCCTTTACCAAATATAGAGATGATAGTTGATCTCACAGCATGACATGAGATAATCTCATTAATGGATTTTTTTTTGGCTACAATTAGTTCAGAATCGTTGAAGAGGATCAACATAAAACTGCATTCACTACACCTTGGGGTATATTTTGTTACGAGGTCACAACTTTTGGCCTTAAGAACACAGGAGATACATATCAAAGGGCAATGACAACCATCTTCCATGACCTTTTGCACAATATAATGGAAGACTATGTGGATGATCTCCTAGGGAAATCAAAAATAAGAGATGAGCACATCCCAATCCTAAGGAAGATCTTTGAGCGACTTGAAAATATAAGTTGTGCCTATATCCTAAGAAATGTGTCTTTGGTGTTACATTAATCTCCTAGGGTTTATAGCATCTTGTAGAGGCATAGAAGTGGATCCTGAAAAAGTGAAATCTATAATGGAAATGCCTCCTCCAAAGACACTCAGATAGCTTCGCAGCCTCCAAGGAAAGCTTCAATCAATCTGCAGATTCATTGCACAACTTGTAGACAAGTGTCACCCATTCGCACATCTCCTATGAAAAAATACAAAGTGTAAATTGGACTGCTTATGTCAGAAGGCCTTTGATAAGATAAAATAATATTTGGCCTCCCCTCCAGTTCTCATGCCACCCACTCCTGGAAAACCTCTCCTTTTATACATATCAACAACTACAGCGGTACTGGGGGCATTATTAACACAGACAAATTACCAAGGTAAAGAACATGCAATATACTACATCAATCACACTCTTGTGGGGCATGAACTTAGTTACACGCTTATAGAAAGAGCCTGCCTTGCACTCATTTTCAACATATAGAAACTGCGGCACTATATGCTTAGCAACAAGATCAAGTTAATAGAAAAGATTGATACCCTTAAGTACCTGTTATCTAAGGTTTCTCTCATTGGACGCACTGCAAAATGGGTCATGCTCTTGAGTGAATTCGACATTGAGTATGTGGATTAGAAAGCAATCAAAGGACAAGTTATAGCTGATCAACTGGCAGATTCTCCTCTACAAGGTGATTACCCCCTTATCACATAATTTCTTGATGACTCCATCATGACTATCAACACATCTTCAAAATGGAAGTTATACTTTGATGGCTCATGCACACAAAAGGGATTAGTGGCACACATATTGTTAATAACATCTCAAGGAGATTGCATCCCTAAGTCATACAAAATAGCCTTTACTTGCACAAACAACATAGTAGAGTATGAATCACTCATTACGAGACTCTGCTTGGCCATCCAATGGAAAATCACAGAGATACATGTTTATGATGATTCACAACTTGTCATTAAATAGGTAAATGATAAGTATCAGACTAATGATGACAAGTTGTTCCCCTATCGCAACATGGTCAAAGATCTCAAACAACATTTCACCCTCATTCAATTTGATCAAATTCCTAGGGAGAACAACAGAGTTGTCGACGCCATGGCTATAATCAGTTCCCTCTTGCAGATGTTGGCAAACAGTCAAAAGTGTGAATTCTTGGTCAAGCAACTACTAGTACCGACATATTATGTTCCCGAATTAAAAATGGTGTGCATCCTTGTTGGTCCTAATTTATCTTGGTATCAAGAAACATTCGCCTACCTACAAGACAACATTATTCCCCCTCATCTCACCAAAACCCAACAAAAAACCTTTATCCAATGATCTGCTTGATACACCATCCTTAGTGATACCCACTTTCGAAGGCATTTTGATAGATCCCTCCTAAGGTGTTTAGACAAAGAGGAGGATAAATGGGAACTACGTGAAGTGCACAAGGGTATTTTTGGAGAAAACTCAAGCGACCTTACTTTGGCTAAGAAGCTCTTGTGCATGGGATACTACTAGCCTATAATGGAAGAAGACGCATATCACTATGTGAAGAAATGTATCCCTTGTTAGAAACATGGTGATAAGATTCATGCACCCTTTCAGGATTTGTAGTCATTCATCACACTGTGGCCCTTCTACCAGTGGGAGCTTGATCTCATAGGAAAAAGCCACCTCGCCTCATCCAATGGACACAAATTCATAATAATTGCCACATAATACTTCACTAAGTGGATAGAAACCATACCATACACTTTTACAAATAGAAAACAAATCTCCAAGTTCATCTTGAATTATATTATCTATTGCTATGACATCCCAAAGGTTATTATCAGAGATAATGGAAGACCTTTCAAAAACTAGGATGTTAAAGAATTATACTAGAAATTCTCCATCCAACACTGCTTTCCCACCCCATATTACCCGCAAGGTAACTATCAAGTTGGGGCTTCTAATAAAACCCTTATCAAAATCCTCAAGAAAACAATAAATGAAGCTAGCCATGATTGGCACTTGCAACTTCATCCTGCCCTTTGGACCTATTGCACAAGCATTCGCACCCCCACAGGTGCCACCCCATACTCCCTAGTCTTCAATTTTGAAGTTGTTCTCCCCTTGACATCGAGATCCCATCACTTCGAGTATTGTTGTAGAACATCCATCCTGATGAGGAATATAGAGTTGCCAGATTGCAAGAGCTTGAACTACTAGATGAAAGGTGTCTCAAGGCCTTAAATCACCTCTGGGTATATCAAAACTATCCATGGTTAAGCTACAACAAGAAATTCAGAATGCAAGAATTTGACATTGGTGACCTAGAGCTTATGGAAAATCAAAAGAATCTCTAGGATCATGAAAAGAAATCCAAGTTTGAGCCTAAATGGCTTGGACCTTATGTAATCACCACAAAGTATGGATCAAGAGCATATCAATTGGCTACTCCTGAAGGAGATCCCTTGGATGAGCCCATAAACATCATGCACCTGAAGATATTATATGCCTAGTCTTCAAAGGTTACCAACATTCAAATTTTTTTTTTAAAAAAAGAATAAAAAAATAAAAAAATAAAAAAAATACCAAAAAAATGAAAAAGGCAAAAAAGTAAAGAAAAATCCATTCGTCCATCAGTGAAAACCACTTTGTGATGTTGTGGGCAAGTACCTTGGTGAAAACTTGGTTTTAGGTGTCAAGGTAAATAAGCCAGATCCACCATCTTATAGGAAAAACTTGCTTTTTTTAATCCGCCCCCCATTATATTTCATTAGTGATGTCAGGAATTAATTCACCTCCAATCCCTTTCTCACTTCCACATCCATAATCCTTTAAGTCATATGATGGGTTTACGCCTTCTATGGGCATCTATGTAGGATGTTCCCCATTTCAACCACTTGTCCCCTCCATGCCCAACCTCCATATTTCATTAGTGATGTCAAGAATTAATTCGCCTCCAATCCATCATCTGCTAGTCTGCTTCACTCAGCGCCTATTCACAATGGAATTAGAATGATATCTAAATTATCCACAATTAATAAAATTCAAATATTGTTGGCTGTTGGACCGGACAAATAATCAACACGTAGCTTTGTAATTCCCCCCCTCCGCTTTGCCTTATCCCCCTTCACGCGATGATGAGCTTTTGTCCGAATTGTGAATAAGGATTGTCCCATCACACTAAGCTTTTGTCCCATCACATTGAGCTTTCCCTCGATTTCTAAGCTTATCCCATCAAACTGAGCTTCTTCTTGACTTGCATGTCATCCAAACATACATCCACATGATCCCAATCGAGTCTTTGTAGTCAGTCTCATAGCCGTATTCACATGAATGCAAACCATCTTCTCTATTGCCGAGTTAGTCCTATCAGATACCCTTGCCCATTGGGATGTATCCTTCCCATGTCTAGCATTATTATCCTAATCCTAGTCCTATTCTTGGAAAGAGATGTCAATTGGGCATGTGCATGTCATTTTCATGATTTGATTTGTTTCTTTGATTTTCATCTTTGCGTCCTACGACTATTCCTATCTACGACTACCTAGATCTTTCTGTATCCTAGTATGTCTTGGGTTGGTGTATATTGGGGCATATTTTGTGGTATGGCGTGTTTGAGGGTTCCTCTTGCATATTCTGCCAGTCCTGTATTTACATCATCATGATATTTGCACGACCATGTAAAAGAGATGCCTATTATTTGAGAGTCTAGTCCACGCCTCAGATTTTTACAACATCCTAATTCCTATAATCAGTAATGTAGATCATCCTTGGCAATATTAAACTAAGTTTTCTCTCCACATCTACACAACAACAACTCATCCCCCATCTTACTCCCTTCATGTTGCATTTCATACCATCCCTTCAATTTGGAAACCTCAATTTATTCATTCTATTCTCTTCCTTCTTCTATCTAGTCCCATATCATTGTATTAAGGTTGGCTTGTTAAAAAAAAAATTCTCCATAGTGTTTTTTGCATTTTTATTTTATTTTTTGTTACATTTTTCATTTCCATTTAGTTGCATTTTCATTTCCATTTAGTTGCATTTTCATTTTCTTTTAGTTGCATTTTCATTTTCATTTTCTTTTAGTTGCATTTTCATTTTCATTTTCTTTTAGTTGCATTTTCATTTTCTTTTAGTTGCAAATTCATTTCCATTTAGTTGCATTTTCATTTTCTTTTAGTTGCATTTTCATTTCCATTTAGTTGCACTTTCATTTTTCATCTATCATTGCATTTTTATTTAATTGCATTTTAGGTGCATTTTACCTTTTTCATTATCATTGCCATTTAGTTACATTATCATCTTAAGTAAATTTTCATTATCATTTAGTGTTGCATTATCATTACCAATTAGTTGCATAAATTACATTTCTAATAAGTTTATATTGTCTATCATAATTTCATAATGCATCCATCAAATAATATGTACATCAAGTCAAATAATGAATATATTACTAGCTATATTTCAACTCGAATGAAATAAAGGCATGATATACAAGATATGAGTTGAAATAAGGGCAATTACATTTGAAATGCACTAAAAAGTGTATAGAATATCCATTTGCATTGCATACATCACAAATAAACAACCATAATCATCACATCATAACCACACATTATAGGAGAAACAACATGATGGATGAACATCACATACCATATTGATACACATCACATACACACATCCTACATCCACAACATGTTAGAAACATCATATAGAAACATATGGATGCATATCCTATCCATCCATCTTGCATCACAAACATGTTAGACCATATGCATCATCATAATCATCATCCATCACATATAAATTATGTCCATAAACAGTCCATAATAAAGTACACATGTATATCACCGCCAAAACTACATCTCATCTCATATATATATATATATATATATATATATATATATATATATATATATATATATATATATATATATATAATGTGTCCAACTATAGTACAATGATATCCCCTGAAGGGTCAAAATGTCACACATATACATCTATGAGTGCTAGCCTGCACTCTTCATATCTCCCGTGCCTCCTGATGGTCCTGTTGGTGGCGGTCGAGGTGCTCTCATGCCCACTTAGCTTCCTGACTGTACACTTTGTGTCTTGTGTGATTGAGTACTCTCAGTGTAGGACGTTGTTGTCTACTCTACTAGCACAACCTAATGATAGAGATCCTTGTAATATTGGATCCCCTGGCCCATCCTCTCTGCCGACTATCTGGCACTTATGATCTTTGAAAAAATAGGCCCCAACCCTCCAGGAATCAACAGTTGTCGAGCCACATCCCTCTTCCCCCAAGTTTAGTGGCTTCTGCCTTGACCTTGTTCAATCTAGCTTGGAGGGTCTTTAGCTCGTTGTCCATATGCTGCATCTCATCTCTAATATTCCCTATGGCTCCCCCGCTCCTCGCCCTCTCTAGCATCCTCTCAGCCTCGTCTGAATCTATCCTTAGACTGTCCCTCTGTGAGATGGCCTCCTCAAGTCTCGTCGTAGTGCATTTCCCTCCTCCCTAACCTTGAACAACTCCTCTTGTAGGTTGTCAGCTCAGGCTCTCTCCCGCTCTATCCTCTACCGCTTTATGGCCAGCTGGTCCTCCAGACTCTGTGCCCTGGCCCTCTCTGTATCCCTCTCCAAACAAGCCTAATCTAGGATGGCTTGTAGTACCTGCCTTGCCTACTCTCCCTCCTATCCACCCTCCTCAGTCGGTATGTTCATCGACTCAGCTCCCCCTACTGCCTCCTCTTGGCGAGGACCCCCAATCTCCTATACTAGTGCCTATACCTGTAAAGTAACTACCACTGCTAGTACCTGTCTCTAGCCTTTCCTCCTCCTTTGCTCCCCTCTCCTCCCCTTTCCTCCCTAAAGCACCTGTCCCTATCCCCTAGCTCTTCCCGTAACATCACCCTCTCTTGGCCCATCCCCCTCCTTGCTAAGAATCTCATCCACTGATGATGCCAGCTCATCCTGCTCCAAGAATCCAAGAATAGTAGGTCGAATTGGCCTATGTGCATCCCACCAGGCTGCATAGGCTCCTGTGAACCCTAGGTCATCTCCTACCTATAGTCTCTCATCCCATGGGACTGTGGTTGCTCCTGTCTAGCTCAGTCATACCTCAAATGGACCCACCGCCTCCCCCCATGTGGTAGCCTCCCTAGTAATGCACATATGTGTGCACTCATTACCAACAATGTCCTATGGTAGGCCAAACTACCTCATAACGCGATGAAGCAGATAGTGATCAATAATATGTATAGTCCGCTCGAAGAGCCAACACTTAGTCTGCACCCATGCCAACTGCCAATCCTGCTTCCACTGCTCGTTGTCTTTGAATGACCTCCATGTGAAAAATATGAGCTCATCTAGTACCCTCCTCCAAAACTAAGTGGCCCCAACTCGAGTGTAATTGAGTAGCCCCCTGTATCGGTCCACATATGGAAATTGTCGCCTCAGGTCCTAGACTCCCAGGGGCCGTGTGCGACGATATGCTCCCAGGCCTGGACGTGTAGCAAAGTAACTCCAGTCTTGAGGTTCTTATAACCTCAGTATATGCATATGTGCATATCATGATATAATTGGCTGAGCATTGCGACCCCCTATGTGTACTCCACCCTATCCTCCAACATATAATAAAGACATCTCCCCCATCCTATCAAAAATCCATGACCGCTCAAGTCTGGCATCATGCACCTGCTAATCAACCCACAAATGAATAACACCAGGCGAGGAATCCTTCATATTTTCATAGCCTCCTAGGGATGTATCCTCGTCCTATCCATCGAAAGGTTATCGCACTCGCATATGCTCCGTAGATAGTGATCCCTGTGATCTAATCTATACTCTGGTATGATGCCTTTGATCAGAACCTTCAGGATCCACCAGACATACATAAGGGTGATGTTGGCCTCACCTGTAGGTAGATGAAACGAATAGGTCTCATTGTCCCATCTCTCCACTAGCGTCATCATCATGGCAATATGTGCTTGGATCTATGACCATCTCCCAATGAACCCTAGTCCTAGAGCACTTAGTACGACCCACTCATCCCCACTCAACTATTTGAACAGTCTCATCGTCGGTGGCAAATGCTCCCGAGAAGTGATAATGTTGGGATCCTCTTGCATTCAGCAGAATCACCTCATTAGATCTCTTTATCTAGCCTATTCCTATCCTATTCTATCCCTAGGGCATTTAGGTGATCCCCCACACCCTTTCTTCCTTTTCTTCTATTCCCCTTTTTCCTCATTTGCTTCTTAGACAAGGATGACGTTTCTCCTCAAGCGGAGACATCGAAACTGCGCCCTTTATGCTGAACGGAAACATCATGCTACAATCCGCCTCTCTTTTCCCCTCTGTAGACCGTTCAATGTCTGCGCAAATGATGTTTCATCTACGTAGATGGGGAATGCCTGCGCAAACGGGGACCGCTTCTACAAGCGTTGATTCCTCGCGTAGACGCCAATCTGGTGATCGACGTCTCCACCCCGACAACCTTTCTAGCCTATTTATTACCCCTAATTAATGCTAAACCTACTAAGTGACAGTTAGGTTGGGGTACATACTGGTGGGCCATACTCGACCGATCGTTGGTACCGTCGGACTCTCTCGGCGCGATGCTCGTGGTGTGGAATGCAGACCATCTCTCATAAGTGCTCTGCTCTCTCTCAATCTTCAAGGTGTATGTGTGAAAATGACCCCTCCTAGGGCCCCATGTGGCTTATTTAGGGCCCCTCTACCCTTTTCCTTCTACCTTTCTCCGTTTTCCTTCCTGCCTCTTCCAAAATTTCTTTTTCTCCCTCTTATTTCCTCTTCTTTCTTTTTTTTCTCCTTTCCGTTATTTTCTTCTTTTAGAGAATTTTCTCAATTTTTTTTTTAAATTTCCTGATTAAATTCTCGAGGGGGCATATACCACCCACGTCTTCATGTTGGGGCATCCTTTTTCTATCTTTTACCCACCGCCAATTTTGTCGCTGCGTAAAAGAGGGACAAAATATAGACATGTAAAATCAATTAAACTAAATATTTAATTAATTTATCCTTTCTACATGATTAATTTATTTAATTATGTTATCCTTATTCTTCTCAGAATTAATTAAATTTGATATAATTAATCCTGTCACTGTAATCCAATAATTGATTTATCAAATAAACTAATTATTCCCCTATCTGTCCTAAAGTCATCCAAATAATTAGTTCTTCTAAAGTCTCATTTGGTTAATTAATTTTAATTAATTAGCCTAATTAGAGTGATTCCTACAAATCACTTCTTCTAATCCTCACTTAAACTAATTAATTCTTCTAGAAGCATGATTATCATTATTCTTCAATTTTAAATTCCTCCACTCATTCTCTCTCCTCTTGTCAAATCCTCCTAACTTCCGCACTTGCTCTCTAATTTCTCATTAACTCACTTAATCCCTCTCTTAATCATTTGCACATTCCTAATTCCCATGATTAGGAATAAGTCAACCATTTGCCATAAATGGTTTGTCCCCTCTCACCTTCCAAACCTTAAATGCACCAACTTTGGTCATTTCAAGGATTCCAAATTCTTCCATTTCCCCATGCTCCCTCACTTCCCAAGGAATTTTAAATTCCTTTTCTCTCCTCTTCCTCCCATGCAATCCCTTATTTGAGAATCTTTAATTCTCTTGTTCTCTCCCAAGGAATTTTAAATTCCTTTTTATTCTCCCAATGTACTTGGGGATCTCTTCCACATGTACCTCAAGGTGTGTGGAGACAAGAAATGCCTTTACGACAAATCTCTTGAATCCCACACCTTCAACGTCCACCCTCCATTCCAAATCAATCTTGGCGCTCCATTTCCTCCCTTCTCAAATCTATAAATTGGGGTCTCCTTCCCTTCATTTCATATCCATCATTTTTGCAATCTCATGCTGCTAGTATAAGCCTAGAATTAATCCTCATAGTATCATCACTATAGTCAAAATTAGCTTCTCATACTTGGTCATTCCATTTCAATCACCCATCCATTTATCCATCAGGCTATCCCCATTGTTGTTGTGTTGTGGAGAGCATTCCACATATCCACCTAGGACCAATCCAATCAAGCTAAGGAGGGGCGCATATGTGGCTTCACCAAAGGTCCAATCCGAGGAGCAAGTGACAACACTATGAAGGTATAAAAGGTTTTTATGGTATTTGCTTGAATTTCATGTTTATTTTGGTTTATTTTAACCTTTTTTCCATTGCATTGTTTTCCCCTGGTTCACCATCTCAGAGCTCTAAATGTACATTTGCCAATGGACCAAAATTGTTTATCCATAACAACCGATTGCGATTTTGCATCATTAAAGAAAATAACAAATAATCCTTTTTGAATCATACGACAAAATGAAAAATGCAAACCAAGTTTGTTAATCCAAATATTTTTAAACCATTCATCCATAAATTTACAAGTCAGACAGTTGGTAACGTCTGTGGCCGCTAAAAAAATGGCTACATCTTTAAGCCTAGCTTTTTCGCTGTTAATAGCTTCATACATTTTAGAATTGGGAGAAACAAAGAGAGTATGCAAAAACAGGGCCATAGTGCTTACCATTTCCTCCCTCGACTCCATCATTACCTAAAGAAGAGTTCAAAACCCTAGCCTCGAAAAAAGTTGACTCAGCGATTGAAAATGTTGAAGAATCTATAAGGGCCACCTTAAAAGATTTGGGTTTCTCCACAACGGTGGCAGAAGAAATCTCCATCGACTCATTCAAATTTAATGAGTCGTTGTCCAATATGCCATCCATCATTACACATGCAAAAACCAGCTAAGCGACAAGAATGAAAAACAAGGGCAATAAATGCAGAACCATGTTCCTTACATGAGGGGTTGAAACCCTCGCTATGTCGAGAGTTGCAGAACATTTTTTAAAATTTTGATCTCCTTAACATAGATATTTTAAAATATAAGTATGTTAGTTATAATCCACATAGAATTAATTGGCGTTCAAAGTATATTTATAACTCACATACAACTAACCTATATCCATAAATATAATTATAACCCAAATAAATCTACTAGCTATCCATAAATATATTTATAAACCACATAAACTAGTCAATGCTTGGAAGTATATTTATAAAAAGTAGCTAGCCTTTGTTTATTGTAGGTCGTCTTGCCTCATTTTATGTGGATTACAAATAAATTTATGATCAAATGTGTAAGGGGACGAGCTTTGTTAAAACATTGAATTCTCATCACGAAGACAAAAACTAAAATCCTAAAGAAACATCTAAGAAATTAAAATTAGTCTCATAATTGGATCTCAATTGATACTGAAATGAACAAAATTATGAGAAAAGACTAACTAAAATTATTCTTTGGTAAAGACAAACGTTACAGTATTAAAAAAAACATTCCAACTGGTCTGGAAAAAGTCTCCCTTCCAAAGGAATGTTTTTAATACAATTGAATTTTTTTATCCATAAAAGTGGCTCCTTCGGGCAAATCCAGTACCGTCTGAAAATGGCTATTGAGGGGCTCGTGCCCTCAAAATCATTTTAGGCGCTCTCAAAATAACTACGAGTAATCTAAGAGACTAATTTAGTAAGCACCCTGCTAAATCTGAAGTAGCAGTCAGGTTCTGTGATCTAGCCCTAGCTCTAAACAATGTCGAATTTTACATTGGTTTGGGACATTTTCTGATCCTAAATCTTAACCGGCCGGTGGGTTGTTAAGCACTTGAGCACCCAAAGTCATGATTAATCAACAGTGCACAGGGTTTATTTTTAGGGAAGCTTATCCCCAAACCCTGTAAATGTTCTCTCTACCTCCTGCAATTACATCATTGCAATGCCTAGATCCTATATATATTTCTCTTATTCCTCTCCTTTCCTAAGGCTTCAAGTAATTGCATTTTTGTGCTTAGGAATTGTATTTTGAGCTCCATTAAAGCAATGTCTCAGACTAGTCGTTTCCAACTTGATGGGATTTACAGCTTTTCAAAGCAGAAAACAGAGGTCGAGGGACTGAAGGAAAAGGTGCCAGGGATTGAGAAGGTTGAATTGGGCAAAGATAAAGTGGTTAAATTCGTGCATAATCCCAGTATAGCTGTTGCACAAATAAGTACACAGACTTAACCCATCATTCTATCTCGTACCTTGTTCAGCTTTTCTTTTTCATTCATTTCGCATATCCTAGCCTTTGTCTGCAGTAGCTTTTGAAAGACATGGGTTTCGTTTTAATTAATATAACTTTGAGGTCTTGCAGGTATAAGGAATCAGATAGGCCTCGGGGGTTTTTCAAAAATTAAAAATTGACATGGGTTTGCTTTAATGAGTCTAATTTAGGGGTTTTATAGGAACCCGGAAGCAGTAGGATTTTGGGCAATCTTCAAATAGGAGTTCTGTTTTTAATAAATATATAATTTTTGGATTTTTAAAATTTAAGGGATAGGGAAGGAGTTTGGAATTTTTCAAAAGATAAAAAAGAGTTGAGTTTTATTTTATTTGTTACAATCTTGAGTTTTTAAGATATAAAGAATTAGATAGGAAATTGGGTATATATATATGATATGGGAGCACAAGCCTTAGGCTGTAATCTCTTGAGGACTGTGGGATATCTTATCCACCAAATTCGCTAGGGTCTGGCTCTAGGCCTCATCCTTTATGATATGGGAAGCTTGCAGTCAGCAAGACTTGATCCCTGGTGGGTTCATTAAGAACTTTTCAACTTCAACAGCAGACCAGGGGTCCATTAGGTAAATAAAATTTTGGGTTTTTGAAGTATAGGAATTTGGGGTTCTCCAAAAGACTAAGAAAGATGTGAATTTTGTTTTAATAAATATAATTTTTGGGTTTTTTAAATATAAGGAATCAAAAAGAGTTTGGGGTTTTTCAAAAGTTTAAAAGCAGACATAACTTTTCTTTTAAAAGTTATAATCTTGGGTTTTTTAGATGTAGAGATCTTTGTAGGAATTTGGGATTCTCTAAAAGATTATAAAAGATATCGATTTTGCTTTAATAAATATAATCTTGAGTTTTTAGGTATTGAAATTGGAGTGGGAGTTTGGTGCTCTTCAAATGATTAAAAGTGATATATGCAGTCTGTTTTAATAAATATAACTTTTGAGATTTTAATATACAGGATACAGTGAAGGAGCTTAAGGTTCTTTAAAGATATTGGTTTTTATTTTAAGAGTTATAATCTTACATTTTTAGGTATATGAGTTTTGTTTTAATAGATGTTACTTTTGGGCTTTTTCAGTTATGAGGAATCAGGTAGGGTTGATTATTTTTCTGGCTATAATTCTCTGATTGAATGATGGTATACATTGTTTTGCTTATGTTGATGTATTATCCAGGAAAAGCTCTGGAAGATATGCATTTGCGTCCCAATGATGATCGAAATACAAAGAACTGATGATGGATGGTAAGCTACTCATTTCTGTTTATTTTCTTTCATCCCTTGTGAAATAGTCCCGAGCAGCAGAGGTGGCGAGGTTAAAGATCCATTGATCATATGATACTACTATTCTTAGTTTCTAGTCGTCAACGGGGCCCAATGAGCCCTAGAACCTTTCTGTGTAGTAAGGGTCTTCCGTGGATTTGGTTGATCCTAAATTTACATGGTAGATTTGAGCATTATATGCTATTTGGCACTGTTTCTGTTTGATGATATTTCTCTCAAGTCATCTGCTTGTATTTTAGGGTAATAATGAGGTACTGTTTCTTTATTATCTTATGAATTTTCCTGTTTCTATTTATTTTTGGATTCATTAGTTTCCATTTAGTGATTATTTTAATGAAGCCATCTATTTTGGTTTAATGGTTACTTTCAGACGAGCTTCAGATCCAGGCCCAATTATTATATGCTACTATTGTGTTTAGTTTCTGATAGGCCAGGGCACTCAATAAACCCTAGTGCCTTTTTGTGTAGTAAGGGCCTTTTACAGATCTGTCTGATTCTAACTCTACATCATAGTTTTGAGCATTGTTATATTGTTATAAGCTATTCATTTTTGTGTATTTTCTTTCATAATCTATTAAATAGTCCTTCTGAGCAGAGGTTGCAAGGTTAAGGATCCAATTAACATATGATACTATTATGATAGACCAGGGTAATCCATAAACCCTAGTGCCTTATTGTGTAGCAAGAGTCCTCTACAGATTTGGCTCATTCTGATTTTTCATGGTAAATTTAGAATAATTATATGCTATTTGGCACTGTTTGTGTTTGATGATACTTCTCTCAAAGTCATCTGCTTGTATTTAATGATAATAATATGAAATCTGGTTTTTTGATTATTATGTCGAGAGGCATCTACAATGACATCAAAATGTCCGTAAACAAAAATTCAATTTTGAAACAATTTGACATGCAAATGACAGGTAAATGCATGAAATATGTCATCTTTTGGTTTTTGTGGAGTTGTTATTTTATTACTCCAAATAAAATAGAACCCTTGCCACTTGTCTCCAACTATACGAAACCGTTACATTCAAATGATAGTGGAAGAGTGCCATACTTAAGCAACTCTATTATTATCCATATTTTTGAAATTCTTGTATACTACTAATATTGTTGTAATCATCAGATTCCCTTCTATTATAAGATATCTCTCGACATAATTTACCTATATTTTTTAAATGTAGATATACTAGTGATTACTTTCTGATGAGATTCAGTTCCAGGCCCCAGTTATGAAATAATAATATATTGTTTAGTTTCTGATAGTCCAGAGGACCCAGACCCTAGAGCCTTTTTGTATAGCAAGGGGCCTTTACAGATCTGTCCGATTTTAAATCCACATGGTAGTTTTGAGTATTGTTATATGCTATCTGGCACTGTTTCTGTTTATCAAAATTTCTCTCAAGTTGCTTCTGTTTATTGATTGCAATATTAAGTTCTCATGTTCGTTGATTACCTTTTGAATTTTCCTGTTTCTAGGATTCGTTATTATTTAATGATTGCTTCAGGGTCAGGTTTAATTAGTATATGATACTATTATGCTTAATTTTTGATACCTCGGATGACTTCATAAGCCCTAGAGCCATTTTTGTGTAATAAGACCCTTTTACAGATTTGGCTGATTCTAAATCTAATCTTAGATTTGAGCATTGTTATTTCACATATAGCATCCGATACTGCTTCTGTGTAATCCTGTTTTCATTCAATGATTGCTTCAGGGTCAGGTTTAATTATTATATGAAATCGTTATGCTTAATTTTTGATACTTCAGATGATTCCATGAACCCTAGAGCCTTTTTATGCGTTAAGAACCTTTTACAGATTTGGCTGATTCTAAATCTAATGGTATACTTGAGCATTGTTATGTCATATATACCATCTGACACTGTTTTTGTGTAATGCTTTTGCTTTCAAATCCTATGGTTTTATTTAATGATGACAATATAGAGCCCCCCTGTTACCAGTTGCTTTAGAGTTCCCCAGTTTCCATTAAATGATTAGTTTATGAAGTCCCTTTTCTGTATAATTATTACATTCTGATGAGCTCCATGACCAGACCCATTTATTAACTGAAACTATTATGCATAGTATCTGATACCCAGGGTTACTCCATAGTTTTGATTACTCAGTTTTCATAAAGATATTATTTTTTTGTTCTCTGCTTCTGTGTAATGATTAGTTTATGTTGAGCTTCAGGGGGGCCAGGCCTAAATATTATTTTTCTTTCTTCGAGCCGAGGGGAATTCCATAGGGCTTAAGAGTCTTTGTGTGTAATATTGTCCTTTTACAGATTTGTCGATTGGATTTGAGCGTAGCTATATGTTATTTAGCACTTCTTTGTTTTCATGAAACAATGACTTGTTGCTTATTGTGCAGGATCGGCCATATCTGATGGGTAGGGCTACTGTTTCAGTCATGAAATAAACAAATCCGTCCAATGATTCATGTTTCCTTTCGTTTTAATGTAATGACAGTATATCAATGAATCTCAAGAAGCTAAACAGGCAGCATGGATGTAATGATGTTTGCTAAGTATGTAATAATAGAGCAGTTGAGTTTAAAATTTATTTATTTTTCTTTCTATTGTGAGTTGAAAGTCCAAAATTTTATCCACCAGCACACGCTCGGCACGCGAATCTAGGCGGCCGTGACCGAATCTTGTTTTTTGTCATATATGCTTACGTGTTCAAAGAATGTAACAATTATTAGATTCAGATTCCATGTGCTGACTGGGTTTCCAGATTTTTTTGAGAGTACCTAATGATTTGATAATAACACGCTCCTGAAAAGTCGCGTGGTCGGTTTGCTCAGCCAATAAGATGAGAGCGGTTTTAAAGTTTGTCTCCCTTAAAATGGGCACAAAAGTTTGTTGTTATAGAAATTAATCTAAACAATATCATTGAAAATGACGTTTTCTTACGGATAATTAAAAGATGAGATAGAGAGTGGTACTTATCTCAATAATTAAAGGTTTAAGAAATAGATTTTAATATTTTGTTTAAAAAAATGGTCTTGTATGATTTTATTTAGGACAAAATTGGGACCACAGATTTGCACTTATGTTTTAGATTTATTTTAGTAATTTATCTATTCTGGTACATTATTTTTTGTTCGCTTGGGAGTACATATATGGATGGATATTTTTGTTAGGTTGTCATTTAATCAAATCATGAGGGTAGGGTAGTGTACTTTAATCAATTTTTTTGAAATTGAACAATATTGAAAATAATAAACATGCATCTCTAAGACATAAGTTAATATTGAATATTGAAAATAATATGTACGGGTCTAAAGATCTAAATTAAAATTGAACAATATTGAAAGCAATAAATATTATAATTTTTTCTTTTGCATCAAATCATAGTGTCTCTTTTTATTGATTACTCTCTAGAATGGTTGTATTGTTATTTTTGTGGATGTTTTTTCTATAATTAGAATGAATGTATAGACATTTTTAAATATTAGCAAATAACATCAAATCGCACCAAAAGTGTGTTTAGTTGATTCGAGGAATGCATAGGAGTATGCAAATGAATATGGTGGGGCTAATATGTAGGGATGTGTGTGTGTAAATAAATAATGAAGCTAGTAATGAGTCGGGATTCACACAATATCGTGACATTTGTCATTATACACATGTATTGTATTAAGTCATTACCTCAAAACATGTGCATACCAAATGGAAAACTATTTTCACCATTGTATTTTACCCCAACTTTCAAGTGCATTTGAATACTAAGATGAACATGTATCACATAGTATGTACCACTCAAAATTCATTTAGGATAAATGTTTTAATATTTGAGGGATATTTCCTTGGCGTTCATACGAGTAATGAATGCATATTCACCTTTCATGTAGAAGTCTTGTTTAATAAGACAAGTCTTTGTAAGCACCCATGTCTATTTGCATATGTGAACATATGAATTTTATCGATGGGATATGCCCCTACTAATAATTGATTGCATACATAAAATACGATGAATTATTTGAAGAACATTATTTGAAGACTGCAAATGGGAAGAACAGTGAAGTCAAGCAGGTATGGAGGAAGAAGCAAGAAGATGCAACTAGGGACTAGCACTGTGCATTCAATGCACAGGTGATATCTCCTAGTGCTTAAAAGGAGATGCAGGACCATAGGGGGAGTAACACATTGACCATATCATTCACCCCCTTAGTGGAAGAGGACAAGTTGAAGGACATGTTGTTGCTAGCATAAAGGAAGAAAATGAGATGGCAAGTGTGTGTAGTTGATGCCTTGGCTACACATCTACAGATGAGAGATGGATCACTGCTACATGTGTTAATGGATGGCTAATTTACAATTGGGATCGGAATCAACTAACACAAGAAGACAGGAGTTAGAGAAAAGTGCTCTGGTAGAGATGATGGACCAGAATAGGAAACCAGTATGTGTAGTATGTTACCGGTATGAATACAAACTGATATGGCAGGTTATGTAAGTCAATGAATTTTGGGATCATTGCAATAACTTTGGTAGCATGGATTGAGATGTTTATGTCTCAGGTGGTACCAGAAAATTCCTGAATGACATATGTTGACCCAGTAGTTGATCTTGTATGCATGCATCCTTTTTGGGCTAACCGGTTTGATATATGGCATGATTGTGATATTGTATGGCATTGTGTACAGTTAGGATCATGTCATAAGCTGTGGTGAATATAATGGAGCTGAAGATCATATTTGCACAACTCAACTGGTATAAGGGGCTGCTAAGCACTTGTTTAGAATCTGATAAGTAAAGATGACCTGAGATCTATGACTCAAGAGGAGTTCACATCCATGTTTTCTGATTTGTATCAGACTTGCTGGACACAGAGGGAGAGCATGTGTCTATGGATGTACCGGTATGATTGTGTCTTTGGAAGTGCTCATCGATCCGAGGTTTTGAGATATTTCAATGTCTATCCAATTTTTTACTTTATTGAAATCACAACTGGACCACCAGAAGAGTTGTATGCAAAGAGGGAGAGTTACCTGCACAGGAGAACATGCATTTGTTTTCAGAGAAGATACAATTGGTATCAGTGTCAACTTCAACACTTGGTATCAACAAATTGGGGTCAGAATAAATTTTGCATATCAAGGGGATATGATGCAGTTTGACTGGCAGGTATGTTGTATTCACTGTGCCTTCAACTAGTTTCAGACTTGTATATGCATGTGTATCTGGTTTGTATATACACTTGGTGGTTGAGCCCTCCATCTCAAGTGTTGCAGATTGAGAGGATGCAAAGTATGTTTGTCAAAGGAGGAGTAGCATCTAATAGAGAAAAAGGGTGGAGAGAAACCATGTCAATACTCTTTGCCATTATTGTCAAAGGGGGAGAGAGAATTTGTAGTATGTCAAATACTACATGTGTGAGAATCCATAGCACACAAAAAGGGCGAGAGAGAATTTGTAGCATGTCAGATACTACATGTGTTGACATCAATGCCAAAGGGGGAGATTGTTGGCATTGTGTTGTCATTGATGTCAACTGGTATGAGAGATTGATGAGCATTGTTGTCATTGATGCATATCGGAAATGGTGTCATTGATGTCAACTAGCATAGCGGGTCACCGGTAAGGAAGAGAGTGTCATCTAGAATAATGATCATTGGAGTCACTGGTACACAAGTTAGCGTTGACTTGTGTTGAATACATAAGGACTAGAGACCAGTAAGTGGTAACAACTGGCAAGTGAGCAAGCAGGGTGAGCCGACAAGTGAGCAAGCAAAGTGAACTAATGAAGATGTGCCAACCGGTATGCTGTTGGATGTTTGGTTGTGAAACAACAGGACTCCCACCGGATAAAGATGCAGTCACCAGATGATGAGAAGACTCACAGAGAGTGTGCCCAACAGGATCATATGTATTCATGGTAGTTAGATGTATGAATGTTCTTTTACACTGTGAAAGAAGTAAATGATAGGAGGAATTTGTTAGATTATATTAAATTGTGGTAGTAGGCATGATGTTGCTCTATTCTTAGTGTACTTTAAGTAATGGCATTGAGATACCCTAGGGAAGTTAATTGATGTGTTCTATTTATTTCCGCTTGTGAATTGAGTTCATTTGATTAAGTTTTAAGATAACTATGTGCTTATTAGTAGATGGATGTATAATGCATATTGAGTATCCTAGTTGTAAGTGATGTATTAGATGTATTTAAATTTTTTTTTTATCTCTATATGCATATTAGATGGTTAAATTTCTCTAGGGCATTTTGCCAGGCATTACACATAAGACTAAACAAATTGCATGGAATTAAAACATAAGATTCAAGACCTCCTTGATAATGGTATCATTGAAATTGAGGATCCTAATGACTCACCCAAATAGAAACTAGACATCATTCCCAAGAATGATCAAAATAATATACCTATGTCTAGCAAGGCTCTACATGTAGCCTCCATCTCTTCCACAATGCATTCATCTCCTAAAGCTTCTCAACAACAATCCATACCATCTCCCTCAAACAATGAACCTAATAATGACACTTTTCATGTTGAACCTCAAGGGCTATCTCTTGTGCAAATCCAAGCTAATCCCAATGTTGATACTGTAGACACATAAAAATTTCTATTACTTTGTCATCATTTAACTTCAAATTTCTTTGAACATCGGGTGAATGCTTATTATTACACTATTATTTCTCCATAATTCATTATTCATAATTTCCATCTTTCATTATATTATTATAATATCTTATCATTTTCTATTAAATTTATTAAATAAAACATTGTATCATATTCATTTATACACTTTCATGCATTCACCTTATGTACATCTCTATTTATTTAATAAAACCCTTTAATATCCCCTCCTACCACTTACCACTTACCATTTCCCATTTCCTACTCATCTTCCCAATACCACTCATCTTGCATTATCCCATATTCATCCCACCACATAAACTTGCTTGGAGAATCTATTTAAACAAGGCCCCCCCATCTTATTTGGGTATCTCATCTTTATGCACCAAACTTATGTCAGTTTGCATTCTTCATCATCTTTGCATTTTGAGCACCCATCCACTATTTTGCATTTACATCTTTTAATATCTTTTCTTGTGTTTGGATTTTGTTGATCAGTCTCACATCTTTTATTTTAAATCTTCATTCTTCATAGCTTCTTGCGCTTAGTGTTGAAATCTAAGAGCACAAATCTTGAATGGCAAGATCTTGAAGATAGAAGTACAATGGAGTAGATTTTGTAGCATGCATGTGTGTTTTAATTTTAAATATTTGGTTTGCATGTGTGTTCATTGCAGGTACTTCATTGTTTGATGCAAAATCTATCCGAATCTTCTCCCATAAGATCTCAGATCATATTTTTTCATCTACAATTGGCACGCTCGATGAGACCCCTCTTATCCTTTCTTTGATCTGATTTTCTCTTGATAGAGAGAGTTGGTTTACATCTTGTAGGCAGGGCATTTGGCTAAACTATTCACATGCTTTTCTGTGACATGCTTTGCCTTTCACTGATATTCTTGATAAACAGTTGAATGGGTCTTTTATTGATGCATTTAGTTAAAAAGTTTATTATTAATGCATGTATGCTTATGCCCGTTGATTGTATTTGTTTCACAATTCTTTGAAGCATTCTTTCAAACGTCCTATGTATCTGGTCATTGCCTATCTGGTCCTTTTCTGTGCTCACATCCTTACAATTTATTCCACATTTTGCTTGCTTATCAAATATTGCCTGAAAGTTAAATTAAGACGTTCCAGATTTAGCAAGTGTACTGCAGGTCAAAATAAATACGTTTCAGGCATAAACAAACTTATCATAGGCTATTATAGCAATTCACAGTGAATAAAAGTCTTGTGTCAACAACCTGTAGCCCACGAATATAGCATCCCCACATTGAAACTGAGGAAAAAGACACTGAAAAATTACTAACAATAAAATTACATAAATAAAGCACGTTAAAAGTGCTTAGTTTTGTTTAGATTTCAGTTTTTTTTTTTGTTAGTTTTAAACATGCCCATTTCTTTAGCTTTAGTTATAGTTATTAACATTTAGATTTTAAGTTAAAAGTGTAGTTTTTAGTTTTAAATTTAATTTAGTTAGTTTCTAAATTTAATTTATGTAGTTTTTAAATTAGCTTGGTTTAGTTTTTAAATTAGTTTTTTTTAATTAGATTTTTGATGTAGATTTTAGTTTGGTAATTTAGATTTAGATTAATTTTAGTTTTTGTTTTAATTAGATTTAGATTTTTTTTTAAAGTTTTGTTAATTTAAATTAGTTTTTGATTTTTTCATTTTAATTAGATTAGTTTTTTTATTTTTTTGCTTTTAGATTTTAGTCTTTGTTTATTAAATTAACTTTGGTTAAATTAGATTTAGTTTTAAATTAGTTTTTTTGGTAATTTAGATTCTTATTAGATTACATTAGATTTTAAATTTTGTTAAGTAGATTAAATTTTAATTTTTTGTTAATTAGACTAATGTTTAGTTTTGTGTCAGTGTATTTAAATTTGTTTTTGTGAATTAATATTTGTTTCTTTGTGTGCTTGTGCAGGTTTCCTCTTATGGCATCCAATCTCGTGTGTCGAAGATAATCTCTTGAAAAAAACTACTGACATTGTTTGGTGGAGGATGCCTATCGAAAACTTGTGATTTGAAATTAATTGTCTGATTTTTAGATTAGATCACACTTCAATTGGTGCTTTAAAATTAACCAGTGTTTTTTATACCTTAAGCAATAGGATCATTTTGTTTTACCTTTTAGAGGGCTTGCCTCCCGAGAAGCCCTTAAGGCTCAGTGAGAGGGAGCAACCCAAAGTGGCAACGGGGTAAAGCCAGGCTCTTTTGAGCCACTATAATCAAATGTGTTTGTGACAAAAGTTGCAAGCAACAGGTGCGGGAATGATATAGCGACGATTAAATTTGACGGATCTATGCCCACCCGAACGAATGCCCTTACTAGACATCTTTTGTGTTAGAAGCCAAAAACCTTCTAGTTGTTGACACATGAGGTCGGACCTCTGAAGAGGATCACATTCTTACGTTTCTTAGCAAAGATACAAAGTTCTCCATAGGGAGTTTTCATGGGGACTAGTGTTTGGATGCCCCGAAGAAGTGAGTGACGAGGGTGGAGCCAGTGGGGTCAAACATCAAAGTATCTTCTCTAAATTGTGTAACTCGGGTATCCCCTCAAGTGAGATTCAACAACTATTGTCCTGGTCAACCTTAGGATTGTGCTTGAATGTGTTTTTATTATAAAATTAAATGAACATTTTGTTTGTCGTGTTTTCTAAGTCTATGCAAAACAAACAAGAAAATTTCACAATCAACACCATACTTGAAATTGACACACTTTACAAAAACCTTGGTCTAAACTTTCAAGTATCCATCCATGTTGTAAAATAAAAACATTGCAAAACAACATTGTCCTTGAAACATTGAACCTGTTTTCTCAAAACAATCATTTCAAATATCTTGAGACGTCATTTTCAAGTTTTGATCTTTTAGGTTTTCACATAGTCACATCATTCTAGCTTGCCATACCTTTAGGTCCTTGCATAGTCTTCACCTAGTTGCACCTTTCATCCTTGCATATCTCATTTAATTATACCTAGTCCTTGCATACCACCCTTAGATCAAACCTTTGCATAGCACCCTTAGATCAAACCTTTGCATACCACCATTAGGTTATACCCTTGCATAATTCCCTTAGATCATACCCATAATCTTTGCATAGCCTTCTATCATTCCTTTAGGACATAACCTTAAACCTTGCATAAGTTCCTTAGGCCATTTCATCATTGGTCCTAGCATTTCATTATTATTTGCATACCAAGATCCCCCAAAAAAAAATCAAAAATCAAAAAATAAAAAAATCAAAAACATTGCTTGCACTTAGGATTTATCGTCTTAGGTCTGACATCAAATTTCAATAATCAATCACCCTTATCACTTGAGGTGCATCTTCCTTGAGTTAGGGAACTTATCGGTGTCTTTGAGTTGGTATTCCACTTGGAGTTCATCATCTCCTAGATCATAGCATGCCCTCTCTTTGATAACTTATCCCTATGTCTATCCATCATAGCACAAGTCAAACCTCACATTGCAAATATTTTCAAACCTAGAGTATCCTTAGTCCTTGCATCAAAAATCATTCATACTCATATCCCATTTAAGGTTTAGCTGCACATCACTTTCCTATCATATAGATCGCATTTTTGCATCAATCCTTTAGTAGTCATATCACATAGATTGCATCTTTACATTGATCCTTAGTTGCATCCCAATCTCACTCATATCATATAGTTCCACCTTTGTACATTAGGGTTTGCATCATACCTTGAGTCTCATTCATCTTCATATACATAAACCTTAGGTCAAAGATCAGAACAATCACTTATGTCTCCTAACTTGAGAATCAAAATGTTTCAAAATCGTCTATTTCAAGATGTAGAAAACCTTATTGATTTTGATGAAGAAGAACACATTAGCATTGCAACTAGTGAAACTAGTGACACAGGAGAAACAAGTGATGAATAAATAATTCAATCCACCATTGATGAAGCATTTCATGATCATAGATTTACTAAACTTCTTAAAGAGGTGGTTAAGTGTGATCCACGAGCATACTTCAAAGCCCTTGTTGATGAGGGAATTAAATTGCCACCTGATTTTGACATATCATTGCTCACAGTTAAGGACAAACTGAGAGTTAGTAAATATAAACCTACAAGGACAAACAACGAGGAGAGGATAAAAGACCATAAACCTTTCTACTTGTAACCAAGATACAAGAGATCTGCGAAAACATCAAAACCTATGCCTACCAATGATCCCGTTTTGAGTGAATTGAGATCATTGAGACAAGAAATAGACACTCTCAAGACTAAGAAGGCATTTCCACACAATATTTCTATTGAGGACATATGTCCTTATTGTTTTGATCCGAGTATTTAGATGCCACCTTTTCCTAATCATTGGGAGATACCAAAATTGGATAAGTATAGAGGAAAAGGAGACCCTAGCGATCGCTTGAGAGAATTTTGTGCCGCTACCTTAGAATTTGCAGTGGATGAAACATACCTCATGAGACTCTTTTCTTGCAGTCTTGGAAGAAGTGCTATGGAATGGTTCTCCCGATTACCTCCGACTATCAAATCTTTCCAAGAATTGGCTGATAAGTTTGTCTCACACTATGCTTACAACTACGAACATGAGGTGACCATGATGGACCTCTTCAACACAAAACAAAAACAAGGAGAATCCTTCATATCATTTTTGCAAAGATGGAGACATTTGACAAAAAGAGCACCTTATGACAATCCTGATAAGCAACTTCTTGACCTCTTTTGTTGCAATTTAAATAAGGAAATTGGAAGATAACTTCTCCTCAAGTGTTTGGAAACCTTTGATGAGGTCATAGACATGGGATTCCACATTGAAAAAACCCTTATTGACGATGGTTCTATAAAGATAAATTATGATAAAGATCACAAAGGATTGAGTTCAAACCATAAAACACCCTTTTGGGCTAAGAATAAGAATGTGGTTAATGATAGAGTTGTTGACGTGAAAAATGATAAAACATCATCACCTATTTACAACCTTAAGGGTTCATCCTCAGACAAAGGAAAAGAAAAAAAAAGAAGCTTCCCTAAACAAAATTTTACACCATTGGGACAACTGCTCGAATCAGCATTGAAAGAACTCCTTGAAAATAATCTTATAACATTGCCAAAGATAAGAGAATACAATCCTCAAGTTAAACCCCCATGGTGGAATGATGATCACTTTTGCGACTACCATAGACACAAGGTTCATAAGACTAACAGTTTTAATAAACTCCGACATGTCATACAATACCTTCTTGATGAGGGAAAGATCTTGGTTGATGGACATACTCCTTCCGGTAACTCTGATCATGAGATATTTAAGAATCCTTTCCCTAAGCATGACAAGGATAAAGGGAATACCCCCAAATCTGGCAATGGTGTGAACTATACCAATGCTAAATATGATTATACCATAAACAACATCAGTGAGGCCAATAATTATGTGAACACTTTCATTATAAAGGGCAAAGAACCTGATTGCAATGTTACCACTTGCAGAGGCACATTTATCCTTAAGGGCTCTAATTCTAAACCCGTTGCACCATCTTCGCAATATAACCTTATAGAGAATTTAGGGAAAACACCCACACAGATTTCAATACTTGAGATACTATGCCTATCCCTTGAACATAAAGCTATCCTTGATAAAGCGCTTGCTACTGCTACTGTGCCTACAAACCTACATGTAGATCAATTCCAAGCTATGGTGGGACACATCGCCTCCCCTCACACTCTTACTTTCACTAAGAATGATGACTCATCCATGCAACAACCGCATAATGCTCCCTTACACATTGAAGTCCTTGTCCACAAAGTCAAGATCAAGCGAGTTCTGATAGATGAAGGAGCACGTCTAAACATTTGTACCCTAAAATTGATTACTAAACTAGGGTTTGCTAAAAGTGCAATTGATCCAAAGAAAAAGATTACTATAAAGGCATATGATGAAGAAGAACGTTCATCTAAGGGATCTGTGACATTTCCTATCAAAGCGAGACTTGTGGTGAAGGATGTGGTTTTCCATGTCCTTGATCTCCCCTTGACCTATAACATTCTCCTCGGAAGGTCCTAGATTCATGCAATGCAATTTGTACTCTCTACATACCATCAGTGCATGAAATTTCCACATAAAGGGCTCAAAGTTACAATACCATCAGATCCAAATCCTTTTATCTATTGCAATGATCTGAGTTCTAAGACTGAATCCATCATTCCTAGCAATATTGAAGCACCTCCTTCTCAAGTGTATGTTGACCCTAAGTCTTTGAAAGAATCCACATCTAAATCTAATGAAGCTGAGATCAGAATACAAGTGAAAGAACATGGAGTCATGGAATTTTCTATGAGTTGCGTTCTCTGCATTAAAAAGATACCTTTGTCTCCTCAAACTTATGGCAAACCACAAGTGAAAGGACGGAACAAGATAATTCATAATGAAATTGTCGCGCAAGATAATTCAAAATGTCAAGGAATTGGGTACAAATCACTTGATGTTGTGGCTACTAATCCTAAATGCAAATCTTCTCTAGAGGTGCAAGCAACTCTTGGTATCAATAGTCGTGAGAGTGGTTACAAAAAAGAATCCATTAAATTATCACCAACCCTTTTGAGAACTCACATCACCTTACCATCTCATCCACTCCTTCCATTTCCACTCATCTCCTAGACTTGTATCAACAAGAATTACAAAAACCCTTACTCATCAGAGATAAAAAATCAAGTTGTGCAAAAGAAAATTCAAATATCAAAAATAAGAAAAAGTTCTCTAGTCCAAATCAAAATCAAAAGTTAAAAATCCTATGGAGAAAGAAGAACGTGAATTGATCTCCCCTAATACTAAAATAACTGGGGGCAACAGTTCTAAAATTTCAAGTCAAAAGGCATACTTGTTGATCCTAAGTCTGCATAATATGATGCTACTTTCACTTCTTTTCACACTCATAGGCCTTCATCCCACATTCATTTGTTCCACACATCCATCCTCTTTTGGTGATAGATCACATCAGTGGACCTTTTGCAGAACGTCCTCGAAGGTCTTTGCTATCAGAGTTACCCAAACCTCTTTAGTTGATACACATATGGGCCTATGCGGGGCACACATTAGTGATTCTACCCTAGTTTCTTTAGAAAAGAAGGCAAAAGACAAAGATACTCATTATCCAATCAAATATCAAGTTTCTCTACAAGATCAAGAAAATAAAAAAGGAAAGTTCGAGTCAGATTGGTTGGGTTCATACATCATTACTGCTACACATGGATCAAGAGCATATCAATTGGCTACTCCTGAGGGTGAATCACTTGAAGATCCAATTGACAACATTCACCTTTGTAGGTTTTAGGTATGAGCATTTTAGAGAGTTTCTTTAAAAGATCTTGAAAAAAATACAAAAAAATGAGAAAAAAGATCATCACTTTGGTGAAAACCTGGTAAATAGGCACCTTGTGACACCAAAAAAAGGTGAAAAAAAAGTAAAGAGAAATAAATTCGTCCACTAGTGAAAACCTGGCAAACAGGCGCCTTGGGCAAGTACCCTGGTGAAAACCAGGCAATTGGCGCCATGTGTACAGATTTGGCTCCTCTTTCCTTCAATACTCTACTTGATCATGCCTTATCCATATCTGCTCTCCCATTCCATAATAACCTTCCCACCCCACCCATAGCTTGTAGATTGTTTGCATATCCCGCGTGCAATGCTTCTCTTGCATAATATGCTAGTCTTATCCCACACTGGGGCATCTCCTTAAACTTAGGAGTGGGTTGGGATAGTTGGCATCTCACGGTTGGAGGAACTATCTTCTAAAATATCCTGAATTTTTTTTTATAAAAATCATAAAATGTCTTGAAAAAATCTTTCAAATTATAAAATGTCCTGAAAAAACCCTAAAAATCATAAAATGTCCTAGAAAAACCCTAAAAATTAAAACATTCATAAAAACCCTAAAAATCATAAAAATCCAAAAACATGTAATAAATATTGCAATGACACAAACACTTCGGACAAGCATGCAACTTTGGAACTTCAATGAACTCATGACAGGACGAGACTTCAATTGAGAAAACATAACAACATCTGATCAACTTATACACCCAAACCCATTAGCTGTGAGCAAAAATCATTTGGCATGAAACATATTGTTTTCTTGTTTGCTTACTTTCTTTTGATTGCTTTTAATTTTCTTTTTTGGTGACATGTCTTTTAGCTTTTTTGGGATGTCTCTGACTAGAGATTTTATCTCTAGGATGTCTTTGACTAGAAAGGTGAGGATGGGGCATGTTCACTTGTTTGTTGCTTGCGGGATGTTCCTTAGGAATATGATGACATGTCCTAGGACATGATCGCTTAAGATCATCGAGGACATATTGGTCTGATACACACTGAGGCATTCCTTTACTATCTGATATGTTTTCTTTCACGCAATTGGTGTGACTGATTCATTTGGGTCTAATTCATATCCAGATGATTTTTTGCCTTTTGCTATAATAAGCTTGATGATGATACAAACACTAAAAAATCACAAGAATTATCATCACCTTCATATCATCTTTCTCATCACTCATTCTTTTTTCTCATCACTTTTCTTATCTCATCCTCCTTTTCATCTATCTTTTTCACCATTTCTTTCATCATCTTCTTCATTCTTCTTATTGCAGTGAGATTGATCATACACTTTATCCCAACTGATGCATGTCTTTGAATCTTTAATCTCTTTATCAACCAACTTGCTTCTTGCAATCTTCATGCCCCCGAGTCAATAAATCAATCAATCAATCATTGGATCACCTTATCTTGTTCTCGCATCAATCCCTATCAGCTTAATTAGCTTATCAACCTGGATATATTGTTCATTTCCATCAAATGTACATCTTAACTTAATCACTTGCACAATATCAATCATCCAATCTTCTCTCTCGTGATCTATCAAGAGATCAATCTCAATTAGTCTATTTGATCAATCTCTCGAGGGGGCATAACCAATCAATCATCATCCTTACTAGGATACCTCTAGGGCATATACCAGTTGATCATTTTCTTTGAAACAACCCGATAGGCTGCATTGTCTCAAAGAGGGGCAAAATGTAGACACATAAAAATTTCCATTAATTTGTCCTCATTTAATTTCAAATTTCTCTGAACATCGGACGAATCCTTATTATAACACTATTATTTCTTCATAATTCATTATTCATAATTTCTATCTTTCATTATATTATTATTAATACCTCATCATTTATCTATAAAATTTATTAAATAAAACATTATATCATATTCATGTATACGCCTTCATGCATTCACCTTATATACATTTCTCTATTTATTTAATAAAACCCTTTAATATCCCCTCCTGCCACTTACCATTTCCCATTTACCACTCATCTTACATTATCCCATATTCATCCCACAACATGAACTCGCCCAGAGAAAATCTATTTAAGCAAGGCCCCCTCTCTTATTTGGGTATCTCATCTTTATGCGCTAAAACTATGTCAGTTTGCATTCTTCATCATCTTTGCATTTTGAGCACCCATCCACTATCTTGCATTTACATCTTTTAATATATTTTCTTGTGTTTGTATTTTGTTGATCAATCTCACATCTTTTATTTTAAATCTTCATTCTTCATAGCTTCTTGCACTTAGTGTTGAAATATGAGAGCACAAATCTTGAATGGCAAGATCTTGAAGATAGAAGTACAATGGAGTAAATTTCGTAGCATGCATGTGTGTTTTAATTTTAAATATTTGGTTTGCATGTGTTTTCATTGTAGGTACTTCATTGTTTGATGTAAAATCTATCTGAATCTTCTCCCATAAGATATCATATCAGATTTTTTTATCTATAGATACATGTTCTTCTAAATATTTAAAAAACCTAGATCCTATACTATCACACACTCCAATTCCGATCATACCCACTCTAGAGAGTTTCATACAAAATGTTTTCCCATCGTGCCAAAACATGAATACCTTCCAAGAATCCCCCATGCATATCCAAAATCCTACCCTTTCCTTAGAAGTGGCTCCATGTCAAGAGGATAATTTTGAAGAATGAAGAAAAAATCCTATCATAAATCAAGATCAAGACACCAAAACTTTCCAATCCCATCCAATGGTTGACCAAGATCTTATCCCCCTAGAATCCCATGATGATCCTCTTATACCTTTCCATTTTTTCCAAGATGATCCCATTCCATCTCAAGAGCTAAGAATCCTTCCAAGACCTATTCCTAATTCACTTCATAAGCAAGATCATGATGCCTCTTCCACCTTTTCAAATGATCCTATTCAAAATGAAGAGCCAAACACTCTTTCAACTTTATCCAATGGTTCTCTTCCATGTCAAGATCAAAATATCCTTTCATTTCCCTATCATAATCCTCCATATCCTCCACAAGATTACATCTCCCAAGATGAGCATATCATGCCTCCATATTTTCCTAAAGATCCCATCATTTCTCTTAGTCCCTCTAGTGACCCCAACATCTCTATGCAAGTAATTGATGAACCTTTTATAGGTTAAATGGATTCCTCCACTTCCATTAGGTCTAGTATAATTTGTGACCCTATCATTTCTTTCATTCCATATCCATCTCAAAATAGACTCTCCTCTTCTTCCAAAAGCACCGAGTATCCCATTAGTCAAAAGATTGATCAAGGCAAGCAGTCAGGCCTCCATGAACAAGGTGGATCATAATCCCTCCATATCAAATAAAATATTGTTGGTCATGGTCCCAACAATAAAGGTGACTTTCAAGACATTGGTATCCCTATTAAATCCCACATCCCTTCATCTAAGTCCAAATATACACCTACCCCTTCATCCCTTCAATCCATTTTAGGTCCTTATACCCCTCCAACCCTTTTTCAAGATAAACAAAGGCACACATCTTTGAGAACCTTCTCACCATCTACCTACATCACTCCATCCATCAACCCTCCATATAATTCCTATCCACCCATAAATCACATTCCTCTTCCAAGCAATTTGGATGCCAAGCATAAAGTCCATAAATCCACGTGCATTCAAAGATGAACATGTCCCATCTAATTGACATGTAAAACAAAGCAAAATGTAATCCGAAAAGAAAAAGAGATATACAAAAGGCCACAAAGGCCCATTGAGAAAAATAAAGAAAATTCAAAAACCATATGGATTCCTAAGGCACTTGTAGAAGCAATGTGTTCCAAGGAACTGCAAAGGAAAGAAAAATAAAAAACCATGTGGATTCCCAAGCGACTCCTTGAAGCACAACATCCTAAGAAAAAAAAAGAGTTGGCATCCAAGATTGCTATCCCTGTTTGTAAACTTCTGCAACCTTTCAAATCCATTTTGGGTCCTCATGTTCCAAATTCATTGTCATTGCTTCATCAAAATCTAAAAATCCAAAATACACTTCTTCTCCATCACTCCACCACCCCTCAAGGTGTTTTCCAATGTTGACCTTGCCAGCGTTTCCATCTAGCATACACAATTCTTCCAACATCCCATCCATTATCCAACACCTCTTTTTCACCCTTCTATCCCTCTTATCCAATCCTTTGCATAAATTCTTACCCTAGTTCCATCGAATCATCCAATCATCCATCTCATATTTCTTTTTTATTATCCTACCAACATTTTTGAGCATACTTTCGATGGCCATGGTCCATTCTAGCATATTTTTTCAAGGGTACCATCCAAAGAAGAAAAACACTTGAGTCCTTCCATCTCCTATCATGCATCCATTATCTTCCAAAAAGAAAAGGAAATAAATTCATCCATGTGTGAAACCACCTCGGTGGCGCCTTGGGCAAGTACCATGATGAAAACCTGGCAAATAGGCATCATGTGTAATCCATTAATTTCTTGCACTATTCACTGGGGGAAAGTTCCATCCATGCTATCTTATTTTCCACATCCATCTATTATCCCTCATCCTCCATTATCCCTCATTCACTCTATCTACATGCAAATCCCTTTTCCACCTTTGATCTTGATAAGGTTAAGGATCTTTGTAGGCTTTGTGTGCCCTATCTATTGCACCCGATCCACACCCTTAAGCTCCTATCCATTATTTTTTCCATTGCTTGCTTCCATATTTCATTACCAACTTTGATCTTTCTTATCCTATTTGCCTCCTATCCAAATATATCCCTTGATCTTGATCAAAACTAAGGACAAAATGCAAAACATGTTTTCAAAAAAAACCTCTTGACATGTCCATTTCTTTGAACCATATGACATTCATTGCACCATATCGTTGCCTTATATTTCTATATCGTGTCCCTTTGTTTGGATTAACATTTTATCCTATTGAGAGATAGTCCTTGAAAATCACATAAGCTTCCTTCATCATTCACGTATCTATTTCTATTCCATTCATTTATTCCCCCAATCCACATCCCTTTTTCCTTGCTAGACACTAGGGGAAAACATTCAAACAATCTAAAACTCATAAAATGTCCTGAAAAAAATCCTAAAAATCATAAAATGTCCTAAAAAAATTGTAAAAAGTCTTGAAAAAATCATAAAATATCCTGAAGAAATCTAAAAAAATCATAAAATGTCTTGAAAAATGCTAAAAATTATAAAACTTCTCACCAAAATCCAAAACATTTCATAAACATTGTGAAGACACAAACACTTTCTACAAGCACAATCAAACATTAAGCAAACATAATAAAATCCTATCGACTTATCAAACCAAGCACCTTAACTATGGACAAGAGTCATTTTGGCATGAAGCATACTGTCTGTTTGTTTGCTTTTGTCTTTTGATTGTTTCCGATTTATCTTTGGTGACATATCTTTTAGATTTTTCGGGGTGCCTCTGACTAGAGATTTATCTCCAGGATGTCTTTGATTGGAAAGGTTAGGATGGGGCATGTTCACTAGTTTGTTGTTTGTGGATTGTTTCTTAGTAGTATGATGACTTGTCTTAGGACATGATTGTCTAAGATCATCGAGGACGTATGAGTCGCATGTGAACTGGGGCATTCCTTGACTATTTGATGTGTTTTCCTGTATGCAATTGGTATGTTGATTCATTTGGGTCTAAACAATATCCAGATGAGTTTTATCCTTTTGTCATAATAAGCTCAATTATGATATAAGCACTTACAAAGCACAATAATTCTCATCACCTTCATTCCTTTTTCTCATCATCCATCTTCTTGCATCTTCTCATCACTTACATCTCCTTTCATTGCCTGTCGCATCGATCATTTCTCTTTATCTTTTTCTTTCATCATCTTCTCATTTCAATCATTTCTTTCATCATCTTCTCATTTCAATCATTTCTTTCATCATTTTCTTCATCTTGCTTGTTTCAGAGAGATCAATCAAATCACTTTACCCAACTGATTCATGTCTCTCAATCTCTTTATCGATTGCTTTATTATATCAATCAACTTCTTGAAATCTCATTGCCCCTGGATCAATCAATTAATCAACCATTGGATCACCTTATCTTGCACCAGAATCAATCCTTATTAGCTTAATCAACTCAATTAGCTTGATCAACTTATCAAGCTGGATATACTGATCATTCCATCAATTGTTTACTTACAACTCTTAGTTGTGCATTTTCATCAAATGTGCATCTCAGATTAATCACTTGCACAATATCAGTCATCTAATCATTTTCCTGTAATTTATCGAGAGATCAATCTTCTCACAATCTGTTCGATCAATCTCTCGCGAGGGTATATCATAGCAATCATCATCCTTAACATGATATCTCTGGGGCATATATCAGTTGATCAATTTTTCTTTGAAACAATGCAACATACTACATTGTCTCAAAGAGGGGCAAAATGTAGACATGTAAAAATTGTCCTCTTTAGTTGACCTCAATTTTTTCATTAATTAGGTGAATCCATTATTATATAATATTATCCCTTCTTCATTATATTAGTATTCATTATTCTAATAGTATATCTATTTTTCCATTATCTCATTTAGTCCATTAAATAAATACATATTTCATTATTATCATTTATCCATTCCATTTATTTAAAATAAAACAACCTTAATAAACACTCCTTACCACTTACAACTTTCTATTACCACCTATCTTCTCTCTTTACCACTCATTCCTCCTATACCACTAATCTCCCATTATCTCATATTCATCTTTATGCATGATTTCTCCTTGAGGATAGTTATTTAAACCCAACCTCCTCTCTCTTTCAATCATCTAGAATTTTAGTTCACTTTTGCACTCTTGCATTCTTATCTCGCACTTTTGCTTTCTCTAGCTTTCATAATTTAAATTTTTTTAAATCTCCATTTCCTCATAGCCTTTTGTGCATGTGCTTTTGAGAGCAATATGGTTAAAATACAAAATCTTGAGGAATAGGAGAGCAATGGAGTGAATTTTGTGTTTGCATGCCATGTGTTTTTAGATTAGATATATGTATTTGCATGTGTGTGTGATTTGTAGGAACTCCATTGTTGATGTTGGAAGTTTTGTCTTTGATTCAAACCCATTTCCTCCATCTTTAGGAACTTACAGTAGTTCCATCTATTGTGCTCAATGTTGCTCCTCTTGCATCTTGTCTACTATCCCACACATAATGACTAGCTCTATCTTACGTCACATATACATAATGACTAGATCTACCATGCCTCATATATTCATAGGGACTAGCTTCAACATACGACACTCATATATAGTGACTAGCTTCAATTGGTCTCACATACGTAATGAATAGCATATACATAGCGAGAGACTGACATATCCATAATGGCTATATCATTTGTCCATATTGCATCCTAAATAAAAGGAACATTGGTGCATTGCACACTACACCGTGGGTCACATTCTTTTGCTTGGTCTTCTACACCAACACGCAAGTGAAAATAGGATTTAGTGTATCTCATACTACACTGAGTGTCCATCCTCATCTTGACAAGATCGAGAATATCATTTCCATTTCATTATGTACCCAAAATTATACTACAAGATTGGCCCAATTATTTCCTACCTATTCTTCATTAGAAATTCTCTTCCCTGTAGTCCATTGGATGACTAAGCAACAAGTACATCCATCACCAGCATGTAACTAGCCCCTAGGCCTACATGCTCTTATTGTAATTCATCTAATATCCTAGATCAATGCAGGATATCCCTCACCTACATGTAACTAGTGGTATTCATCCTCTAACTAGGTGATATGGCTAATAGTCTACCGATATAGTACACTTTTTGACTACTGTCAATCTCAAGAAGGTAAGCTTATCTTATGTGGGTCATAGGCTTTAATCTTCATTGATCACCTCTGATAGAGAGGACTAGTCTAGGTGTTAGAGGAATTCAATCCTCTACCTATGCCCTCATAGGGTCCCAACTCCATCCATTGTCATAAAAGTTAGCACCTATACTTAGCTTAGTACTATAACTAGAAGAGAGGTTCTTGAATCAGAACAAGTAGATCACAAAGGACCAATCCAAGAGTATATACATAGGGCCTTGTAGGTATAAGATCAAATTTTATAGTCACATAGGATCACTTGAATCCAACATAAGATGACCTCTACTCAATAGATAAACAAGTTGGCTATAAGGTAGTCAACCCCATCACTTCATTCAACTCATTATTAAAAACACTTTATGTATTTGTAGTATCCTAAATTTGTACTCTCTTAAAATTTTGTCCGCATTTGGGCCCTCACCTCAACGTTCGTGTTTTGAGGCTTGACTAGACCTGATTCTGCTCATACTATGCAAATTTGTCACTATTTTCACTTCACACCTCATCTTGCCCTTGATTTTTTGTCTCTGATTAGGCAAGACCAGGGTGTGGCACCCTTTACGACCCAATTTTGGGCCCCTTAATGATCATGAGATTTGAGCAAGAATTCTAGCTCCGTGTTGGCTCATGTCAAAAATTAAGTTGTTTTTTGACGAGAAAGTATAAAAGGAGGTCTACCCCTCTCATTTGATATTCAAAAATAATATTGATCAATCAATTCAAGCAATCAAGCATTCAAGTTCAAGTGAGAAAGAAATTAGTCTTCTTTTGAGCATTGGAGTAGAGATAAAGTCAAGATTCAAGCATTGGAGTTGGCCTTCTTGTTCTATGTTATTGAAGACTTCATGAAACCCTAATTCTATGTGGAGACAAACAAAACTTCACAAGGAAGTATAGAATCTGTGTTTCAATCATTATTCAACATCTCCCTCAAAAGGAGAACATTTCCATTACTGCAATTCAATCACATTTCATTTATGTTTCATGGTTAATTCCAAAACTGGGGATTGACCTAAGGAAAACCACAATTCCCAACCTATCTCTTTTCTCTACTGTGCGTAGGAGTGGGTACGAAGCTATGATCTTTAGAATTGGCTTTATTCATGGTGACGAATCAATCTCCCATTGAAGTGCAAAAAGTGTGGAAGACCAGAGCAACCACCATCCCGGTCCTGACAAATTAGGAGCTCCTTCTAGGAATATATTCGAATACATTTAGATTCCTCAAATAAAAGTTCATGGCTTGATCTGGCGACTATAACTTATTGTTCATGTGTTTTTACATCAATTCCAATACATTTACCCTAATTTCAACATTTTTACAATTTGACTTAAAAGAGGACAATCCAATCTAGTAAATCTAATATAATTCTTAGCCCTTATCCTTACTAATTTGTGGCTAGATCCATTAGATTTACCCCTCTAACTCTAATATTTCCATCATTACAGTATTAAATACAAATGATTGGGTTTTCATATCCATTTCATCACCATCTAATACCCACTTTGACCTCACTTGACGCCTAGTAAAGAGAGAAGGTCAAACCAATTAGGAACAACCTCATAAACTTAGGAGTTATCCCCCCTAGACCCTACCCCTATGGACTTGAGGTCACAGGGGCATCCTTCACCCAAGGACCGCCTACGTTACCACTTCCAAACGAGTCAAAGTGACACGTAGTTCTCCTTACAAGGGTTCTCTCAAAGGATGCCTATACACAAGTTCCCATACACATAGTTTCATTTTCATGCAGTAAGATTTGTTTTAGTGATTTCAACTATTAATAACACTTAACAATATAGAGAGAAAACTAACTCCATTTCTACAGGAAGCACTTCTGTTTGAAATCCACATAAGGAATTCTATATTGAGGTTTTATTGCTCAAGGGGTCAAAAGATATTCTATAACAATATTAAACCTTTACCACAATGCTCAAATACCATTCTAGAGTTATATAACATATCAAATTATTTCATTAAACAAGGACGATGAAACAACATTGAACGAATTTATTTTGCCTATTTTTGCTATAATAGGAATTTCCCAAAATGGTCACATAATTTTGCGTATCTTGATATCTTCTCAATATAACTCTACATCTGATATTTTCAATATCATATGTATCTAAAATCTCAATAGTTACTGGAAAAAAAGATACATTGATAATGGTCTTAAGAAAAATGAGTAATAACTATTTGGTATGGACATAGTTTCTAAAATAATGGCATCATATTCCCACATAATATTTAACATAAGGCCAAGCCTACTAGATACCCTTTACAATATGACAATCCGGTTTCAAGATTGAAGCTAATATCTATGGTACTTTTCTTAGCCAAGGGCTAATATTATAATTATTACTTAAACCTTTGAGGCCACTAGTGGCTATAATATTTTAAGTTGACTACACCCCAATATATTATTTACCCCATATTATGAAAGATGGTCATCAACAAGAGATTTATTAAAGCAATACCATAATTATAGTCGTGGATACATATTCAATGGGACCAAGTTCCCTATAATGAAGGTTTGGTTAAAGTTTTCTCTAAATCGATAACACTAAACATTAATTTAGGAAACCATAACTAACAATTTAGTAACTAATATTGTAGCACCTTTGTTAAAGATATGGTGGTCTCTAATAAGTTGTACCTATTGCAAGGTGTGTGCCCTTGGTCTCCTTGTGTTGTGCAGCGTAGCACTCGGGTTTGTGACATGGCTTAACTACCTCTTGTGGATTCTATAAGTCTAGTGGTTGTATCGGGCATTAACATGTCGATCTTTTGGTGTAACGTCAACTGCACTTGTAACAAGTGGTATCAGATCTTGGTCACAGGTTCAAACCCCTCGCTTGTGCTGGGGGGGATTGTTGCAAGGTGTATGCCCTTGGTCTCCTTGTGATGTTCAGCGTAGTCTTAGGTTTGTGACATGGCTTACCCGCCTCTTGTGGATTCTATAAGTCTAGTGGTTGTATCAGGCATTAATAGGTTGATCTTTTGGTGCAAGAACAACCGCACTTGTAACAGTACCCACTAATATTATTCTTGACCTAGATTGAACATCCTAAAGTTCGCGTTAGCAACATAGCTATTTAAGCTTATAAGTCAACACATAATTACCTTGATGCCAAAAAACCCACTTCCTTTATTTATTGGTTGGTATAGCTCAACTTAACTAGCACCTATTATTTATTATAGTCTGGTACAATGTTAATAACCGATATTGCACTCTTTTGACTTAACATTTGACCATCAAATATTTAAAGGGTTTCTTGACACCAATACCACCAAACTATTAGTTTTAGTTCTCTAACTATATAATAGTCGCACTTGCCACTTGCAACTAATTGTGATCTTAATTTCCAAAAAACATTTGAAGATGCCATGTAACTTGATTACCAATGGTTTGTCTCTTAACTCATTCACATTAAATTAAAGGATAGTTTACTTCTATTTAATCATGCAATAATTTGGTATAACTATAGCAACCTTCCCTGAGTTTTTGTGTTAGTTCCAATATTAGGATTCCTTATTGGTAATTTGGAGGAGTTGATTATGTGTTGCATTGATGTTTTGTCATTGATGTCAACACTAGTTACTTTGGCTGCTTTACCGGTATCCTTTTGGTCCCAGTAGGTTGATTGGTTTCTGGTTGGATTAGATCATGTTAATCCGATATACTCTAGTATGCTTTGGCTTATGGAATTGGCTTAGATCTTCTATTCATGCTACTTAGATTCATGTTCAGTCAGTTGATTTTGATTTGGTGATCCAATGGTATCTTATATGCTGGTAAGCCTGGTTTGTTGATTCGGTGAGGGTTTCATTGAAAGAGCTTTGTTGAAGATATTTTGATATTATGCATAAGTGGTGTTGGTGTGGCTTCTAGTAGGAATTTAGGATGATGGTGGTGATTGTGTTCGAGACTTGGCTGGTTGGGATCATTGCTTTAGCATGTGGACCTAAATTGGATCCGGTTGTATCTAGGTTTTGGACCGACTTAATGTAATGTGTTGTTTGGTCTTCTCGATGGGTCTCTAGGATGACTTATGGGTTGGATATTATTTGTTTGGTCTTAGGCTAACATGTTTTGTAATTATGTAATAGGATTTATTGTCTGGTGGACGACCTTATTGTTTATGGATGAGGGTTTGTATATATATGATCTAAGATCTCATTGTAGATCATGGTAGGATGGTATAGGAGTGAATAATGTAATAATCATTCATGCAGAGGATTTGTTCAATCATTGGTGATCGAGTTGGGTTTATGTAAGATGATTAAGTCCTTCGAAATTGAGCTTAATCAGAACTGTACTCAGGCATTGGAGATGCTATCATTGTTTTTCATTCTTTCTTCCTAATTGTAGTTTGGACTTTTATGTAGTTAGTGAGAGTCCTTTTGTAATGAGCAATGGCTCTAGGTTGTTGGCCTTCCTGCAAGTGCAGGCCCCTCAATTTGTAATCACATACTTACTGCAGAAGAATTATCTCACTGTGGGTAGGCTTTCCACTGTGGTTTTTCCCTTTATCAGTTTTTCCACATACAAATATTGGTGTCATGTGGATGGTATCTATTCTATAATTATTTCTTGTGCTTAATTGGTATATCTTCTATTCTAGTATTGATCTTATGTGTTATGGTAATAAAGTTTTAATTGCTTAATATTCCAGTAATCTGGTGACAACTGATTCACCTCCCCCCCCTCTCAGTTGTCTTCCAGTTATTTGAAGTGTCTAACAATTGGTATCAGAGCTCTATTCCTCTCTGTAGAAGCTTAACCACTTGAGGAAGATCCTATGGCGTCTAATAGTTCAAGTTCATCTACAGTTGTCTTTCAGAGAGAAATTCCTAGGCTTGATGGAACAAATTACAGAGTATGGAAGATTCAGATGGAGACTCATCTAAGATGTCTTGGTAAGGAAATTTGGGAGATCACTAAGAATGGAGTAACACCTTTCAATATGGCATCTGGCAATCCTCCTCTGACAAACTTGGATAAGGAGCTTGAGAATGATTGTAGAGCTAGAGAATCCCTCTTGTGTGCACTTTCTGATCAACAAATAATGGGGTTGACTGACAAATCATCAACAAAAGCTATATGGGACAAGTTGGAGACTCTAAATGAAGGTGACCCTACTGTTAAGATTGCTAAACTTGATGGTTACCAGGTGAGATATGAAAATTTGAAGATGGAAGAAGATGAAAGGATTATGACATTCATGGAAAGGGTAAATGAAATTGTCATGGGAATTCAATGTTGTGGTGGATCTCTGAGTGAAGATGAAATAGTTTCTAAAGTTCTGAGAGCTTTACCACCAGCTTATAAGATGAAGGCTACTACAATTAATTAATTGAGAGTAACGGCTAATACCTCTGTCAATAGGGATATCTTGGTTGGGAAATTATCATCTTTTGAGCTTGAAGAATTTGGACCTTCTGGAGCTGTGAAGTTTGAACTTGCTTTTCATGCATTTACATTATCAACCGATAAGCAAGATTAGAAAGCCTTGTATGCAAAGGAATTTGATGATATGAAGAGAGAAGATGAAGAATTTGAGCAACTTGAAGCCCTATTTGCTAGACGAGTATCTAAAGGACCGGTAGGAAGTAAGTATGAAGGAAAATCACCCTTTAAATATTTTTCATGCAATAAGATAGGTCATTTTTCATCTAAATGTCCTAAAAGGAATTCAATATTTGAAGAAAGAGATATAACTTTTAAGCCTAACCCTAGATATTAGAACAAGCATAAGTAAAAGAAAAATAGAGATAAATCATGTTACTTTGCGGATGAGGAAGGTGTAACTGATTCTGATGATGAACCGACACAAGACTCTGCTAGTGGTTTCGACAATGGAAAGGAATGGGTGTTCTTGGATATCAAAGAAGATGATCTGGCATTGGAAGTGAATGTACCTAAAGAAAAGGCCCTTGCTACTAAAATTGAAGATAAGGATGAATGGGTAATTGACAGTGGATGTTCACATCATATGACTGGAGTTAAAAGGAAGTTTCTATCTTTGCAAGAATTTGATGGCAATTAAATTAGATTTGGAGATGACAAAGCATGCATGATCAAAGGAAGAGGAACTATATCATCAGATGGTAAGCACAATACTGATAATATTCATTGTTTATTATGTTGAAGGTTTAAGATATAATCTTTTGAGTGTAGGACAATTGGTGGATAAGGGATTTCAATTACAATTCAAGGATGGAAAATGCAAAATCATTAATAGATCTAGATTATAAATTGCAATTGGTACTCAGACAAAAGGTAATATATTTCTTTTGAATTCCGGTGAGAAGACATGTTTGATTGCACAAATTGATGAGAGTTGGCTTTGGCATAAAAGACTATGTCATGTGAATTTTGATTGCATGGTAAAGATAAGTTCAACTAAGGCAATTAGAGACATACCTAAGATTGTGAAGCCCTATAATCTGGTATGTAAAGAATGCCAAATGGGAAAATAGGTCAGAACCTCTTTTAATAGTATACGAGACTGTAGCATCCTAAAATTGCGACACTTGCAATTTCGACCGCATTTGGGTCTTCACGATGGTGACGCAACACTGAACCTGAATGGAGACCCTGAAACTTGCTCACGACACCAAAAACTGCATTTTTCCAGCACCCTGGCCTGATCCTCCTTGCACCCCGCTGTCCCTGGAGGTGGGACCATGGCGCCCAACGCCCTGGTCCCTGGCCCTATTTTGGGCCCGGTCTCCTATGGGACTTCAGGCCTTTTTGTTTGCAATTTGGAAAATAACATTTCCTGGTCGGCCTAAGGTTGGGAAAATCAGTCTTTTAACCCTAATTGGCAAGTATATAAACTACTTTTCCTCTCTCATTTTGGGAAGGATGGAAAAAGGGGGAAACGATATTCAAGCATTCAAGCATTCCTTCAAGCAATTGATCATTCTAAGTCTCCATTCAAGGCTAAGTGTTGCATTCAAGACAAGGATTCAACCATTGAAGAGGAGATCACATACTACAACATAAAACATACAACATACAAACAACAACATCTATACCTTCGCATATAAGGATACAAACATCCTTACAACAAGGTTGCAGGTACACGACTGAAATTGAAGATCTGGAATCCTTGTGCAGAGACGAACAGATCCCCCTTCGTTTCGTGGATTTTTTGGAGGACCATGTGCACGCCGGGCGCCATCGTCCCGTCAACTTTTGCTCAAATTTGCAGGACAGTGCCATCTCGACATTTTACTGCTGATTCCAGGTCCGCAGCTTCATATCATATCCCTATCTCTATTTATAAGTGAATCTTTCCTACTTTACATGCATTCCTAGTTCAATCATTCTTTCCACATTTCTTTACAAAAGAGGGTATCCTTGATGTCTTAACCCTTGAAACTCATCTAGAATCCAATCTTGCATTGCGTAGGATTGGATCTTGTGGGTTTCAACCCCTCTTTTGAATGTAAAGTCTACCCTAAGTGAAAACCATCAACCCTAGTGACTCTCCCTTCTCTCTCCACGGAGTTGGGGAGGGGAGAACGACTAGGGTTCGATTTTTCCGCTTTACATTTTGGTGAACCCGACGTGAACATCCTTTCTGATTATTCATAGTTAGATTTGAAAATTGGATTCCTTGATTACATTTCCATGTTTGATCTTTTGCAAAATTTTAGAGGTTAATTGCATAAAAACCCTAAATTTTCTTTTTAAGTAATTAAACTTGTGAAATGTTTAATTGTTAATGCTTGTTTCAGATCTGCCCTTCTATTACAAATTATCAATTCATATTTGTGCTTTAATTTTGAAAATTAAGTGGTTAAGTGTCAAAACCCAAATTTTTGAAACCCTCTTGATTCAACCTTTGCCCGACAATTTCACTGATCAAAACATCTCCAAATCAGCTGTAACTTTGGATTCCGCAATAAAATCACAATATCTTTCATCCCTGAAAATTTGGAAAAAATTTGTGAGGACCGTGTGCACTCCGAGCGCCATCGTCCCCGACATTTTTTTCGAAATTTCGGGAGCTAGATCTTACTGTATTTTTCTGCTAAAATCCAGAATTTTGGCCGATTTTATCAATTTTAACACCTTCAAAATTACAGTCAAAGTTGGTCTAGCGATTGCTTGGATTGAGGCTTCTAATCATTCAAAAATTGTTGAAACTGAAATTCATGTCAAAATTGTGTTTCTTACTATCCTAAATCTGAAAAGTGTGTTATCATTCATTCGAAATTTCAGTGATTTATCCAAATTTTTGCAATTTGTGACTTTTGAAATTAAGTGCTTAATTACAACAACTTTGATTTCCGCTTTCAAAATTGAATTTTGCGTAAAATTGAGTCAACTTTCAAATTTCAAAACTTGCATTGCTTTTGGTATTCCCTCTAAAATAATAAAATTCAAAATTTCAGTTTCCCTCTCTTTTTCAAAATTCAAATTTTGCATTTTTCGACAATCTTGGTAGGGTTCAATTTTGAGATTGCAACTTTAATTTGGCCTATCTACAGATCGTAAAATCACTCAATTTTTTCAGGTTAGCTGTAAAATCATCATAACTTTCATCCCTGCAAATTTCGAAAAAAGTTGCGAGGACCGTGTGCACCCCGAGCGCCATGGTCCCGGACATTTTTTTCGAAATTTCGGGAGATTGTCCTGATTGTATTTAACAGCTTAAATCTAGAAGATTCGCTGGTTTTACTGAAATTTGCTACCTCTAAAATTCAAAATCTTCTCTCTCTCTTTAGTGCATGAGTTTTACAACAATAAGCCCTACTTACACTATTCCCGTTAGACGAAGCCTTAGAATTAAATCTTTCCAAGGTGTAATTACCGAGGAGATGGAACCTAATTTGAATGGCTTTTTTAACGAGGACATGGGTAATTTCTCCAATCGTCTTAATGATGAAGAAGCTCTCCATGAGGTTTCTGTAGAACAACTTTCAAAGTTGGATAACCAATTTGATGATTTTCGACAGTGGATGTCTCAAGAATACCCTGATAGTCAAGCTCTTCCTTTAATTGAGGGTCTAAAACGTATGCTTCAAAGTGATAAGAATGGAATTGATATTTTGTGTGGTATTGCAAACATTGTGGATTCAAATGTGATGCCTATGAAGAGTTGTGCCGAAACTTTGGGTTATACACAACCTCCTACTCAAGATAATCATTCTATTCCTTTGACGACTCCTATTGCTAGTATACCTACTTTTACATCAAACATAATGACTACTTCAATACAAGACATTCCTCCTATGATCACTAATCATGGGAGCAATCCTTCTTCTTCAATCAACCCTCTTCCTTCATTCAATCCAACTCCTTCATTCATTCCTTCAATAAATGTTCCTATTATATCACCACAAATGAACATGACACAAGGAGGCAATTCGTTTTCCATTCCTCCTTGTAGTGTTCCTCCTGTCCAATCATCTCCTATGACTAACTATCATAGTGTCCCACCACCTTACTCTCTACCTTCTTTCAATAACATAACACCTCCATCACAATCTAACACGTCTAATATGAACTTGTCGACTGAAGCAACCATTAACAATCTTGCACAAACTGTCTCTTCTTTACAGCAACAAATTGCCTCTATGAATCAATCTAAGTTTAGTGTGCCCACATTTGATGTTGCGAGCCCACTTTCTCTTGACATTGTTCGTGCTATTCCCCCTAAACATGTTGAAATTCCGCATTTGGAGCTTTATAATTGTAAGGGTGATCCTCTAACACATGTTAAGACCTTTCAAACAATATGTACTGATTTTGCTTATGACCAAAGGTTGCTTGCAAAACTGTTTACTAGAACATTAAGAGACAAAGCCCTACAATGGTATTGCTCATTGCCTTCCTATTCTATTACTTCTTTCGAACAACTTGCAAATGCTTTCATTCAACAATTTCAAAACAATATAAGTCCTAAAGTTACTTTGATTGATTTAATGCATTGTAAACAAGGTGTTAAAGAAAAAGTGACTGATTTCATTGGTAGATATAAGCATTTGTATGCTCAAATTTCCTTTCCAGTGCCTGACAATGATATTCAAAGAATCTTTATTTCTAATTTACAAAAAGACATTAGAGAAAAACTCCTGTTTTCTGAGTTTATTTCTTTCCAACAGTTGTGCGCAACTCTTCACAATTATCAACTGACTGTGAGTCAAATGGAACAATCACATCCTATGGCTCCGAGTGATAAGGGTGATAGTAGTCAACAACCATTTGGGAAGTTTAAACCGAACAGAGAGTCCATTAAATTCAATGAAAACATCATCAACAACAATGTGAATGCAGCATCAGGTGTGTCTCCTATTTCTAAGTTTTTCAGGAAAGAAAGAAAGTTTACTCCTTTGAATGAATCATTGCATAGTATTATGAATAAGTTATTGGAACAAAATGTGCTTACTCTTCCTCCTATAAGGCAAATAGATCCTGCAAAGATTAATTCACCCTATTTTGATAACAAATCTTTTTGTCAATTTCATCGTCAACCTGGGCATGATACTGAAAAATGTTTTGCTTTAAAGGTTAAAATTCAAGATTTGATTGATAATAATACTATCTCTGTTTCTGGAGTGAATGATAAAGGCAATACATCTGTAGCTCCTCCCAACCAAAATCTTCAGATTTTCACTGATCCATTGCCTTCTCATACCTCTAATGCGATTGATACTACTGATTCCTCTGTCTCACCTGATGATCTTGTGTCTATGACTCTGAATGTGATTAACTTTGTGGAGCAGCAAAAAATCCCTAAAGAACGTTCCATCACCTTTGATTCTAGTGAAACTATCAGGGCACCTGATGGTCCTTTATATATAGTTGCAAAAGTCAAGAACACACCTTGCCGTGGAGTGCTTATTGATCCTTCGTGCATGGTTAATGTTGTTACTGAAGAATTTCTTTTTACTTTGCAATTGAATCAAGTGATCTATGACAAAACAGATGTGGTTGTGAAACTATTTGATGCATTTTCTTCTCCTGCAATTGGTTCTATTACATTACCTATTGAGGTCCATAACAAATCCCTTGATGTGGACTTTTCTATTATTCCATCGTCTGAACAATTTCGTGTGAAGCTAGGCTATCCTTGGCTATCTTCCATGAAAGCTATTGCTTCTCCTATCCACAAGTGCTTGAAATTTCCCCATAATGGTGAAGTTGTTACTGTCAATCATAGTCTCTTTAAACCAGCTGAAAGAACTTCTAGCGTTCCTCTTGATTACTTTTGGCCTAAACAATTCCAATCTCTTCCTCCGCGAAGTAATCATCTTTTCAAATCTTATCAAAAGTGGAAAACAGATATGATCCTATCTCTAAGTGAACCTAGAACACCCAAACTTGATATTCCTATCATTCTTGAGAAGGAAGTTCTTCCTTTGAAAGATAAAACCAATGTCTTTCCTCAAGAAGATTCCCAACCCATTCCTATGGATGTGACTATGCCTATATCTAATAAACCTCCTAAGAGTAGACCTATACCTCCTCGTCATGATGGACTTGGTCTCCTTCCTAAACCAAATATTCCTCCCTTATATGGAGCAGTTCCTCCTCCTTCCTTTTATGGAGAGAAGAGACTTTCCTCTTCTCCTATTGTTCAACCTAAGAGACCACAACCTAAACACCCAAGTGATAAGGATGAGAACATTCCTCCTCCTCAATCTTCTCAACTTCCTACTAAGACTAGACGAAATCGTTCTGCACGTGAACGCCGATGAAAGTGTCATCTTAGAGCTCAAGCAGCTGCCTCTCAAACTTTGCAATCCCTAAAAACACCTTCAACAAGCATTATTCCATTTTCTCCTCAGCTGACGATTGAGCCGAAATCTCCTAAACATAAGATGCATGATGGTCTTGATCCTGTGCAAGTTAAAGATCCTGTTTTCATAAATCTTGATGATGATATAGATGAAAATGTTATTCATGATGAAAATGTTACTCCTGTTCATTCTGATAGTGAATATGAATATGTTGATGTTGATAACCATTTATCTAACGAATTTTCTAAAGCACTTATCCTAGCTCCTAGACAAGAACACCGTGGCTTGGGATATGAACATAGCCCTTGTTTGGATCTTGTGATAGCTCCATCTACTGTGTTGGATGTTCCTCGTCTAGCGTGTTCCCTACCTTCCCAAAACATTGATCAGCAAGATCGGGGGGTAGATGACGTGCTAGACCAGTTTCATTAGCATAGCAGATTCTCTCCCCCTCTCTTTTGTTACTTCTTCTATATGTTATTCTCATTCTTCTATTTGTTGTCCTTAGTGTTGTCTACTTGAGGACGATGCAAAACATTGAGATCTCTTTTGGTCTCTCTCATGTTGACTCAAAAGACACATGTGTTCCCTTCTTCTAGGTGACCTTCCTTGATTGGGGAATGAAGAACAATTATGCATACATACATATGATATACATGAATTATCATACAGCATACTGACCCCAAGGAAAGCGAAGTCACCTTGTGCTTTGTGTTTTGTGTCTATTATCCTTGGGCTTATCTCACACTTGGGGGCTAAATCCTTGTGATAACGTGCTCCTTTCTCATTTCTTATATGTATCACTACCTTAAAGCAATCACCCCCGGTGAGGCGTGTGCAATCGCTTTAACGTAGGGGGGCATACATCTCGTCCATATCTTTTCAAGATACTTGAAAATTTCTTGGCAAATTTAGCCTTGCCTTGAAAATTTTTGATACCTTTCTTGCATGACTCATAGTGAGGGAACCTTACTACTGACAGTCATGGTTATCCCTCGTGATCTTCCCTTTTACTTTGTCAATCGAAGTCGTAAGATCCTTAGTCCACTGGGGGCTTGGTGTATCTTGCCTCCTTGACGTGGTGAAAGTTTTTCAATGTTGTTTCCTTGTACTTTACCGGAAGTATGAGCGTACGCTTATACTCCCGCTAAAGTGGGGGCTAAATGTAGCGTCCTAAAATTGTGACACTTGCAATTTCAACCGCATTTGGGTCTTCACGATGGCGACGCAACACTGAACCTGAATGGAGACCCCGAAACTTGCTCACGACACCAAAAACTGCATTTTTCCAGCACCCTGGCCTGATCCTCCTTGCACCCCGCTGTCCCTGGAGGTGGGACCATGGCGCTCAGCGCCCTGGTCCTTCAGGACTAGGGCACCTAGTGCCCTGGTCCCCCAGGACCATGGCGCCCAGCGCCCTTGTCCCTGGCCCTATTTTGGGCCCAGTCTCCTATGGGACTTCGGGCCTTTTTGTTTGCAATTTGGAAAATAACATTTCCTGGTCGGCCTAAGGTCTAGAAAATTAGTCTTTTAACCCTAATTGGCAAGTATATAAACTACTTTTCCTCTCTCATTTTGGGAAGGATGGAAAAAGGGGGAAACGATATTCAAGCATTCAAGCATTCCTTCAAGCAATTGATCATTCTAAGTCTCCATTCAAGGCTAAGTGTTGCATTCAAGACAAGGATTCAACCATTGAAGAGGAGATCACATACTACAACATACAACATACAACATACAAACAACAACATCTATACCTTCGCATATAAGGATACAAACATCCTTACAACAAGGTTGCAGGTACGCGGCTGAAATTGAAGATCCGGAATCCTTGTGCAGAGACGAACAGATCCCCCTTCATTTCGTGGATTTTTCGGAGGACCGTGTGCACGCCGGGCACCATCGTCCCGTCAACTTTTGCTCAAATTTGCAGGACAACGCCGTCTCGACATTTTATTGCTGATTCCAGGTCCGCAGCTTCATATCATATCCCTATCTCTGTTTATAAGTGAATCTTTCCTACTTTACATGCATTCCTAGTTCAATCATTCTTTCCACATTTCTTTACAAAAGAGGGTATCCTTGATGTCTTAACCCTTGAAACTCATCTAGAATCCAATCTTGCATTGCGTGGGATTGGATCTTGTGGGTTTCAACCCCTCTTTTGAATGTAAAGTCTCCCCTAAGTGAAAACCATCAACCCTAGTGACTCTCCCTTCTCTCTCCACGGAGTTGGGGAGGGGAGAACGACTAGGGTTCGATTTTTCCACTTTACAGAGACAAATCTAATGATGTTATTGATCTTATTCATACTGATTTGTGTGGTCCTGCTAGAATTAAAAAAATTCAAGGTGATAGATATTTTATGCTAATCATTGATGATTATTCTAGAATGATGTGGGTTACTTTTCTAAAGGAAAAATCTGAGGCTTTTGAAAAGTTTAAAATCTTTAAAGCTAAGGTTGAAACTGAGATAGGATTGAATATTAAGTGCTTAAGGTCAGATCATGGTGGAGAATTTAGTAACTTTTGTGAGAATCATGGCATAAGGAGACAATTTTCTACTCCCCGGACATCTCAGTAGAATGGAGTTGTGGAAAGAAAGAACAAAACTATCTTGGATGTTGCTAGAACCATGATGATGTAAGCTAATATACCTCATATATACTGGAGAGAAGCAGTGAGCACAATAGTTTATACATTCAACAGAGTTCATATCAAAGGAGAAACCGGTAAGACACTTTATGAGTTATGGTTTGGCAATACACCTACAGTTAAGTATTTCAAAATCTTTGGTAGTAAATGTTATATCAAGAGAGATGATTTCATTGGAAAATTTGATCCTAGATGTGATGAAGGAATATTTCTTGGTTATTCTAATGAAAGAAAAGCATATAGATGCTATAACAAAAGATTGCTGAGAACTGTGGAGAGCGCTAATGTCAAGGTGGATGAGCAAAATAGAAGTCAAATCAGAATTTATGAGCAAGAACCGGTAGTGGAAATGATCATAATTGAATTGGTAACACCTTTACCAGAACAAAATATTGAACCAGTTATTCTGACAGTATCATAAAAATCAACAGTAACTGAAGAACATGGAAGAGGAACAGAGAGTTAGAAGACTCCTAGATATGTAAGGTTGAATCATTCAGAAGATCAGATCATTGGGGATGAGAATAATAGAGTGATGACAAGAAGAAGATTGGCAGCTAATGAGGTATGTTTAATTTCTCAAGTTGAATTGGTATCAATAATTGAAGCATGCAAAGATGAATGTTGGATGAAAGCTATGGAAGAAGAATTAGATCAAATAGAAAAGAATAACACATGGACTTTAGTTCCCCGAACTAAAAATAAGAATGTTATTGGAACTAAATGGGTATTTAGGAATAAATTAAATGAAGATGGAAAAGTTGTGAGGAATAAAGCTAGATTGGTGTGTAAAGGATATTCTCAGAAGGAAGGAATTGATTATGGTGAAACTTTTGCATCTGTAGCTAGGATTGAAGCTGTAAGATTATTTCTTACCTATGCTGCACATAAAAACTACAAGGTTTATCAAATGGATTTTAAGTGTGCTTTTCTGAATGGGGATCTTGATGAGGAAGTTTATATTGAGCAACCTGATGGTTTTTCATTTTCAGATGATAAAAACATGGTTTGCAGGTTAAAGAAAACCTTATATGGATTGAAAGAGACACCTAGAGCTTGGTAGGCAAGGTTGGACAACTATCTTTTAAAGCTTGGTTTCACTAAAGGTAATGCTAACAATGATATATATTATAAAGTCACTAATGATGATATACTTATTATTGAGGTCTTTGTTGATGACATCATTTTTGGAGGTGAAGATAAGTTGTGCATGAAATTTTCTGACAATAAGGAGAATGGATTTGAGATGTCTATGATTGGGGAAATGAAATTCTTCTTAGGTTTGCAGATTACTCAGATTGATAAAAGTATTTTCATCTATCAAACTAAGTATGCTAGGGAGATGTTGAAGAAATTTGGTATGAAAAATTCTAAACCGGTTAGTACTCTTATGGTTACAAGTGAGAAATTGACAAGGAAAAATGAATCGACACTGGTAAATCCTACAAGATACAAGTCTATGATTGGAGGTCTGCTATATTTGACTCAGACTAGACCAGCCATAATGAATGTTGTTTGCATTGCATCAAGATATCAAAGTGATCCTAGAGAAAATCATGAGAGTGCGGTGAAAAGGATTTTTAGATACTTACAAGGAACATCTGAATATGGTTTGTGGTACCTTAAAGATGATGACTTTACTTTATGTGCATATACAGATGCAAATTGGGTAGGTGATGTTGATGACTGGAAAAGTACTTCCGGTGTAGCTTTGTTTGTTGGAAAGAAACTTATTTCATGGATCAACAAGAAACAATCATGTACTTCTTTATCTACTGCTGAAGTTGAGTATGTTGTTGCTGCTACTAACTGTACACAAGTTCTATGGATGAAGCAAATTTTGAAGGACATAAAAGTGCATTGCAATGGATTGGTAGTTATTCACTATGATAACTCTGCTGCTATTGACATATCAAAGAATCTGGTATTTCACTCTAAGACAAAGCACATATCTATCAAGTGTAACTTTTTTAAGGAAAAGGTAGAATAAAGTGAAGTTAGATTGGCTTATGTGAACACTAAAGAGCAGATTGCAGACATCTTCACTAAACCTTTGCCTAAAGAATCTTTGGAGTACCTCAGAGACAGATTAGGGGCTTTTACCCCTCTAACAGAAAATTGATTGATGCTATTTGGCATCAGCCTGATATGCATTATTAGAGCTATTATTCATTCTGGTTTGATGTGATGATGCTACTCAAGGGGAGTAGTTAGTCTTGTGATTCAGTGGTTTATGATTTTGCTTTGATATTTATGTCAGATCTCTAACATTGATGTCAAAGGGGGAGAGATATTCATGTGAAAAACTTAAGGAGCTATATACATTAGAAGGAGAAATTTGCAGAACTTAACTGAGATATCATCTACAGGGAGAGTATGGATTAGAACTTCAATTCTATATTCTTGTGTGGGAGATTTGTTTGGCATTTCTTGGCACTTGGATGTTTTTCACATCTAGTGTTGCCATTAATGCCAAAGGGGGAGATTATTGGCAATTTGGAGGAATTGATTATGTGTTGCATTGATGTTTTGTCATTGATATCAACACTAGTTGCTTTGGTTGCTTTACAGGTATCCTTTTGGTCTTGGTAGGTTGATTGGTTTCTGGTTGGATTAGATCATGTTAATCCGGTATACTCTGGTATGCTTTGGCTTATGGAATTGTCTTAGATCTGCTATTCATGCTACTCAGATTCATGTCCAATCAATTGGTTTTGATTTGGTGATCAGGTGCTATCTTATATGCTGGTAAGCCTAGTTTGTTGATTCGGTGAGGGTTCTACTGATAGAGCTTTGTTGAAGATCTTCTGATATTATGCATAAGTGGTGTTGGTGCGGCTTTTAGTAGGGATTCAGGATGCTGATGGTGATTGTGTTTGAGACTTGGTTGATTGGGATCATTGCTTTAGCGTGTGTGGACCTAGATTGGGTCCGGTTGTATCTAGGTTTTGGACCGACTTAATGTAATGTGTTGTTTGGTCTTCTCGATGGGTTTCCAGGATGACTTATGGGTTGGATATTATTTGTTTGGTCTCAAGCTAACATGTTTTGTAAATATGTAATAGGATTTATTTTCTGGTGGCCGACCTTATTGTTATGGTCAAGGGTTTGTATATATATGATGTAAGATCTCATTGTAGATTGTGGTAGGATGGTATAGGAGTGAATAATGTAATAATCATTCATGCAGAGGATTTGGTCGATCATTGGTGATTGTGTTGGGTTTATGTAAGAGGATTAAGTCCTCTAGTATTGAGCTTAACCAAAACTGTACTTGGGCATTGGAGATGCTATCATTGTAGTTCATTCTTTCTTCCAGATTGTAGCCTGGATTTTTATGTAGTCAATGAGACTCCTTTTGTAATGAGCAGTGTGCTCTAGGTTGTTGGCCTTGCTGCAAATGCAGGCCCCTCAATTTGTAATCACATACTTATAGCATAAGTATTATTTGACTGTGGGTAGGCTTCTCACCATGGTTTTTCCCTTTACTAGGTTTTCCACGTACAAATCTTGGTGTCATGTGGATGGTATCTATTCTCTAATTTTTGCTTGTGCTTAATTGGTATATATGTTATTCCAGTATTGATCTTATGTGTTCTGGTAATAAAGTTTTAATTTCTTAATGTTCTGGTAATCTGGTGACAACTAATTCACACCCCCCCCTCTTAGTTGTCTTCCGGTTATTTGAACTGTTTAACATTCCTATACCTAGAAGGTATATAGTCATCATGTGGTCATATAAAGTATTTATCCACTACTTGAAGAAATTACTAAGAGTGTCATCATGCAACATTAAATATGATTTCAATATAGTTTTAGTTTCAATAATGAAGACTTTGTTAAGTATCCATAAGCCTAAGCTCATACTAAATAAGTATTGAACAAATACGATTATTTTAATATGATCTTAAGAGGAACACAATGTTCTAAGATGTATATATGAACTTACTCTCATTGACAATGATTACACAATAAATCCTTTTAATATCATTATATACACCCCACATATTATTGCAATGAGGTATTCTATGCTTTTTTTAACTAAAGTCATGAACTACAAGTTGAAAACAAATTAAATCTACAAATATGATCATGATTGTATAATAGAGTTTAGTACAGGTATGATTATGTCTAGTTTGCAAACAATTGTTAAATATCTCATCATAAGAGCATTGGGTTTATTTTCGCCATTATGAGTAGTAAAAGAGATATAATAATCCAATGATTTAAATTTAACTATATTAAATTCTATTTTAGATTAAAAAATCATTATTAGAAACTTAAATGGATCAAAGTTTTAGAAATAAATTGTTTGTATATATGCTTTTGAACCCATTATAAGAAAATCAGGGAACTATAACAACATGATGTATTTTATAGGAAAATGATAAAGCACTTTTCGATTGCGTAAGTTTTGCAACTACAATTCATAATGTAATCAATCAGAAATTAGAGAGAAATCACGAATCCCTATCCTAACAGAATTCAAACAAAAACTCAATGAAATATAGATGCATATAGAATAATTCTAAACACTATAGAACTCCCTATTATGCATCATGACTTCCATTGCTCTTCTCTTCTTTGTGGTATGGTGGCTCTTAGATATTGCGCTAGCAACCTGCAAATGACGCAAAGATTCAAAGTTCGTGATTGATTGTGATGGAGATTGAATGCTCAATTTATAGATTATTGGGGAGGATTGAAGGAGAGGCGGAACTCAGGGGAGCTCATATGCTTATTGATAGTTGAATTGCTAATTTAGAGGTGGAACTCAATAGATTAAATAGATTAAATGAGTTAACTGATTGAGAAAAAAGATGATTGAAAGATGAAAAATAATGATTGGAGGATAATTAATTGATGAAAAAGAAAGCTTTATTTAGAAAAAGCTAACTAGAAGATAGAAATAGAATGATTGGAGAGAATTAAAGAAATGATGCAATTAATCAATTAATTGAAAATATCAATTAAATAGATGGAATAGTTAACTAATTGAAAGATGAAAAAGAATGATTAGAGGAGAATTGATTGATGACAAAGAAAGCTTTATTTAGAAAAAGCTAAGTAGAAGATAGAAAAAGAATTATTGGAGGAAAAATAAAGAAATGATGTAATTAATCAATTAATTGCAATAATCAATTAAAATAGATTGAATAGTTAACACTTAACTGATTGAAAGCTTTATTTAGAAAAAAACAAAGTGGAAGATAGAAATAGGAATTGGAAAGATAATTGATTTAATTAATTAATTAATTGAATTAATTAATTTAGCATGTGCTTGAACTTTGACTTTGCTTTTCAATTTAATCTTTGCATGATAATTAATTTAAATATTTAATTTATTTTAATTCAATTTGTTATTTGAATATATTTAGAACTTGACTTTGATTTTCAATTTGATTTTTGAAATCATGCACAGGTATTTGAAATTAGAAGAATTTGAAATTATTAGAAGGAATTAGAAGAAATAATTAAATGAAATTAGAATTTGGGGGTTTGGAATTTGAATTTGAATTAGAAGAATAAATTGGTTAATTAAATAATTTAAAGAAATTATTTAATTATTTAGAAATTGAATTTAATTAAATAATAAAGATTATTTAAAATAAAGGATTAATATCACAATTAATTAAATAACAAATATTTAATTAATATTTAGAAAAAGGGTTAATGATTAAATGATTATAAATAGAAATTGAAAATTAATTTATTTAAATAATAAAGATTATTTAAATTGAGGGATTAATAATCATAATTAATTAAATAATAAATATTTAATTAAAATTAGAAAATGGTTTAAATAATTAAATGATGATAGAATTGAAATAGAAATAATTAGTAAGATGACAAGGAAATATGAAATTAGAAAAATAAGATTAATTAACTTAATTAAATAATTATTTAATTAATTGGACAAATAATCAGTACATGATTAATGAGACATTTTTAGGTGTCTACACATATACTATTAGGAGGCTTATCTTTAGCATATACAAATCATACACTAATAGGGGCGTGTCATATTTGTTTTACCATCAATATCAACCTTATATATTGCCTCCACCTTATGCAACCACAACTTGTTTGTAAAATACCAAAGACTTGAATCTTGATGTTAATAAGGGGAATTCTAGAGAACAACTGTATATGTTTTTATAAGAAGGATCCTATATTTTCTAATTCTATCCTAACCTGATATCCCAAAAATATTAAATTATATCTAGAAATCAAATTGAATGAACAATCACACATTCTTAAAGATAGAATATAGTGCTTGATTTGTGAAATCATTCAGGCACAAGATCATAGAGGAAGAAAAGCAAAGAACCATCAATTGAGTACGTGTCTTCTAATATTGTTACAACTAAGGCTTCTGAACATAAAGCTATGTTATCTATTTCGATTGCTCATAGTAGGCCTCCTTTAGTAGGTATGTTATTGTAGACACCTAAATTTGATTAATTTAGTTAATTGAATTTGGCTATCCCAAGTGTTCCTTTAATTAAATAATTACACATTATTTATTTAATTAGTGGCCCCTCCTTCTAGGTAATTAATCTTATTAATTATGTTATAGTTCTCCTTTAATTAATCATTTGACAATCATAAATCATTTAATAAATTAAATTTGACCCTTTTCTTCTATTAAATAAATCAAATGCATAATTTGATTATTTAATTCACTTTTGTCCCTTCCTTATAATATTCCCTAATAGAATTAATTAATTAATTCTATTTTCCCACATGTCTCCTAACTCTAACCCTTATCTAGCCCTTCCTTTAGCCTAACCCATTTAATTAATCAAGGGTTTTAGTCAACCCTATCCCTTATCCCTCATCATATGTGTGTTCATTCCCAAAATATCCCAAATTTCCAAAAATTTGGGATATCTTTGAATTTGGGAAAATTTCCTAAAATTTGGGAAAATATCCCAAATATCCTAAATCATGGAAATATCCTCATTTTTGGGATAGAACCTAATTTCCTAAAATTTGGGAAAATATCCCAAATATCCTAAACATGGAAATATCCTCATTTTTGGGGGAACTAAATTTCCCAAAATTTGGGAAAATATCTCAAATATCCTAAACCATGGGAATATCTCTATTTTGGAATCTCTTGTGGAATAGAACCTTCCTATCTGGGTGTCTCATGTTACCAAATAGGCATGTGTCCTTAGAAACACATGTCATTCCTTACAATGACACATGTCATTTGCATCCATGACACATGCCCTTCTCAACGACACCTGTCTCATTCTTATGCCTCTCCATCTCTCGTTCTATCCTATTTAAACCCCCCAGCTTCTTTCCTTGTTCATCCACTTTCATTTTCCATACTATCATAATGCAGAATTGTTCATCCACTTTCATCTCATAACCTCATAATGCAGAATTATTCACTCACCATTTTCCACATCCATTAAGCATCTCATATCCATCTTGCATCTTATTTTAGCTTAATATCCATCTTGCATTCACTATCATGGAGCAGAATTGTGTATCTATCATATAGAAAGCACACATCAAATCAGGGGACTATCAGATTGAAGGATAATCTAGAATTTGTAGTTTAATTGCTTCTATTTCGTTTATCTGATTTTCTTCCTTCTTTACATCCTAATCTTGAGTGTGGTTGAAATATGTGTTTGTTGATTGTTTAGTTCATCTTTTCAGTGTCTTTAGTTTAAATTCACAATTTTCTGCATACATTTTTGGCATGCCCTATGGGACCCACTTCATGGGTCATTTTAATCATTTGTTGTTGTTTTAGTGATTTTTGAATCAAAGGTTTTGGCACTTGGAGGCAAGAAATTACTTTTCACATTATTGACTGGGATTTTGCATGTGTATCCTCAATATTTCGCATCCGTCTTGACCCTTATTCACGTCAGTTTTGCCAGTGTGTCGCATTCGTCCATATAATATTTCACATATTCTTGTCGAGTGTTTCACATACATCATGGGTAAAAGTGGGTAAGTAAGTTGTTTTTGTTATTTTTGGGGTCACCTATCAATTTTCAATGCTAATTTGCTTGCAGTTCTAAGAAAATTTTCTGAATGGGGCAAGTAAATAAGTTTGCAATTTTTTAATTATATGGCTCGTAGTGTTAAGATTAAGTGTGCATGATCTTGACAAGTAGTAGAATGCAAACAACTACATGAACAACATGTTAGGGCCTTTCAAGTAGATTAGATGATTAACAAACGAGAAGAATAGACCAAGTATTTTCAATACTGGCAACAAATCCTATCTTACATATAGAAATACATCATGCTTCCGAGACTGTGATTATATTTTTAACCGTGATATGTGAAAAACTAATCCATCTATTTGCAGGACCTAATTTGTAAGTTTTACACAGAAACTGGTTTTGCATTTGTGTTGTTACTATTTTGCATTCATTGTGATAGGGTTTCATATTAGTTCAAACAAAATTTTGCATTCATTCAAACATAATTTCTCATTTGCACTAGTTCTATTTCACATTCGTCCAGGTTATGTGTCGTATTTAGCTAGTAAAGTTATTTTTGTTTTGTCTTTGTTAATTTCTATCTTTTGGGGTTATTATGTGTTACCAATAATCTGACTACAACATGTGGCAGAGTGGAGTGCAACAAAGGTGTTTTGATTGGTCAAATACATAAATAATACTTCAAACTACTAATTACTTGCTCGCAGAGGTATATTAGGAGAGTGTTTTTTGTTTAGAGTAAACAATATTGAATTGGCGCTTAAATGAATCAGTGTCTTTTGTGTATGACACACTTGTGTGTGTGAGCAGGCCTACTATTAACACACACTATCCTCTCCCCTAGCTCTCATGGTCCTGGGTGCAAGAGAAAAGTGTTAATGGCATTCGATCTTTACTTTTTAGGTAGAAGGGTCTGCCTCTCGTGTAGACTATAAGGCCGGGTGAGAGGGAACGACCCAAGTGGTACTCTTTCAGTCCACTATATAAATATTTGTGATTTTGGTAGAAGCCACAATCAACTCGCATTGTTGTGTTCTACTGATGGTTTCCCTCAATATCTACACACAAACACCTTCGTGATCTTGATGAAAGCCAAAATCCCCTGGTGCTTGTGTGGTAGATGCATAAAAACTTGTGTTCTACAGGCTATGATTATCATCTCCAGAAGTATTGATTTGCATTGTCACTTTTATCCCCACATTTGGTCTCACCTTTGGTCTCACATCCTTAATTGCAAATCTACATCATGTTTTTAGCGACTATTATCACTAGTTCTTTTGACTATTTTAAATTTAGGGCTTAGTTTACATCATTGTGGTCCTGTTACTTCAAGCTAAAGGTCTAGTCCACAGTTAATCTTTTTTCTTGAGTGTATCCTCTTGAGTAGCTTTGTGGTCATGTCATTCAAATTAGATTTATCCATTTGTAATTTGAGTACCAAATCATCCTAATCAATCATCTTGTCCATCCTTTTGTCCATCAATCAGTTAATCAAAATATTTGAATTTAGCTTAGTTCATGTCCATCACCACTTGATCTTGGTATAGACAAGAAATGGAACAACAATATTCTCAGTTAGGAGTAGGGGCATCTGATCCACAATTGAATCTCGATTTGGGTGTTAACCCTATTGTACCAAAAAGTGTCCCTATCAGTTTTGATCCACTTAATCCAGTTGTCCCTAAAGAAACTATGGTTAATCAACCAGATGAGACTAAACATTCTAGTTAATTTGATCAATTTATTTCAAACCCAGACAATGCTCAAATGGTCGATGAAATCATTGAAAAACACAAAAATCAAATCTTTGCTAATATGGTTGCCCAAGATATGACCATTGCATCAACTGATACACCTGTAACTGTTAATCCTCAAGGGCCATCTCAATAGCAAGCACCTTCACAACAACCCCCATTAGTGCCACTTTCAGTCCAACCCTCGATAACACCACCACAACAAAGTATCTCATTTGCATCTATAGGACCACCACCCATGGGTACGATGGAAATACATTATCAATCTTTTTACAATACTTCATCAGGTTTTATGCCATCTCTAGTCTCAGGGAGAACCATCTATGTAGCTCACTACTTCAATTCCCATTGTTGCTCAAATACCAATTACTTCTAGTGTAGTACATACGACTCCTGTTATCAATCCAGTCACAAGACCATTGAATTTATCTTCTACAAAAATGCCAACTTGGACCACACAAATGTCAGGTTATCCTCCACCATCTGGTATGCAGGCCATGACTAGGAGCATGAGTTATATAGTGCCAACATCATCTATGTCCCTGCTTGTACAATATATGCCACAAATTGTTAGTATGCCTCAACATCAACCTCAAGTGACTATGCCACCTATTGTCTCACAACCACAATTTAGTTACTTGCAAGTGTCATCTTTATCTTGTATTGTTCCAAATGTACAACAATTTGTAGGTGGTATTCCTCAAAATCCTCCATCATATAATACGCCACAATCTAATGTATCTCATCCAAGCTATATTTGAGGTAGTTATCTACAAGGTAGTGGTCCTTATATTCAACAACCTCAAAATGTGCATTATCAACAACAATGCATTCCTTCACAATAGAATGTGGCAACTTACTCATAGCCACCTTAATATAAACAAAAACAATCACCCCAATATCAACAACAAATGCCTTTTGTTTAGAAAAATGTTCTTGTTTATCAAAACATGACATGCTATCAATATCCGCAACAATTACCAAGATATGTTTGCCCATCTCAAATGGCATAGCAAACACCACTTTATCAACCAACAACACCATCTCTTGAACCGTCCCTAGTTAACATTGAATGGGAAGAAATGAAGGCAACTCTCAAAACTTTACAAGACAATAATTCTAAGAAGGTTATCAGATTTGATGATCTTTGTCCATATCCATTTGATAAGTCAATAACATCAATGCCATTCCCCAAATATTTTGAAACACCAAAATTTGATAAATACAAGGGGAAAGGTGATCCACGTCATCACATCAAGGAATTCTACATGACCTATCAAAAAGTCACATATTGTGATAATTATCTCCTACAACTCTTTCCTAAGAGTCTCAGTGGTCCATCCTTAGAATGGTTTTCCAAGTTACCATTTGGCATCATCACTACATTCACAGACCTATCAGAGAGATTTGTGGCCCCATTATCATTACAATGTGGAAAGTGATATTTACATGCTTGATCTTTGTCAAGCCAAAGAGAAAGGAGGTGAGAGCCTTTTGGGCTATATTCAAAGATGGAGAGCACTTGTTGGTCGTCTCCCTTGTATAGTACCTGACACTCAATTGGTTTTGATATTCATCAGTAATTTACATCCAAAGCTTTCATATCAAATTCGCTTAAACTGTGCAACTACATTCAAAGATATCATGTCCAAGGGACCATCAATAGAAAAAGCCTTGATTGATGAAGGAATCATCAAGCTTTAGAAAGAGACTTCCAACAAAATAAGTGGGGACAAACAAAGATAATGAAACAAAAACAAGAATGTTGTAGTCCAGATGGTGTTACTAATTCCAAGATAGTTCAAATGGTTGTGGCTTCCAAACCATCACCTGCACAAGCATAATCAACAATCATATGCCAATCCATCACCAACAATACATGTCAATTCGCCACCTTAGGTATCATTATCCTCAAATGCTGACATCACATGTGCAAACTAATCATACAAATGCCATCATTGTTTCTCAATCTCCTCCTCGACAAACAAATTATAACAACCCAAGACATTAGTTTACACCTATGAGGGAACCCTTGGATGTGATCTTCAACTGTATGGAACAACATAATATGGTTGTGTATTCACAAACAATACAGTTTGATGAGTTTAAACCTAAGCTTGATTGGTATAAAGAGAATGAGTTTTGTGCTTATCATCATGTCAAGGGTCATGCGATGAACAAATGCATGAAGCTTAAGCATCTAGTCAAAGATCTTATTAACAAGGTAAAAATTGATGTTGACCCTACTACAAAAAATTCACCTAATGTGAACCTAGGTATGTATAAGGATGCCCTTCCTAAACATCAAGGAGAGGCTAGTACGTCAAATGCAAGTCAATCTCGCACAACCAATAACATTAGCTATAAAAAATTCATGTTTGACTATGGTGTTACGATAGGTTGTATTACCCAGGTAGAAGAGCATGTCAATGTGATTCATGTTAAGGGAGTTGATACTCAATGTGCCGCAACCACTAAAAGAGATCATATGATAGTTATTGGATCTCCACATCCTACCACACCTCTGGTTCTTGTGCCAACACAAAACAATATTCTTGAACACTTAGGGAAGACCCCTAGACAAATTTCTATTTTGGATTTGTTAAAATCTTCACCTAATCATCAGGAGATTCTTAACCCTGCATTACAAGAAACCCATGTGCTAAGAAACATAGATCCTACACAATTCCAAGATTTATTAGTACATTTATCTTCCACCTACCATCTTAGTTTCACTCAATTTGATGTCATGGTGCTTGATACTAATCATAATTGTCCACTTAATATCGAAGCCATTATCGAGCACTATAAAGTAAAGCAAGTTCTAATTGATAATGGTTCTACCATAAATCTTTGTACTTAAAAATTTCTTACACAAGTAAGGTATACTATCATCGATTTCCATAACCAATGCATCACTATCAAAGCACATGATAATGTAGAAAGAAGCTCAGTGGAGATGATCAATCTTCCAATTCAGGTGGGCCCGTTAACATAGGATACTCTTTCTCATGTTATTGATCTTGATCCTCCATTTAACATCCTTCTTGGTCGCTTGTGGATTCATGCCATGTAGGCCGTGCCATCCACTTATCACAAATGTCTCAAATTTCCATATCAAGGTTGTGAAATAACCATTCGTGGTGACATTCAACCATTTGAGTATTGTTGCACTCTTGAGGCATCTTCCCCATATTCCCGTAATTGTGTAGGTATCAACGTTGGGATCCCTCAAAATACTCCATCATCCTCATATTTTGACCTTGATTCCAAACTTATCGTTGTTAAAGAAAAAAATTCTATTTCATTTATCTTTTCCTAGCTCAAGATTAACAATGTCAGGTGCGGTGAATATGCTCTACAAGGAACCCTTGCAGTGGGTGCATTACCTCTATATCCTCATACTCATGGAAAACCTACCAAAGAGAAGAAGAAGAAAGAACACGTGGTCAAAATGTGTGTTTCTACTACATTCCAATCTCATGGTGAACTTAATCATGAGGTCATAGAAGGTGATATAAATCAATGGCATTTCAGAGATGTTGTAGACAATGATACCCACCTTAATCACTTCAAAGAGAAATACCCAATATCACACAAATTGGCTACCAAGAAATGGGATTACCAAGGAAGAGGATTAGGAAAGAAGAACATGGAATTAGAAGACTTTTGATCTAGTTCCAAATGTTTACCATCAAGGGCTTGGTTTTGGACAATCTTCTCATTAAGCCTCAACTTTGATAGGCACTTTTGGAAACAATAAATTTTTTTGCAGTTGATATCGAAGACATACCTGAGGAGGTTGTCAAACAAGCATACGATGATATGGATAGTTTGTCATCCTTTGGTGCATCCACCCTCTTTGACACATCTATTCTCTTAATTGACCTTCCCCTTCGCTATCCTGAACTCATTGATTGGGGTCAAACTATTGCACACCTAGATACATTTCATAGTGATGACATGCTCTAGCATTTCTTGGGAGCGACTGAGTGTGCACCATATTATCATCTAGCTTTGAATACAATGTACAAGTTGGATCCTCAAGGATACTTAGGGGAAGAAGGGATCCTTAATTGCAAGAGTGAAAAAGAATTGAAAAATCATTTGTCTACAGGTGAAAACCTTTCTAGGGCACCTATAGATTCTTAAAGAGTAAAAACAAAGGGTGTATCTTCTGGTGAAAACTTCTCTAAAGCGCTAGAAGATGAGGATTCCCCTCTTCCTCTCATCGACATACATGTTTTTGATAAATTTTGAACTCATTGATGAGACGAGAGAAGTTAATTTTGGAACTATAGAAAATCCTCGAATTACTTATATGGTAGCTCCTTTGTCTGATGAAGAGCTCCAAGTTTTCCTTCAAATCCTTCACAAATGGCAATCAAATTTGCATGGTCTTATGCAGACATGTTGAGGATTGATCCTGAGCTTGTAGTACATCAGCTAGTTGTTGATCCAAATGTTAAACCTGTTAAACAAAAACTTTGAAAGATGCATCCTCGAATTGCATTATTGGTCAAAGCATAGTTGGAAAAATTGTTAGAGGTCAAGTTTATCCAACCAATTGATTAGTTAGAATGGATTTCTAACATGGTACCTATTTCTAAACCCAATGGAGCCATATGAGTTTGTACAAATTTCAAAGATGTCAACAAAGCATGTCCTAAAGATGATTTTCCACTTCCCAACATTGATATCTTAGTTGATTTAACGATGAGACATGAAATAATTTCCCTTATGGATGGTTTTTCAAGTTACAACCAGATAAAAATTGCAGAGGATGATCAGTATAAAACAATGTTTACCACTCCTTGGAGCACTTTTTGTTATCAGGTTATGCCCTTGGTCTCAAGAATGCATGTGCCACATACCAACCCGCTATGACAATAATATTCCATGAACTCATGCATAAGATATTGGAGGATTATGTAGATGACATACTAGGAAAATAAAAAACTAGGATAGAACATCTAGCTATCCTTGAACATATTTTTGAACGTCTAGCTAAGTAAAAGTTGCACCTTAATCCTAAAAAGAGGTTGTTTGGAGCTACATCAGGTAAAATCCTAGGCTTCATAGTTTCCAAGCGTGGTATAGAAGTTGATCCTAAGAAAGTCAAGGCAATCCTAGAAATGCCTCCAAGGAAAGCTACAATTTGTTAGACGCTTTATTGCTCAGCTTGTAGATAATGTCAACCATTCACACATCTTCTTAAAAAAGGTACAAAGTTTAAGTGGGATGCTCAGTCTAGAAGCATTTGATAAAATAAAAGAATATCTAGCTCATTCTCTAGTGTTAATGCCACCAATTATAGGAAGACCATTCCTCTTGTATATCTCAATTACTCTAGTTGTGGTGGGAGCACTCCTTGCCCAACATGATGATTAGGGAAAAGAATGCACCATTTACTACATTAGCCGAACCTTGATAGGGTATGAGCTCAATTACTCGCCTATGGAAAAGCATGCCTAGTTGTTATTTTTTGTTCACAAAAGCTCTGAAACTACATGCTAAGTCATACTGTTAAGCTCATCTGTAAGATTGATCCTTTAAAGTACCTATTATCAAAGACAACCCTAATTGGTTGTATGGCTAAATGGGTCATGCTTCTCAATGAATTTGACACTCAATATGTAGACAAAAGGACCAGTAATTGCTGACCAACTGGTAGAAACACCCTTGATGGATACTCATCCTTTAATTGCAGAATTTCCAGATGAATATGTTTGCACAATCACAACACAAATTCTATGGAAACTTTATTTTGATGGTTCACATACACATAATAGATCAGGGGTATGGTTTTTATTTGTGACGCCACAAGGAGATCTTATTCCTAAATATTTAAAGTTGTCTTTCCCAGGCACTAATAATATTGTTGAGTATGAAGGTTTTATTGCTGGTCTCAAAATGACTATACGATAGAATATTGCAGATATATTTGCTTATGGGGATTCACAATTGGTTGTCAAATAGGTGAATGATGAATACCAAACTGTTGAAATGTGGCGACTAATCAACAAAGTACTGTACACTTAGCACGTATCCTCGCTAGGGTCCGGGGCTGGGCTGGGCCCCGGGCAGGGGTTCAGGGGTGGCAGCCCCAGAGAAAAGCGGGGGTTTGGGGGTGGCAACCCCCGAGAATTTTTTTTTTTGGCCATTTTTTGTTGATGAAAACCAACATTATAATAAAACCCTAAAAAGGTCGACTTTGTTTGTTGCCCTAAAAACGCATGTTATAAGCAGCTGGGATGCTTAAGGCATTGTAAGGTTGATGTACTATTTTTGCTGGATAATAAGAAAGATTGGACGGCTGTGTATGGTAGACGTAACCCATTCTAGGTGAACCACATTAAATCTCTGTGTTATCTATGTCCTGTTTTATTTCTTTATCTTTTGTATTTAAATCTACATATAATTGTTAGTTCATATTTGCTTCGGATCTGCTTGAAACCCTAACAATTGGTATCAGAGCGAGGTTTTCTATAAATTAGCAGGACTTTCAGATTTGAGTGGGAGCAATGGAGGATTCCGAATTCAAGGTTGAAAAGTCTAATGGCTAGAATTATCAGTTATGGAAAATGCAGATGGAGGATTACCTATATCAAAAGGATTTGTGGCGGCCATTGGAAGGAAAGGTAAAGAAACTGACCACAATATCAGATGAAGAGTGGGACATTTTAGATAGAAAGGCACTGGGATCCATTCGATTGTGCCTTGCGTCATCTGTAGCATTCAATATAACAGAAGCAAAAACGACTATAGATTTGATGGCAACATTGGCTAAGTTGTATGAGAAACCCTCGGCTTCGAATAAGGTATTTCTAATGAAGCGTTTGTTTAATTTGAAAATGAGTGAGGGAGGATCTATAGCGGAGCACTTAAATGAATTTAATACAATTACCAGTCAATTGTCTTCGGTAAAAATTACCTTTGCAGAAGAGGTTAGGGCTCTCTTGATTTTATGTTCTTTGCCAGAAAGCTAGAATAGCTTGGTTATGGCTGTAAGTAACTCTGTCTCTGGTAAAAATGCTTTGGTATTTGATGATATTGTTGGTGTTATCCTAAGCGAGGAAATGCGAAGGAAAAGCACAGGTGAGACTCCAATATCATCAGGTAGTGTTTTGAATGTGGAGAACAGAGGAAGATCAAAGGAAAGAGGAAAAGGCCCTGGGAATGAGAAGTCACGAGGGAAGTCAAAGAAAGGACGCTCTCAATCTAGAGGAAAGAAAGATTGCTGGTACTGCGGAAAGCCTGGTCATCTAAAGAAAGACTGTTGGTCTCGGAAAAACAAAGAAGGAGACAAAAATGAAAATGATAGTAAGGAAGCTAATATTGCAAGTAATACTTTACAAGATGCTTTAATCTTATGTTTGGATAATGTTAATGATTCTTGGGTAATAGATTCTGGGGCTTCATTTCATGCTACACCCCATAGAAAATATTTTCTAGATTATGTTCAAGGTGACTTTGGACAGGTATATTTGGGTGATGATGAGCCCTGTCAAATTGTTGGAAAAGGAAAGATAAAGATCAAGTTGCAGAATGGTAATGATTGGTTTCTGCAGGAGGTAAGACATGTTCCTAATTTAAGAAGAAATTTAATTTCTGCAGGGCAACTAGGTAGTGAAGGTTGCATAGTTACCTTCTCAGACAGTATGTGAAAGGTCACTAAAGGATCATTAGTAGTAGCTAAAGGTGCGAAGGTAGGCACATTATATCTGTGTACTGGTAACACTTACTCTACCTTAGCTGCTACAGATAAAGTTACTGCAGGGACAACAACAATAAATGTTGCAAGAACAGATTCGATAATGTGGCACCATAGGCTTGGGCACATGAGTGAGAAAGGGATGAAAATCCTTCACTCCAAAAATCTATTACCAAGACTAAAGAAGATTGATTTAGAATTTTGTGAAAACTGTGTTTATGGTAAACAGAAAACAGTCAGATTTCTTAAGGTTGGGAAAGAGAAGAAGAGTGAGAAGTTAGAGCTTGTACATTCAGATGTATGGGGAACGGCTCAGGTATCATCTCTTGGTGGCTCTTGTTATTATGTTATTATTATTGATGACTCAACTAGAAAAACATGGGTATATTTCCTAAAACAAAAATCAGATGTTTTTGAAACTTTTAAGAAATGGAAAGCTTTGGTTGAGAATGAGATAGGAAAAAAGTTGAAGTGTCTCAGATCGGATAATGGAGGTGAGTATTGCAGCAAAGCATTTGAAGATTACTGTTCCTTAAATGGGATTCGAAAGCAGAAGACAGTTCCAGGAACTCCACAGGAAAATGGTGTGTAAGAGAGAATGAATAGGACTATCATGGAACGTGCGAGGAGCATGAGATTGCATGCTGGATTGCCCTTACATTTTTGGGTAGATGCTATACATACTGTTGTCTGTTTGATAAATAGAGGACTTTCAACCCCTTTGGATGGTGGTATTCCAGAGGAGGCATGGATTGGTAAAAAGGTAAATTATTCTTTTCTAAAAACTTTTGGTTGCGAAGCTTTTTTCCATGTTGATAAAGAAAACAGAACCAAGATTGATGCTAAATCTCAGAAATGTACCTTCATTGGATATGGGATAGATGAATATGGCTATCAGTTATGGGATTTTGAAAATAAGAAAATAATTAGAAGCAGAGATGTTATATTCAATGAGAAGGTTATTTATAAAGAACAGATGCAGGAAAAGAAGCATGAACAGGACAAACAAGAATATGTGGTGTTGGATGAGATTCCTGAAAATGAAATGCCATAGGTACTTGATGCTCAGCAACAACAGATTGTCCCACAAACTCCTGCAAGTGTTAGACGTTCTACGAGGACAAGTAGACCCCCTGAAAGATTTTCTCCTTCTTTGTATTCTATTTTATTAATGGATTCTGGTGAACCAGAAGAATATGAAGAAGCAATGCAGGTAGATACCAAACAACAATGGGAGCTAGGCATGAAAGAGGAGATGGACTCCTTGGTGAAAAAGAAGACTTGGGACTTAGTCCCTTTACCTACAGAAAAAAGAGCCTTGCCTAACAAATGGGTTTATCGGCTAAAGGAGGAGGAAGGAGGTCAGAAAAGATATAAGGCCAGACTTGTGGTAAAAGGTTTTGCACAGAAAAAGGGTATAGATTATGATGAAATATTTTCTCCAGTTGTAAAAATGACTTCAATTAGAACTGTACTTAGTCTTGTGGCTGCAGATGATTTACATCTTGAACAATTAGATGTCAAAATAGCTTTTCTCCATGGAGATTTGGAGGAGGAAATTTACATGTTGCAACCACAGGGATATGAGGTCAAAGGTAAGGAGAACTTGGTGTGTAGGTTGAAGAAAAGTCTGTATGGCCTAAAGCAAGCACCCCGACAATGGTATTTAAAATTTGATAGTTTCATGGTTGAACATGGTTATCATAGATGTCATTCTGATCATTGTGTATATTTTAAGAGATTTGATAATGGCAGTTATATTATCCTGTTGCTTTATGTTGATGACATGCTTGTTGCTGGGTCTAACATGCAACATATAAATGATCTTAAACAGAAATTAGCCAGGTCATTTGCTATGAAGGATTTGGGTGCAGCTAAGCAAATTCTCAGTATGAGGATTACACGAGACAGGAAAAATAGAACCTTGAATTTGTCCCAAAGTGAGTATATAAAGAAGGTGTTGAAAAGATTTAACATACATGATGCAAAAGCAGTTAGTACACCTTTGGCTAGTCATTTCAAATTGACTAAGGAGATGTGCCCAAAGGCACAGGAAGAGGTTAATAAAATGTCTAACATCCTGTATTCATCAGCTATTGGCAGTCTGATGTATGCAATGGAATGCACAAGGCCAGATATTGCACATGCAGTGGGAGTTGTGAGCAGGTTTATGAGTAATCCGGGTATGGAACATTGGAATGCTGTGAAATGGATTCTTCGGTATTTGAAAGGAACTACTACAAAGGCATTATGTTTCAAAGGATCTAATGCTGCTCTGAGTGGATTTGTTGACTCTGATCTGGCGAGTGATATTGATTCACGGAGGAGTACTATAGGGTATGTTTTTACTATAGGGGGAACTGCAGTCAGTTGGATTTCTAGGCTGCAAAAGGTTGTTGCACTTTCAACCACTGAAGCTGAGTATGTTGCTGCTACAGAAGCCAGCAAGGAGATGATTTGGTTGTAATGTTTTATGAAGGAATTGGGTCAGACACAAGAGGATAGCCCATTGTATATTGATAGCATAAGTGCCATTCATCTAGCAAAGAACTCTGCTTTTCATTCAAGGACAAAGCACATTCAGCTCAGGTACCACTTCATCCAGACTGTTTTGGAGGAGGGTCAGTTACGGCTTGAGAAGATTCACACAAGTGAGAATCCTGCTGATATGTTCACAAAGGCAGTTCCACAGGAGAAGCTGATTTCTTCATCAGTTTCTGTTGGTCTTCTTGATTGATAATTGTGGAATTTATACCAGTCAAGTCCTAGTGTTTTATCCAGCGGATGTTGCATGAACAGTGGTGTCATGTAGTATTAGTCTCCAAGTGGGAGATTGTTCGGTGTGGAGCTTGATTAGTCTCCAAGTGGGAGATTGTTGAAATGTGGCGACTGATAAGCAAAGTACTGTACACTCAGCACGTATCCTCACCGGGGTCCGGGGCTGGACTGGGCCCCGGGCAGGGGTTCGGGGGCGGCAGCCCCCGAGAAAAGCAGGGGTTCAGGGGCGGCAGCCCCCGAGAATTTTTTTTTTTTGCCATTTTTCGTTGATGAAAACTGACATTGTAATAAAACCCTAAAAAGGCCGACTTTGTTTGTTGCCCTAAAAATGCATGTTATAAGCGGCTGGGATGCTTAAGGCATTGTAAGGTTGATGTACTATTTTTGCTGGATAATAAGAAAGATTGGACGGCTGTGTATGGTGGACGTAACCCATTCTGGGTGAACCACGTTAAATCTTTGTGTTATCTGTGTCCTGTTTTATTTCTTTATCTTTTGTATTTAAATCTGCATATAATTGTTAGTTCATATTTGCTTCGGATCTGCTTGAAACCCTAACACAAACTAAGGATGATAATTTGTTACCATATAAAAGAATGGTTAATGATCTCAAGAGGAGCTTTCAAAATATTATCTTTGACCAAATCCCTAAAGCACAAGACAAGGCAGCTGATGCAATGGCCACTATTGGCTCATTAATTGCAATGGAGTCAAACAGTCCAAAATATAAGTTTTTGGTCAAACAAAGTTTCTCCACTTAGGTTTTGAGACATCACACATAGATATGGTGTGCAACATTATTAGTCCCCAATCACCCTGGTACCATGATATTTATGCTTACCTTAAAGATAACACTCTTCCACCCAATATATCCCAAAATTATCGTCGTAACCTCATTCGTTGGTATGCCTAGTTTACTATTATATGAGATAATGTATATCATTGAGGCTATCATGACATCCTTGCTAGATGTTTAGATTCAAACGAAGCTAATCTTGCAATGAAATAAGTGCACACCAGAACTTGTGGGCTCATATGAGTGGATATATTCTTTCCAAACAACTTTTGAGAGTGGGATATTATTGCCCCATGATGGAGCATGATTGTTGTGATTTTCTTAAGAAATTCTTACCTTGTCAGCAACATAGTGATTTAATTCATGTTCTAGCACAAGATTTGCAGCCTATCACAACACCGCGGTCTTTTTCTACAAGGGATATTGATCTGGTTGGTAAAATTAATCGTCCTTCTCCAGATGGACATAAGTTTATCATTACAACAACTAAATATTTTACCAAGTGGGTTGAAGCTATCCCCCTCACTCTTCCTACTAGTGTCCAAGTGTTCAAGTTTATCCTAAATCACATCCTTTGTTGTTATGGAGTTCCCTCTACCATCATTACTACTAATGTAACCTCATTTAAAAACCAACACATGCATGATCTTTGTTCCACCTTTCATATCCAGCACCGTTGGTCCACCCCATATTATCCACAGGGTAATGGCCAAGCTGAGGAAACCAATAAAACTTTGTTATGTATCCTCAAAAAGGTTGTCAATGAAACTGGTCATGATTGGCATATCCATCTAAATCTCACCCTTTGGGTATATCGCACTAGTATCCAAACTCCCATTAGGGCTACTCGATACTCCCTCATCTATGGTGCAAAAGTAGTCTTGCCAATTGAGGTCAAAATACCATCTTTGCACATATCATTGAAGGATTTTGTGTCTGATGAAGATTATAGGGTGGCAAGGCTAGCCCACCTGGATCTCCTTGATGAACAACGTCAGAGAGCATATGCTCACTTACAAGTATATTAAACTAGACTCAAGAAATAATATTAGAAGAAAGTTCATCCTCGTGAATTCAAGGTTGGTGATCTAGTGCTTCGAGAGAGCCCACAAAATTAGCAAGACAAAGAAAACAAATGAAAGTTTGAAGTCAATTTGTTAGGTGTATGTAATCACAGCAAAATATGGTTCAGGAGCCTATCAACTATCCACTCTAGAAGGGGAGTCATTCAATGACCCCCCTAAATATCCTACATTTGAAGAGATCCTACACCTAATCCATGGCAGTGTACCATTCAAATATTGAAAAAATTAAAAAATTAAAAAAATGATGAAAAAATCCAAAAAATAAAAATGATGAAAAAAATCCCCAAAAATTGAAAAATGATGAAAAATTCCAAAAAATATTGAAAAATGATGAAAAAATCCAAAAATTGAAAAAGAAAAAGAAAAAAAAGATCAGCCTATGGTGAAAACTACCTTTGGTGGTGCCTTGGGCAAATATATATGGTGAAAACCCGGAAGCAAATGATGTATCTAAGGACAGTTCCATTATCCTTTTGCTTCTCCTTTTGACCTTATCTTGGTGCGATATCCTTCATTACTTGCATCTGTAAATTGCATCACATATCTCCTCGTTTGTCCTTTTTCGAGCTTCTATGCAGTGGTCCCCTAGTTGTGATTTTTTGCTCATAGGAGTTGTGTAGGTTTCTTGTACATAGTGCCAGTCTTGTCCTGTATAGGTTTTCTAGTCTATCATGTATAAGTGTGCCTTGTATATAGACTTATTTTGTTGTTCATAAGCACACACCGGTTGTGTTTTCAAGATCATCCTTCATTCATTGGTTCTTCAACAATTGTCAATACAGATCTTCATCATCATGGTCATATCAGGTTCTCTTTTTGTCAAATCCATCTCAATTAATCCTTTATCCAATCATTAGTCTCCCCAAGATGCATCCTTCCTCGAGTCAGACATTATCCAATCTTCATCCATCCATCACCCTTTGGCAAAAGACATCTGAGACACTTGTGTTGGCTTTGATTCTTTTTTATATTTGTTTGTCTTTTGAGCACCTATGTTTTGTGTCTTCTTAGTCACCATGATCTTTCATATCATGGTGTGCTAGGAATAACAAATCTAAGGGTTTGATCTTGTTGGTTTTTGTTTTTTGCCTGATGTGTTTTTTGTAAGGAAGTTAAGTAGCGGAAACAACTTCCTACACTAACCTTGAGAGGAGGGTAATGCAAAACTTTTTCAAATCATTACAACAGTTATAGAAAATAGAAATAGATATAATAACATTCATACCACAACACAATGATTTACGTGGGGAAAACCCTTTCGGGAGAAAAACCCCACCCTCCAAAAGCAGCTCAATATTTTATTCAGCAATCAAAAACAGATTACAACATACTTGCAGAGCAAGCTCTTCACAAGAGTACCACTAATCAGAGATTCAGAGGCAACTCAATAGCCATAAGACTCTTACCCACAACCTCTATCTCACACACCTCATAAATAGGAGATACAATACAAGAAACCGTCAAACGGTATTACAAAACCATGGGCTAAAACCACCCAATAAGGTATAGCCGACCTTATCTCCCTTCTAGATGCCCTATGACATGTTAAAGCACACATCAACATGTGTCGCTCCCTTTTTACAGCTCATTTATGTATTCGATACAAATTATTTTTCCTATTTCAAGAGTACAAACTTTCGGAGGCCATAACTTGAGAACCGGGTGTCCGATTGACGAACCATTTGAAGCGCCGGAAAGCTCGCGAAGTGCTCTATCACCTTGTAACCGCTTCGTCAGTTACGACCACTTTTCAGGGCGTTTCGGAGCCTCTAAAGTCCCCAAAATTAAGTTTAAACATTTTATTGCACCCCTCCAAGATGAAAACTTTAATATCTTCGAAACTAGCTGTGACCTTGCGACGCAACTTTACCGGAATGCTTATCTAGCCAACCAGAAGCTTCAGGGAGAGTTTCGCACCATTTCGTGCTCAAATGAAAACTTACTATAAATAGTAACCTCGCATAAATGCAAGGTTGAGACACCATTTTTCCCAACAAATCTCCCACTTGTCAAACACCTTGCATGAGCGGAAGGGAATGTCAACACAATGAATCAATTGCTAGGGGCCATAAGGCCCATAGACTCTGAACACCATCTGAACTTCTCTGTGCTCACAGCCTTAGTTAAAGCATCTGCAACATTCATCAAAGTTTCCACCTTAACCAGCTTCACCCTACCATCTTCGACCATATCTCTAACAAAATGATACTGAACATCAATATGTTTGGTTCGGGCATGAAATGTCGGGTTCTTAGCTAGGCTAATTGCACTCTGACTGCCACAGTAAATTGTCACTATACCTTGTTTTATTCCAATATCCGAACACAGCCTCTTAAGCCAAATGGCCTCTTTACAAGCATGAGTAGCTGCCATATACTCTGCTTCAGTAGTGGATAAAGCAACCACAGCCTGTCGCTTACTCATCCAACTAATTGCACCACCAAACAAAGTAAACACATAAGCACTAGTGGATCTTCTGCTATCAATATCACCTGCCCAATCTGAATCCACATAACCATGGATATCAAGGGAAGTCATGTTTCCAACTGAATTACCATGATAACACAAAGAATACTCTGAAGTACCCTTCAAATATCTGAAGACTCTTTTGACTGCATCCCAATGAACTCTACCAGGATTAGACATATATCTAGAAAGTACTCCCACTGCTTGGGCAATGTCTGGTCTAGTACAGACCATAGCATACATCAAGCTTCCAACCGCACTCTGGTAAGGCACCCTGCTCATGTCTTCCATCTCCAATGGGGATGTAGGACAATCTGAAATAGATAGTTTCATTCCAACTGTAAAAGGAACACTCAATGGTCTACAATTCTGCATGTTGAACCTCTGTAACACTGAATTTACATACTTACTCTGGCCTAGCCATAGCTTTCTGTTCGCCCTATCTCTTCTAATTTCCATCCCAAGAATGCGCTTTGCTGCACCAAGATCTTTCATTTCAAATTTAGCAGCGAGCTGAGACTTCAGTTCTGAAATCATACCTTTCCCTTTACCAATGAATAACATATCATCAACATACAATGCAATGAATAAGAAATGATCACCATAAGATTTATAATAAACATAGTGATCTGATTTAGAACGTTCAAATCTCAAACTCAACACATATGTATCAAATTTCTGGTACCACATCCTAGGACTTTGTTTGAGGCCATACAAAGATTTCTTCAATTTACAGACCAAATTACTTTTGCCTTTCACCACATAGTGCTCCGGCTGTGTCATATAAATATCTTCCTCCAAATCACCATGAAGGAAAGCAGTTTTCACATCCATTTGCTCAACCTCTAAATCATAAGCAGTAGCAATAGAAAGCAAAAATCTAATAGACGTCATTTTTGCAACAGGAGAAAATATCTCACCGTAATCAACACCCTCAACCTGAGAGTAGCCTTTTGCAACTAACCTTGCTTTATACTTTTCAATGCTTCCATCTGAACCAATCGTTTTCTTGAACACCCATTTACAACCAACAGGTTTTCGTCCTTCAGGCAATGGTACAAGATCCCATGTATCATTCTTTTTCAAAGCTGCCATTTCTTCCTCCATAGAAATCTTCCAAGATTCTGCATCATTCATACCTAATGCCTCTTCTACAGATTTCGGTTCATCCACACTAGTATTCAGAGCAAAAATACATCTCCAATCATCAGGTGAATACCTTTCAGGTGGTTGTCTATGTCTTGTAGACCTTCGAACAAGCTGCATTGGAGGATCTTCCTCCTCTTCTGAAGATTCAGAGCTAGATGAGCTCTCCTCAAATTCTTGCCTATCTAGGGGTCTCGATTCAACTTTTTCAGGTGTAGAAGGAAGTTGAATCACATCTTCTTTTTTAGTCTGTTCTGGCTGCAATGTAATAGAAGGAGACTTAATTTCTCTAAAATTAACACTTCTACTGTGAATTACCTTTTGTGCAACAGGGTCCCAAAGCTTGTATCCTTTCACACCATAACTATACCCGATGAAGATACATTTCACAGCCTTGTTCTCCAACTTTGTTCGCTTCTCCTTTGGCACATGTGCATATGCCTCGCAACCAAAAACTCTAAGATGTCTCAATGAAGGCTTGTGACCTGACCATGCTTCCATAGGCGTTTTATCAACAAGAGCTGATGTAGGAGACCTGTTAATCAGGTAGCAAGCAGTGGCAACAGCTTCAGCCCAAAACTTTTGTTCGAGACCAGCACCACTCAACATACTCCTAGCCTTCTCCATCAGTGTCCTATTCATTCTTTCTGCAACTCCATTCTGCTGTGGAGAATACGGAGTTGTCTTCTGCCTGTTAATTCCACAGTCTTTACAGAATCTATCAAAATCATTAGAGCAAAACTCACCGCCATTATCAGTTCTCAAACATTTTATTTTCTTTCCAGTCTACAACTCAACCATTGCTTTAAATTCTTTAAAACGACTAAAAACTTCAGATTTACTCTTTAGAAAATATACCCATGTCCTTCTACTAAAATCATCAATAAATGAAACATAATATGTGGATTTTCCAATCGAAGAGACATCTACTGGACCAAACACATCAGAATGGATAAGATCCAAAACACCACAAGTTTTATGAGAATTCAAGTAAAACTGAATGCGGTTTTGTTTTCCATAAATGCAATGCTCACAGAAATCAAAGTCAAGATTACAATCATTCAAACCTTCAACAAGATTTTTATTTTTCAAGGTCCTTAGACCCTTTTCTCCAATGTGACCAAGTCTCTAGTGCCATAACATAGTCTTCTCTGCAGGTAACTTTGCTTCAGACGAAAGAGCACCCTTAGGTACCCAAAAACCATTTCCATCTGCTGAAGGTGAAACCTTCAAATCTTCCAGTGAAGTATCCGCAGATTTACTTTTTACAGAAGTGCTATTACACTCAACAGTGTATGCTTCAAGCTTATACAAAGTGCCAAACCTGACACCTCTAGCAACTACCATAGCACCCTTAATCATCTTACATCCTGCTTCAGAAAAGACTACCTGCACACCTGCATCTATCAGTTTGCTCACAGATAACAGGTTTCGTTTTAATCCAGGGATATGCAGCACACCATTAATCCTTTTTATTCTACCATCAGAAAACCTGATTCTAACTTTACCTCGACCAACAATGTCTAGAGGTGAATCATCACCCAAGTACACCTTACCTCCATTAAATCCTTCATATTCAGAAAACCAATCTCTATTGGAAGTCATATGAAAAGATGCACCTGAGTCAATTAGCCAGGCATCATTACCTGCATGAGTCGCCAAAGCCGCAATAAATGCATCGCCATCTTCCTTGTCGGACTCAAAATCAGAATCGAACTTTTTCTTTTTCTTCTTCTTCTTTTCTTCTTTGCAGTCCTTACGGATGTGACCCGGTTTACTGCAATTCCAGCAAATGACTTTGGACTTTCCAGGAGATTTCGATCTCCCTTTGGATTTGGACTTGCCGCGCTTCTCATTCTTCTTGCCTTTCTCTTTAGGTCTTCCACGAACGGTTAGGGCTTCCTTTGAACTGATGGATACCTTCCTTCGCATCTCTTCACCGAGTAGGACACCCACCACGTCTTCAGATTTCAAAACAACAGAAGTACTACCGATAGCCATAACAAGAGAATCCCACAAATCAGGCAAAGAACAAAGCAAGATCTGACATTTCTCCTCCTCGTCCATCTTAACACCGACGGATACTAATTGAGCCACCAACATATTGAATGCTTCCAGGTGGTCTGCAATTCGTCCACCCTCTTCCATCTTCAAGGAATACAATTTCTTTCTTAAGAAAATTTGATTTAATAAAGATTTCACTTGATACATCTCACCAAGCTTAGTCCATAGCTTCTTTGCAGAGTTTTCTTCATGGACATTGATTAGAACAGAGTCTTCCAGGCACAGTCTGATTAGACCCTTGGCTTTTCGGTCCATAACATCATACTGAGCTGCCGCAGTAGGATCTGAGGGCCTTTGGACATTCGCATCAATAGCATCCCAAAGATCTCAATCTATTAGCAGATCTTCCATCTTCAGCTTCCACATCTCAAAATTACTTCCATTAAATTTCTCCACCTCTATTCTCCCTGATGAACTCGCCATCTGAATATTCCTGCAACAAGATCAAAAAGTGTCTTCTGCACAAGCTCCCACTCAAATCTGGATTAGTTCAAAAAACCCAACTGCCCACAATTGAAACCAAAGGTGATCAGGCTCTGATACCACTTGTAAGGAAGTTAAGTAGCGGAAACAACTTCCTACACTAACCTTGAGAGAAGGGTAATGCAAAACTTTTTCAGATCATTACAACAGTTATAGAAAATAGAAATATATATAATAACATTCATATCACAACACAATGATTTACGTGGGGAAAACCCTTTCGGGAGAAAAACCCCACCCTCCAAAAGCAGCTCAATATTTTATTCAGCAATCAAAAACAAATTACAACATACTTGCAGAGCAAGCTCTTCGCAGGAGTACCACTAATCAGAGATTCAGAGGCAACTCAATAGCCATAAGACTCTTACCCACAACCTCTATCTCACACACCTCATAAATAGGAGATACAATACAAGAAACCGTCAAACGGTATTACAAAACCATGGGCTAAAACCACCCAATAAGGTATAGCCGACCTTATCTCCCTTCTAGACGCCCTATGACATGTTAAAGCACACATCAACATGTGTCGCTCCCTTTTTACAGCTCATTTATGTATTCGATACAAATTATTTTTCCTATTTCAAGAGTATAAACTTCCGGAGGCCATAACTTGAGAACCGGGTGTCCGATTGACGAACCGTTTGAAGCGCCGGAAAGCTCGCGAAGTGCTCTATCACCTCGTAACTGCTTCGTCGATTACGGCCACTTTTCAGGGCGTTTCGGAGCCTCTAAAGTCCCCAAAATTAAGTTTAAACATTTTATTGCACCCCTCCAAGACGAAAACTTTAATATCTTCAAAACTAGCTGTGACCTTGCGACGCAACTTTACTGGAATGCTTATCTAGCCAACCAGAAGCTTCAGGGAGAGTTTCACACCATTTCGTGCTCAAATGAAAACTTACTATAAATAGTAACCTCGCATAAATGCAAGGTTGAGACACCATTTTTCTCAACATTTTTGATGTGTCCCATGTTGTTCCCTCATGAGGTCTTGGTTATCTCATGTTACACTAGGGCATATCTCTTTGCTTGTGGTTTTTCTAGCATTGTTTCCCGCAACATTCTCTATAATTCTGTGTGGTGCTAGACCAACCTTTTGTGTCTATTTATTCAAATAAGTCCATGCATTGTTTGTGAAAATCACCTTGGTTCCTCGTACCTTGGCACATCATATATACAATGCTAAATCAAAATAAGTGCTCGCTGCATGCTAACCTAGTTTCGAGGGTGCTCATGCTTCATGACCATTTCATGCATATTATTCAAACGTGCATTTGCATTCACTCCTTTATTCTTTCGTCTGCCTGAGGCATTTTCTTGCTCTCTACTCTTCAAGTTAGTGGTGTCTTACTATCTTCTTATTGGTGTTATGCTGCTACGCCATCGTGAAGAGGGGCAAAATGTAGACACCTAAATTTGATTAATTTAGTTAATTGAATTTGGCTATCCCGAGTGTAACTTTAATTAAATAATTATGTATTATTTAAACAATTAGTGTTCCCTCCTTCCAGCTAATTAATCTTATTAATTACACTATATTAATTTTGACCCTTTTCTTCTATTAAATAAATCAAATGCATAATTTGATTATATAACTCACTTTTGTCCTTTTCTCCTAATATTTCCTCATAGAAATAATTAATTAACTCCATTTTCCCACATGTCTCCTAACTCTAACCCTTCATCTAGCCTAACCTGTCTAATTAATCAAGGGTTTTAGTCAACCCTATCCCTTATCCTTCATCATCTGTGTGCACATTCCCAAAATATCCCAAATTTTCTAAAATTTGGCAAATGCCTTTGAATTTGGGGGAAATTTCCTAAAATTTGGGAAAATATCCCAAATATCCTAAATCATGGAAATATCCTCATTTTTGGGATAAAACCTAATTTCCTAAAATTTGGGAAAATATCCCAAATATCCTAACACATGAAAATATCCTCATTTTTTTTTTTGGGTGGGTGGGAATATCCCAAATATCCTAAACCATGGGAATATCTCTATTTGGAATCTCTTTTGGAATAGAACCTTCCTATTTGGATGTCTCATTCCCAAATAGGTATGTGTCTTCAGGGACACATGTCATTCCTTCCAATGACACATGTCCTTCTTAAGGATACATGTCATTTGCATCCATGACACATGCCCTTCTCAGGGACACATGTCTCATTCTTATGCCTCTCCATTTCTCATTCTAGCCTATTTAAACCCCCCAACTTCTTTCCTTGTTCATCCACTTTCATTTTCCATACTATCAGGGCATGTTCTCATGCGTTTGCTTAGCTTATTTTGGCTAGCAGTCCCTGCTCAATACTTTTAGGAATTATTTGTGGAGCAGTTGGTCTCATGAATATTTATCGTCGTTGCTTATTTTTAAGCAAAACATCTTAACTTTGTATTAATAACATTAATACTAATTTATGCACTTAAAATTTGGAAAAAAAATAGAAATAAAATCTTCAAAAAAGACGGAAAGAAAAATGTGGAGCCATGTGGCATTTTTATTAATAAGCAGTCACTACTTATTTCCAACCCCCCCTTTTCTTCCATAGCTTATTTCTAATTCCTAAATAATAGCTGCTCCACCAAAATAGGGAAAGATTCTAAATTATCCCATTTTCACAAATTTTAAGTTGCATGGGAACTCTTAACTGCTTAAATTTAAACAGAAAATAGAGTCAAGCAACCGCATGGGAACATGAGGTCATAACGTAGAATTGTTCATCCACTTTTATTCTCATAACATCATAATGCAAAATTATTCACTCACCATTTTGCACATCTATTAAGCATTTCATATCCATCTTGCATCTTATTTTAGCTTAATGTACATCTTGCATTCACTATCATGGAGCAGAATCGAGTATCTATCATATAGCAATCATACATCAAATCAGGGGACTATCAAATTGAAGGATAATCTAGAATTTGCAGTTTAATTGCTTCTATTCTGTTTATTTGGTTTACTTCCTTCTTAATGTCCCAATCTTGAGTGTGGTTGAAATATGTGTTTGTTGATTATTTAGTTCAACTTTTTAGTCTCTTTAGTTTACATTCACAATTTTATGCATACAATTATTGCTCCCAAATCTGAACATAATTCACAGTGCATGCAGAATGAGCAGAACCAACACCTATTGTGACCAAGGAATCCATCACTCTTTGGTGATCATATGGATTTGCTGCAAAACTTTATAAAATCTCAAGAAAATGTAGTGGTAGGAATAAAGCCAAATTCTTTGCCAGTATCCTCCCAGCCTATGTCAAAATGGGATCTTGGAATGGGGTTTGAATATCCATCATAATATAATCGAAAAAATAATTTCATCATATATTGTTGTTGCAATAGCCTTTGTAGACTTGCACCCAAATTGTGGTCACATAAATCAGGCATGTGTACTATTAATAGAATGCCTAAAATAAATGTGATCTCATGGAATGCCATGATTGCCAAATTAACCCAAAAATAGATTTGTTGGGAAATCTTTATTGTCTTCTCTCTTGCATTCCCTCACTCTCCTCCTTGGTGTTTGGACGTGAATCTATTTCCTATTCCAAAGCTCCCATTTTATGCTCTTTTTACCTTCATCACCTCCCTTATTTTGTAATCTTTTTTTTTTTTTTTGCCATCCCCTGTAATCTATTTGAAACCTCCCTTATCGTGAAAGCTATAGGCATTTTGGTAAAGGTTATGGAGTCCATGCCTTTACGTGGTGCTGATGCTAGCACCACACTCCTCTTAACGTTTGCCTAGTAGGCCCATATTGTAGCTACTTGCCTCATTTAATTTGTTTTGACTGTTATTTTATTTATATATTTTCTTACAAACCAAGTCTGAGTGTAGGCTATGGGGTCTTGAGGGTTTCATAGCCTTCTAGCCTTCAATATTTTTTTATTGGTAGCTTGGAGATCGGTGTGCCATGCCTACATTAATGGTATGCACCTATTTGTTTTCCATGCAAGTTCCAAGATTTTGTTGTCCATGGGCATGGATGTCATTCCCTCTCACTGCATCCACCATACTTGTGCGATTCCTCATTAATTCATGACAATCTCATTTGGTTGGGTTGTTGATAAATGCTACGACTTACAAATATTTCGTTTGCTTTATTATTTTGATTCATATGGTTTCTTGGCCACACACGTCTACGTGATGGTCCTCTCTGAGATGTTACAATATATTGCAATGTCCTTATATTTAAAGACATTCAATGCATTCGTTTTCACACATTCAAGATTTTAGAGATATGTTCACATATCATTTATGTTGCACACTTCTATCAATTGATGCACTTAAAAGAATTTAGTTCTACACAAACATTCTAGGAGCACGTGTATTACTAAATAGTGTTGTTCTTGATCATTCATATGCATTTTCTATAGAATGACATAGGAGAACATGTCCCCTTGTAAAATAACGGTGGCCCTACCAAGGTACTTATTATGAAGAGTATAAGCTAAAACAAAATAAGCAAAGTGAAGAATAAAGGTGTAGATTTTGAAGTACATGTTTGCATGTACATGATAGATCCATTATCACAATTTGTCCCTAATATCTAGACTTGTCTTTGCATAAGTGAAGAGAATATTTTATTCTTGAGACAAAAGTAAGATATCATTATTTATTTCAAACCATTAAGTGTTAAAATGTTTATGTCATTCACTCAATTATTAAACTAAATACCTTGGTTTTTATTTACATTCCAATATTTCAATAACTAATACAAATTATGAATCTAATTATCATTAATATAGATTAATTATACTTGTATATTTTATGAAATTAACATAAATTAACCTTTAAGAAAGCTCTGGCACACTTGCAAAAATTTAAATTTGCATAACACGACAATTTTTTATCAGATCTTTTGGGTTTTAACAACATTGTGGAGGCGTAGTATAAAGATTGGGATGGTGAAAATCGCATAAAGATCTGTCACATTTTGCAGATTTTTATTTTTGTATGGAAAGCGTTTTTGTGTGGAGATTAGTTGTGCCCTGCCTAGTTAGGACATGAATAATCTCCACACAAAAACGCTTTATATACTAAAATCAAAATCTGCAAAATGTGAGATATTTATGCGATTTTCACCATCCCAATCCTCATAATACCCTCCATAATGTTGTTAAAACCCAAAAAGATCTGATTAATTTATAAGTCTACTTATATGATTTCAAATATGATCATTTAAATGTGGACTATATAAAATTTGGCAATCTAAACCCTCCATTGTGGATGGTTAAAGCTAAAATGTTCCTCCAACTCAATTCAGACCAGCCCTCCAAATTGGGAGAATATGTGGGTTATAATTAGGCATACCCATCACTATCTTTATAAAGTGAGACAAGATGTGACAATTATGAAGAAAGCCCAGTTACTTTCATCAGAAGAGAAAACAGACTTGAATTCTTTTCTGGTACAGCCAACCAAATTGAAAAAAACAAACTCCTAGGGCTTCGGAAGGTTCGTATTTGATAAAGTTGAAATTTTTAATTCATACAAGTGGCCACTTAGAGCAAATTTTGTACTGTCTGAAAGTGAATTAGTTAATAAAGTTGAATTTTTTATTCATAAAAGTGGCTTCTTAGGGCAAATTCTGCACCGTCTGAGAGTGATTGTTTCCTGCTCGTGCCAATAAAGACATTTTAGGCTTCGTCAAAATAACTACATGAATACTAAATCTAACAGACCAATTCAGCAAGCAGCCTACTAAATCTAGTAGAATTTTACCACCTTGCATTGCTACTTTAATCCAGGCAGTCTACGGCAGCGATCAGATTCTGTGATCTGGCAATAGCGCAAAACTAAGTCGATTTTACCATGGTTTGGGACATTTGGTGTCAGTAAATCTTAAACAGCCCGGTGCTTTGTTAATTACTAGGGCACCCAAAATCCTAAATAATTAACAATGCCCAGTAGTTTGTTTATTTTTAAGGAAGCGTTTCCCCATAGCTTGTCCATGTTCTCTGTACCTTTTCCATCTACAGTAGAGCAATGCAGAAGATCCTATATATATTTCTACTTATTCTTTTCCTTTCATATTGCTTCAACTATCTGCATTTTTGGGCTAGGAATTGTGTTTTGAGCTGCATTAAAGCAATGTCTCAGAGAACTCTTTTCAAACTTGATGGCATTTATAGCTTTTCCAGGCAGAAAACAGAGGTGGAGAGACTGAAGGAAAAGCTGCCAAGGATTGAGAAGGTTGAATTGGGCAAAGATAAAGTGGTTACATTCGTGCATGATCCCACTACAACTGCTGCAGAAATAAGTACATAGACTTACCCATCATTTTATATAGTATCCTGTTGGGCTTTTCTTTTTCTTTCATTTCTCATAATCTAGCCCTCGTCTGCAGTATCTTTAGGAAAGACGTGGGTTTTGTTATAATAAATATAACTTTTAGGTCTTGCATTTTTAAGGAATCAGGTAGGCCTTTGCAGTTTTTCAAAAGATTAAATAGACATGGGTTTTGTTTTGATTAGTATAAATTTGGGGTTTTTGTCTGGGAACTGGGAAGCAAGAGGGGTCTGAGGATCTTGTCTTAATAAATATAACTTTCTAGGTGTTTAAAATATAGGAAATGGGGAAGGAGTTTGAAGTTTTTCAAAAGAGTATGAGCAGATATGAATTTTCTTGAGTTTTTAAGGTATGAGGAATTAAACAAGAATTTGGAGTTTTTCAAAAGATAAAAAAAAAGGGTTTTGTTTTAATTTATAATTCTGGGTTTTTGGGAATAGAAATTTGAGTGAAAGTTTGGGGTTTTTCAAAAGATTAAAAAGAGATAAATTCTGTTCTAATAAATATAATGTTCTGGCTTTTAAAACATAAGGAATCAAGAAGGAGATTGGGGTTCCTCCAAAGATGAAGATCAGATGTGGGTTTTCATTTAAAAGTTCTAATCTTGGGTCTTTTGAGTATAAGAAACTAGAAAGAAATTTGGGTTCTTCAAAAGATTATTAAAGATCTGGGTTTTACATTAATAAATATAATTTTGGTGGGTGGGAGTTTGGGTTTCCTCAAAAGATAAAAAAGATATAAATTTTGTTTTTAATTAAAATTTTTGGATTTTTAAAATACAGGGAATTAGGAAGGAGTTTAGGATTCTTCAAAAGTTTAATAGCAGACATGAATTTTCCTTTAATGGTTACAATCTTTGGTTTTTTAGATATGGGGAATTAGGCAGGAATATTGGTTTTTCCAAAAGATTATAAAGAACTAGACGGAAATTTGGGGTTCTTCAAAAGATTATAAAAGATCTGAGTTTTACATTAATAAAAATAATTCTGAGTATTTTAGGTATATGGGTTTGGGTGGGAGTTTGGTGTTCTTCAAAAGATTATAAAAGATCTGAGTTTTACATTAATAAAAATAATTCTGAGTATTTTAGGTATATGGGTTTGGGTGGGAGTTTGGTGTTCTTCAAAAGATTAAAAAAGCTATAAATTTTATTTTTAATAAATATAATTTTTGGATTTTTAAAATACAAAGAATCAAGAAGGAATTTAGGGTTCTTCAAAAGATTAAGAGCAGACACTAGTTTTCATTTAATAGGTTATAATCTTTGATTTTTTAGATATAAACTTTTTTTTAATAAATATAGTTTTGGATTTATTAGATATAAAAATTTGAATGGAAGTTTGGAGTTCCTCATAAGATTAAAAAAATATATGGATTTTATTTTATATAATGTTCGGTTTTGCAGGTATATGAAATCAGGTAAGACTTTGGGGTTCTCCAAAATTTTTAAAAATAGATATGGATTTATTTAATGTGTCACTTAAGGGTGAGAAATTCAATAGGTGTTTGAGGTTTCTCAGTTATAAGGGATTAGGTAGGCTTGATTATTTCTGGCTATATTTTTCCGATTGAATGATGGTATATATTATTCTGCTTATGTTGTTGGTGTATTATCCAGGAAAAGCTCTGGAAGATATGAATTTGCATCCCACTGATAATCGAATTATAAGGAATGATGATGGATGGTAAGCCAGTCATTTCTGTTTATTTTCTTTCATCCCTTATTTTATAGTCCTTCTGAGCAGAGGTGGAGGTCAAAAGAATCAATTAACATATGATACTACTATGTTTAGTTTCTAATACGACAGGGGACCCATGAGCCCTAGAACCTTTCTGTGTAGTAAGGGCCTTCTATAGATCTGGCCGACCCTAAATTTACATGGTAGATTTGAGCATTACATGCGATTTGGCATTGTTTCTGTTTAATGATATTTCTCTCTAGTCATTTGCTTGTATTTTATGGTGATAATACGACGTTCTGTTTCTTTATTATCTTATGAATTTTCATTTTTCCTATTTCTGATTATTTTAGGATTTATCAGTTTCCATGGAATGATTATATTAATGAATGAAGCCCCCTGTATTAGTTTATTGATTGCGTTCTGATGAGCTTCAGATCTAGGCCCAGTTTTTATATGATACTATTATGTTCAGTTTCTGATAGGGCAGGGTACTCAGTAGATCCTAGTGCCTTTTTTGTGTATTATCTGCCTTTTACAGATCTGTCTGATTCTAAATCTACATGATAGTTTTGAGTATTGTTATAAGCTAGTCATTTCTGTGTATTTTCTTTCATCACCTATTGAATAGTCCCGAGCAGAGGTCTCAAGGCTAAAGTTCCAATTAACATATGATACTACTATGTTTTGTTTCTGATAGACCACCATAAACCCTAGGACCTCAAAGGCCTTCTACAGATCTGACTGATTCTGAATTTACATGGGCATGTAGAATTATTATATGCAATTTGGCACTGTTTCTTTATAATTGTATTTCTCTCAAGTCATCTGCTTGTATATGATAACATGAAGTCCTGTTTCTTGATTATATTACGAATTTTCCTGTTTCTGATTATTTAGGGTTAATCAGTTTACTTGGAATGATTATTTTAATGAAGAACCCTGTTTCAGTATATTGATTAATTTTTGATGAGCTTCAGGTCCAGGCCCCAATTATCATATGATATTATTATGTTTAGTTTCTGGTGGTCCAGGGGATTCCATAGACCCTAGAGCGTTTTTATGTAGCAAGGGTCTCATACAGATCTGTCTGATTCTAAATCTACATGGTGGTTTTGAGTATTGTTATATGCTATTTGGCACTGTTTCTGTTTATCAAGATTTGTCTGTCATTTTCTTCCGTTTAGTGACTACAGTATGAAGACATCATGTTCCTTAATTATCTTAAGTGAATTTTCCTGTTCTACGATATTTTAGTTTCAATTGAATATCATTCGGTGAAGCCCCCTCTTTTTAGTTAGTGATTGCTTCAGATTCAGGTTTAATCATTATATGATACCATTATGCCTAATTTTTCATATCCCATATGATTCGATGAGCCCTAGAGCCGTTTTGTGTGGTAAGAGCCTTGTACAGATAAGGCTGATTCTAAATCTAATGGTAGTCTGGGCACTGTTATGTCATATATACCATCTAATACTGATACTGTTTCTGTGTAATGATATTTCCCTCCTGTCATTTGGTTTGATTTAATCATAATATAATATGAAATACCCGTGTATTGGTTGTCTTATAAATTTTTCTGTTTTCAGTTGCTCCATAATACCCTAGTTGCCATTGAATGATTGTTTTATGAAGCCCCTTTTCTGTATGATGATTACTTTTTGATATGATTAAATGATACAACTCTGTTTAGTTTCTGACAGCCAAGGCTACTCCATAGTCTTGATTACTCTTTGTGTGTAATATTGGCCTTCAACAGATTTGTGTATTAGATTTGAGCATAGCTTATGTTATTTGGCACTCTGTTGTCTTAAGCGAAATAATAATTTCATGCTTATTGTGCAGGATCGGCCATCTGATGGGTGGAGCAACCGTTTTAGATATGAAATAAAGAAATGGCATGAGATACAAATGGCCTCCATGATTACCATTTTCACGCTTTAATTTCCTTTTTGTTTTGATGTAATGACAGTATATCAAAGAATGACAAGAAGCTATTACAGACAGCATGGATGAAATGATGGTTGCTAATTATTTAATAAAAAGTAGCTGAGATCTACCCCTTGTTATCCGCTGAAATTTGTTTTTGGCAGAAAAAGCCTAAAATATTTTTTTGACTACTTTTTATAATTTTATTGAGAGGAAGAAGCCCAGCCCAGCACACGAATTCAGGTGGCCCCTACTGCATTTATTTTTAGCGTATAATAATTATGGGTTTCCATAATTCTTTAACAATAATGGTTTAATAATAACACATTCCTGAAGATCGAGTTGTTGGACTGCTTAGTCCTTGAAAGGAGAATGGCTTCAAAGTTTGTATATTTTAGGGGAGAGGATTCAATGGTTGATCACTTTAATTTTGCATTTCTCAAAATTTTATTTCGAAATTTAATGGCTTCAAAGTTTGTGTATCTTAGGACAGAGGAAGTGGTTGAGCACCCTAATTTCGCACTTATCCCAAAATCTTACTTTGAAATTTCAAATCACTCCCAATTTTTACAGCAGCTTACTTGGTGAGTTGCCTGCTCATAACTAAGGTTTCAGGGCCACATCAGCATGCTTTTTGCCAAGGTGTCAAAAAAGCCCCCCAAAAGTGAGACTGATACTTGTGCATTATGTCATGTTTTATTGGTGCGCTGATGTGGCATCACATGATTTGTTGCTTTTTAGATCTATAGAATACATTTCATTCAATTATAGGTAGTCATCAGTGTAACTTTGTTTTCAGCTATTTGCGTTATGCTGTGTTTGTTATATGCTGCGTTAGGTTTCTACTTTATTCTTGCAGTTCCCTTTTCTTGGACTGTTATTCTCTTCTCTTGTAAACAGCTTCGATCAATAAAAAATTCACAACTATTGGTGAAATATTGTTAAAAATATTGGGCATTGAATCAACAAGTGCTATAACAACTATTGGTACATGCTCAAGTATTGTGTCATCTTCCCTAATATAAGAACAAAAGTTTGTTGTTACTGACCAAATCTAAAAAATTATTATTTGAATGATACCAGTTGGTAGCTGAAAGTAGATAAGATGAACAGTGTACTTAGGTAAATAATTAAGGAATGATGCTAAATATTTAAGGTTTTAAAATGAGATTTTAAAATTTCTTGGGAATTTTTTCTCTGTTTATTGATGTGTGGCTATTGTATCTATGCTCTAGATTTATTTTAGTAATCTGTAGGATTCCATTTTGTAGTTTTTCTTAATGCATAATTTTTTGTTCATTTGGGGAGTACAAGCATTGATAGATACCTTTATGAGGTTATCATTTAACCAAATCATGAAGGTAGTGTACCTTGATCAATCTCTTGAAATTGAACGATATTGAGAATAATAAGTACGAGCTTAAAATGTAAGATATAAATTATTATTTTTTAATTGCACCAAATCAAAGCGTCTCTCTTTATTGATTACTCTTTAAATTGTTGCATGCTGAGTTTTGTGGATGATTCTTCTATGATTAGAATGAGTGCGTTAATATTTTATATCCTATTACCTAACATCAAATTACAAAAAAATGTGTTTGATTAAAGATAAGAAGGGTTAAGAGGCCTATTGATCAAAATTGAATTTTAAATTATAAATTAGAAAGGGACAAGTTTGTACAATGAGGTTGCCCCTACATCCACAAATTTGCCCTAGAAGAATAATAGTCAGATCCAACTAGTAAATAACTAGATGGAGTTAGTGCATAGATAAGTGTCATAAAGAAGTGGATAAGGAAAATGCATGAGTGTGTGAATGAATATGGCGGGGCTAACGTGGAGGGATACATGTGTAGATATATAATGAGGTTAGGTAATGAGTTCACATTCACACAATATCACATCATTTGTCATTATATGCAATTATTAAGGCATTGCCTCATTGTTGGCACAAACCAAATGGAAAATAATGAGCATGCAATTTTTATCTTTATACTTTGTCCCACCTTTGATGTGCATTTGAATACTAAGATGAAGATGTATCTGAAACTATGTAGCAATAAAAAACATGCATTTATGGTAAATTTTCAAACACTTGAAGGTTGATACTTTGGGGTTCATATGAAGTAATGAATCCTATGAGGACATGATAATGCATGCTCACCTTTTGTGTGTCTTTTTCGTAGGATGAATCTCTATGAATAACTATATCTATTTGCATATGTAAACACAAAAATGCTAGTAACAAGATATGTCCGTACCGATAATTGCTGGCTCCAAAAGGTATCTGTCGTACCAACGACATGCATCGACATACATGTTCGAGACATCCATACCATGCCAATTTGCTGCAACGGCCGGACCCACGGTATGTGATGTGGAGTTGTCGTGGACTCGCCAGTTTCAATTGTCGAGCCCCATGCAAAATTACGTGGACATGCCGAAGGTACTGCTACGGAAATAATCTAGTGTAAATTTCCACAATGGTATAATCTAGTGTCTATTTCTATGAAAAATAAGAGTAAACTGATCTATCATCCATTAGGAATCTAAAAAACTAGAAAAATATAGACAAAAAAGTAATCACACATTCATTTTAGAACCACAAAACACTTCCCATACTAGACACGAGAAATGTGACTAAAGAACAATCTATTATTTTATCAATGACAAACATTTTCAGACTTGAACATAGATTACATCTTATACAATTCATAACCATGTTACATTCCATTCTAAATAAGAAGCTCAGAGATATTTGCTATCAACTTAGGACTAAACGTTGTAAAAGCCTTCTATTCATTAGAAGTTGAAAAGATTCTACTAAATTATCCTCATGTTTCCTTTTATATTTTCTCCCTTATTTGGAAATCATCTTCTTTCGGTTACAAAAATATCTTCATGACAACCAGATCACGGTGATGGGACAATTGCTTTTGAACTAGAGAGCTCTATGTCATAGATCTTCCTTGATTATTGGCATGATCACCATCTGCATCTCCACAACCTCTTATCTATGATTTGAGAGAATAAAATGCCCAATTTTGTTTACGCGATCATTCTTTTTACTTGTGTTTTGATCCCCATCATTGGTGCACATGTGATTTTGCTAAATAAGGTCATCTGGAACTTTTTTCATGATCACCACACAATGTTTAGTTTCCAAGTGATGCCTCCCTACTGCTTGAATAGAATGGGATGCATAATGGACACATGTCAAGTAAACAGGAAGTTCTAGAGGCTACTGTTAATGTTTGCTAGATCTTTCATAGGACTAACATGTGGTGTGCTAGAAAGATTCCTTGAATTTTATTCTCCATTCCAGTCTCATTTACCTGTGGTGCCAAAGTGTGGCTCACTAGCAATGAATTTTCTTGAGGTGAGAGGATTCACTTCAAAAGGAAGCACATAGGTCCCATGTGTCACTTTTACAATTCGAGTTGCATGAGTGAAAAGGAGATGAGGTTGATGTCCTTAGTTAGGAAACCACCTACTATAGATGTAGACTATAGTTTTGGTGACTTGCAACAAGCTCTCTCTTGTGTAAGCAAACTCAAGATCTTTGGTTTTGTGGATTAGGTATTTGAAAAGATTCCTCTTTGCAAGTTAATGTAAGTTGTCTCTAATAAGATCTCAATGATGAAAAAATAGTATTCTCACACTTTCACAATATCTAATGTTTTACAATACAAAGAGGATGCCACTTCCATTATTCAAAATAATGTTTTCCTTTGATAACGCTTCATATTGATATTTTTTTGTAAAGTTGCAACCTTCATCACTCACTTTCCAATGGAGGACAAAACACGTGCCCAACCCATTTAGGGAAAACAAGGAGTATACATGACTATCCCCAAAAGGAGTAGGCAAATACATGATAGTTCTTCTTAGAAAAACAACCAAACTACCTACCTAACTCTAAACCACAATTGTTACAAACTAAACAAACCCATTAATTGGTTTTTAAAAAGATTTCCCTTTTCATCCTAATCCTTTTGCCTTTTCATGAATTTGAGGCCATGTCGGAAAAGGAAGGAGTAATAGATATCCTTTTTGATAAATTTTCTCATACACAATAGGAATTATAATATAGATACATGTGGAAGAATTGTTTCCCAATGAAAAGGTTGATGACTTTACCTCTAAAGGACCACTTTCACGCTTGGGGAAGGGTGTGACTCGAAGAAATTGATTGACCTCTTGTTGAGAAAGATATATGATTGGACATCCACAGCAGTGTGAATGAGACTCTATGCGAGGTCTATAGTAGGGGTCATGGTTTCTACTATTTTTCCTTATCTCACAAGCTAGGATTGTGGGTTCTCTGGGTGATGCTATGCTAAGATAATCCCCATAGTTTTTTAGGGATATCTTATCTTTTAGGTGACCACTGGTCTTTGAGTGATGAGCCAAAAAGTTGTAGTTCATCTTGGAACTAGGCTTCATCCATTTTGTCTAATCCATGACTCCGAGTCTATGCTTCACTTCATATTTCTTGATGGCCCTCATTGCTTTCAAATAGTGCTTTATTGTTCTCTTGGGGAAATATTTCCTTTAGACTCATCTTTTATCACGTTCAAAGGTGGCTCTGTAATATAGGCCTCCAATATCGTATTCAATGGTGAAACCTTTTCATTCTTTTCATGAGACCAATTTGAACTCCAAACTACTAGTCTGCTTTTGAAGAGAGATAGAGGTAGTATTCTTTCCAAGAATGGAAGAGATAACTCATCTTCAACAAGGTTAAACTATTCAAAAGCATAAATCAGGTCCTTACAATATAGGGACAACTTTGAGCCTCTCGTATTCATTAACCATGGAGCCAAAATTGACATCTCTCTCTTCCTTTGACTCTCCTTCCTTTGTTGTTGTATTTGGGTTTGATATGAAAGAAACCTATAATATTATGCTCTTTCAATCTCAATAGCCTCCAGTTTCCTTTGAAAATCATATGACATCCCCTCAACTTTCAGATGATCAAATTCCTCAAACCTTGGTACCACATATTGATCTTCATTAAGAAACATTTGTGAGGATCTGAAGAACTAGCCATCCATTATGTTGTTATTCAAAAAATTCACTGGTGGAAAGTCATTGAGTGCTAATAAGAACTTTTGGAAAGTTGAAAATTAAATATTGTATTGAATTATCTATAACTTTATGGTCACAGACCCCACCATGCATGCAAGAAAATATTGTTGATCCCTAAGAGGCCAAATCCTAAATAAGGGCACTCAGGAAGCTTCACAGGTGTGGGGACCAAGTGTTGTGAAACATCCTTCTGTGGAGGGGAAAAAGCGAGACCGGGTGACTGGGATCTAATCCCACTTTATCCAATGCATTGGGAATATGAAAGAGCCTAGGGACGTAGCTCACTTTGGCTACTTCTTGTGAGAAAGAGAGAGCCAAGGATTATCTCTTAGGGTTTCTATTCCTCTTGTTGTATATGAAGAAAAGATGTGCACAAATGAATGTAATGATGAACTATTCTAGGAGATGAACACTGAAGCATATATGAATTGAAATTGAATAAACTTACGGATCTAAAATTGAGATACTAAAAGCAGACAAGGGGGAGGAATTTGAATGTGCAACTAATGTTGAAAACTAAGCCAAATTGATCAAGACTAGGGTGCCACGCCACTGTCCTTGATGATCTGACATAAAGCTCTAACTGGGAGGGTGCAATTCTAATACCCTGAGCCTACACCAAGTCAAAAATCACTAATTTTGAGGAGGACCATGGCGCCATGCCACTGTCCTGGGTAGGACTAGGGTGCCATGCCCCTGTCCTGGGTAGATTAGGGAAAATTTGAAACTTTTGGGCAGTTCCTGTGCCTTTTGTTGATTCAGGAAGCCTTTAGGGTACCTGTTTCTATACCTGCAACTAAAAAGAGAGGGTTTGGGTGGCTATATAGGGTTTTGCCTTAGTCAAATCTGTATGTTGGTGATTTCCACCTCCACAAATAGTCGATAGTGTACTATAAATGTGTGTGCTAGAACCTTGTGTGTGTGCAAGATCCTAAAATGAAAGCAAACAATCTAGAGCAACCCTAAAGAGTAAACTCTAATTTCTTGTAATTGACAAAGTAAATACTCTAAATAAATGATGCAAAGTGATCTAAAGCATGAATGTGAATATGCAAGTAGATGTAATGAAGCTTATGCAAAGACATGAAAATAACATGAAACCATACACAACCCCTAAGGGAGGGGTACAAGCCAATTGTACAAGCCAATCGTCAACAGGTGATCTATTATTCTTCAATGTGTTCAAGGCTACTAATTGATGATGAGTGCTTGATGAGATGTTGTTGAATGTTGTTGAAAACTCCACATAGGCTTCTCTTTCACTACATAGAAGGCTCCTTGTGCTACAAAAACCTGCTCTTAGATCTTTCCAAAGATCCCTTCAAATGAAGAAAGAGAAATCTTATGTATGAAACCCTGGATCTTAATTTCATCTTTAGGCTGACCTAGGATTTGAATTTTCTCCCAATTTCTTGGGATTAAGCATTATAATATCATAGAATTATGCTCCCGAAATTTCGAGAAAAAAGTCGTGGACCATGTTGAAAATGCACATGGTTGGACCACTTTTCACCAAATTTTTAGGGTCGTTAGATATGATGATATTAGAATGAATCCCAAAGTTACAACTAATTTCAAGATGTTTTGATATGCAAAATCGGGCCTTAAAGGTCGAAATAGGACATAATTAGGGTTTATGATTTAATGATTTATTGGAGGAATGAAATAAAAAGGGGCACACTTAGGGTAAAGGGCCCAACTTTATAATGTGTGAAGTGATGAAATATGACTTTAGATTTAATAATTAATTAAATTCTTAAAGGGAAATTACAATGCAAGATCCAAACACACTAAGGCGGGTGCTAAGCCAAGTGTGAAATTGTACCAAGGGTGTACAATTTATGAAACTACATTTAGCCCCCACTTTAGCAGTCATATGACACTACGTGCATATGCAAGCTAAAGTACAAAAAAGTAAACATTCATGAAAAAGGATATATCCACAAGTTGTCGAACGAAGCCCCTAGCGGTATCTGCAGCACACAGTTAGGAACCTCACCCTAAAAAACCACATGTTATATAAAATCACAAAATCACCTAAATTCTTACTAAGGAAGGTGATGAAAATTCAAGGGTAGCTATATGCCCCCCTGTTTCGGCTTGCTAATTTTAGTGAGTTGAAATAGGGTATCATGTTTACCACATCAAATTGTGAAAGAAGATTGATGACAAATTCTCACAAGAAGATTTGATATAAGATCAAAAACTAATGGAGAATCATTTGGTAAGAAAGAGGACTAAACCTCAATTCCAACACAACAAAGAGTGTGAGGATTTGAGAGCTCTCTAACACAAGATGAAAGATTTAAATGGAAACAAATGCAAGAAATATAAAAAATGCAACTCCATAAAGGAAATTGGAAAAGAAAGGAGGATTGAAATGACATCAAAGAGATTATTTATAGAGACACTCTTCTAAAAGAAGGCAAGCGATCCTCATAAGGGATATGCACATTCACAAAATAGAATGGTTTATTATAAAAGATATTACTCAATGAAGAAAAGAAATTGATGAGTGATCAAAGACTTCCAACACCAAGGAGGAGGTCCCAATTAAGGATATGTAGTTAAGATCCCCATTACGGATGCTTGTTCCAATATGAGAGAAGTAATTCAAATATGAATACACCTCTACAATCAATAAGAAATCCTTATAGAAGACACTACTTCACAAAGGGCAAATTTTAATCTTAAGAAGGAGAGATGTTTGAAATCACTCTTGCCCCCCATATATAGGGAGAAGAGATTGAAATAGGCTATTATGTTGCTTACAAAAGTATGATTGCACATGAAATTGTACCATCATGAATGATAATGAGCCCCCAGTAAATGAGCTACCAATGCCACATAATGATGAGCAACATAATAGCCATTAATATTATTTAAATACATGATAGATTGAATGAGGTATTTGAATATGACATGTTAAATGCTCTACTATAAGTGAGATTAAAAACATGTATAAGATGATGAATGCTAAAAAGTATTTAGAAAGAGAGAATTTTATAGGAGAAGAATAGGCCACTAAGTCATGCTTTTATTGCACATAAGAAATCTTAGGAGAGGGATAAGTGTAATTCATTAGAGCCTTATTCCTAGAAGAAGGAATTTTAGAATGAGAAGAAGACAAAGTCTCATAAGTGGGATTAGAAATCTCTTGAGGAGATTCATAAAGAGATTTGTTCATCACCAAGATTTCCTTATGAGGGGGATGAGTGTTGAAAGAAGTAGAAGATGATTTAATTAAGGTGAGGTCATCATCACTACTAAATATAGCATTGACATTGAGAGATGGTCTTTTAGATGCTTTGGTGGGCTTAGAAGGATTATATCCAAATCCAAATGAAGCTTCATGCATGTTATGTTCTTAAGGAACTTTAATTCCTTGTTCATTTGTGCCACAACCATTGCCATCATAGCCACTCTTAGCTAAAATGTGAAAAACATGACCATAAAGGGATGCCAAATTGGAAAGAGATGGTTGCGCATCATAGGTCTCAGTGCTATATGAATTAGAGGAAGGATTTGAATAATTGTTTGAATTAGAAGCAGCGAAAAAGTGGTTACTTAGTTGTTTAGACAAAGTGGGTTGCTCTTTAGGTTTCTCCTTAGATTTATCCTTCTCAGTCTTAGATTCTTTCCGAGATACTCTATACTCTCCTACAAAAGTAAGGTTAAAGTCTAGAGATTCCCAATCATCATCTGAGAGCACTCCTTCGGGAGAAAATATATCCTTGTGAGGAGATTTCGATTGAGTAGAAGAATCGGGAGTACTAGAAGGAACAAGATCATTAAAGGAAGTAGATGTATTTGAAGAAATAGAAGGATTGGGAGAAGAATGGGAAGTAGTTGAACAAGAAAACCTAGATTTTAATGATTTCTTGAAGATTGGTATCAACTAACAAGGTGTATGTCTTATTGTTATAAATGAACTTGACTTGCCTATGCAAAGTTGAGGGGACAACTTGCATGCTATGAATCCAAGGTCTCCCTAATAGAAGGTTATAGGTCAAATTACTAGGCATGACATGAATAAGTGTAGGTAACATAACATGACCTACCTTAACAGGCAAGGTTATTGTAGGATTTGAGAAATACAAATCCACAGAACCCAAAAGAAACCTGCATGCAAGAAACCTATCACAGAGAAAGAGAGAGAACGAATACAAGGGTTTTGGCTCTGACAAAGAGAAAAGATGTATTATCAGAGAAAACTGAATCAAGAATATGAATAATACAAGAGATCAATCCTTATAAAGGAGATCAACACCAAAAGGAAAACCTAACCCTAAGGTGTGTGCATTTAATAATTAAATATTAATTATTAAATGACTAATGTATGCATAAAGAGAAATCTTAAGAGGAGAGAAAAGTTAATTAATTACTTTACTCTAACACCCCCCCTTAAGATGAGCTACAATGCAGCTACAAACAATGCAGAAGAAAGCAAAGGAACTGCAATGCAAAAGAGGGTCCCGGCAACAAGGCCTGATGAGGTACCTGAATACAAGAAAATCTCTATAAAGTGGAGTAAAGGAGAAAACCCAGTGGGAAAAAACTCCTCTCCAAAAAGAGATAAAGAATCATGCTGAAAAGAAAACATGAAGGAAGGAAGGCCTCACTGAGACCCCCCAAGGACAACTTCCTTCACCCCAAGCATTGAGCGCAACTGAAGATAGCGCGGAGATGCCAAAGGTTTAGTGAAGATGTCAGCAACCTGCTCCTCTGTAGGAATATACTCCAAGATGAGAGAACCATCCTGAATCAACTGTCTGATGAAGTGCATGTGGATTTCAATGTGCTTTGTCCGTTGATGCTCCACTGGGTTGCGTGAAATGTGAATGGCACTCTGGTTGTCACACCAAAGAATAGTGGGACAATCTGGAGGAAACCCAAACTCTGTCAACGACTGCCGAAGCCATAAAACCTCCTGACTGGCTAACACTGCTGGACGGTACTCAGCCTCTGTAGATGATAATGCAATAGCAGACTGCTTCTTGCAAGACCATGTAATAGGACCAGAACCAAGGCAAAAAATGAAGCCAGAAGTAGACTTCCGATCATTGACATCACCAGCCCAATCGGAGTCAGTGAAGCCAATGATATGAGGGGATCCTGAAGAGTAGTGAATGCCATAATGTGTGGTGCCCTGAATATATCTCAAAATACATTTGGCTGCTTGCCAATGGCTCTCATGAGGATCATGGGAGAACCGAGAGACAAGGCCAACTGCAAAGGAAAGATCAGGACGAGAATGTGTCAGGTACAACAGACTGCCAACCAACTGCCTGTATAAAGTGGGGTCTACTGAAGGAGTAGAGCAAGTGGAAGACAAAACAACACCTGACTGAAATGGAGTGGGGGCAGACTTGCAATCAAGCATGCCAAATCGCTGAAGCATATCAAGAGCATACTTCTCCTAAAAAATGGAAATCCCATCCGAAGACTGAATAACCTGTAGACCCAGAAAGAAGTGCAAGAGACCAAGATCTGTCATCTCAAACTGCTCCATCAAAGCTCTCTGAACACTCTGAATCATGGAGGATGAGCTACCTGTAATGATGAGATCATCAACATATAGCACTAGAATCAAAAGATCACCCTCCTGACGCTGAATATAGACTGTGTGATCGGAATGACAACGTGTGAAGTGCGAGGAAAGCAAGAAGGAGTCCCTCTTCTCATACCAAGCCCTGGGGGCTTGTTTGAGACCATATAATGAACGTCGAAGTCTGCAAACTAAAGAAGTGTCCTGCACAAAACCCTGAGGCTGCTCCATATAGATCTCCTCATGTAGGTCTCCATGCAAGAAGGCACTCTTCACATCCATCTGAAACACTATCCATCCCTATGAAGCTGCAAGTGAAAGTACCAGGCGTATAGAATTCATCTTGGCAACAGGAGCAAAGGTCTCAGAGTAGTCAATACCCTCTACCTGAGAAAACCCCTTCACAACAAGATGGGCCTTATACTTATCAATAGAACCATCTGCAACATACTTGGTATGATACACCCACTTGCACCGAACCAACTTTCTTCCCTTAGGAAGAGGACAAAGATCCCAAGTATGATTCTTCATCAAAGAAGAATACTCCTCATCCATGGCCCTATCCCACTCTGGGTGTCCTGTCGCCTCTAAAAACTTTTGAGGATCATCTGAAAGGGTATGACTCAAAAGACTAGAACCAGATGTCTGAGAACGAGTGCGACGAGTATCTGAAGGATCACCTGCCAAAGAACCAGCTGCTTCAATAGTATCACGGGCCCACTTCGGCAAAGACGGAGCAACTGGTGGTGGTGGAGATGGTGGATCATGATCTACATCATCCTCAAGAGATAAGTAATCCTCAAGAGATGAAGAGCAAGGAGTAGGCAATGAGGGAGAAGCTAGTGATGGAGAATCCATCTGAGGATAGCACTCATCAAACTGGACATCCCGCCAAAACAAGACCTCTCTGGAATCAGGATCAAACAACCTGTATGCCTTAACATCCTCACAGTAGCCAACAAATATGAGTGGTCGGCTCTTCCTCTCCATGGCGTTCCGCTGAGCATCAGGAATAAATGCCCAAGCCTCACTACCAAAAACTCGAAATGTAGAAACATCAGGCTTGACATGGGTCCAAGCCTCCTCAGGAGTCATATGTCGTAATGCCTTATGGGGCATCCGATTCTGAATATAATTAGCACAATTGACTGCCTCAGCCCAAAATGAAGAACTCATAGCTTGAGACTGTATCATACAATTTGCCATCTCCCGTAAGGTTTTGTTCTTTCTCTCAGCAACACCATTCTGTTGAGGGGTATAAGGAACTGTAAACTGATGCTGTAAACCATGCTCAGTGCAAAAATCTCTGAAAGCCTGATTTACATACTCCCCCCCATTATCTGTGCGTATCCTCTTGATAGAAAGTCCAAATTGCTTCTCCACAAATGTCTTAAACTTCCTGAAAGAGTCAAAGACATCAGACTTGTACTTAAGAAAGTACACCCATGTACGTCTGGAGAAGTCATCAATAAAAGTGAGTACATAACGGGCCCTTGAAAAAGAAGGAGTCGGAAAGGACATAAGATCACTATGTACCAACTCTAGGGCTGCCCTAGCACGAGAGGCTCGACCCTTAGGAAAAGGATCTCGATGATGTTTGCCAAGGACACAACCACGACATACACCATCTGTACAAGAAATCTGTGGAAGCCCAATCACAAGTGCCTGTGTACTCATCTGTTGTAGATATCTGTAATTGACATGACCAAAACGCTCATGCCAAAGCCTGTTCACTGAATCTGCATGTGCTATAAGAGAGGAACCAACAGTGTCTGAACTCTCAAAGCCATCAAAACTATATAAGTGAGATGCAAAATCCACACTCCCAGTAGCCACAACCAAGTTAGGATCATGAAGATCTTGAATAACCACATCATGTGGAGAGAACTCAACTGTCTTACCAGAGCCAGAGTGGCAAATCTGATAAACGGATAGAAGGTTTGTCGAAATGTCAGGAACCAAAAGCACATCCTGAAGACAACCACCATCCAATGAAACAGTACCAGAACCCTGAACGGAAAGTTGTGCTGAGTCACCAACTGCAATATGTCTAGTGCCTGTAGGAGCAAGAGCGGTGACCAAATCCTGTGTGTGTGTCATATGGTGAGAGGCACCAGAATCTAGAATCCAAGTGGACGCTGAGGACAATGCTCATGCAGAAAGAGCATGACCTTTCCCTGTGGGCTGTGAAGGAGGCTGAGGTGCACTGATATTATGCTGCTGCATGGCTTCCTCCAAAGCCTCTAAACATTTCCAACACCTGGAAACGGGATGTCCTTCCTTGCCACAAAAACTGCAAGGATCACCAGAGTTCTTCTTAGTCTTGGAGGAAGACTCACCAGACTTTGAAGATTTGCCCTTTTTAGAATTGAACTGTGGTTTTGAATCAGACTTAGGTGGTGGCTTGGAGGGATTCTCACTAGCCTCTGAATCTTTCTTAGGCTTCGGTTTCTACTTCTGTTTTCCTTTGGAGGACTGGGCTACCAATGCTTGGTTCTGTGAACCTGAAAGGGAATCCAACTGCTTAAGCTTAGCTTGCTCACGAGTCAGACGATCACAAAAGACCTCAAAAGAAGGCATGACATGGCGAGCACCCAAGGCATCCATGGTAGAATAGAAGGTCAAAGAGAAGATCTGAAATGGACCCTGAAGCTTGGAGAGAATCAGGAAAATGCACTCTGTATCAGTCTTACTCTTACCACAACCCTACAAGATAGATCTTTGCTGTTTGAATTTCATCAGAAAGTCCTCAATAGAAGGAAATGAATCAGGTACCAAGGAAGTTAACTCTGCCTCAAGCTGCAAAGCTCTGAACTCGTTGACAGTACCAAAAAGTCCCTCAAACTTGGTCCAAATGGCTCGAGGAGTGATACAACCCTCAAGATGAAACTGGAGACTGTCGGAAATGTGTAAAGCCATCAATCCCATAGCCTGATCCATATTGTTCCTGTGCTGCATAATCTCAAAAGGACGTGTCAACTGAGGCTGAACCTCATCCAAACAGGACCATAACCCTTTTGACTGGAGAAGAGTCATCATGCGACCCTTCCAAGTGTGGTAATTATGTGGTGTGAGAGATTCAATAGGTCTGTCTGCCATCCTGTGAACTGTGCCTCAACTGCTCTGAATTTTTAATTATTATTAAGTGGTCTTTCAGAACTAGACAGAATATGCAGAAGGGGGTTTGATTTTTTTTTATTGGTGTTTGTAAATTCTAGTTTTCTGATGTAAATAATAGAAAGCAAGAGAAAAACACCCCCCCACAATGCAAAAAACTAATCCCCAGTACAAACTGAAAGCCAAAAAATGATAGAAAGCAATAACGGGTTGAGACAAAATTTGGAGCACCTGAAGAATTTTCTGATGAAATAGACTATAGATCTGGAAAGAGCACAGAACCACCTTTCCGACGCCTATTCACTTGCGAAAAACGGAGTCCGTATGCAAAAGATATGGCTCCTGGAGTGCAAAAAACTTGTTCTGACTTTGACTGGCAAAAAACACTACAAAATGGCAAAATCAGAGAAAAAGACCTGCATCAATTAGATCGGGCTCGGAACCAGCTTTCCAACGCCTATTTCCATTCGAAAATCCGAGCTAAAATGCCCAAGTTATACCCAATTTTGTAAAACTGCTCCAAAAGAGCCCAAATAGGCCCTTTAAGCCCTCAAGGGCTTAAAAAAATAAGCCCCTGGTCCTCTGGGCGACCAGGGGCGGGCGCAGGGGGCGGCGGTGCAGGGGCGGTGCTGCTGGCGGTGCTCAGGTGGAGCACAGGGGGTGCCCGGGCGGCGGGCTCTCGGCGGGTGGCGCGGCGGGGTTTACCGCCGACGGCGGGCGAGCGGCGTGGCGGGGGTTACTGCTGGCAGCGGTGGCCGCCGGGCTGCGCGAGTGGCGACGCGTGGCTTCAACTGGCTGCGCATTTTTTTTAATAAAAAACCTTCATTTTTAATATTTTTTTTTGATTTTTTTAAATTTGCGCCTCGGTTTTCGTGCCCTAGGGCCGTACAGCCTTGGGGCCAAAAAAAATTTGCCTCCTGGTGCAACTGTGTCCAAATCAGACGAATTTTATATAGAAATAGGGGTTTTTTGGCGCTACGAGCTCAACGATGAGGTCCATTTGGGCTCAAAGTGTACCGAAAAAAATACCCCCTATTCCAAAATAAAAAACAGAAGACAAATATAGATCTGATGCAACCAAAACCTGGATTTCAAAATCTTTCAAAAGTTTGAACAAGCTGCAGCAGATCTGGGTCTGATACCATGTAGGATTTGAGAAATACAAATCCACAGAACCCAAAAGAAACCTGCATGTAAGAAACCTGTCACAGAGAAAGAGAGAGAACGAATACAAGGGTTTTGGCTCTGACAAAGAGAAAAGATGTATTATCAGAGAAAAATGAATCAAGAATATGAATAATACAAGAGATCAATCCTTATAAAGGAGATCAACACCAAAAGGACAACCTAACCCTAAGGTGTGTGCATTTAATAATTAAATATTAATTATTAAATGACTAATGTATGCATAAAGAGAAATCTTAAGAGGAGAGCAAAGTTAATTAATTACTTTACTCTAACAGTTATGACACCTAAACATTGTTTAGAAAGATTATCAAAACCTCAAATAGAAAGAGAAGCATGTTCGATGAGAGAACGACACACATTGACCTTATCCAATAATTCCACACCACAAACTTTAAGGCCAAACCCATTGTCCACAAGGGTCCGTCTTATAGCACTATCATTGATAATAACCACAATCATAAGAGGATCATATTGATGTTGAATTTCACGAGAAGGTAACTCATTTTGTGTGAATACAATTTGAGCTTTGTGTTTGTTTGTAGGATCAATCAAAGAAGTCATGTTATTAGGTGTCACTGCAGGTGGGACATCTAAGTTTTTCAAAGCATCTTGTAACATCCCATGATAAGCAGGTGAAGTTTGAACTAAATCCCAAATAGAAATCTTGGCTGGAGTAGCTTTAAGTTGTTCAATAAGATCATACTCCTTACTAAGAGTTTGTGATATACAAGGTACTTGTGGAAGAGTAGGTTGAGAGGGAGGAAGTGAAGTTGGGATAATCAGAGGAGGATTAGGTTGCCTATTTTTTCTTGTGTTGTAGGTATGAGCAACCGTAAGATAATTCTCTTCAGTGAATTTCTTAGCATACTCATAAGGGCTCTTAGTAGGATAACCTCCTTGCACAGTAATAATAGGTTTCTTAGGAGTGCAAAAATAATCATTAGCATAAACACCTTGAACCACTAAGATAGGCTTACATTCAGAGCTTTGAGAAGGACAAGCACCATAAAATGTGAAGAGGGGTTTATTAGGTGTTTCATTCACATGTATCAAATTGATTGAAGATGGTTAAGGAATATCAAAGGTGTCCTTATGAATTTTAGAAAAAGAATGGACAAGATTGTTCAAATAATTGTTGATAGCCACTTCTTGCACTAAAATGTTATCACGGATAAGATCAATTTTCTGAGATAGACTAGGAGTAGGCATTGATGCTTTAGAAGGAAGAGTATTAGTAGGAAAGGTCATATCATCCTTTATCATTAAAGGATCTACATGGGGAATAGACTCTTTAGGAAAAGGATCAACATTACTCTCTAAAGTTTCACCTTTGAGAGGGAGACCTTTGAAAGAGATGTCAACAATCCCACCTTGAACTAGGGAGCCAAGTTGAGGAGTGGGAGAAGCTTGATTTTTAGAGGAAAAATGATTGAGATTCATGGAAAGTGAGATTCTATCAAGGGAGTTATCCTCTTTGGCTAGGGTTATCTCATGGGGTAGAGAATAATCAACACCTTCTTCTAATGGATTATCCCAAATAGTGAGGTCTTTGAGAAAAATATCTTGCACAAATATGTCCTTGTTGTTATTGTCATTTTGGGAGAAGGGATAACATTGTTCATTAAATCTTCATCCTTAGGAGGGAGAGCATAACTACATGTGTTTAAATCATCCTCTTGCCTCAAAATGTGTTCAATAGGATGTTTAGGGGAAAGAGAATTAAGGAAACTGATTTCATCTTCTTTCTCTACGACATCTCTAGTGGGAATTTTGTTGAAGTCAAAAGAGGAAATGCCATCACTAGGAAAATTAGGGACAATACCATCTTTTTGAAAAAAATGATCCTCATGAGGGAAGTATTCTTTAGGAGGGAGATGAACATCTTTCTCAAAAGGTTCATTCTTAGGAAGGAGATCTTTGAAACAAGTGCTCATAACGTCTTGTTGCACTAACATGCCCTCATTGGTAAGACAAAATTTAGGAGTGATAAGTCAATGTCCATCAATACCTTTTCACTTAGAGAGACATTATGTAAAGAAGGTAAAGTAACATTAAGAAAGGTATTTATGATATCATCTTCTTCCTCTAAGATAGCTAGATGGGAAGGGCACATTTTAGGAGAATTGTCAAGATCAATCTTCAAATCTTCATCCTTAGAGAATGGGAGAGTTTTAAAAGGGGTGGTAACAACTCTTTTAGGCAATAAATTGTTGTCATAGATAGGAGGAGCCTCTTTAGGAGATGGAAAAATTAAAGCAAGGGAAGCTAACCCATTATCACATTTACGGAATGAATGCATCATGACAAAAAATTTCCTCTTTCAAATGATAACATATGCAAAATAGAAGGTAATGTTCAATTTTAACCAATGCAAGAAATCTAAATTTTGATTTAGAAAATGAAATTTATGAGTGAAATGTGTTCCTGAATCAGATCTGAAATTAATGATCCAAATTAAGCTATCCACAAGTTCAATTTTGAATTGAAAAATTAGGGTTTTAACAAAATTGACCTCTAAATTTTTTAAGTTTGCAAGGAATTGAAACATGTAATTGTAAATTTGAATTTGAAATAGAAAAAACACTCAAATCTGAAAACATAAATTAGAATTAAAGAAGATTGGATTCATGTCGGGTTCAACAAAATGTGGAGGGGAAAAAGCAAGACCAGGTGACTAGGACTTAATCCCACTTAGCCAACACATTGGGAATATGAAAGAGCCTAGGGAGGTAGCTCACTTTGGCTACTTATTGTGAGAAATAGAGAGCCAAGGATTATCTCTTAGGGTTTCTATTCCTCTTGTTCTATATGAAGAAAAGATGTGCACAAATGAATGTAATGATGAACTATGCTAGGAGATGAACACTGAAGCATATATGAATTGAAATTGAATAAACTTGTGGATCTGAAACTAAGCTACTGAAAAAAGACAAGGGGGAGGAATTTGAATGTGCACCTAATGCTGAAAACTGAGCCAAAGTGATTAGGACTAGGGTGCCACGCCACTGTCCTTGATGATCTGACAGAAAGCTGTAACTAGGAGGGTGCAATTCTGATACCCTGAGCCTGCACCAAGTAAAAAATCATTGATTTTGAGAAGGACCATGGTGCCACGCCACTGTCTTAGGTAGGACCAGGGTGCCATGCCCCTATCCTTGACAGGTTAGGGCAAATCTGAGACTTCTGGGCAGTTCCTATGCCTTTTGCTGACCCGCGAAGCCTTTCAGGTACCTGTTTTTGCACCTCGAACTGAAAAGAGAGGGTTTAGGTGGCTATATAGGGTTTTTCCTCAATCAAAAATTTGTGTTGGTGATTTATGTTAGAGTATTTGGGTCTTTACTTGATTAATTAAACAATATTTGTTTAATTATTTAAGTTCCCTTTATCTCTTTTACACTTAAGCTAACTTTAGGTGCATAATAATTAATTCTTTTGTTAATTATTATGTGCAAGCCTAGGTTTTCCTTTTTAAGGTTTCTTGACCTATTAGAGGTTCAATTATTTTCCTTTGTATTAAGGGATTATCACATTACACATTTTGTGAATATTGAGCTCTCATCTTTTTGAACATATTTTCTGTGTATTGGTTTTTTTGTTATTTGCTTCCTTGCTTCTCCTTGTAACAGGTTATTCAACTTGCAGAGATCATTTGGGCCCATGTGGTGTTGTATTTCTCAACTCTCACATGGTATTAGAGCTTCAAATCTACAACTATCTGTTCTTATTTTGAGAATTTTTGCATTGGAAGCAGATTTGGGGTTTCAGTAAGTTTTTTATGCACCTAGGGATAGGCCTTTTTTTCTGAGCACTTTGGGCCTAAACGAACCTCACCATCGTGCTCAGAAGGCCCAAAAAATCCTATAGTCATATAAAACTTGACCATTTTTTGCTCCTGAGCCTCTGGGAGTATTTTTTCTCCAACACCAGGTCGTACGACCCTAACACGCAGTTCGAGAAAAAAATTTCAAAAAAAAAAGCCTTTTTTACGGCATGCAGGCCGAATGATTTTTTGATCAAAAAAATAAAAAATTATTTAAATTTGGAGATAAAGTTTTTTGTTTAAAAAACAAATCAAAAAGTTTTTTTGGGGCTACCCCACGGTACCTAGGGTACCGTGGGTCCCCCTGCCAGGTCGCAGGCCCTACTGCCGCTGTCAGAGCGGGTCCCCTGTCAGCGCCAAGCCCGCCAGCCATCGCCTGCCTTCCTAGCCCCGCGACCTCCTCCTGCCAGTGCTGCTCCCGCAGCTTCCTCCCTGCGGCCCCGCTAACCCCCCGCCCTGCTCTCCCCACCGACCCCTCATCGTCGCTAGCCGCTAGCCGCCACCGACCATCTCCCCACTGGTCCCCTACACTGCCTGCGCTTCCTCGGCCCCTTGCCGACGTCTTCTCTCCGGTCCCCTCCGCCGCCAGTACTCTTCACCGTCACCAGAGCCCTTCCTGCTGCCGCTGCCGCCGCCCTTCGCCGTGCCCGCAAGAAACCACCTCCCGGCCACCTGCTCGCCGCCATAGTGCCACCCATGAGCCACCTCCGCTTGGGTCTACCTCCAAACCTCCTCCCTCTTACCTTTTTTTGGGGGGGTTGGTTTTTTTGCCATAACTTGGGCAAACAGAGTCATTTTTTTAAAAATGAATAGGCATCGGAAAGCTGGTTTTAAGCCGAACCTCGTGGTGTTGGAATTTTTTTCCAATTTTGTTGTTTAACTATTTTTTTCCAGTCAAAGTGAGGTTCCTTTTTTGCAGTTCAGGAGCCATAAAATGAGCATCCAAACTCCGTTTTTCAAATTTTTTTTTTTTGGAAAGCGTGTGTTGTGTACTTTCCAGCCATATGAATTTTCTTTCCAGATTTTTCTCCAGGAATATTTTATTCAGTTTTTTGCTTTTCAGCACTCTGGTGGATATATTTGTTGTTTCAGGTCTTGGGATCTCTTCTCTGAGTAGGATGTCTTGGTTTTGGTTCTTCTTTCTGTTTCCAGTCTTATTGTCATTGTAGCATTTTATTTATGCAAACACACAGAGATAAAGTGCCATCATGCATTGTTTACTTGGGATCTTGCACATCTTGTGCCTTATTGTACATGCACTACATTATAAAGTGTCATGGGGGGGTTGATGTTTGCCTTTTGTTTGCCATCTCCCTTTGTCTAGTGAGTGTTCCTTCCATGACATTCGCCTCATGCTGTGTGTCAAGTGAGTATTCCTTCCCCGACACTATGTACTTTCTCTATGCCTTCGATGTTCTTGGTTCTTCATCGTGCAGTTCTTGTTGGCCATTATTTTTAGTGTATCTGTCTCTCTCTCCCTCTTCAACATTATGGGGAGGTTTGTCCTATTGGTTCTAATGCTTTCATGGTTCGATTGATCAGCTCTTTAGGCTTTGGTGTCTCATGCTATCTGTATCTTTGAGTTCAGTTGTTTGCCTTTGTTTGCCTTTTGATTCGAGTAGTGTCATTTGAGGGCACTCATACAGATTACAGTCTTCTCTACCTGGTCATGTTCTATTTCAGTGGAGGTTCTTCAGATCAACAATTATTCTTCGACAATGTTTGCAGGTTCTTCATGCTTCAGTGATTCTTCTGATCTTCTCTTGTTCCTATCTTTTGGAACATTCTTGTTTGGAGGCTTTTTCAGTCCTTCTTCTTGCCTTTTCCATCTCTATTTGGAGTAGATTTTTTTCCCACGTGGTTTTCTCTATTTCTCCAGTTCATAGAGATTTGGTTGTATTTGGGTACCTGATCAGGCCTTGTTTCCGGGACCCATCTTTCTTACTTTCAGTAGCTGTTCTAGGTTTTAGCTTCTCCCTAAGTCTAGCTTAACGGGGGGTGTTAGAGTATTCGGGTCTTTACTTGATTAATTAAACAATATTTGTTCAATTATTTAAGTTCCCTTTATCTCTTTTACACTTAAGCTAACTTTAGGTGCATACAATTTTAATTCTTTTATTAATTATTATGTGCAAGCCTAGGTTTTCCTTTTTAGGGTTTCTTGACCTATTAGAGGTTTGATTCTTTTCCTTTGTATTAAGGGATTATCACATTACATATTTTGTGAATATTGAGCTCTCATTTTTTTGAGCATATTTTCTGTGTATTGGTTTTTCTGTTATTTGCTTCCTTGCTTCTCCTTGTAACAGGTTATTTAGCTTGCAGAGATCATTTGGGCTCCTGTGGTATTGTATTTATCAACTCTCACAATTTACACCTCCACAAATAGTCGATAATGTACTGAAAATGTGTGTGCTAGAACCTTGTGTGTGTGCAAGATCCTAAAATGAAAGCAAATAATCTAGAGCAACCTTAAAGAGTAAACCCTAATTGCTTGTAATTGACAAAGTAAATACTCTAAATCAATGAAGCAAAGTGATCTAAAGCATGAATATGAATATGCAATTTGATGTAATGAAGCTTATGCAAAGACATGAAAATAACATGAAACCATACCCAACCCCTAAGGGAGGGGTACAAGCCAATCATCAGTCGGTGATCTCCTATTATTCTTCAATGTCTTCAAGGCTCCTAATTGACGATGAATGCTTGATGAAATGTTGTTGAATTTTGTTAAATTTTATGAAGACTCCACATAGGCTTCTCTTTCACTACATAGAAGGCTCCTTGTGCTCCAAAAACCTGCTCTTAGATTCTTCCAAAGATCCCTTCATATGAAGAAAGAGAACTCTTATGTATGAAACCCTAGATCTTAATTTCATCTTTAGGCCGACCTAGGATTTGAATTTCCTGCCAATTTCTTGGGGTTAAGCATTATAATATCATATAATTATGCTCACGAAATTTTAGGAAAAAAGGCAGAGACCATATTGAAAATGCACATGGTCTGGCCAACTTTTCACCAAATTTTCAGGGTCATTAGATATGATGATATTAGAGTGAATCCCAAAGTTGCGGCTAATTTTGAGATGTTTTGATATGCGAAATCGGGCCTTAAAGGTCAAAATAAGACATAATTAGGGTTTATGATTTAATGATTTATTGGAGGAATAGAATAAAAAGGGGCACACTTAGGGTAAAGGGCCCAACTTTATAATGTGTGAAGTGATGAAATATGACTTTAGATTTAATTTAATTAATTAATTAAATGCTTAAAGGGAAATTACAATGCAAGATGGAAACAAACTAAGGCGGGTGCTAAACCAAGTGTGAAATTGTACCACCCTAGCAAGGTGTACAATTTATGACACTACACCTTCAAGATTCAAGATGTTCTTTCTTCTTGGGGTTTTGAAAAGGATAGACAAGAACTCAACTTGCCTAAACCTATACAATTGTTCAACATATGCAAGGCTTATAATGAACACAAAGCTTTTACAATGCTTTAATCCTTGTATGATATGACATCTACGACTTACCTATTTTGTAAGAGGGGCACCAATATGCCACAAACCCTTTATTGTTGGGAGGATAACTGTAGACACTTAAATCTGACTAATTAATTTAATTAGATCAAATCTCCTAAGTCCCTTGTATTAGTTGAATAATTCATGTTATTCAATTAAGATCAAGTATCCCTTTTGGCTAAATTAATTAAATGAAGCCATGCCCCATTATCCAAATTAATTAATTAATCCCTTTCCAATACCTTTAATTAATTAATTCAATTAATTAAATAAAGCCATTCCCCATTATCCTTGAATTAATTAATACAATTAATTAATTCCCCCTTTCATATCATTGAATTAAATAATCCAATTAATTAATTTCCCCTTTTCAACCCCTTGAATTAATTAATCAAATTAGTTAATTCTCCTTGTCCTTTCCCTTATTTGAATCAATTAAATTCAAATATTCCCTTTTGATCACATGTCTCCTAACTTATAACCACCTAACTAACCCCATTCTAACCTAACCTCCAACCTAACCTTGGGTTCTAAGTAACCATATTGCTCCAAACTGCCCTTATCCTAACCTCCCCTCACATGTGTGTGTAGATACGTATTCCCTAATTTCCTTAATATTAGGAAATTAATGCCTATTTTGGGTGGATTCCTCCCAAAAGAGAAATGTGTCCTTGAGAACACATGTCAAACCTCTTTTCACATGTGTCTCTCTTAGGGATAGTTGTCATTCCTAGGATTTCCACTTGTCCTCCTTAAGGACAAGTGTTGCATTTTCCAATCCCTTACTCCCCTCCCATCTCCTATTTAATCCCCCTTCATTTTCATTCAGATTCTCCACCTTCGTACATTCACATTGTCATAATGCAAAATATCATCTACCATTAGCACATCCACAACATCATAATATCCAATTTTATCCCCATATCTTATCGTACAATCCTCATATCATGAATTCAATCAACATAATAACATCATGGAGCTATATCAAGCAACTGTTGCATCAAAAAGAACACATCTTACCATGGGATAATCCAATCAAAGATAAAAAATGGAGTTTGCATTCTCTTGTTTATGTTTTTATGCTTCATTTTCTTTCTTTTTAACATCCTAATCTTGAGGTGTCTGAGCTAATTATTTTTTCTAGATTGCTTACTTTATCTTTCAATATTTTACATTCAAACATGATTTTCCCTCACAGAAGAACAAAACACACAAAATGATTGTTGGAAATAACAATGAAGGAAAATTGAGAGGGGGGGGGGGGGTGAATCAATTTTCACCGGATTAAACAATTTAAGCACAACTTCAAATCTAATCAATTGTAGCAAGAACAAATATGAGCACAATGACAACAACACACATAAAACCAAGATTTTGACGTGGAAAACCTGGTTAAGGGAAAAACCATGGTGGGAACCTACCCACAATAAGATGATACTCTATAGTAGTACATGTGTAAATATTACAATGGGGAATGTACATGCATCAAGCACACTACCTATAGTTTACTACCCAAAATATGATAATCCCGAAGGCTACAACCATCAGGGAAGATTCACTACCTTACAATAAAATTTAAACTACAATCCGATTTACATGAACTGAAAGAATAACATCTCTAAATGCCCGATGACAGTTCCAGTTAAGCACATTTGTCTGCTCTGCGACAATCTATACTCAACACTTCATACTGAAGGATGAATTCACTTATTTGCACATACATCATTCTCTGATAATACAGACACAACACCTAACAACCACCAATCTCCAAATTAAATGAATATAACACCTATTTATACAAATCATCAACCTTGGCTACAAGGTCAACTCAACCCTCAAGACCTAATTACCAAATTACATCACATGATACATAAATAAACCACCAGACCAATACAATATCGTGAAGACATAGCATGGACCCAAATCAAATCCTCGAACACACAACACCACTAGAAATCTCACCAAGGTCAACCACAACATGCTACACCACCGAAAATGTTGCATAGCACAAAGAACATCACTGAACCCATTAGATCCTCAATAACACGCACAATAATCTATGCAGACCGACAAAAAAAAAGGACATGGTTATGAAACACCAACAATCATGTTAGAACCATTTGCAATAGCTCTACCAACACCACTTAATCAAATCTTCATCAATCAACATGCTGATACTCAAGAACAATCAAACAACAACAATGAAATAGAAAGATAACTTGCGGAGCACCAAATCACAAACCATTTGAATTGTAGATACACATGAACATCCCAAACACTCTCCCAAATCCGTAACTCAAGATGTAATCATTTTGGAGCATAATGGATCAATTACTAGAACACTGCAACATTGAACATTGAAAAACCAATCCTCATACTCGCATCCATAACCTGATCAAATCACAGCATAGCATCATGAAACCAACACATACTTGATTCAACGTATTAGAGAAACCAACCAAATAGATAAACCAGCTAGATCAACTCTTTGCAATCACTGGAACACCAAAACATGGGAATATGTTGACATCAATGACAACAACTATCCTATCAACAACAATATCCAACAATGACAAAGAGATAAGATGTAATATTCAAATCCTCGCCATGGAAAGCACTCATAAAGGCCAAAAAAAATTCAATAAATCCTTTAAATTTCCACAATGGTTCATCATTCTATAAATTCTCTGATGAATGGCATAATATAGTGTCTATCCCTATGAAAAATAAAATAGTAAAATGCTCTATCATCCATTAGAAATCTAGACAACTAGAGAAACCAAGATAGAAAACTAATCACATTTATTTTAGAAGCACAAAATGATGAATACTAAGAGGGGGGAGGGGGGTGAATTAGTATGCCAAAAATTACTGTACTTAAACACTTTACTAGAATACCAGTAAACCGGTAAAACAGTTTAGCAGACAAACCGGTTAGCACACATGCAAACCAAATAGAAAATAATGCATTCACCCACAGAAGCACAAACACCATAACACAAGAGATTTGACGTGGAAACCCAAATGGGAAAAAACACGGTGAGATGAAACTCACAAGTAACTATCTGTAGAATAGGAACCAAACCGGTTAAGGTCATACAATGTTCTTTACCAGAATAGATTCTGTTAGGAATCTCAATCTTTGTTAGGAGATAAGTCCGATTAAAGACTACCTTGCTAGAGGATTTTAGATCCATAGATGTGAACCACATTGTTAGAGGATTTACAAAAGGCTTTTTGGGCCTACCCGGTTAAGGGCTTCAAACTTGTCGAAGATGTGAGTAATCAACAAGTGAGTGATCTAACAAATAGCACATATTGCTTGGTTAGATCCTTGATAGCTCATTCCTAATGCATTCTAGCATTACTTCAGTCTTCAACACATTCACACTCTACCTCTTCTCACAGACCTGAGCTTCTCTTCTATCTTAACACTCACAAAAACTCTTCAACCACCTTCAACCCCTAGCAACAACTTAAAACCCTAGACATGATGTCCTTATAAAGGAATTTGATTTCATGTCGATCCAATAGGATTACAATACAATTTCCTAGGTTCAATGCATCTAGACATATTTGGTAACACGACACAAAAAGCACCGTCAAAGTGTCGGCACCGCCAAACAATCGGTGGATGGTAACTCATCACAAAATGCTGATTGGTAACTCATCACAGAGTATTACTGGTTGATACAGAATACCGGTTTAAGAAAAATACTGATTGCTGGTTTGACAAAATGAAGACTGGGAAATATGAGTTGTGCCACTTTGTTCCTTTGTACCGATTGAGATCCTCGAACCGCTTGGGGTCCTCATACTGCTTCAGATCGGTAAACACTTTCTGCAAAACACCGATAGTCTAAATACTATAATACATCATACCGGCTGGAACAAATACCAGTTGAGCTTTAACTCATACATACAAAGAGTGATCTCAAATCAAGTGTGTGTCCATCAATGACAATCACAACATCAATGATAAAAAATGCCAACAATCTCCCCCTTTGGCATTGATGGCAACACTTAGGAAAATTTTGACATCTAAGTGTTTTACAACAAAAATATGCCATAATCAAAATTACCCCCCCTAAGGATATACACTATCCCTTTTGTAGAAAATATAATGTATACTACACCTTAATAGAAATAACATGAAAGTATACATCAAAACATTCAAAATTTATACTTCTCTCCCTTTGCCAAGAATGACAAAAGTATTACAGACTAAACCCTGTTTCATTAAAATAATAAGTGTTTATGACAGTAAAGAGTAAAACTTGTCAAAAACTGATTTAAAGTCCTGCAAAAAGTGCTTCATGGATAAGGACCATGAGTCAAGTAGGGAGGTAGCCACCTCTTTCTCTGTCTGCATCTGGGAGACTTGTTCTTCCATGACATCTATTGTGTTCATCTCTTGAGTGACCGTTAGGGCATCAAGATTTAGGTAGAATTTCTGGAGAATTTGCAGCCTTGGCAGTAGGACTAGTTGAAGTTCCTACAAATTTCATGTTCAGTTGCTTATCTCTACCTCTAGTCTTGCAGACTGCAGTTGAAGTCGGTGAATAGTTTGACCATATGTGGAAAAGCAATCATATGGCATCTTGAAGGTGCTAATAAAGGATTGCATATCAGATTGTAGTTTGTCCTTCTGAGTGAGCACATCATCACAGAATAAATGAGGATGGCAAAACTTGCTGAGTAGTAGATTGCTCTCATTCATTGCATCTCTAATGGCCTTTTGTGCCTTCTAGAGAATAGACCAGAGCTCTGTTAGCTTTTTCACCAGGGCAGTGTCTAGAGCCTTTTGATGTTCCTTCTTGGCATTGGCTTTTGCGACCTCTTCCAGGCTTTGTACCTAGTCTTCTACAACTATGCAAAGGAGCTTCAATTGTGCAAGTGAGGAATCGATACTGGGAAGGTTCATACCAGGTATCAAGCTGGTAAGTGTTTCCACTGCAGTTTGGATAACATCTTCCTCCTTTTTCCTCAGAGCACCCAATCGCTCTTGAGCAAGCTTAATGCTTTGCAACAGCTTTGATTCATTTGCAGACTGGAGGTCAATAGGACTGGTAATTGCAGCCGGTTTAGCCTAACTACCGGTTGCCATTGGAGACTCCACCTGTGTGCTCTTTTCCGCTGCTTCCTTGTCCTTGGCTTTTTGCTGGTCTTCTTGAGCCTTCCTCTACTCCTCTTCTTATTTCTTTATTTTCTCTTCTTCTTGTCTCTTCTCTTCATCCTTTCACTTCTTCTCTTCTTCATCCTTCTTCTTCTCCTCTTCCTTCTTCCTCTTTTCCTCTTCCTATTTCTTCTCGTCCTCTTTCCCTTCTCCTCTTCTTTCTTTTCCTCTTCCTTCTTCTTCCTCTCTTCCTCTTGTTTCTAATTTTCCTATTCTTTTCTCTTCTTCTCCTCATCTTTTCTTTTATCATCTTCCTCTTTCTTCTTTTTCTCCTCTTTTTCTCCTCTTTTCTCTTATCTTCTTCCTCTTTCCTCTTTTCCTCTTCTTTTCTCTTATCCTCTTCATCTGCCTGTTTCTTCTTTTCTGCTTCCTATTGCTTCTTTTCTTCTTCTGCCTTCTTTTCCTATCGTGTTCCTTCTGATGGTGTATCCTAAGTAACATTTTCACCATCTAAGGCGTCAACATCAATGGGGTCCATTTGTCCTGTGACTGGTTCTTCTTCACTGTTATACACCTCATCCGGTTTGCTAGTTTTCGGTTCTTGCTCAGCTTTTTTGTTGGCTTCAGACACTTGATGCATCTTAAGAGCTTCTTGAGCATGAGTATATGTATCCTTGATCACTTCATGACCCTTCCCTTCCAGTAACAAGAGTCTTCTTCTTCTCATGAAGAAGAGGCCTTTGTATTTATTCATAACTTCGAAAAGTTCTGAATTTGATACATCAGGAAAATGTTGAGCAAGTATTTCCTCCCTCATTTCCTGTTCCTTTTCTATGGCAATGCGCCATTTATTGTCTAAAGAATTTTACAAAGAATCCGGTGTCTCAAATCTAATTTCTGAAGGCGACCGGTCATTAACACACAAATACTTAATGATTTCCTGTTCAACTTCTTCCTTTTCATCATCATTGAAGTCATCAAAACAATCAATTAAATCATTCAATACTTTTCTCCTAATATTCTTTATAGTTCTTTGACAATGTGTCAAAGGTTTGTAAGAAGAAATGTCAATATTTACCGGTGCAGATGATGCCAGTTCATTCTTCATCTTTTTCTTTGTTTGCCTAGTCTTCTTCTTAGGCAGTTCTTCTAACACAGTTTCTTATGAGCCAGGTGTATTGCTTTTTGTCTTCCGCTTCCTCTCAAAGACTTTTGTAGGTGCCGCTTCTAGTTTCTTCTTAACTAGTGACCGCTTGGTCACTTTGGGACTGGCTACAGTAACCAGTGCCAATGCTGAATTCACTACCTTTCCTTTCTTTTCTGAGGGTTCTACAACCGGTGTATCCCTTTCCAAATAGGTGTCAGTTCTCTTTGCCTTAGGATCAAGGGGTGAGGCGATTAAGGTAGAAGCATACCCATCCAACATATCATTCCTTACCTCATAGCCCATAGGCTCTACTTCTTCCTGCTTGGGCTGAACAACCTCCATTATGCATTCATCCACTTTGACGGTGAAGCAGATGTCTTCCTCATACTTTTTGACTAAATCATTGGATATTCTTATCCTTTGGCTCATCTTGCATTTGAACTCATCAAAGTATTTGTTCATTTCTTCCGGATAGCTGGTTCCAACTGCTTGTAGACTTTCCTTGATTTGCTTTGTTACCGGTTGGTCGATAGACCATTGAATATCACCTACTCTAGGAAAGTAGCCTTGAAACTAAAAGAACAACCCAACTAGTAGTTGTCCGAACTTGAATCTCAGTGCATTGTCCTGTTTGATCGACTTAAGATTCAACATAAGTTGTCTTTGCATACAAGTGCACAGATCAAATGATGCATCCTCCTTGATCATCCTATAAGTGACATTTACCACTGTAGCAGAGACAAAATTAATTCTTCTAGTAGAGAACGTCCGGTAACCTATCACCATGCAGGCATACTTGACTAGATCATCCTTGATTGAGTTGACGGTCATACCACATGAGTCGCTCATTGAACTGGCGAGCTTGGACATTTCAGTCTTGCTGACACTTCCCCTATATTGTAGAAACTGGTGATGACATGAATCGCTTCCAGTGTGATATCATGTGTCCGCTCTAGGTACATCTTGTCACTATGTACCCTGCTTAGAATAATGCGAATGTGATCATCCAAAAATTCTTCAAGAAAGTAAACTGCATTTTGAAGTTTCTTCTTTTCCAGAATGCTGAATTCTGGTTTAATCTTCTTATCCTTTCCACAGAATAGGCTTAGCTAGGAATGGATTACAAGAAACCCTAGGTCTTTGATTTTGCAGTCTATGTAATCAGAAATCCCTTCTTCTACTATAACACCAGCCTGTACTTGAGACAGGGCATTATATTTTGACTTTCATTGTATGAAGTCCATAGAATCAATAGCTACACTAGAGCTATCATGAGATGCGGAAGCCATGATAAATAGAGAATTTTGAAAAATACCTTCGTAGATCAAAATTTAGGGCTTCGCAATTTGAACTACACTTCACACTCCTTCGAGTACTAAAATACCGCTTTGCATTCTACACTCCTCCAATAGATGTTTGCTTCAGATTCTTCTTCGAGAATTTGATAAATTCTTTGATTCGCAGTGTAAATCACTTTCCTTCACTTTGCACTTGAAAAAATTCTTCGCTCGAAAAATGATAAGTGAGAAATGATTTCAAAATTCCTTTTAAATAGGTTCTCCACCTACCTGTGTGGGAGAAAAAGTGACACTAAGCAAACATGCCCTAATCTCACTTTCAATCACACATTTGCGGAATACGAAAGAGCCTAGAGATATCGCACAATTGGCTACTTCTTTTTGTGAAAGAGAGAGCCACGGGATATCTATTAGGATTTCTATTCCTTTGTTGAAATTGGAAGATCAAATGATGCAAGTTCAATCCCTAACCTCAAAATGCAAGTAGGAACTAATGACAAGATTGCAGAATTGAACTTAAATGATGGAAAGCTGTAAACACAAGGATAAGACAAGAATGAAAATGCGTACCCGGAGTTAAAATCTGACTGAAAATGTTCGGGACGGGGGCGCGGGCGCCACTGTCCTGATTCTGCCCCTGAAACTGCTCCGGAAATTGCTGTTTTTGCACTTTGGAAAAAGCTGTCAAAAATGCTGAAATGCTGTTGGACCAGGGCGCCCAGCGCCCCTGTCCTAGGGACCAGGGCGCCCAGAAGGGACCAGGGCACCCAGAAGGGACCAGGGCACCCAGAAGGGACCAGGGCGCCCAACGCCCCTGTCCTGGCAGGACCAGGGCGCCCCACGCCCCTGTCCTGGTCTTTTTCTCTGAAATTTGGTGGGAAGGTCGGTCTCAGTCTGCTTCTCCCGGATCTGCAACTTGCGAAGTCGTCCGAGTCCCGAAACCTGCAATAATATCTGAAAAGGGGAAGGGGCGACTATATAGGGTTTTGCCTTAGTCAAACCCCCGCTTCGGTGATTTCCACCTCCACGAATAGCCAAGTTGTTTTGTAAAATGTATTGTGTGTGCAGACCTAGTGTGTGTGCAAGGTCCAAAATGCAAGAAAGCAAACTAGAGCAACCTAGAAAGTAAACCCTAATTGCTTGTAAATGATAATGTAAATGCTCTAAATCAAGATGCAAAGTGATCTAAAGCATGAATAAAGGATATATTGAAGCTTATGCAAAACCATGAAAACAACATGAAATCATACCCAACCCTCAAGGGAGGAGTACAAGCCAATCTTCAGTCGGTAATTTCCTATTGTTCTTCAATGTCTTCCAAGCCCTAAGTGGATGAATGAATTTGACAAGTGCTTGATAGAGGAATGTTGAATGTTGTTGAAGTCTTCAAAGATCTGCTCTTTCGCTGCATAGAAGGTCCTTGAAAGCCAAAAATCGGATCCTTTCCAATGAGGAAAGAGAGCTTTTATGTATGAAACCCTAGGTTGTAAATTCGTATTTTGGCCGACCTAGAGATTGAATGTCCCGCCAATTTCTTGGGGTTAAGCTTTATTTTATGATTGGATCGTGCTCCCAAAATTTCGGGAAAAATGTCCGGGACCATGTTGCACGGGCGCCATGGTCCCGACAACTTTTCACCAAATTTTCAGGGCCGTCAGATATGATGATTTTAGAGAGAATCCCAAAGTTACAGGTGATTTCGAGATGTTTTGACCCCCAAAATCAAGCCCCCAAGTTCAAAATAGGACCTAATTAGGGTTTTTGATTAAATGATGTATTGGAAGAATAAAATGAAAGGGGCACACTTTAATGAAAGGGCCCAACTTTATGATATGGGAGATGATAAAATAGGACCTTAGACCTAATTAATTTAATTAATTAAGTGCTAAAGGGGAAATGCAATGCAAAATGCAAAATGCGCCAAGGCGGGTGCTAAACTAGGTGTGAAATTGTACCACCCTAGCAAGTGCGTACAATTTACGACGCTACATTTAGCCCCCACTTTAGCGGTCATATGAACACTACGTGCATATGCAAGCTAAAGTACAGAAAAGTAAACATTATTTGAAAAAGGATATATCCATAAGTCTGTCGAACGAAGCCCCCAGCGGTATCTGCAGTACACAGTTAGGAACCACACCCTACAAAACACACGTTAGATCACAAAATCACCTAATGCTTACTAAGGAAGGTGATGAAAATTCGAGGGTAGCTATATGCCCCCCCCTGTTTCGGCTTGCTAATTTTAGTGAGTTGAAATAGGGTATCATGTTTACCACTTCGAATTGTTAAAGAATATTGATGACAAATGCTCACAAGAAGATTTGATATGAGATCAAAAACTAATGGAGAATCATTTGGTAAGAAAGAGGACTAAATCTCAATTTCAACACAACAAAGAGTGTGAGGATTTGAGAGTTCTCTAACACAAGATGAAGGATGTACATGGAAACAAAATGCAAAGAGAAGAAAAAGAAAGGAAAAAAAGGCATGAATACACACATTGGTGATCCATGAGTTAGACAAATATAACATCTTCTAGAATAAGACAAAGAAGAGAATAAGAATGCAATACTTCCTTATTTTGCGAGGTGAAAGTGATTCTTAATGAAGGATGACGCTCTTTTGAACCCAATTGGGAGAGTGAATTCATTATAGATGTATTTTACCAAGTGCAAAAGAGGTTGTAGTCAAGGACTTACACCTCTTGTAAGAGAGAATCCTTGAACAAACAACAAATGCCTACAAGGAATAACATCAAGTAATAAAGTTCACACCATCCACGAAATAGGAAAAAAAAGTGGATCCTTAGATAAAAATAAGGAAAGATCATTGCCTCAATGAGAAGGACTTACACAATCTTCTAGGGAGAGATTTGGACATAAGCAAAAGAAGAGATATATGAAATCACTCTTGTCCCCATAGGAACAAGAAAATTAGGCTATTATGTTGCTTCAAAAAAAATATGATTGCACTTGACATTGTACCATCATGAATGACAATGAGCCCCCAGTAAATGAGCTACCAATGTCACATACTGATGAGCAACATAATAGCCATTAATGTTATTTAAAGACATGATAGATTGAATGAGGTATTTGAATATGACATGCTAAATGCTCAACTATAAGTGAGATCAAAAACATGTATAAAATTGAAGAAGAAAAGTCAGAAGAACTCTTAGAAGAGGGATGAGTGTAATTTATTAGAGCCTTATCCCTGGAGGAAAGGACTTTATGATGAATAGGAGATAATGATTCATAAGTGGATTTAGAAATTTGAGGGGATTCATAAAGAGATTTGTTCATTGCCAAGATTTCCTTATGAGGGGAATGAGAGTTGATAGAAGTAGAAGATGATTTAGTTGAAGTGAGATCATCATCACTACTAAATATAGCATTCACATTGAGAGATGGTCTTTTAGATGCTTTAGTGCGTTTGCAGGGATTATAGCCAAGTCCAAAGGCATAATTGTGAAAATTAGTCTCTAGAGGAACTTTTATCCCTTGTTCATGAGCGCCACAACCATTTCCATGATACCCATGCTTAGCAAAAATGTGAAAACCACGACCATAACGATCAGCCATTTCAGGAAGAGAAGGTGGTTTTTCATAAGACAAAGAATCAAACTCTTCATAATTAGAGGTGTGAGGAGAAGAAGTTTGAGAAGCGGCCACAAAATTATTGCTCATAGATTCAGGTAAGACTGATTGATCTCTAGTTTCTTCCTTCTTTTTACCTTTAAGATCTCTAGAAGGAACCCTATATTCACCTACAAAGGTAGGATTAAAATCAAGAGATCCCCAATCGTCTTCCGCGAGAACCTTCTCAAGATCAAAAGCCTTTTCATGTGTAGACTCAAGTCCAGAAGGATCTTCTTCAGGAGCTTTAGGCTCATCCAAAGAATTTTGATTATTAGAGGGTGATGATTTATCCATAGGTATCTTGTTTAACGAGTCATCACTAGAAGAGGAAGGCTTAGAATAACTCCCTTTGGAAGTAGATGTTTGCAAACAAGCCTGAAGATTAGTATCGCCTATCAAGGTATATGTCTTATTGTTATAAATGAGTTTAACTTGTCTATGCAATGTAGAGGGGACAACTTGCATACCGTGAATCTAGGGTCTCCCTAATAACAAGTTGTATGTTAGATTTCCCGACATAACATGGATAGGAGTAGGCAAAGTAACAGGTCCCACTGTGACGGGTAAGGTGATAATACCTAATGAAGACTTAGCCACATTATCAAAGCCTCGAATGGGACGAGAGTCAGGCTCAATAAGGGATGTATCCACATTCATCTTATGCAATAGATTAATGCTACATACATTAAGGCCAGAGCCATTATCTACCAGTGTTCGTCTTATAGCAGTGTCATTTATGATAACCACAATCATCAAGGGATCATATTGTTGTTGATTTTCACTAGTAGGCAACTCATCTTGGGTAAACACAATTTGAGCTTTAGGATTCATCACAGAGTTAACCAAAGACACTATATTACTAGATGTATTAGGTGGAGGAACATTCAAATCTTTCAAGGCATCTTGTAACATTCCATGATGAACAGAGGAAGTTTGTATCAAATCCCAAAGAGATATCTTTGCCGGAGTAGTTTTAAGTTGTTCAATAAGATCATATTCCTTACCAAGAACTTGTGAAATACGAGGGGCTTGAGGAAGAATAGGTTGAGAAGGAGGAAGTGAAGTGGGGATAACTAGAGGAGGACTAGGTTGCCTATTGTTTCTTGTGTTATAGGTATGAGCAACCGCATGATAACTCTCTCTAGTTAGTTGCTTAGCATACTCATAAGGGCTCTTAGAAGAATAACCTCCTTGTACAGTAATAATAGGTTTCTTAGGAGTGCAAAAAGAATCATTAGCATAACCACCTTGAACCACTAAGATAGGCTTATTTAAAGGTTAAGAATTTTGAGAAGGACAAGCACCTTGGACAGTGAAGAGAGGTTTGTTAGGTGTCTCATTCACATGTATCAAATTGATTGAGGATGGTTTAGAGGAATGAACAAAAGTGTTGGAAGAATTATTGATAGTCTTCTCTTGCACTAAAATCTTATCACGGATTAAATCGATTTTAGGAGAGAGACAAGGGGTAAGCATTGATGTTCTAGTAGGAAGAGGAAAGGTCATATCATCCTCTATCATCAAAGGATCTACATGGGGAATAGACTCTCTAGGAGAAGGATCAACACTACTCTCTAAAGTCTCACTTTTGAGAGGGAGATCTTTGAAAGAAATGTTAACCATCTTGCTTTGAACTAGGGTTTCCTTATGAGTAGAACCAAGTTGAGGAAAGGGAGAATAATTGAGATTCAAGGAAGGTGAGAAATTATCAAGGGAGAGAGAATAATCTACACCTTCTTCTAATGGTTCATCCCAAATAGTGAAGTCATTGAAAGGAATGTTTAAAATATTGTCAATTTCGGGAGAGGAGATAACATTGTTTATTAATTCCTCATCCTTAGGAGGGAAAGCATCAATAGATGTGTTAAACTCATCCTCTTTCCTCAAAATATGTTCAATATGATCTTTAGGGGAGAGAGAATTAAGGAAATTGCTTATTATTTCATCTTCTTTCTCTAAGGGATGCTTATGGGTAAGACCAACTTTAGGAGAAGGGTAAGCATTTATCATTAATTCATCATCTCTAGTGGGAATTTTGTTGGAAAAGGAAAGGCCATCACTAGGAAATGTAGGGATAATGTCATCTTCTTGCACACAAGGATCCTCATGAAGGGAGCATTTTTTAGGAGACACAAAGGCATCAAGGGCATCATCCCACAAAGCATGATCATATCTATTAAAAGGTTTATCTTTTGATTCCAAAGGAGATATTTCTTCATAGAGGGGATTATTGAACACAACCATGTTACTAGATTCAGTGGAAGAGTTGATAGGAATGTACCCTTGAGAGGAACCATTTGACTTATCTTTCTCATCACATCTAAATGGCATAGTAACAAGGTTTATGAGTTTTTGGTAAAATGAAGGTTTGGTAGATTTAGGTTTCAAAAATTCATCTAAAGCTTCATCTAACTCATAATCATCACAAATATGATCATCTTGCAAATAAAAATCTAACATTTTGAAATTGCATAAAATTTAAACACACAATGCAAAGAAACACACTTTTTTTTTTTTTTTTTTTTTAGTGAAAATGAAATGAAAACACACTAAATCTAGATCTAGATCTAACAAATGCAATGCAAGAGGAAGCAATGATAGATTCACGTCGGGTTCACCAAAATGTGTGGGAGAAAAAGTGACACTAAGCAAACATGCCCTAATCTCACTTTCAATCACACATTTGCGGAATACGAAAGAGCCTAGAGATATCGCACAATTGGCTACTTCTTTTTGTGAAAGAGAGAGCCACGGGATATCTATTAGGATTTCTATTCCTTTGTTGAAATTGGAAGATCAAATGATGCAAGTTCAATCCCTAACCTCAAAATGCAAGTAGGAACTAATAACAAGATTGCAGAATTGAACTTAAATGATGGAAAGCTGTAAACACAAGGATAAGACAAGAATGAAAATGCGTACCCGGAGTTAAAATCTGATTGAAAATGTTCAGGACGGGGGCGCGGGCGCCACTGTCCTGATTCTGCCCCTGAAACTGCTCCGGAAATTGCTGTTTTTGCACTTTGGAAAAAGCTGTCAAAAATGCTGAAATGCTGTCGGACCAGGGCGCCCAGCGCCCCTGTCCCAGGGACCAGGGCGCCCAGTAGGGACCAGGGCACCCAGAAGGGACCAGGGCGCCCAGAAGGGACCAGGGCGCCCAACGCCCCTGTCCTGGCAGGACCAGGGCGCCCCACGCCCCTGTCCTGGTCTTTTTCTCTGAAATTTGGTGGGAAGGTCGGTCTCAGTCTGCTTCTCCCGGATCTGCAACTTGCGAAGTCGTCCGAGTCCCGAAACCTGCAATAATATCTGAAAAGGGGAAGGGGCGGCTATATAGGGTTTTGCCTTAGTCAAACCCCCGCTTCGGTGATTTCCACCTCCACGAATAGCCAAGTTGTTTTGTAAAATGTATTGTGTGTGCAGACCTAGTGTTTGTGCAAGGTCCAAAATGCAAGAAAGCAAACTAGAGCAACCTAGAAAGTAAACCCTAATTGCTTGTAAATGATAATGTAAATGCTCTAAATCAAGATGCAAAGTGATCTAAAGCATGAATAAAGGATATATTGAAGCTTATGCAAAGACATGAAAACAACATGAAATCATACCCAACCCTCAAGGGAGGAGTACAAGCCAATCTTCAGTCGGTAATTTCCTATTGTTCTTCAATGTCTTCCAAGCCCTAAGTGGATGAATGAATTTGACAAGTGCTTGATAGAGGAATGTTGAATGTTGTTGAAGTCTTCAAAGATCTGCTCTTTCGCTGCATAGAAGGTCCTTGAAAGCCAAAAATCGGATCCTTTCCAATGAGGAAAGAGAGCTTTTATGTATGAAACCCTAGGTTATAAATTCGTATTTTGGCCGACCTAGAGATTGAATGTCCCGCCAATTTCTTGGGGTTAAGCTTTATTTTATGATTGGATCGTGCTCCCAAAATTTCGGGAAAAATGTCCGGGACCATGTTGCACGGGCGCCATGGTCCCGACAACTTTTCACCAAATTTTCAGGGCCGTCAGATATGATGATTTTAGAGAGAATCCCGAAGTTACAGGTGATTTCGAGATGTTTTGACCCCCGAAATCAAGCCCCCAAGTTCAAAATAGGACCTAATTAGGGTTTTTGATTAAATGATGTATTGGAAGAATAAAATGAAAGGGGCACACTTTAATGAAAGGGCCCAACTTTATGATATGGGAGATGATAAAATAGGACCTTAGACCTAATTAATTTAATTAATTAAGTGCTAAAGGGGAAATGAAATGCAAAATGCAAAATGCGCCAAGGCGGGTGCTAAACTAGGTGTGAAATTGTACCACCCTAGCAAGTGCGTACAATTTACGATGCTACACTACCATAATAAATGCTCCAATATTAGGGGCGTAAACCCTAATTTGCCTTTTACCATTTCCGGTCTTCTGCCGATTGACAGGTATCTCATATCGGTTAAGGTCTTTTACCAGTGTAAACTGGGGGTTCAAAGTATTTCACTGTTTGCTCCCCCTAAGCTTTTCTGATGCTTAGTTTGTTGGTTCCGTGATTTCCACACTAGGTGTAGAAACCAATTCTTCTTGCAACACCGCTAGTTTCTTTTTCCACGTTTTGTTCATATCCGCTTGAACACTTTCAATATCAATCTTTCCTTCCGGTGTGACCGGTATGTCATCTGATATGTTCTTTCTTGTTCTGCAGAATCTGGCAATGTGACCTGGTTTGTTGTAATGATAGCAGACCATTCCAGGTCCTCTCCAAGGTCCATTATTCATGTTACCATTCTTCCTCCTGCATGTTGCAACAATGTGACCATGACAATGACAGATCAAACAGTTTTCTCTCCATCCGGTTGCCGCTTGATAGCCATCGCTTCCTGATTGATGATTAAAGGTATTAAACTGGTTGTGATTCTGGTTCTCAAAAGGTTTCGGACCAACTCCTTGAGTCCTCTAAGGATATCTTCCAATGTTGTTCATAACATACCTGCATTCAGATGCTCTATGCCCAAACTTGTTGCGTGCATAACAATTACCATTGAACTTATTGGATCTAGGTACATTGTTCATAAAGTAAGGAAAATTATTGTAGGCTTTCCTCCTACACACATTGGCAGTATGTCCTTCTTTAAGACAGTTAAAGCAAACATGTTTAAACTTTTGCTTACCTTTATCTTTGCATGCCGGTTGCTTCTTTGATGCTTCAACATTTGCACCAAAGGTCTCACCTTGCTCATGATCGAGGTAACCAAGTCCATCCGTATTCTTGACAGGTTTGGCCGATTCAAGCTTTTGTTCTAGCTTAACAGTACTCTTGTTGAACTTAGCAATTATTTCCTTTGACTCAGAGAGTTCTTTGGAAATAGCAGCATTTGTTTCCATCAAGTTTGCATTCTCGGAGATGGCTATGTTTAGTTCTCCTTGGATGTCTTCCTTTTCCACTTTACTCACATGGAGTTGAGTAGTTAGGGCACTGATCTCTTGCTTCGGCTTAGAGATTTCATGATCTTTGTCTTTTACTAGATCTTCAGCTTTCCTCCGGTTCTCAAGCTCTTGGCACATTCAAATAGTCAGTCCTTCCAACTCTTTTCTCAGGTTGGAATTGGATTCATTCAGCTTTTCTACTTCTTGAATTAGGGCTTCCATGTCTGCTTCATCAGAAGAACTATTTTCAGATAGCTCCATCAGTTTTTTAGCATGTTCTATCCTTTTTGCCTGAGAGGCCTTATATTTGACCATAAGATCATCATAGGCTTGCTCAGATTGAGTGAGCCGATGAGTAAGTTCCCTCATATTGTATTCCCCCATATCTCTTTCCAAGTGGTTAGACTTATAGAAAGGTTGGCTCTGATACCAATTGATGAATACTAAGAGAGGGGGTGAATTAGTATGCCAAAAATTACTGTACTTAAACATTTTACTAGACTACCAGTAAACTGGTAAAACAGTTTAGCAAACAAACCAGTTAGCACACATGCAAACCAAATAGCAAATAATGCATTCACCCACAGAAGCACAAACACCATAACACAAGAGATTTTGATGTGGAAACCCAAATGGGAAAAACCACGGTGAGATGAAACTCACAAGTAACTATCTGCAGAATAGGAACCAAACTGGTTAAGGCTAGACCAGTTAAGGTCATACAATGTTCTTTACCATAACAGATCCTATTAGGAATCTCAATCTCTGTTAGGAGATAAGTCCGATTAAAGACTACCTTGCTAGAGAATTTTAGATCCACAGATGTGAACCACATTGTTAGAGGACTTACAAAAGGCTTTTTGGGCCTACCCAGTTAAGGGCTTCAGACTTGTCAAAGATGTGAGTAATCAACAAGTGAGTGATCTAGCAAATAGCACAGATTGCTTGGTTAGATCCTTGATATCTCGTTCCTAATGCATTCTAGCATTACTTCAGTCTTCAACACATTCACACTCTACCTCTTCTCACAGACCTGAGCTTCTCTTCTATCTTAACACTCACAAAAACTCTTCAACCACCTTAAAGCCCTAGCAACAACTTAAAACCCTAGACATGATGTCCTTATAAAGGAACCTGATTTCATGTCGGTCCAATAGGTTTACAATACAATTTCCTAGGTTCAATGCATCTAGACATATTTGGTAACACGACAGAAAAAGCACCGTCAAAGTGTCGGCACCACCAAACAATTGGTGGATGGTAACTCATCACAAAATGTTGGTTGGTAACTCATCATAGAGTATTACTGGTTCATACAGAATACCGGTTTAAGCAAAATACTAGTTGCCAGTTTGACAAAATGAAGACTGGGAAATACGAGTTGTGCCGCTTCGTTCCTTCGTACCGCTTGAGATCCTCGAACCGCTTGGGGTCTTCATACCGCTTCAGATTAGTAAACACTTTTTGCAAAACACCGATAGTCTAAAGACTATAATACATCATATCGGTTGGAACAAATACCGGTTGAGCTTTAACTCATACATACAAAGAGTGATCTCAGATCAAGTGTGTGTCCATCAATGACAATCACAACATCAATCATAAAAAATGCTAACACAAAACACTTCCCATAATAAACACGAGAAAGACAACTAAGGCACAATATAGTATTTTATTAAGGGAAAACATGTTGGGTCCCAGACACAAGTTACATCTTACACAATTTAGAACCATGTTACATTCCATCCTATAAAAGAAGCTTAGAGATGTTTGATATCAAATTAGGACTAAAGGTTGTAAAATCCTTCTATTCATTAGAAGCTGAAAAGATTCTACTACATTATTATCATGGGCCCTTTTTTTATTTTCTCTCTTATTTGGAAAGAATCTACATTCGGTTATAAAAATATCTTTAAGGCAACATGATAGTGATGATGGGGATAACTACCTCTACGATAGAGAGCTCTAGATGTTGTAGATCTTCCTTGATTACCGACATGATCACCATTTACATCTCCACAACCTCTTAGCCATGATTTGAGGGAATAAAATTCCCAATTTTTGATTGTGTGATCATTCATTTTACTTCTATTTTGATCCCCATCACTAGCGTACATGTGATTCCACTAAATAAGGTCATCCAGAACTTTTTGCAAGACCACCACATAATGTTTGGCTTCTAGGTGACGGCTCCCTATTGCTTGACTAGAATGGGATGGACAATGGACACAAGTCAAGTAGATGAGAAATTCCTAGGGAATCTATAATGCCCGCCAAAATACCCTAAAGAAACTAAACAATAATATACAAATGGAGATAATTTTTTTCTTAATTAACATCTAATAACAACTAATGCAACATATAACATCTCCATCTATTTACATTCATTAACCAATTAATCAATATGAACATACATCATTGCTCATTTTATTAATTAACGCAAGCGGAAATAACACAACATCAATAATCTTTCTCTAGGGTACTTTAACATCATTACTTAATTCATCTCCACCATAACATACTACACACACGATAGATATATTTCACCTTCATTAATGCATCATATTCTAATTCTTTAACCATGAGATATGTAACCTACAACATTAATTATTCCTCATGACATGATAATTTCTTTTCTACCAATGCATCTATGTGAATCATTCCCATTTACTAGATCCAATTAACATCTTCTAACATATTTAATTATTAATCCACGAATATTCCTCTTTCAAGATTCTTTAACATGCTAACTAGCACATAAAGATTCCATGAAATAATACAACTAATCCAAATGCAATTCCATTCTATTCCAACTATAATTCCACTTTATTTCCATGATTCATTAAATCACATCTCTACAATAGTACCAATACAAATATGCCTTAATTCCAATTTCCAACTACAATTCATCTCACAAATACGAATGCAATAAATACATCATGAGCATAGCTCTTTATACTACAAGAATTAATGTACTACATACAAGAATGTTACTTTACATGCATTCTATCTTATCCATTACATAAATCTGCTACAAGGTACATCCATAGTACATCATGAAGAAGAATCCACATCCACGCAAGAAGAATCCAAGAGAACATCCCAATGGATAAAAAGCACCAACCTCCCAACCATGTGGAACCAAAGGAGCCACCCCCCGTGCTAGGAGATGACACAAGGTCCCAACACATACTCTAAACCTAAGCTAGCACCTATAACCAAGGAGACTAACCACACAAGGACTCTCACATAAGAACTCACACATACGACAAGAATGAACTCCCAGAGGCATAAAACCCATCAAGACATAAATGCATCCAATAAGCATAATCATAAACCATAAAGGAAAAACACATGTAGGAGTGGATTGTCATCACATTCCATCCTCATAACGTAATAATATAATAACACAAGGCACTAGCCTGATGGACATGTGGAGCCATCTCAACCTATGAGAGACTAAAGGAGATTAGCTTATCATCTACATGGCCTTCTCATGCTTATCCTAAAACATCCTCCCTAGAACTAAATCATGAGGCAAAAATCAATTTATCATCTTATTAATTAATCTAACTACCCAACCCATCAATTATTATGTTATCACTTATTTACAAATCATGGAAAAACTCCAATGTGCCTTGGAGGTCTAGACTTCATGCATCCTTACAAGGAACCTCATGCAAGCCTATCTCTCGTGACCCCGGTCATCACAAGGAAGCCCACTCCTCCTAACATGGCCCAACAATAAATCACAAGAGGCTCTAGCAACATAATTACATGAAAATAATCCTCAATGCAGCCAACAACTTACACACATACTCTTATACATAAACAAGGCTAAAACAACATCAATATAGAAAAATGAGCCTCTTGGCTAGCAATAAACAAAGGGCATATCAAGCCATCAAATGCTGCCACCAAAAAAAAGATAACATCACAACAAGGCCTACTCACTTGTTGGTCCAAAACATCATAGTAATTACCTCAATCATCCATGGCCTATTCACATGTAAGAGAGTCTAAAATACTCACAATGCATAGAAAATCAAATATACTCAAAACCATCAAAATGCATCAAAACTGATCAAACCCAAAACTGGGAAATATTAATAGACCTCAAATAAAGCCTCTGGTACAAAAATCAATTCGTAAAAATACCTCAAAAATGACCAAAACTGGAAAATACAGAACATAGACAGGTTAGCGCTTTTTCCCCGTAGGACAATGCTTATGCCACGTAGAACAGTGCAAATGCAACACAAAACAACGCTTATGCATTCCAGAATTGCGCATATGCATCCTAAGACAACACATATATTTCCAGATTCACACTTATGTATCCTAAGACAACACTTATGCTACAAAGAAGCGCAAATGCATCACAGAACAACGCAAATGCATCGTAGAACAACTCAAATGTAGAAACAACACTTTTGCACAAGACTTACGAAAAAATCATAAAAATTTCGGGTAAAATAATAAAATACCGACTTAACGAAAGGGCTCAAAAAACATATGGAAAGAAATGCCCAGAAACAAGGAATACTTGGGTATAAACACAATAAAATAACTCAACCTATAAACCAAGATTTAATCAAATAACTTCAAAACAATTTCTCACAGAGCCATGAAATGCATACACAGGAAAACCAAAATAAATATCTCCCAACAACTATATAAAAACTCTCATAACATAAAGTTTTCTTCCCAAATATTTCCTTTCAGCAATAATAAAACTATAGAATAAAATATTATTTCAACCCAAACCCAAATCAATGCATACACAGAGAAGCCATTGAAAACCAAAATGCAAAGTTAAGAACTCCAACCTGCAACTTCAAGTAATGGTTTGAAGCTGAAGAAGAGCTCCCACAAGCCAAACCAAATCCAATCCAAGCTCCAGCCAAAACCAAGAGAGAAGAAATCCCAAAACCAAGAAGAAAACTTGCTGGAGAAATTTTCCAGAGAAGAGCCAACCAACCTGAAAAACCTCACGAGAATGAAAATAAAAAGCAACAATAATCCAAAACCCTAGCCTCAATTTTGGCTAATCAAAATATTCCATTTTGTAGTATATTTTACCAACCCACCATATAATATAATTTATTCACCCATTTTGAATTCGACCAATGTGAGTGAAGGGTATGTAAAGTAAATAAAATATACTTATCCAACTAAGTGGAATTGTTTTATTTCTTTATTTAATTTATTGTGTTCATACACCCCACTTAGGAATAAAAGTCAAACTATTAAATAAATATAAGATGTAAATAAATAATCCAAATGGGGATTAAAATCAAATAAGGCAAAAGCTAATAAAATAAATTAAAGAACCAAATAAAAGTAAGATATCAAATAAATATCAAACCATAGAAAGTCAAATAAATAATTAAATAATCAAATACCATTAAAGGTTAATTCATAAATATATTAAATAAATATTAAACAAAAATAAAGCTCATCAAATATTAAATAATCATAAAATCAATAAACGTTAATTATCAAATAAATATAAATACCAAATAATTAAATATTCAAAAATTATAAATTAAATACATTAAAAATAAACATTACCAAATACAAAACTACACATCAAGAGCCACATAATTACTCTAACATAATCAAGTAAATCAACCGGCATAAACTGAACTCACAATACCAAAAGACCAAGCTTACTAACTGACATGGCGAATGACGCCAAGACGCAGACTACACACGGTGAACAACTTAGACCTAGAGTATGTGAGGAGAATTCATGCCATCTTCGAACCACATAAGCCATTGGAACTAAAGACACACTTAGACCTGTGAAGCCAGGTGGAGTCAATGTCTGGTACCTGCAAAATCCTACAACCACAAAATGATAATACAACATATACATATACATATACATATATAGAGAAAGCAAGTGATAGAGAATCACGACGACACATCCCGCTCGCAATGAGTGATGTGGAATTGTCTCTATCATGAAGATAGTCAAACAATAGTCAAACACATCTCATAAACATCTCATCATATATAATCATGAAGTAGGGTTAGCGTAATCATAATCATCATCAAAACTAGGATAAATCTAATCTATCAATAATCCATCATATAGTGAGCATATAAAATCCATCAAGTACATGTATCATCAAATCACATGATCAAACATGGTAATACCAACATCCATATAGATAATAAAAATAGCATATGTCCAATAGTGTCTAACATCAATCATAAGTCACTAAAGCACATGAGTAATCATCATCCAAATCATCAAAATATAATCTAGATAAGTCTATCAAGCATAATATGAAAGTCAACTCTAGTCAAAATAAGTCAAATTAAGGGTGGACACTACAAAATCTATTAATGTTTGCTAGATCTTCCACTGAGCTAACATGTGGTGCACCGATGGGATTCCTTGAATTTTAGTTTCTAGACCAATATCATTTCCCCATGGTGTCAATGCATGGCTCACTAGTGAAGAATTTTCTTGAGGCAGGATGCTTCACTTTAAAAGGAAGCACATAGCTCCCACATGTCATTTTTGTGATTTAGGTTGCATGAGTGAAAAGGAGAGGGGTCGATGTTGTTGGCAATTGACACTCATCTGGTTTAGTAGTGTTGTCATTGATGGCAACACATCATTTTTGGGTTGGACACTTAACCAGTACTCACTATTATTTATTATCCGACAACCGACATTCAAGTCATCTAGCATACAAAGGAAACAACAACATGCAGACAAGGGAAACCAACAAACTAGGAACCGATATATGAGCCCAACATAGGAGATTGATCTGGCAGGTTTACATGGCAATGAGTAGCGACATCGGTCATGAAGTTTAATGCATTTTTTTTCTAGGCTGACATGTAAATAACTTGTAATATCATTGTAAGTTGACATAAGTCATTTATATTTATGATTGGGAAGGGTATTTAAGTCAGTCCGGTTAGGGTATTTAAGCGAGCAATGTTGATCGACTAAATGCGAATATAATATTTTATAGTCAGTATTGGTTATTGGTTTAGAGGTTTGGGAAGTGTAGTAAGTTACCGGTAAGGGAGGACTTAGTGAAAACTGGTATAGATAGTGCTTGAAATGGAACTCATCCATGATGTAGAGGGAAGTGACTCACACCTACTTGTGGCTACTTTGTCTAGGTGTCTCCTCAAAGCTACACTAGAACCATCCAATGGTTCTACACCTTTACAACCTCCAAGGGTCTGCAGTACTTACCCTCTCTGGCCTTCCCAAGGTACTTAGATTAGGATAAGCACCTATTATTTTTGTGAGTTTCAAACTCTTGCTTAGGAGACCTAGTTTGCTAACTCCCTTTCTCACTCAATCTGAGAGCTCAACCCCTCTACCACACAAGATCTTCATTTACCACATTAAAAACACAAGGATGGATGATTTTGTATGGATTTACAACCCTAATCCTTCCTCAAAAGCTTTGGTATTTACCGATTCCAAGTTTTACAAACAAACTGCACTTTTAGGCCTAATAGGAGACCTAATTCTAGTAGCCCTTCCAACGGAGTATTCTGCGCTTATCTACCAATATTATTTAACAAACCTATGAAATATTTTACATTCCAGACACCCTTTTGGGGTTTACTTACAATATCTCAAAACCAGAGTTGGGTTTGTCTTTAACATGTTTAACCCTTATAGGGCTAACTAGGCCTAATTGTTCTTCCTAGGCCTAAAAAGTAGGGGTTTTCTTAAACACCCTCACCAGTCCTAAAGAAAGAATGAATTGATGTTAAAATTAGGTTTTTACTTCCATGAGGATTTCCAATCCAACCATTCTTCACCTCCATCCACCGGATTTACCCAATTAGGGCCTTTTATCCATGTTACCTAATGCTTGCCAACTCAACATGCCAAGCCTAGGGTATGGTGGAAAATATTTGGTTTAGCTTCTCCTGTCTCAAAAACAAAAAGAAAACATAGAACACATTACAACCTAACATTCCATAAGGTTTCAAAGTGGGTATCCACCATGGAATGTTAGGTTGGAGCCATTTAACTCTCAAAACCCTGGTTTTGAGGACTGTTGAACCCACCTGCAACAAAAAGAAGATAACTTTCAAAATACAACACTTCAAGAATACAAACCAAAACCAAAATGAAGTTAAGACACTAGTCTAGAATTCCATGCCCCTGTTTGGGATTATCAATCCATACATGCCGTACAAACTTGCAAAGAACATGCAATAACTCAGAAGAGCACACCAATGGAGAAACCAAACTTGTTTATCTACTTCAGATCTTCAAAAACCGATTATCATCGATCTTTCTAAGCCTTATACTATCCTTGGATTAGTTACATATTCTCACAACCGATTGTGTCAACCAACTAGCCTTGGTGTATGAAAATGTTGCAAAGTTGCTAAGAGCAACTTTTGCAACTTTTACAACTTTTGCAATTTTTTCCTTGGTGAGTAACTTTTTCTCAACCCAAAACTTGAGCACTTCCAAGTGACTCATATGACCTCAAAAAATCCAAAATAACACCAACCAACCTACATTACCCAAAAAACAACTTATCCTAGCAATTTCTCTACTTGGCACCCTTAAGAGCTCACATGCCAATAGTGGCCAAACTAAGACTCTTAGGGCCCTTAAAATCATTTGAGCACACACTCAATGGCCTCTTGGCCTCATGAAAAAGCTAAGAATAGGATTCCAAAATCCTGGAAACAAAGTTAACAAAATTTGCTAAGTGCCCCTACACCATACTCTCGGGGTAGTAAGAAATCAAGTCCCTTGAGTGGAGAGGGATTGAAGAGTGGTTCCATATTGTAGTATATCTCCTTCTGACATCCATGTATCTTCAGATTTAGGGAGACCTATCCATTTAACCAAGTAGTCTCTATAGACTCCTTTCCTAGTCCTTTTGACAATCTTTGAGTCTAGAAGGCAATCCAATGTCATCAGTTGGCTTGGAGGTAGGTCTTGTATCCAATCTACATCTTTAGTAGCAGTAGGCTCTTCTTGGTTTGTAGTTGACTAAGTTCATTTATACTGAAACAAATCACATACATTAAAGATTGGTGATATACCCAAGTTTGGTGGTAGTTCCACCTCATAGGTATTGTTGCCATACTTATGCACAATTTTAAGAGGTCCAATCTTCTTCATGCATAGTTCGCTAGGCTGCCCGTTAGGGAGTCTCTCCTTTCTCAAATAGGCCATAACTAGACCACCTACCCTGTAGTGTACTTCTCTCTTTGTTTTGTTTGTTTGTGTCTTGTATTTCTCATTGTCCCGTTGCAATGTTTTCATGGCTTGTTCATGTTTCTCCTTCATATTCTTTGCAATTTTTTCACCTTGGGCACTCCTATGGTCCATGGAACTGAGAGCCCTAAGTTCTAAGATACCCCTTGGATGACATCCATATACTATCTCAAATGGACTCTGACCTGTGCTCCTATTGATAGAGTCATTGTAGGCATACTCTTCTTGTCCCAATACTAGATCCCAAGCTTGACCATGCTATTTGGTGAGACATCTTAGTAAATTACCCAAGGACCTATTAACTACTTCAATTTAACCATCAGATTGTGGATGGTATGCAGATGAAAAGGAAAGGTTGGTACCAAGTTTCTTCCACAAGGTTTGCTAAAAGTGGCTCACAAATTTTGTCTCTATCACTCACAATGCTAAGAGGAAAACCATGGATCCTCACAATATCTTTGAAGAAAAACCCTGCTATGTAGGAGGCATCATTAGTGCATTTGCAAGGCACAAAGTGTGCCATATTTATGAATCTATCCACTATGACATAGACACTGTCATATCCTCTTGGAGTTCTAGGTAAACCAAGGACATGGTCCATACTCACACACTCCCATGGCCTTGTTGGTATGTAAAGAGGCTGATATAAACCTGCATTGCTAGAGGTACCCTTAGCCCTCTAACAAATAGCACATTGCTCCACAAACTTCCTAACATTTGACTATAGTCTAGGCCAATGGTAGAACCTCCCAACTTGCTTTAAGGCCTTGCCAAGACCAAAATGTCCACTTAGACTGCCTTGACGCTTCCCCTTGATGATATTGTTTCTCATAGAGCATTGTGCTATGTAGAGTAGGTGTCCTTTAAACAATAAGCCTTCCTACAACATAAAATTAGAATAGGCAACATGAAAAGCATTAGCAAACTTTGAGCAAACATCATATGCTTCACCAAAATCTTTGTCACCTTGGTAGAGATCTTTCAGGTCACTTAACCCCACACTTTGTAGCTACACTTCTTGAAAGGTGAGAAACCTTCTACTTAAGGCATATGCTACCTTATTGGTGACTCCTATCTTGTGCTTGATGGAAAAGGTGTAGGCCTGCAAATACTCTACCCATTTGAGGTATCTTTGATCCAATTTCTCCTGCCCATTCAAAAAACTAAGTGCATGATTGTCAGTGTAGACTATGAACACTTTTGGGAGTAGATAATTCTGCCACTTCTTGAGTTCTTGTACCATGTCATACAACTCTAGATCATAGGTAGAATACTTTTGTTCTACTTCATTGAGATTCTCAGAGAAAAATGCATTTGGGTGGCCTTTTCGACTCAAAATGGCCCCTATAACCAACTTGCTAGCAACACACTCCACAGTGAAGAGGTAATTGAAATCAGGGAGCCTAAGGCAAGGAATTTATACTACCTTTTGTTTCAACAACTCAAACCCCTTTTTTTCTGCACCAGTCCATTTAAACTGACATTTCATCCCTCCTTTGATAGTGTTCAAGATAGGTACACACACATGGTTATGTGTGGGAGAAAAAGTGACACTAAGCAAACATGCCCTAATCTCACTTTCAACCACACACTTGTGGAATACGAAAGAGCCTAGAGGTATCACACAATTGGCTACTTCTTCTCATGGAAGAGAGAGCCACGGGCTACCTATTAGGATTTCTATTCCTTTGTTGTAATTGAAAGATAAAATGATGCAAGTTCAATCCCAAACCCCAAAGTGCAAGTATGAACTAATAACAAGATTTGCAGAATTGAACTTAAATAATGGAAAGCTGTAAACACAAGGACAAGACAAGAATGTAAATGCATACCCAGAGTTAAAATCTGACTGAAAATGTTCAGGACGGGGGTGTGGGCGCCACTGTCCTGATTCTGCCCCTGAAACTGCTCTGGAAACTGTTGTTTTGCAAAGTTGTCAAAAATGCTGAAAACTGCTGTCAGAAGGACCAGGGCGCCCAGCGCCCCTGTCCCAGGGACCAGGGCGCCCAGCGCCCCTGTCCTGGCAGGACCAGGGTGCCCCACGCCCTTGTCCTGGTCTTTTGCTCTGAGATTTGGTGCGGAGCGCTGTCTCGACCTGCTATTCCCGGATCTGCAACCTGCGGCGTTGTCCGAGTCCCGAAACCTGCACTTATATCTGAAAAGATGTTTGGGCGGCTATATAGGGTTTTGCCTTAGTCAAACCCCCGCTTCGGTGATTTCCACCTCCACGAATATCCAAGTTGTATTGTAAAATGTATTGTGTGTGCAAGGTCCTAAGATGCAAGTAAGCAAACTAGAGCAACCTAGAAAGTAAACCCTAATTGCTCATAAATGATAATGTAAATGCTCTAAATCAAGATGCAAAGTGATCTAAAGCATGAATAAAGGATATGTTGAAGCTTATGCAAAGACATGAAAACAACATGAAATCATACCCAACCCTCAAGGGAGGAGTACAAGCCAATCTTCAGTCGGTAATCTCCTATTGTTCTTCAATGTCTTCCAAGCCCTAAATGGATGAATGAAATTGATAAATGCGTGATAGAAGGATGTTGAATGTTGTTGAAGTCCTCAAAGATCTGCTCTTTTGCTGCATATGAGGTTCCTGAAAACGAAAATCGGATCCTTTCAAATGAAGAAAGAGATCTCTTATATATGAAACCCTAGGTCTTAATTCCAACTTTTGGCTGACCTAGAGATTGAATCTCCCGCCAATTTCTTGGGGTTAAGCTTTATTTTATGATTGGGTTGTGCTCCTAAAATTTCGGGAAAAATGTCCGGGACCATGTGCACGCCGGGCGCCATGGTCTCGACAACTTTTCACCAAATTTTCAGGGCCGTTGGATATGATGATTTTAGAGAGAATCCCGAAGTTACAGGTGATTTCGAGATGTTTTGACCCCCGAAATCAAGTCCCCAAGTTCAAAATAGGACCTAATTAGGGTTTTTGATTAAATGATGTATTGGAAGAATAAAATGAAAGGGGCACACTTTAATAAAAGGGCCCAACTTTATGATGTGGGAGATGATGAAATAGAACCTTAGACCTAATTAATTTGACTAATTAAGTGCTAAAGGGGAAATGCAATGCAAAATGCAAAATGCGCCAAGGCGGGTGCTAAACTAGGTGTGAAATTGTACCACCCTAGAAAGTGCGTACAATTTACGACGCTACATTTTGCCCCCACTTTAGCAGTCATATGAACACTACGTGCATATGCAAGCTAAAGTACAGAAAAGTAAACATTATTTGAAAAAGGATATATCCATAAGTCTGTCGAACGAAGCCCCCAGCGGTATCTGCAGTACACAGTTAGGAACCACAACCTACAAAACCACATGTTAGATCACAAAATCACCTAATGCTTACTAAGGAAGGTGATGAAAATTTGAGGGTAGCTATATGCCCCCCCTGTTTCGGCTTGCTAATTTTAGTGAGTTGAAACAGGGTATCATGTTTACCACTTCGAATTGTTAAAGAAAATTGATGACAAATGCTCACAAGAAGATTTGATATGAGATCAAAAACTAATGGAAAATCATTTGGTAAGAAAGAGGACTAAATCTCAATTCCAACACAACAAAGAGTGTGAGGATTTGAGAGTTCTCTAACACAAGATGAAGGATGTAAATGGAAACAAAATGCAAAGAGAAGAAAAGAAAGGAAAAAAGCATGAATACACACATTGGTGATCCATGAGAAGAATAGTGAGAGAGAAAAACACAGACTTCTCACCCCTAGATCTTGTCTAGGTGATCCATGTGAAAAAGGACATGGAAAACTAGCCCCTAGAGTCTGTCTAGGTGATCCATGTAAGGGAGGAGAGTGAGAAAGTCTAGCCTTATGCCGCTAGTTCCACTCAACCTCGTGCATGTGTGTGTAAGGGAGGTTAGAAGCACCTCATAGGAGTCTATGCCCGAGTATGCTACAACCTGTATATGTATAGTACAAAAGCGTGACATCTCACTCTAAGAGTCTGTGCTCTAGTTCCGAGAATGACCCGTTGCTCAAAAAGTGTAAGTTTTATGTCATAAGAAAAGTAGAACAAGGATACCTACCTTCATCACACAAGAAGATACCCCAAAAATGCAACAATGTCATAGATCCAAGCAAGAGAGTTCTGCACTCCTTAAGCAAGGATAAGATAGTTGAAAAGGGATATCTTGTAGTATGTGTAAAGGAGATCCTTAGAGGAGAAGAGATATTTGTACAAAAGACACCTATCCCTGAGAGAAATTGTCTTAGACAAATATAACATCTTCTAGAATAAGACAAAGAAGAGAATAAGAATGCAATACTTCCTTCTTTTGCGAGGTGAAAGTGATTCTTAATGAAGGATGACACTCTTTTTAACCCAATTAGGAGAGTGAATTCATTATGGATGTATTTTACCAAGTGCAAAAGAGGTTGTAGTCAAGGACTTACACCTCTTGTAAGAGAGAACCCTTGAACAAACAACAACAAATGCGTACAAGGCATAACATCAAGTAATAAAGTCCACACCATCCACAAAATAGGAAAAAGTGGATCCTTAGATAAAAATAAGGAAAGATCATTGCCTCCCAAGGATAAGGACAATGAGAAGGACTTACACAATCTTCTAGGGAGAGATTTGGACATAAGCAAAAGAAGAGATGTATGAAATCATTCTTGTCCCCATAGGAACAAGAAAATTAGGCTATTATGTTGCTTCAAAAAATATGATTGCACTTGAAATTGTACCATCATGAATGACAATGAGCCCCCAGTAAATGAGCTACCAATGTCACATAATGATGAGCAACATAATAGCCATTAATGTTATTTAAAGACATGATAGACTAAATGAGGTATTTGAATATGACATGTTAAATGCTCAACTATAAGTGAGATCAAGAACATGTATAAAATGATAAAGATTGAAGAAGAAAAGTCACATGAAATCTTAGAAGAGGGATGAGTGTAATTTATTAGAGCCTTATCCCTAGAGGAAAGGACTTTATGATGAATAGGAGATAAAGATTCATAAGTGGATTTAGAAATTTGAGGGGATTCATAAAGAGATTTGTTCATTGCCAAGATTTCCTTATGAGGGGAATGAGAGTTGATAGAATTAGAAGATGATTTAGTTGAAGTGAGATCATCATCACTACTAAATATAGCATTCACATTGAGAGATGGTCTTTTAGATGCTTTGGTACGTTTGCAGGGATTATAGATGAGTCCAAAGGCATAATTGTGAAAATTAGTCTCTAGAGGAACTTTTATCCCTTGTTCATGAGCGCCACAACCATTTCCATGATACCCATGCTTAGCAAAAATGCAAAAACCACGACCATAACGATCAGCCATTTCAGGAAGAGAAGGTGGTTTTTCATAAGACAAAGAATCAAACTCTTCATAATTAGAGGTGTGAGGAGAAGAAGTTTGAGAAGCGGCCACAAAATTATTGCTCATAGGTTCAGGTAAGATTGATTGATTTTTAGTTTCTTACTTCTTTTTAACTTTAAACTCTCTAGGAGGAACCCTATACTCACCTACAAAGGTGGGATTAAAGTCAAGAGATCCCCAATCGTCATCTGCGAGAACCTTCTCAGGATCAAAAGCCTTTTTATGCGTATATTCAAGTCGAGAAGGATCTTCTTCAGGAGCTTTAGACTCATCCAAAGAATTTTGATTATCAGAGGGTAAGGATTCATCCATAGGTATCTTGTTCAAAGAGTCATTACTAGAAGAGGAAGGCTTAGATGTTTGCAAACAAGCTTGAAAATTAGTATCACCTATCAAGGTATATGTCTTATTTTTATAAATGAATTTAACTTGTCTATGCAATGTAGAGGGGACAGCTTGCATACCGTGAATCTAAGGTCTCCCTAATAACAAGTTGTATGTTAGATTTCCTGACATAACATGGATAGGAGTAGGCAAAGTAACGGGTCCCACTGTGATGGGTAAGGTGATAATACCTAATGAAGACTTAGCCACATTATCAAAGCCTCGAATGGGATGAGAGTCAGGCTCAATAAGGGATGTATCCACATTCATCTTATGCAATAGATTAATGCTACACACATTAAGGTCAGAACCATTATCTACCAGTGTTCGTCTTATAGCAGTGTCATTTATGATAACCACAATCATCAAGGGATCATATTGATTTTGAATTTCACTAGTAGGCAACTCATCTTGAGTAAACACAATTTGAGTTTTAGGATTCATCACAGAGTTAACCAAAGACACTATATTACTAGATGTATTAGGTGGAGGAACATTCAAATCTTTCAAGGCATCTTGTAACATTCCATGATGAGTGGAAGAAGTTTGGATCAAATCCCAAAGGGATATCTTAGCAAGGGTAGCTTTAAGTTGTTCTATGAGATCATATTCCTTACCAAGAACTTGTGAAATACGTGGAGCTTGGGGAAGAATAGGTTGGGAAGGAGGAAGTGAAGTTGGGATAACTGGAGGAGGATTAGGTTGCCTATTGTTTCTAGTATTATAAGTATGGGCAACCGCATGATAACTCTCTCTAGTCAATTGCTTAGCATAATCATAAGGGCTCTTAGTAGAATAACCTCCTTGCACAGTAATAATAGGTGTCTTAGGCGTGCAAAAAGAATCATTAGCATAACCACCTTGAACCACTAAGATAGGCTTATTTAAAGGTTGAGAATTTTGAGAAGGACAAGCACCTTGGACAGTGAAGAGAGGTTTGTTAGGTGTCTCATTCACATGTATCAAATTGATTGAGGATGGTTTAGAGGAATGAACAAAAGTGTTGGAAGAATTATTGATAGTCTTCTCTTGCACTAAAATCTTATCACGGATCAAATCAATTTTAGTAGGAAGAGTAATACTAGGAAAGGTCATATCATCCTTTATCATCACAGGATCTACATGGGGAATAAACTCTCTAGGAGAAGGATCAACACTACTCTCTAAAGTCTCACTTTTGAGAGGGAGATCTTTGAAAGAAATGTTAACCATCTTGCTTTGAGCTAGGGTTTCCATATGAGTAGAACCAAGTTGAGGAGAGGGAGATGCTTTATTTTTAGAGGGAGAATATTTGAGATTCAAGGAAGGTGAGAAACTCTCAAGGGAGTTTTCAATCTTGATTTCATCCCCTTTGGCTAGGGTTCTCTCACAGGGTAGAGAATAATCAACACCTTCTTCTAATGGTTCATCCCAAATAGTGAAGTTGTTGAAAGGAATGTTTGAAGCATTGTCAATTTCGGGAGAGGAGATAACATTGTTTATTAATTCCTCATCCTTAGGAGGGAGAGCATCAATAGATGTGTTAAACTCATCCTCTTTCCTCAAAATATGTTCAATATGATCTTTAGGGGAGAGAGAATTAAGGAAATTGCTTATTATTTCATCTTCTTTCTCTAAGGGATGCTTATGGGTAAGACCAACTTTAGGAGAAGGGTAAGCATTTACCATTAATTCATCATCTCTAGTGGGAATTTTGTTGGAAAAGGAAAGGCCATCACTAGGAAATGTAGGGATAATGTCATCTTCTTGAACAAAAGGATCCTCATGAAGGGAGTGTTTTTTAGGGGACACAAAGGCATCAAGGGCATCATTCAACAAAGCATGATCATATCTATTAAAAGGTTTATCTTTTGATTCAAAAGGAGATATCTCTTCATAGAGGGGATCATTGAAAACAACCATGTTACTAGATTTAGTGGAAGAGCTGATAGGAATGTACCCTTGAGAGGAATCATTCGACTTATCTTTCTCATCACAACGAAATGGCATAGTAACAATGTTTATGAGTTTTTGGTAAAATGAAGGTTTGGTATATTTAGGTTTCAAAAATTCATCTAAAGCTTCATCTAACTCATAATCATCACAAATATGAACATCTTGCAAATAAAAATCTGACATTTTGAAATTGCATGAAATTTTAAACACACAATGCAAAGAAACACACTTTTTTTTTCTTTTTTTCTTTTTAATGAAAATGAAATGAAAACACACTAAATCTAGATCTAGATCTAACAAATGCAATGCAAGAGGAAGCAATGATAGATTCACGTCGGGTTCACCAAAATGTGTGGGAGAAAAAGTGACACTAAGCAAACATGCCCTAATCTCACTTTCAACCACACACTTGTGGAATACGAAAGAGCCTAGAGGTATCAAACAATTGGCTACTTCTTTTTGTGGAAGAGAGAGCCATGGGCTACCTATTAGGATTTCTATTCCTTTGTTGTAATTGAAAGATAAAATGATGCAAGTTCAATCCCAAACCCCAAAGTGCAAGTATGAACTAATAACAAGATTTGCAGAATTGAACTTAAATAATGGAAAGCTATAAACACAAGGACAAGACAAGAATGTAAATGCATACCCGGAGTTAAAATCTGACTGAAAATGTTCAGGACGGGGGTGCGGGCGCCACTGTCCTGATTCTGCCTCTGAAACTGCTCTGGAAACTACTGTTTTGCAAAGTTGTCAAAAATGCTGAAAAACTGCTGTCAGAAGGACCAGGGCGCCCAGCGCCCCTGTCCCAGGGACCAGGGCACCCAGCGCCTCTGTCCTGGTAGGACCAGGGTGCCCCACGCCCCTGTCCTGGTCTTTTGCTCTGAGATTTGGTGTGGAGTGCTGTCTCGACCTGCTATTCCCGGATCTGCAACCTGCGGCGTTGTCCGAGTCCCGAAACCTGCACTTATATCTGAAAAGATGTTTGGGCGGCTATATAGGGTTTTGCCTTAGTCAAACCCCCGCTTCGGTGATTTCCACCTCCACGAATAGCCAAGTTGTATTGTAAAATGTATTATGTGTGCAAGGTCCTAAGATGCAAGTAAGCAAACTAGAGCAACCTAGAAAGTAAACCCTAATTGCTCATAAATGATAATGTAAATGCTCTAAATCAAGATGCAAAGTGATCTAAAGCATGAATAAAGGATATGTTGAAGCTTATGCAAAGACATGAAAACAACATGAAATCATACCCAACCCTCAAGGGAGGAGTACAAGCCAATCTTCAGTCGGTAATCTCCTATTGTTCTTCAATGTCTTCCAAGCCCTAAATGGATGAATGAAATTGATAAATGCTTGATAGAAGGATGTTGAATGTTGTTGAAGTCCTCAAAGATCTGCTCTTTTGCTGCATATGAGGTTCCTGAAAATGAAAATCGGATCCTTTCAAATGAAGAAAGAGAGCTCTTATATATGAAACCCTAGGTCTTAATTCCAACTTTTGGCCGACCTAGAGATTGAATCTCCCGCCAATTTCTTGGGGTTAAGCTTTATTTTATGATTGGGTCGTGCTCCTAAAATTTCGGGAAAAATGTCCGGGACCATGTGCACGCCGGGTGCCATGGTCCCGACAACTTTTCACCAAATTTTCAGGGCCATCCGATATGATGATTTTAGAGAGAATCCCGAAGTTATAGGTGATTTCGAGATGTTTTGACCCCCGAAATCAAGCCCCCAAGTTCAAAATAGGACCTAATTAGGGTTTTTGATTAAATGATGTATTGGAAGAATAAAATGAAAGGGGCACACTTTAATGAAAGGGCCCAACTTTATGATGTGGGAGATGATGAAATAGAACCTTAGACCTAATTAATTTGACTAATTAAGTGCTAAAGGGGAAATGCACTACAAAATGCAAAATGCGCCAAGGCGGGTGCTAAACTAGGTGTGAAATTGTACCACCCTAGCAAGTGCGTACAATTTACGATGCTACAGGTTAAAACCCCTAATGAACTTCCTATAGAAAGATGCCAAACCATGGAAACATATTACATCTCCTATTGACTTAGGAATGGGCCAATTCACTATTCCTTCCACTTTTGATGGGTCCATTTTCAAACAACCTTGAGAAGATACAAAACCAATATACACCAATTTAGTTTTGAAAAACTCACATTTATCCAAGTTGATCATTATCTTTTCTTGATGAGCTTCATCAAAACTTCATTCAAGTGTTTGATATGCTCCTCCTTTGACCTACTAAAAATCAGAATGTCATCAAGATAAACAATGACAGACTTACCAATCAACTCTGCAAAAACTTCAATCATGAGTCTCATGAAGGTTCTAGGTGCATTTGTGAGCCCAAAGGACATCACCAACTATTCATATATCCCTTCGTTTGTTTTAAAGGCTGTCTTCCATTCATCAACAGGTTTGATCCTAATTTGATGATAACTTGGTTTTAAATCTACCTTAAAAAAGTAGCAAGCTCCACCTACGTAGTCCATTAGATCCTCAATCCTTGGCATTGGGAATCAGTATCTAATTGTGATTTTGTTTATGGCCCTTAAATCAATGCACATCCTCCACTTTCCATATTTATTAGGTGCCAAAATAGTAGGCACTGCACATGGACTTAAACTCTTCTTTATCAACCCTTTATCTAGCAATTCCTACACTTGCTTTGCTATTTCCTCATTTTGAGTAGGTGTCATTTTGTAGGCAACTTTTTTTGGCAAAGTTGAACCAGGTATGAGGTCTATTTGATGGTTAACATCTCTCATAAGGGGGTAAGGCATCTGGTATCTCATTGACAACTATGTCTTTGTACTGGTCTAGCAAGGTCTACACCTCTTGAGGTATCACTGGTTTGGTCTCAGTCTTTGTCTCTTCTTTGGGTTTCACTATGAAAGCACATCCTCGATTCCCTTCATGCTTCAACAAATTCAAGAATTATTTCCCACTTAGAAACATAACACTTGATCCAACATGTCTTTGTTCACCCTAATCAATCAAGGGATCCATTTGAAACTTTCTACCCTCCTTTGTGACAACATAGGAATTCTTCTCCCCATCATGTCTGGCTTTGACATCAAACTGCCAACTGCGTCCCAACAACAAGTGGCATGCATCCATGGGTAATATGTCACATAGCACACTATCCCTGTAATCTCCTATTTCAAAATCCACCCAAGTTTTCTCATCTACAAGCACATGCTAACCCTTACTCAACCAAGACACCTTATAGGGGTTGGTATGTGGCAACCTTTTCAATTTTAGTTTCTCTACCATCTCAACTGCTACAATGTTCTCAGTACACCCTAAATCCACTATAACTTTACAAATCTTACCATGAGATCTGCAAGTGGTTTTGAAAAGTGTTTTCCTTTGTGTAGGTTCTTTGGAATGTGGTACCTTCAACAATGTCCTTCTTAGCATCAAATTCTCTCCATCTAGGACTGATCCTTCCTTGTTGATTGGTGAGGTAACACTTTGACAATCCTCTTCTTGCACTAACTGAGTTTTCATGTCTCCCATGTGAGAGCTTGAAGTCTTTTCATGACAACGGCTCATGGTATGCCCCACTTGTTGACAATGGTAGCATTTGCTAGTGAGGACTGTGGTTCCTCTTCCTGAATTGCCAAATCTGTCTCTATAGTTATTTCTCCCTCTAGAGTTGCCTCTAAACTATCCTCCTTTACTAAGATTATCACCACCATTCTCTGATTGATTGCCTTCTTCATCCTTGCTAGGATCATAGCCTCTTCCAAAGGTGCCTCTTCCTCTAAAACCTCTGCCACCTCTGCCCTTTTGGTTATGTTCACCTTTCCTTTTAATTTTTTCCTCTTCTCTCAAGGCTAACTGAAAGCATTTATGGACTATGTCAGGTGCTATCATGCTGACCTCATCTTGAATGTTTTTTCTAAGGACATTTAGGTACCTTGCAACCTTCTCCACTTCTTCCTCTTGATTCCTAGCTCTTAAGGTAAGTTTGTTGAACTCCTTTGTATAGGTACTCACATCCATTTCTCTTTGTTTCAAGTTTTGCAATTTCTTGTACATTTGTACCTCATAATCTATAGGTAGGAATTGAGTTTTGATCCTGATATTCATTCTCTCCCAAGAGATGAAGTTCTTCCTCCCCTTTTGTTCTCTTTCCTCTTGCATCATGTTCTACCATACTAGGGATTATCCCTTCAATCTTGTCTTGGTCAAATTGACCCTCTTTTATTCTAGAACTTCCTTGTATTCAAAATGATTATTCAAGGCTTCTATCCAATCCAATAACTCTTCTCCATTTAGGCTTCCATTGTAGATAGGTAAACCTTCTATGTTGTCTTTATTGAGTGATTTGAGGGCAACCAAGAAGATCTGCTAATCTTTTTCCAAATCCTTCTTTTATGTTATCACTCTTATCACATCTGCATCTTCATCATCAGTTTCATCACCCCATTCAGTGACTTTGCCCTTGCCTTTCTTGGTTTCTTGCCCCCGGACTTCAGTAAGTATATCTTGGAAAAACTTCTCGATGGCCTCTTGGCTCATTGCCTTTGGTGGCATAATGTTGGCTTCTGAATCTACCTCTAGGTCTGACATACACCACTTTTTTCAATCAATCGGCTCTAATACCAATCTTATGTAGAGGGAATTGAATCACACCTACTTGTGGCTACTTTGTCTAGGTGTCTCGTCAAAGCTACACTGGAACCATCCAATGGTTCTACACCTTCACACCCTCCAAGGGTCTATAGGAATTACCCTCTTTGGCCTTCCCAAGGTCCTTAGCATAGGATATGCACCTAGTGTTTTTGTGAGTTCCAAACTCTTGCTTAGGAGACCTAGTTTGCTAACTCCCTTTCTCACTCAATTTGAGAGCTCAACCCCTCTACCACACAAGATCTTTATTTCCAACATTACACACACAAGGATTGATGATTTTGTATGGTTTTCCAACCCTACTCCTTCCTCAAAAGCTTTGGTATTTTCTAATTCCAAGTTTTACAAAAAAACTACACTTTTAGGCCTAATAGGAGACCTAATTCTAGTAGCCCTGCTAGCGGGGTATTCTGCGTTTATCTACCAATATTTTACATTCTAGACACCCTTTTGGGGTTTACATACAATATCTCAAAACCGGAGATGGGTTTTGTCTTTAATACGCCTAATTGCCCTTCCTAGGCCTAAAAAGTAGGGGTTTGCTTAAACACCTTCACAAGTCCTAAATTCTGAATGAATTTAGGTTAACCTTAGGTCTTTTCTTCCATGAGGATTTCTAATCCAACCATTCTTCACCTACATCCATCAGATTCACCCAATTAGGGCCTTTTATCCATGTTATCTAATGGTTGCCAAGCCTAGGGTATGGTGGAAAATATTTGGTTTAGCTTCCCTTTTCTCAAAACCAAAAAGAAAATATAGAATAAATTTCAACCTAACATTCCATAAGGTTTCAGAGTGGGTATCCACCATGGAACGTTAGGTTGGAGCCATTTAGCTCTCAAAACCCTGGTTTTGAGGACTTTTGAACTCACCTGCAACAAAAAGAAGATAACTTAAAAACTACAACACTTCAAGACTACAAACAAAAAGAAAAATGAAGTTAATATACTAATCTATCATTCCATGCTCCTATATGGGATTATCAATCCGTACAGGCCATACAAACTGGCAAAGAACAGGCAATAACTCAGAAGAACACACCAAATGGAGAAACCAAACTTGTTTATCTACTTCGGATCTTCAACAACTGATTACCATGAGTCTTTACAAGCCTTATACTATCCTAGGATTAGTTACATATTCTCACAATAGATTGTGTCAATGAACTAGCCGTTGGTGTATGAAAATGTTGTAAAGTTGCTAAGAGCAACTTTTGCAATTTTTGCCTTGGTGAGAAAATTTTTCTCAACCCAAAATTTGGTCACTTCCAAGTGACTTATATGACCTCAATAACTCTAAAATAACACCAACCAACCTACATTACCCCCAAAACAACTTATCCTAGCAAGTGCTCTACTTGGCACCCTTACGAGCTCACATGCCAACAGTGGCCAAACTAAGACTCTTAGGACCATTCCAATCATTTGAGAACACACTCAATAGCCTCTTGGCCTTATGAAAAAGATAAGAACAAGATTCCAACATCCTAGAAACAAAGTTAACAAAATTTTCTAAGTGCCCCTGCATCAATCCAGCATAGTAGAAGCATTCTCTGAGTTCAGAATTTTGTTTGTAACTCCATTTTGTTGTATATAGTCAGTGAGGCTCCTTTTGTGATGAGCAGTGTGCCTTCCTACATGTCTAGGTCGCTATTATAATATTTATTCATTTGGCAGGTGGATAGATATTGTGGGTCACCAATCCCACTGTGGTTTTTCCTCTTTAAGGTGTATAAATTCTTGTGTTATGGTGTATGTTCTTGTGGTTGCATCATTTCTACTTGCTATGATATTATTTTATGGTTACCGGTTACTGAAATACTTTGTTAATAAGGTTAAAATTGATTTCACTGGTAGAACATTGATCCCCCCCACGTCTTAGTGTTCTTGGATTCCAACAATTGGTTTCAGAGCTTGGCACCTTGGAAAAAGTCTAACTGCTTAAGGAAGATCCTGAATCCATAGTCCATGGAGATGAGTATGGAGAAATAACTTGAAGTAGCACTTGAAGACTATGATACTGAAAGGATGAAGAACTTGAAATTACAAGATGAATTTAACTTTGCAAAGGAATTCATTCTTATCTTATAGGAGAGGTTGTCATCTATTCAAGATAGAAGGAAGGAACTTTTACAAAATCAAGATGATGAAGAGAAGAATGCCCTTAAGGAAAAATATCAGAAGATAGTCAGGAAAATGGTGTCATGAAGAATGAGATGCAAGCCCTCACTATGAGAATGAGAATGATATGTTAAGAACTAAATTGGTGCAATCCCAGAACAATGAGCAGGAGCTGGAAAGATTGATAATAGTCATAAGGGGAGATTTGGATACTACTAATGAATACAAAGACAAGTTTAAGGACGGTTCTACAAAGATTGATGAGCTATTGAAGGATAAGAGGCACAAGGGAGATACTAGAGGTCTTGGATTTGAGCATGGAGAAAGCTTCGGTACTACAAATGAAGTTGAAGAAACTGGTTAGAAGGAGAATCCACCTATCAACTAGAACTAGAAATTACCGGTAAGACAACCCAATGCATATAAATTTAATGGTGGATGATTTGTTCGCAATAAATTTAGTCATAGAGAAAGTCAATGCAGAAATAGAGCAAATCAGAATAATAATTCAGTTCTCGGTCAGTGTTCAAATTGTAAGAAGTATGGCCATAGAACAAAAGATTGTAGAATGAATGTGATATTTCATGCATGTGGAAGGTTTGGACATATGGAAAATCAATGCAGGTCAAGGAAAGATCAAGGATACAACAAAGCAATTCAGAAAAATAATGTCACTTGCTATGCATGCAATAAAATAGGACACATTGCTAAATTTTGTAGAAGCAAGAACAATTTGGTAGGAAATGATGAGAAAGGAAAACAAAAGGTTGATGATATTAGGAAGGAGCATGAGAATAAATGGGTTAGGAGATCTAAAGATCAACCAAGAGAGACAATCAACTTGGTTACTCAACCGACAAAGCGAAATATTTTTGCACCAACATGAAACTCATCTGATAACTAAGGCATTAGCCTTAGGGGGAGGCAAATTAATGATAGATCTTATATTACCTCTATTAGTAGTCTGAAAGCTTGTTTGAAATCTTAGAGAAGTCAGTTTGAAGGTTTTCCAGTACTGAGACTATGGATTTTGAATCCGGTATGATCTACCCACACACATTTATGTTAATGTGAAATTAGTGTTTTTGCAAAATAAAAGGCAAATGTTGGTCATTTTTTATCACACAACATTCAGAGTGAAGCAGAGCGAGTTTAAGGAAATCAAAAGAATTTTCAAGTGAATTTCAATGCATTCAGATCGGATTTTGAAGAGATTTCACCAGTGAAGGTTGTGAGGTATTTTATTAGTTTTTGAGCTATCTTTTGATTGCAATGGCTTCTGGATCAACTTCCACTTCAGTAGGTGTGGCTACCCCTATTGTTGTTGACATCAAGGATCGTCCACACCCGGTTTTCAAGAAATGCCCTCAGATTGCGAAAGTTGATGATTAAGTCGACACATTTTCTAGGGTTCTAGACAAAGTTTTGTATGTTGAAGATGTTCGTGCATATATTCACCACACTATGGAGGATTCAAGTTATGTTGAAATCAAAACAATGTACATGACAAATCTGCTTGATATGAATGGGTTGATGAAACTGGAATTCCAAATTTCGAAGAATCAGGGTTTCACAGACATTTTGGAGATGTCAAAATTTGAAGATGAAATGTTCTGGTATGTGCTGAGCCATGTCTAGGGGGAATTCATGTGGCTAGATAGACCTAAAAAATCACCAAGGAGGCTATTCGTGCAATCATCGGTTTGCCCCAAACTAGTCAGACTCCTGAAAAGAGGAAAATATCTAACAATGAGGTGGAGAAGTTAACTGGTGCAACTTTTGACAACCGGTCAATGAGGATAAACACTATCAAAGACAAAGTTGTTCAATTTTGAAGCATGATCATCAGTTACAAGGTAACTCAATCAAATCGGTTGAACTCTATTTCTATTTCATGCATTTACTATGCTCATAAGATGGTCAAAGAAAATGATAAGTATGATCTCTAACAATGGATGTGTGATGAGCTATTTTAAACCTAGGGAAGATTAAGGGTGAGAAGAAAGGTATTTTCCAGTATGGCAACCTTGTTGTTTGCTTGATGCTTTTATTTTTGAATGAGTTACCAGGATCTAATAAAACACAATGGGCATTTGATATACTGGTAGGGAAACAAATCAAAGATGCTATAAGAGGTTTGGGATAGGACAAGGATAGAGACTTCATTTTATGGGGTTATTTCAAATCATTTTAGAAAGCAATGAAGCAGAGAGAAAGAGTTCGAAAACATATAGTTGATAAATACTCAACAAAATAATGCTTTATGGTGAAGAAGGATGAAATATTGATGGAGGCAGTGCAACCACGAAAGAACTAGATCACTGAGATGGGCTATGAGGTTGATGATAAGATCTTGGACTTATATGACAAAACTCTCATTGATACCCTGATTGATGAAACTGAGAAAACTTTTGGGACAATAAAGAAAAAAGGAATTGAAGTAGAAATTGGATTTAGCAAGAAGAAGAGGGAAGGAAAGATAAAGAAAGTTGTGCAAGTTGTGGAGCAAATGTCCTTGGAGATAAAATAGATCATTGGACTAGTAGAAGGGTCATCTCTGACAAAAGTTAAGGCTCCGTCAGTAGCGGCAACCGACAAGGGTGCACTGAAGAGATAGCAACTAGAAACATTCATTGCACCTGTTGCTTAATTCATTGCACCTGTTGCTTATGGATCTAATATAGAAGAAGAACCCTCTAAGATCCCCAAATCATACATCAGGATATAGAGGAAGAAACCCGAGGAAGGGAAATAGCAGAAAGCAAAGGTTACTCCTGTGGTAGCAGCAAAGAAACCTTTGAAGGAGAGGAAACTAATAGAGAAGAGGAAACTGGTAAAAGGAACCACTCCCACTCCCAACAAGAAGAAATATGATATAGATTTGGCCATGAAATCTGGTAAAGGTATTATGGTTATTCCTCCTCTTTCTATTGCTGAATTGGTTGATGAGATAACTAAGATTGAGGAAGCAATTTTGTTATACTTAGATATATATAAGAAGGCATTAATTGAGATTGAAAGAAAATACCGAGAGATTTGTACAATAAACTAGATGATAGGAGATTATCTATGGTAAAAGAAGATAAGCATATAAAGATATGCAGGAGTTATTATTTGTTTGTGGTGCTATAACTGATGAGGAGATGCAAAAGTGTCTAGAATTTGCTAACAAAATAATTTTTTGGAGTAAACACCTACATGTGAGTCTCATGGTAGGTAGAGTTAATGAAGTTATTAAGGAGACCCATGAAGCATGGGTGAAATTCTTTATTGATAACCCTAAATTATTTACATCACTAGAATCAAAAGTCCCTCTAAAGTCTGACACTCCAGACATCTCGATAGATGGTCAAGGGAAAGGTATATTGGGTATGGATACACCGGTTTTGGAACAAAAAATAACAGAGGATATTCCTTTGACAGAACCACCTGTACATAATGAAGAGAAACCAGAAGATAACATTGAGACTATATAGGATAAGCAGGATACAGAGGAATGAAACATTCCAGATGTAGAGGTTATTGATGTGGATATAGACAATAAACATGATGAGGATATTGAACCTTCGACAACAAATGTGCATATAGAAGAGGCTAAGGTTGAGCAGGTTACTGCACCAAGTGGCGAAGCCACCGGTGCCAGTCGGTAGGTTGGCGAGTCTAATCATTCATTTTTGGGACTTGGGTCATCTAGTCAAGTTGATTTTGGATAGAAGAATATTAAAGAAGTGAGCAGTTTTGAACTGATGTTTGTTGCAATTCACAAGTTAAGGAAGGAAGGATTAGAAGACAAGCAAGTCATTAAGCATAGCATTCCAGTTTTGCAGCAGCTTGTACTAGAGTATAAGGTAGATCAAATTGGAAGCCCATTTGACAAATGGAAGGTTTGATAGAGCACATTTCCAAAGACTTTTAAAACCCTTCGACATGTATCAAACCGACAGTTAATAGAGAGGTACAATGCAGCCAAATTGGTAACTTGTAACAATATGATTGCATTTGATAAGACTAATCTGACTGAAAAATTAAAAATGATTGATGGAGCTCTCATTCAATATAGTCATATATATCGGTCTTGCTCTAACACATCACATTTAACAACAGGCCTAGATAATAAAATAAAGGTGGATAAGGAGAAAATTTAACAACTCCTAATTAGTTTTGATGGTATTGAGTCATTGACCACCTTCATTGATGGTCAAGAGAAGGATAAGGACATAATCATCCTATGGGCTAGAGAGTTAAGAGGATTGGTTAGTCCCCAGTTAAATACTTTATTGCTTCATAAGAGAAAGTGTATAGAACAGATGGAAAATCCCACACCGACAGAACTAGATGGTTAGAAATTCATGCTTATATGTTGAATGGGCTAGTATCAATTTGGAGTACCTTGAAATTCAACTGGGACACTTACTTGACATTTTTGAAGGGTGCTTATGCAGACATTTTCAAGCACATACATATCTGGTAATCACAATTTTCCTTTTATTCTTTCATTCATTTACCTCGACTTTGTCATTGATGTCAAAGGGGGAGAGGTTGATGTGAAAAATGATAAGGGATATATGAAGTAATGTATAGCTCAGGGGGAGCAGGGTCAGTTTTAGTCATCAGTTTTGGGAGGAATCGAAACAACACTTCAGCGATCCATTTTTCACATGAGTGTTTCTATCAATGCCAAAGGGGGAGATTGTTGGCAATTGACACTCATCCAGTTTAGTAGTGTTGTCATTGATGGAAACACATATCATTTTTGGGTTGGACACTTAACTAGTACTCACCAGTATTCATTATCCGGCAATCGACATTCAAGTCATCTGACATACAAAGGAACCGGCAACCGACAGACAAGGGAAATTGGCAAACTATTTTATGGTGTATGTTCTTGTGGTTGCATCATTTCTACTTGCTGTTATATTCTTTTATGGTTACCGGTTACTAAAATACTTTTTTAATAAGGTTAAAATTGATCTCACTGGTAGAACGCCGATTTGCCCCCCCTGCCCCCCTCTCAGTGTTCTTGGATTCCAACAGATGTCCTATTTAGAAAACTGGCTATTGTAGATGAAGGCTATAGTTATAATGAACACATCACCATATTCCTTCTCTAACTTAGAATGAAAATTGAATTTCTTATTTTTCTTCTTCTTTTCTTCTTTTCATTTTGTATAGAAGTGTCTAGGCTTACCAAATTTCCTTCAAATAAATTTGGACTTTCCAAGAGATTTAGATCTCTCCCTTGGAATTGGAATTATTATGCTTCTCATTCTTCTTTCCTTTTTCCTTAGGTATTCTATGAATTCTTAGGGCCTCCTTAGCATTCATGGGTAGCTTCCTCCTCATCTCTTCAAAAATAAAATATCCCACCACATCTTCATCTTCCATATTTCAAAATTATTTCCAAAATATTTCTCCAGCTCTATTCCCCTTGATGAACTTTCTATCTAAAAATTTCTGCAAAAAGGTCATGTACAATATGTTCTACACAACCTCCTATTGAAATCTAGATTCATTCAAAAAACCCAACAAACTACAACTAAAACTAAAGGCAATCAATATCTAATACCACTTGAAAAGAAGTTATGGTAGCAAAATAATTTCCTATAGAAACCTTGAGGGGAGGGCTACACAAATTTTTTCAAATATTGACTTAATAGAAATAAACGTAAAAGCATGCATACCACAACACATTGATTTACGTGGGGAAAACTCTTTTGGGAGAAAAACTCCACTCCAAAAGTTGCCTGATTAATTATTGAGAAATCAACAATAGAATACATTATACTTGTAGAGAAATCTTCTCATAGAGGTTTCACCATCCAAAGATCTAGAGGTAACTCAATAGCTATAATATTCTTACACACAACCTCCATCTCATGCAACTAATATATAGGAGATATAATGCATGAAACTATCAAACAATATTACAAAATCAAGAACTAAAACAACTCAAAAAGTGGTGCCCAACTTATTTCTAGTTCAAGACCCCTATGATGTGTCAAAACACACACCAACACATGTGACTCCGTTTTACAACTCATTTATGTGTCCAACATGTTGTAATGTTTCCCACTTCAAAAACCCTGACTTTCAAAGGCCATAACTTTTTATCCAGGTGTCTAATTGATGAACCATTTGAAATGCTAGTTTATAAAATCTCTTGAAGCACTCTATCAAGCTATAAACTACTACACTAGTAATGACCACTTTTGGGCCCATTTAAAGACTCTAAGGCCTTCGAAATTGACTTCAAAAATGAAAACTTCAATAACTTCAAATATATGCATAATCTCGTAACAAAAATTTATCGACATTTTGGAGAAAATTTCGGACCAATTTGTGCTTAAATACAAACTTACTATAAATTCTAACCTTATGCAAATGCAAGGTTGAGACACTATTTTCCTAAAACCTCAGATTATCAATGGTGTCAAGGCACCTATATGTTTGTTGCATGTTCGTCAAATGAAATACTTCCCATACTGAACTAGAACCTAGAGAAACATCATAGGCTATGAGATACAAGTCAATATAGGTAAGTGTGTTTATTAGGTTTGTAACTTTTTAGGATCGTAGAAAGAGAAACAAAAAACTTTTGACTGAACTCCACATTGGTCTTTCCCTCATTCCATATGATGTTTTTTAATTCTTCAACAAGAGAAATAGATTCCAAATACAAAGCATATAGATCTTCAAATGCAACCACAATTTGATTCTATGAAGTAAAATAATACTCAAGAAAAATTTGATTTCAACTCTTTTCCTTTCTATCCAATGACCTGACAGAGAATCTCATCCATATGGCTTCATCATAAACATGATACTTCTCTATGAAATTTGGAAATACTCCAACATGGTCATCCCTTTACCAATGATCATATTCATCAAACTTTAGCATCTATCTATAGATTGAAGGTATCATTATTTTCCTTCAATATTCAACACTAGAAAATTCAAGTTGCATGTAAATGGGATCAAGTGGGACAACAAGGAATGAATAAACCTATTTTTGTATAATAGAAGGGTGTCTTTTTTATTGTAGAACCTTGATTTTTTCATCATTCTACTTCTAACTCAACAAGCCTATCCATACTCAACTTATTTTCAAGTTTGGATCCTTGTATATTTAATTGTGAATGCTTCTTATGTGTTATGCTATATGAATAGAAAGATGATTCATCCTCATAATACTCTTGGAAATACATCCTATCATAGTAGCTAAGATGTATCCATCTATTCTAGCTATCGATGGTTGGTTACAATTACTTATGTAGGGCTTAAAATATAGGAGAGAAAAATATATCTTAATAAAGAAAGAAACCATTCTTTGAATTGGAAGAAAACAATGTACTTCAAAACCAGTGTTCCATGGTCGTTGGGGATGGGGATATGTGGGGATAGGCTTCGGGGATGGGGGGACAAAGGGAAAAAATTTTGGGGACAAGTTTTGGGGATGGGGGGGGGGGGGACGCATTTCCATGGAACATTGTTTAAAACCAACTACACTCACTTGATATTTGTTCATGAAACATAAATAATGGTATAAAACTTTTTTCTTTGATCCTAGAGTTGTCACCTCACAAAAATGAGGAACCACTTGAAGTAGATAAACCTCAAAGGCATAAATTTGATTTTTTGTTGTAGCCACTAGCAGATTCTTTAAATATTCTCAATTGAACAACCCTTTTCATATTTATAACACCATACCATTAGGAGAAAGTTGATAGGATTCCGAATTAAACATATAAAAAAACACAAATTGTATATCACCATAGAAAATAATAAACAACTTTAGATTATCCTTAACAATGATGTTATTCTACCATGTCTAAAAAATTCTACTCTTCCTAGAACTAGATCTCACTAACAAGACTAAGGTTGTCATCATGCAAGTGAAATTAGATCATAAATAGACAATGTAGGGTTAAAGAAAAACTCTATGAGAGTAGGTTAGATATCCTATCCTTCAAGAACAACTTCTCAAATTGGTATTCCTAGGGGTATACATTAATAGGTATTGAGATCACATAAAACAAATAATAATAGAACAAGGGAAAAAAAGCCCAAATTGATGTCCTAACCGTAAAGACTATCATTGAACCAAGGATTACTAGCCCTTCATAGTCAATACCAATATATAATAATAACCCACAAAAATGAATGCATTTAATTCTTGTTGAAGATAGATCCCTAGTTATATCACTAGGCTATGATTGTATAAAAAACTACAACTACACCTACACTACTAATTTTGTGTTTGATTTGAATGATTTGAGATTGGTGAATGGTTTCATACCCATTCATATCTATTGGGAAATTAAGTTGTATAACATTGAGAACAACTATACTGAAATAAAATAATGTGTACTTTTATATTTGCATACAATAGAAATCTTGAGATTTTGTAACACGATTTTTTCATACAATTGGGCCAACAAATGTGACAAGGGAAAATTCATAGCTATCATTAAGAGATCTTACTAAAGATACACCTAATACCTAGGATACATTATATAGAAAAACCCATCTGTAATATTGATCTTCTTCTATTTTGGTGGCTTTTACCCATATATTAAATTAGACTTGCATCCATAGCTACCCTACAACTTCCTTAGAATCTAGATAACATAGAGTGAACCAACCTCCCTCTAATAATGAAAACTTTTCAAAACATATACCTTTAGGTGATAAAAACCTAAATGTTGCATTGTAGTGCTTTGGCAATCATGGTTGAGGATCAATCAGACCCAAAATGGGTGTTTGAGATTGGAGGAATAAATTTGTAATTGATTTTGGTAGATGGGTAGGTGAAACAATAAATGCAATTAGGTGGAATGTGTGATGAGGGAACAAATCATCGAGCTACAAAAACCACTAAAAAATATACATTGCATTAAAATAGGCCCAAAATTAAATTAGGCATTAAATATCATGGACATTCAACACAAGATTAACATGTTATTGGGGTTCAAGCCATTGGCTTGCAATAGGAACACATATCAATCAAGGCCCAAAAACAAGTAGGGACAATCATGAATCCTTGCAAAGGGACTTCATCATTGGGTCATTAGGCATTTTTTTTTTAGGATTATTAGTTAATAACTATCAATTAGGTCAAGGATAAGAACATGTTAATTATTATTGCCTTATCAAACCAAACATAAAGAATTGATCCTGCACCATCACCCATAGTGAAAAGTGGCTGAAAGTTAAACACTAGAACTAACCCCCAAGGCACCAAAACCTTGATACCATACAAAGACTAATCTTAGTCAAATTTTGATTTCAACATTGGTAAATGTACATGGGTAAGGGAAAATGGACCATAGCCAAGAGAAAACAACATGATGAACTTTATAAGCTATTTTAGATCATTAAAAGGACAACTGACAAGGACACAAAAAGAAATTATGCAAGTAAAAAGACACAAAGATATTTGAGTCCCAACAAATGTTACATATCATCTTCATAAAACCTTTACTCAAACTTGCATAGAAATGGATTTAGATAAGGGTGTAGATACTGAAAAATTGTCTTGGCTCTCCAATGACACTTTTCACCAATTTCTCATCTAAAACTGATTAAATAGTTTTATTATTTAATTAGTACTAATATTCTTCCTCTAGTAATCAAATATTTTTTAATTTTTTAGTTATTGTTCTTCTAAACCATTAATTAAATAATCTTCATTATTCAATTAATGTTCATCATTATCTCTTTCTAATCAATCAATCTTGATCTTAATTGTATAATCCTAATTATTCCTCTTTAATTGAATAATTCACTTAAATATTTAATCTCTTTATTCTAAACTAATTATTCTTCCAAGATTAAATAATTATTTATAATTATTTAATCCCTTTCTACATATTCTCTACTTAAATAATGTTTAATTTATTTAATTACCATGTGTGGTTGATTTTTTTTTTATAAATTTTTTTATGACCCCATTTAACTTACTAACTTTCTAATATTTATCTCCACTCAACTCTTCCATCTCCTTTCACTTAAATCTTCCACTTTCTAATTTCCCTCCCACTTATCTCTTCCACTTATTAATTTGTCCTCTCACTTAACTCTTCCTTTGTCTATTTTCTTTTCCACTTAACTCTTTATTTCTTTCACTTGCAAATAGTAGTTTTGTGTTGAAGATAAATAGTTTCTCTATTTATTTTCAATTAACTCATCCTTTCCTCCACTTCCAAATGGAAAATTTGAGTTTCATTCAATCATGACCCTTAATTTCTTGAAATAAAAATAAATTTTAGTCATTGAGAAAAATCTAAATCTTCTATTTAAACCAATCAAATCCTCATTTTCGATAACCATTCCTTCGATATCTTCTCATTGTAATCACATCACGCTTTTGAATTTTCTTTGTGCATGCACAATTTTTGAGAGCCATCATACAAGAAGATTAAAAAGAACAATAGATAGTTTCAAATTCGATGCTTGGTATAATTTATTTTACTTTTCTTATATAAGCATAATGAATTCATTCTTTATTGGTTGAGTAGGCTTATTTTGCATTGGATTTGGAGTTTCCTAATTCATCTAATGTTCTTTGTAGGTATTTTCCACTTTTCCTCTTGACATTTCTAGTGAGCCTAATATGAAGACATTTTTAAATCTGACAATTTTTTTTTATGTGATAGGATCTTGGCAATGTAATTGTGGAGTCCAATAATTCAATTGGCTATTTCATTGATGTTCAATGCAATTGTTGAATAGATAATAATTGATTAGGGTTTTTCATATAATGCAAATGAAAATTTGATTAATCACACATTTGGTTGATAAGTGGTTAATTGATAGGTTTTTAAATCATTTATTGCAAATGAAATAAATCTCACACTTAGCTAATTAAATGACAATGAATCAAACATGTGAATTAATTTACCATCTAATTAAGGGTTTAATGGATCAATTTTACAACTTAGCCTAATTAGGGGTTTAATTTGACAAATTTTATAATCTAGATTAATTAGGTGGTTAAATTGATCAAATACACAATCTAGATTAATTGGGTGGTTAAGTTGATCAATTTCAAAAATTTGTATTGAATTGACTCAAGGGATCAATGTAACATATAATTAGTTAAATGGGAAAACAATCAATTACAATATTAATCAATTGATCAAATGGTCAAATTTTGAGATAAAACAATTTGTTATTATTTAGGTAAACCAGTAATTGTGACACATCTTGTGAAACAAAGGGTAAAATTCACAACATTCCAATCTATTTTCTATTGTTTCAATTCTTAGAGGATACATAAATTTTATGTTACTAATGATCTATATAGATACTTTTTGTGATTATAGGATGAAGACCATCATTTGAAACTACTGTCAAGTTTCTTGCAGAGCTTGAATTGTGATTTGCAATTTGAATTATTGTCTTTGTTTTAGAGTAAATCACATTTCCATTTATTCATGGGTAAACGAACAACAGTCTATTTGATGTGATTTGCAATTTGAATTCCTATCTATTTTAGAGTAAATCACATTTCCATTTCTTCATGGGCAAATGAACAACTATTTGTTTGTTGTGATTGGTGCATTTGCACATCATAGGGTGGACTCACAATTGCGTAATGTATTCTCTTTCATTTACCTTATGGGTCTTGGGTGAAAGAGAAATGCATAATGAAGCTCAATTTTTTTTTTAAGAGACACTTCCTTGGGGATTTCAGCACCTCTTGGTTTGACCTCTAGAACCTTTTCTCTTTGTGTTGTTATATAGAAAGTTAGAAAGTGAAATCTTGTCCAATTCAAAGCATATATGACCAGAGTGCAATATGAATTAGGTATCTAGTGGCCCTAAACCCATGCGGATTGTAAGAGCTTTAAGTATCCCACTTCATATATTTTCATATGTGAAGATAATCCTCAAAGAATTACTATCCATTTTGTAATTAGAATCCAAAATCCCATACCTGTTGGTTCAAGGAATGCAAATTGCACCCCATAGATACTATCCATCTGTTGGCATTTGCATGAAGATTGCATTAATGATATGTTATGTTGTCATTGATGTCAATTAATCGATAATGATATTACTGATATTGTTGTTATTGTTGATATTGTCTTGTAACTGGTAGGAAGAGCTTTGTGAAGGACATTGTAAACCGGTATGTAAGTTTGTGAGTTAAATCAGTAATTGGTATAAAAGGTTAAACCCTATCTATGTAATGTAACCAGTAAACCCTACTAGTTGTTTTTGTTAAACCCTCACAGATTAAGGTTGTTGAATTGGTTATGTTGGTTTATGATCTAAAGATGAGTGTCAATGATGGTGACATGTATGGTCATTGTATGAAGACAAGTTCAAAATGTTTTGGCGCATTTTTTGTGTAGGGAATGAGCAAAGTGTATTGCATCTAATGCTAATCGCGTGATGAGTTACTAAGTTTGATGAAGCGGTGATCAAGGAGCGGTTGAGGTTTTCTTGATTGATGTGAAGAGATTGCTATGTAATCCAACGGTCATACTTGAACCGAACTTGTTTGTAATCTCTATGTGAGAATTATTTTTTTTTGTGTTACTAACCTAATTGATTTGCATATAAGGTCGATGAAGTTGTTGTGTTAAAGGTGATGACAGAAATCAATTGAGTGTGTGGTTGCCGAACCAGGTTGATGAGTCTGTAGTTTGAGTAAAGGCAGATGGAAGCTTAAAAAGGATTTGATCAAGCAAGTGTAGTGCTATTCAAACATATCAAGCAAAACCCTATTATTTTCTAACAATTACAGCGAAATTGAAATCCCCTAATCGGGTAAGCTCTAACAAGCTTGGTTACTTATCAAATCCTCTAACAAGGTGATCCATTAGCTTGGATTTTCAAATCCTCTACCGCTCTACTGAGGTTACTCCTAATAGGGTACTTGCTTCTAACAAGGCATTTGTAGTCAATCCCTTAATCGAGTGATTCCTAACAAGATCAATTCTTAACAAGACTTTTGTAACGCTTTAACAGGATCAGCTCCTAACAGGGCGAACTTCAAAAGAGTTTAGATAGCTATCTTGTGAGTCTCATCTCACCTTGGTTTTTCCCATTTGGGTTTCCACATCAAAAATACTTATGTCATGTGGTGAATGTTTTTGTGGTTATGATCTTATGGTTGATTTGATTAACTACTTAACTATTCTAATAAGGCATGATAACTGGAAGCATTGAGAAATGAAGTTTGTTGACATATGATAAAGGATTTGATGTTTATAAGTTTAATATTGTTTACTATTAAGTTGATGTAACAGTCAACCGGTTTTCTTATGAGAGTTTATCTTGACAGTGGTATTTCATTGAAAAGTTTACTTTGTGTGATTGATATTGAGATTGGGAAAGTTTGTATTAGTTTTTCTATAGACTGATTCACCCCCTCTCTCAGTAATCTATTGGATACTTATTATTTCATCATACCATCACCATCTACCCCTCATTGTGAGATATAAATCCCTCAGTTACAAATTTTTTTAACTTTTAGAGTAAGAGAAAAGGTATACATTGTTGCCAATCCCAAAGTGAGTGCCACCTGACCTCTAGTTGTTCACCCTAAATGGGTATTATATTGCCATGAGAGCCCCAACAACTAGTATCCACTTTCTAGCCTAAGGTGTAAATGCTTTCATGTGTTTTCAATGTGATGATCGGTAAATTCAAACATGGGCTAATTCAGGCCTCCAGATCTTATTTTGATTTTTTAGAGTCAAACAACCATTCTATTTGATGTGTCTTATGTGAGTGTTTAAATAACATCTTTAACCAAAAAAGAAAAAATTCCAAACAAATTCAGGTTTAGACAAATAAAAGCTTCTAAGTGCAATTGTCACAAAATTTGTTTCAAACATTGGAGCCCAAAAATTTGGAGACTCGAGAAATTTGTTTCAAATATTGCATTGCAAAAACATAGGTGTCACCTTAGGTCACACTTTGCATTGGGATTTAGCTTACATTTCCCTATTTCTTAGTGCTTAGTCTTTAGTGTTGTTGTCCTAAGTTTGTCATTTCCTCAATTTGCATTATTTTAACTTAGGTCTTTGCATAGTCAAAAGTCATTTCTTCATACTAGTAATTTAAATCCCCTAAGGAAAGTCTTATGCTTACATTTTAGAACTTGTCAGACCGTGAAAATCCTAAAAATTGAATCTTACAGCAATCCTAAGTTATTGTTAAGGAGTCTATAACTTGTCAAACTTTGTCTTTTATCACCATCAACAATTCAAAACCCTATTACATCAGTCTAGTGACGAGTACAACTTTGCAAGCTTCCGTCACTTATCCTTTTATCCTTTAAAGGTAACGATTTATTTTTAACCTCTTAGGGTTATGTCCATAGATTTGGATTCTTAAGGTTTTCAAAATTCCCAAAAACTCTATAAAATAAGGTTGCATTTTCCATCCTTAGTTGCATTTCATTCCTAAAACCTTTGAAAGTAAAAAAACATATTATAGTCATAGGTGCATGTGCAAGTTTAATGGATGAAATGAGATCTCAAGCGTTTCGGAGATAACAAAAAAGGTCGGCATATCAACCCATGTTTGGTCTAGTGGATGATACACAATCAAAGTACAATGAAAGACAACTAAAGTTCAACCCAACAAAACAAGAGGGTAACTTTATACAATCAAGTTTTGACCCAAGCCCTAATGTAATTTCCCCAACACCACAATCAAACATGCAACTAGAGTTTTATATAGTTCAATTAGGGCCACCACCAAAATTTTAACCAATTTTCCTACCAATGTAACTGAGATTTGGTAGTGTTCAACCAAGATCATCCTCAAACATCCAACTAGGTGTTGACCTAGATCAAGAAAATTATGGTTCATCATTTGAATGTTAAACTAGTTTTTCACCAAGGACTTGGTTATGTTCAACCAAGATCACCATAAATTTTTTGACAAGAGTCACCCTTAAATGTCCAACTAGGTTCACCTTCAGATTCAGATTCCTAACATGAAATTCATCTCTCTTTGATAAATGTTCCTCAAGATGAAATTAGTGAGACAATGAATGATACCTAAGTTAGGAAGACTTTGGACAAAATGATATTTATGCATCCTCTTGGGCACTTCAGATTCCTTAAATAAAAACTTGTGTCAAGTTATGAGCATCAACCACAAATGAGTGACTCAAAAGTACAATTCGTTTTATCACATGAGCAACCTCAAACAAATCAAGTCTTAAAATAGGCTAACACAAATATTGTTTTAGAACAAGAGATAAAAATGCCTATAACGAGAGTGCATAGTTATTTAAGTTTACAAATTCCCCCAAAACCAATGTTTGAACAATTTTGCAATCTTTTGTTTGACACCATGTCACCAACACCTCAAATGAACACATATACAAACATGTATGCAATAGTGACACAAATTGTGACAATAGGAACACTAGCAAGTATATTTCAACCCAATACATCAAGTGTTCCTCAGGTGAATCAACAACTAGTGGGATAGGACACATTTACATTCACCATAGGTATGCAACTTTTACCTCATGTAGAACCAAACACAAATACATAAAAAAAGTGTTCCACTCTTGATAATTTACCCTACATCATAGACAACTTCTTCAATGAATTTCCCACCTTGTTGAAAAAACACAAATGTTCAAACAAGTCAAACCCTACAAAGGTTATGCATACATAAACAAACAAATTTACCTCCAGTTGTGTCACAAGTTAGCATGTCTCCTCTTATGTCTTTTAATGCACTAATTGTGTCACAAACCAACACAAATGTAGTAACAAGTATGCCCTTCATTAGACATCAACCAAATATAATCAATGTGCAACCAACTCAATCAAAAAATATCTTGCAACATGCTAGTGTAAACATGCTATCACAAACAAATCTTCACTATCAACAAAAACACCAATCCAAATTCTCAATAATTTGTTGGGAATACTAGAAAGCCCACAATCAATAACATAAAACCCATAGAATACCACTCGGTACCAACAACAAATGCAACTGACAATACAACATCAACAATCAACCATTAAGTACCAGCCACAAAAAATGACACAACAACAACCAATAGTCCAAAATGTCCAACAAACACAACAAATAATGCAACAACCCATTCAGTTGACTACACAATTTCAATAACATGTTCAACAAAATGTAAAACAACCAATGATCCAATATGTCTAACAACCAAGACAAATGGTACAACAACAACATGTTCAACTAGTGACACAATTCCACCAACACATTTAACCAAGTACACAAAATACATTCAACCAACTTCACAATTCCAACAATATATAAAACCAATGGTGTAGTTTTAACAAGAAAGTGCAACCAACCATAAAATACCAACCACAAGTGAAACCAACTATGCAATATCAACACCAAATTTAACCTACAATTTAGTACCAATATCTGCAACTAGTAAATCGGTGCCAAGACATGTCAGCTACAAGTACCCTGATAAGTCAACATTCTGGATATCAAGATCAAAACCCATTTAGAGGTATAGTGTATCAGCAAAGAGAAAATCTAGACATGAATGATGAGCCTATAAGACTATCACATTTTGATTTAATGAGTCAACAAATTAAAAAATTAACACTACAAGTAGAAGTCATTCAAGGCAAGGGGATGAAAAAGGGTTATACAAAGCAAGATATATGTCCTAATCCATTTGACAAAAGTTTATATGTGCTTCTCTTTCCTAAGAATTTTGAGGTATGAAAATTTGACAGATATAAAGGGAAAGGAGACCCTATAGAATATGTTAGGGAATTATATTCAGATTTCATAGAGGTTACATATGATGACACTTAACTTATCAACCTCTTCGCTCGAAGTCTCTCAAGTCAAGAAATGGATTGGTTTTCTTAATTATCCAAAAACATAAAATCATGGAATCAATTAGCAAAAATGTTCCTAGCTCATTTTGCCTTTAATATTGACAATGAGGTCACCAAGTTAAATTTGTGCAACATAGAATAGAAGAATAGTGAATCTTTCATAACATTCTTGCCAAGATGGTGCAACCTTGTTAGTATAGGAGTTGAGAAAATAGAACACCACAGGAGCCCAAATAATCTCTGCAAGCTGAAAAACCTGTTACAAGGAGAAGCAATGAAGCAAATCACAAAAGGAAAGAATACATAGGAAAAATATGCTCCAAAAGATGAGAGCTCAATAATAATCCTTCTTCATACAATGAAAAGAAAGAACTCAGCCTTTAATAGGTGAAGAAACCCTAAAAGGGAAAACCTAGGTTTGCACATAATAATTAATTAAAATAATTAATTATATGCACGTAAAGTTAGCTTAAGAGTAAAAGAGATAAAGGGAACTTAAATAATTAAACAAATAATGTTTAATTAATCAATTAAATATCCAAATACTCTAACACCCCCCCTTAAGCTAGACTTAGGGAGAAGCTAAAACCTAGAACAACTACTAAAAGCAATAAAGATGGGTCTCGACAACAAGGCCTGATCAGGTACCCAAATACAACAAAATCTCTATGAACTGGAGAAATAGTGAAAACCACGTGGGAACAAAACTCTACTCCAAAAAGAGATGGAAAAGAATACCAATAAAGCATGAAGAACCTGCAAACTCTGTCTATGAGAAACTGCTGATCTGAAGAACCTCCACTGAAATAGAACATGACCACGTAGAGAAGACTATAATCTGTATGAGTGCCCTCAAATGACACTACTCAAATCAGGAGGCAAATAAGGCAAAAACAATTGAAATTGAAGATACAGATGGCATGAGAAACCAAAGCCTAAAGAGCTGATCAATCGAACCATGGAAGTAGTAGAACCAACAGGATAAACCTCCACATAATGTGGAAGTGGGAGAGGGACAGGAACACTGAAAAGGATAGCAAAAAAAAAACTGCATGACGAAGAACCAAGAACATCAAAGGTCCTGAGACACATCATCATGAGGCAAATGTCGTGGAAGGAACACTCACTGGACAAAGGAAGATGGAAAACAACAGGCAAACATCAACCCCCTCATGGCACTTGATCAATAGTGCATGTACAACAAGACACAAGATATGCAAGATTCCAAGTAAACAATGCATGATGGCACTTTATCTCAGTGCATTTGCATAAATACAAGCTACAATGATAAGAAGACTGGAAATAGAAACGTGAACCAAAATAGAGACACCCTACTCAGAGAAAAGATCCCAGGACCTGAAACAACCATGATATCCACCAGAGTGCTGAAAAGAAAAAAAAAGAATCAAATATGTATGGAATAGAATTTGGAAATAAAACTCAGATGGCTGGAAATTACACAGCACACACTTTCCAAAAATATAGAATTTTCAAAAAATGGAGGTCAGATGCTTATTCTATGGCTCCCGGAGTGCAAAAAACTAGACCTCACATTGACTGGAAAAAAAACACAGTCAAACAGAAAAATTGGAAAAAATTACCAACATCATGAGGTCGGCCTCGGAACCAACTTTCTGATGCCTATTTGTTTTTGGAAAAATGACTCCATATGCCCAAGATAGGGCCAAAAAACCAAACCCTCCTTGAAAAAGGCCAAAAAGGGAGGTCTGGTGGCTCTTTGGTGGTCCGGTGGCCAGTGGGTGGCTTCCCGGTGGCTGGGTAGTGGTCGGTCAGAAAAAAAACCAGGCAGGGGCTGCTGGGGCGGCGGGCTGCAGGTGGCGGCCGGGGAGCTGAGCGGTGTGAGGAGCAGAGGGCACTGCACCTGGGTGTAGGTGGCTCGGCATCAAAGTGGGCTGGGTGGTAGAGGAGGCTAGGCCGGGAGCTGCAGGCAGCGGCGGTGGTACAGGGCCGTCGGAGGATGCCGGGTGACGGGGGAGAAGACGCCGACAGTAGGGGGCCAGAGACGACAGGGCCGCCGGAGGGTGCAGGTGCAAGGGCCGGAAGGAAAAGATGGGTGGCGTGGGGCTCGAGGGTGGCTAGCGGCAGGGTCTGTACTGACGCCTGCAGGGGTCCCATGGTACCCTGCGTACCGTGGGAGCACCAAAAAAACAATATATTTTTTTTTAAAACCTAATCGCTTTTGATATTTTTTTTATTAATTTTTTTTCAAAAATATCAAAATCCGGCTTGCATGTCGTAAAAAGGCAAATTTTTTTATTTTATTTTTTCAAATTTTTTTCTCGATCTGCGTGCCAGGGTCGTACGACCTAGATTTGAGAAAAAAATTCACCTAGAGGCTCAGGAACCAAAATAGGTCAAATTTTATATGACCATAGGGGTTTTCAGGCCTTTTGAGCATGATGGTGAGGTCCGTTTAGGCCCAAAGTGCTCAAAAAAAGGTCAAACCCTAGGTGCATAAAAACTTTCTGAAACCCCAGATCTACTTCCAAAGCCAAAAATCTCAAAACAAGAATAGGTAGCTGTAGATCTGAAGCTCTGATACCATATAGGAGTTGAGAAAATACAACACCATAGGAGCCCAAATAATCTCTACAAGCTGAAAAACCTGTTACAAGGAGAAGCAATGAAGCAAATCACAGAAGGAATGAATACATAGGAAAAATATGCTCCAAAAGATGAGAGCTCAATAATAATCCTTCTTCATACAATGAAAACAAAGAACTCAACCTTTAATAGGTCAAGAAACCCTAAAAGGGAAAACCTAGGTTTGCACATAATAATTAATTTAAATAATTAATTATATGCACCTAAAGTTAGCTTAAGTGTAAAAGAGATAAAGGAAACTTAAATAATTAAACAAATAATGTTTAATTAATCAAGTAAATACCCGAATACTCTAACAATTAGTCTATGCTCGTGGGCCATTGTTGAAGACCAAAAAGTGAAATTATTCATTGATAATTTAATACCATAACTGATGCATGAAATAAAGGTCAAAAGTCTTAGCATGATTGAAAAACTCATAAAAAAATGGGACAAACATTAAAAATGCTCTTATTCAAAGAGGAACTATTAAGATTTGCAAAGATAGTGTGAGCGGTCCAAATGATAAAAATATTTTTTGGTCAACAAAAATATCATAATGATGGAGTAGTTGACACAACAATAGTTAGAAATGTGGAACCCAAAATCAATTTCAAAGGACCAAGTGCTAAACACACAAACACTCGATTAAACTCAGTGGCAAGATCAATGAATAAATGCAATTTAATAAAACCAATGACACAAACCTTCCAAACCTATGGATGCACCTCCCTAGAAATTTACATCCTTGGGAGATCCCATTGAATTAGTTCTAAAATAATTACTCTAGTCAAATTTCATGCGATTTGAAATAAGAAATGAGCCTGAAGTCAAACCCCAGTGATAGAATAATAATGAATATTGTGAATATCAATGTACAAAAGGACATAAAATTTCTTTGTGTTTTTAGCTAAAGTGCTGGCATTTGATCATTTGGTCAATCGGTAATGCAATGTGATGCTTGGCGCAATTGATACTTGTCTATAGATGAAAAGAGGTTAGACTTATGTGTGATGACTATTCTGCATGTTGTCATTGATGGCAACTATGTTTTCTTGTCATCCATATTATACAATGCAACTGGTAAACAAAGTCAATTTCATCAAAACTGATAAGAAGGTTCTCAACTGGTAAATTGATAGATAGAGTCTCAAACTAACAACCGATACAAGAGATCCATGAAGAATGAAGGGATGTGGTTTTGCAAGAACATCAAAGACTACTAGATGAAGCTGTATTCATGACCACACAAGAAGATTTGATTGGGTGTGCGGATTTTATTTGATAGAACAATTGTGATGGCAGAAACCTAACCGGTAATGATGTAAGTCATTGAGATCGGTAAAACAACACAAATTCATATTAGTTATGTTGGTGGCCGACCTAATTAATTTGTTCATTGCAAGATTGTCTAGATGCATTGAACCCAGGGAATTATAACAAGGTTGTAGCTGACCTAATGATACTTTAAAAATGTGTGATGAAGTATGGAGGATATACATTGAAGAATGAATGTGTGAAGAAAGTTAGCGAATTTCGTATTTTTTGATAGTGCAAAGATCAAAGGAGTTGAGAGATCAAATATTTGTGATATTGTATTATTCTGAAGTGGATCTTATCAGACACAAAAGGTGTTATATTGAGATCATTGTACTTGTTGTCTCCCTAACAGTTGCAACAATAAAATCCTCTTACAAGGTCACTCTTAACAGGGTGTAGTCAGATCCTAACAGTTTTGATCATTAAATCCTCTAATCCGGTGACACATTAATTTGTGTTTGCAAATTCCAATAACCTGGGTAGCTCCTAATAGGGCTTGTCCTCATAGGCCTTATTGTATAGCTCTTAACCAGGCTTAGACACTTCTAACAGGGTGTTCCCCTAACCAGGTGTTGTAAGACCTTAACCAGTTAGATCTCTATACTATAGATAGTGGATCTTGTGGGTACTAACTCCCATCGTGGTTTTTCCCATTTGGGTTTTCCATGTATATGCTATTGTGTCATGTGGTTTTTGTTTCATGTGGTGATTGTATACTTAGTATTATTTCTTTTATGCCTATTGAGTTTTAAGTTAGTAAAGTTGATTATCAGATTTGCATTGTTTTTACTTGCACTGATTCGCCCCCCTCTCAATGCCTTATAAGTTCATCATAAATTACCTCATACAAGATTTGATTGACCAAGGTTTAATTAAAGTAGAACATTGTCCAATATCATTCAATATTGATCACACTATTTTCAAGACTCTGCTACTTGATCATGGGAAAGGAAAAGCCTCCAATTCAGGTGCTAACCCCACAGGCAATGTGAACTATACTAAAGCCCCCTATGACTACACAATAAATCATATCAAAGTAGTAGATAGACATGTATCCACAATAAAAATCAAGGAGAAAATTCCTCAGTGCATAGTAGCCACCCAATGATCCAAAATTACTCTGCAAAGAGCTCCTCCTAAGTCGCAATAAACTAGTGAGTAAATTCTCCTTGACCATGTAGGTAAAATGCCTCCACAAATTTTCATTCCTGAATTGCTACATATATCTCCCACGCATAGGGTTGTCTTGGACAAAGCATTACAAGATTCTATGGTTCCCATAGATATAAATGTTGATCAATTTCAGGCCATGATAGGCCACCTTGTTTCTACTTAACTTGTTGCCTTCATGGAAAATGACCTCCGACATGATAAACCTAACCATAGTGATCCCTTCTATTTAAAAAACTTTATCCATAACTATAAAATAAAATGAGTCATGATACCGATATTTTGGGATACCGATGATAACTTTGTCCTAACCATAACATATGTCACCAAGGATTTATACAACATCATTGATAACACGCCTTAAGTGTACCCTAAAACTAATAGATTGGGACCAATAAGGACCATCTAGTTTGGAGTATTTTGAAAATGATAAAGCTATAGTTGAGTTCTTGGAGCTTCGAGAAGGTATACCATTGGGTAGTCATAAATCAAGCTTCACTATAGATCTAAATGCTAAAGGATATTTCAAGGATTCAATTCCATCTTCTAGTCATAAAAATAAAAAAAAAGAAAAAAAAAAGGTCTCCTAGGGAAAATAGCAAGGCGCCTCTACAACGTGAAAAATAAAAAATAAAAGATGTATCTGAGGGTGAAAATATCTATGAGGTGCCCAAGTATTGAAGATTGGACATACCCCCACCAATCAATAAATTTATTCTCTATTCATGTAGATGAAATAATAACCCCTAACAACCCTAAGATCATTCACTTTGTAGCCTCCTTGTCAGAATAACAAAAAGTAGAATTCTTAAAGTTTATCCTAAACAGGTTGATAAATTTTGCATGGTCTTATGATGATATGCCAAGGCTTGATCTTGAATTGGTCCTTCATCACTTACTACTATAACTTGGTGCAAAGCCAATAAAACAAAAGCTAGGGAAAATGCATCCTCATATTGCACTACTAGTCAAATCTTAACTCAAGAAACTATTAGAGGTGAGTTTTATTAGACCCGTTGACTATGCACAATGGATTTATAATTTAGTCATAATTACCAAAACCATTGGGGCCATAAGGATATGCACTGACTTGAGGGATCTCAATAAGGCATATCCCAAAGATGATTTTCCCTTACCAAACAATGATATTATTGTAGACTTGATAGCTAGCTTTGAGATGTTATCACTAATGGACGACTTTTCCATTTATGATCAGATCAACAAAGCCCTTGAAGATTAGCACAAGACACCTTTCACATATACTTGGGGGGCATAGTATTAGAATGTGATGCCCTTTGGTATTAAAAATGCTAGAGCCACTTATCAAAGGGAAATAAAAACTATTTTTCATGATTTCATGCATACACTAATGAAAGACTATGCAAATGACTTATTATAAAAATTAGTTACTAGAGATAGTCATCTAGGCATCTTAGATATGATCTTCACTAAAATGGAGGAGTACAAGGTTTATGCAAATGCTAAGAAGTGTTTCTTCGGGGTAATATTAGGAAAATTCCTAGGATACATTGTTTCCCACTGAGGCATTGAAGTGGATTTAATGAAAGTGAATGACATAATGGGAATACCTCCACCCTCTAATTTAACTCAACTAAGAAGTCATCATGGAAAACTACAATCTATTTGGAGATTTATTGCACAGTTGGTAGACAAATGCCACACTTTCTAATATTTGTTTCACAAATGTGTGCCATTTAAATGGAGTAATCAATGTTAGCATGAATTCAAACTGTTTAAGGACTATCTACTATCTCCACTAGTCTTAATGTCTGCCATTGAAGGCAAGCCACTCATTTTGTACATATCTGTAACAACAACAACATTAAGTTCTCTCTTACCACAACATAGTGAAGAAATAAATGAGAGAGCAATATACTATATCTACTAAATGCTTGTGGACTATGAGTTGAAATATAATCCCATTGAGTGTGCATGTATCACAATTATCTTTTCTTCCCAAAAGATTAGACACTACATGTTGAATCATAAGATATTGCTTATAACAAAAAATAGATCCCTTGAAATACCTCATCAAAAAGTCAACTCTCATAGAGAAATTGGATAAATGGGTGATGATCTTGAGTGAGTTTGACATTGAATATGTAGAATGAAAAGAAATAAAGGGACAAGTCATAGCTGATCAACTTACAGATGCTCTAATTTTAGATGATCATGCCTTATTATCTAGCTTTCCAAATTAGTCAGTATTTACACTTACACCCTTTACTAAGTGGAAGCTCTATTTTCATGTCTCACACTGAGTAAATGGCTTGAGGGCAGGAATTTTGTTTGTCACACCATGAGGGGATGATATTCCTAAGTGCATAATAACTTTCAAATGCACCAATAATATTGTTGAGTATGAAGTTGTGATTACAAGACTTAAATTGTAGTATAGTAGAAAATTAAAAATATTTAGGTATATGGTGATTCCCAGCTAGTCATCCACTAGGTGAATGATGACTATGATACTAAAGATCGAAAATATGTCCCTTATAAGAAATTGGTTGACTATTTAAAAAGCCAACATATTACAATCAGGTTTGACCAAGTGCCATGAGTGCAAAATAAACCAGTGGATGCCATGGCGGCAATTGCACCAATTCTTGATATGTAGTAAAATATTGATAAATGTGAGTTTTTAGTGGAACAACTGCTAGTTCCTTGTTTTGAAATCCCGTAATTTGAGCTCTTGTGTGAAATTGTATGTCCTAATTATCGTTGGTACCAAGATATTTATGATTACTTACATGTCTGAATCCTTCCACCAAACCTATCTAATAACCAACATCAATCCTTTATCCATCAAGCCTCTAGATATGTTATCACCAATGACACTCTTTACCATCATTCCTTTCACCAAACCCTCCTCAGATGTCCTGAATTGGAAAAGGTAAAAATGACTTTAAATGAGGGACATGATGGTATATGTGGACAACATTTTAGTGGTCCAAATTTGGCAAAGAAACCCATGAGAGTTGAATATTATTAGTGCAAAATGGATCTAGATGCCTACAATTTTGCAAAAAAATGAACAAGTGTCAGATACATGGAGATCTCATTCATTCACCTCGATAAGAGCTTCATCTTGATATATATCCATGGTTGTTCTCTCTATGGGGACTTGACCTCATAGGAAAGATTCATCCTACTTCTGCAAATGGTCATAAGTTTATAACAACTACAACTAATTACTTTTTCAAATTGGTCTAGGCAATTCCTATGACATACAAGTGGTGAGCATATTTCCAATTTCAGCCTTAATTATATCATATTTTGGTATTGAAAATGATGAACTTATAAGGCACTAAGAGGGGGGCTGAATAGGTGCAAGAAAACACAATATGAATCTAATCACCAACTTAAACAACTTAAAACTTAACAAGCATATAAGAAATATCACCACATATGTTAATGCCTAATAAAACAAATTCCACATAACACAAGATATTTATACGTGGAAAACCCAAAAGGGAAAAACCACAGTGGGAGTTGGTACCCACAAGATTCACTATCTGTAGAATAAAAATCTTGTTCGGTTAAGGTCTTACAACTATGCCCTATTAGGAGTAGACCTGGTTAAGAGTCACCTAGTTAAGGGATTTGAATAATAAGCCCTATTAAGAGTAATGACCTATTAGGATCAACCTCACAAGAGAATTTGAGGCTCTGATATAGAGCTACCTTGTTAGGGGATTTACAGATTAAGGCTTGTTAGGACCTACCCAGTTAGAAGATTTTGTTGCTGCAAACTGTTAGGAAAACAATAGTAAAAAGATCTTCATGTAACACCTTCTGTGCCTGATAAGATCCACTTCAGATCCTCAAAAATTTGACAAAAATTCATTACAGATCTTCCTTGATCATCGCACAATCACATTCACAATATTCTCTAATGAATTCTTTCTTTTTAGATATACCCACTTTATACCTCATCACACCTTTTATAAACATTTACATTTAGTCAGCTACAACCTTGGAACATTTCCTAGGTTCAATGAATCTACACAAACTTACATTGCATGCCTTACTTATGTCGGCCACGGATGAAACAAAACAAATCCTGTGTCAGCTTACCGATTTAAGTGAGTTTATCACTATCAATTAAGTGTTCTACCGATTTGTCTTCTTTGTACATCAAATCCTGCTCATCTAGTTGAATCTGCTAATGTGGTTGTGAACATAGCTTTAAATATCTATCTCCAACACTGACTTGAAACCGCATCATCCAACTCTTCATCAATCACCTATACTGGTTGCTTAAATGCAACTTTGTTAACTATTTACTGGTTAAAGTCCTAATTACCGATTCATTGTAAAATTGTCTTCTATATCGATTAATCCTTACCAGTTGGCTTCTAAGATAGATGACTACAAAACATTGTTGCCATCAATGACAACACAAAACTTAGTCATCAAACATGAATCTCAATCTCTTCATCACATTCACTAATCAATCATTTACCGGTTGCATATCAACAACAATCTTTACCGATTCAGTCAAATGCCAACAGAAAATGGGTACCCATTTAAGAACCAAGATGTTAAAAAACTCTATGAGAAATTTAATATCCAACACTACTTTTCCACCCCATGCTATCCATACAGTAATGACCAAGATGATGCATCTAACAAAACCATCATTAAAATATAAAAAAAGACTGTTAATGACGTTGGTCGAGATTGGCATATATAGTTGAATCCTACCTTGTGGGCATAGCGTACCACTATTCACACTCCCATTGGTGCTACTCCTCATTCATTAGTTTATGGTTTTGAGATCATACTTCATGTTGAGGTTAAGATCCCATCGTTGAGAGTTTCCTTGTGATGCTTGATTGAGGATGAAGACTATGTTGAATATACTAATGCACAAGATAATTGAGAAGGAGGGGGTGAATCAGTTGTATAAAATCTTAAATCAATTTCTCAGGTTTGCAACAAGTTAACTTTCACATATAATCCACAAAAAGATATGAACATGAAATATTAGAACATATCACACACAATGAGATGTCATATTTTACGAGGAAAACCCTATTAGGAGAAAAACCAAAAAGAATCTATCCTCAATATATGAGCAACTATTAGGGTTATACCAGTCAAGGTGATTTTTACAAAGAAAGGCTCACTAGAAGAGGGCTTATTGCCTAAGAGAAAGAAATAGAAGCTCACTGCCAAAGGGCTCACTATGAGAAAGAAGTAGAATAAAAGAGAAACAATCCACCACTGACGCACTTCTACAACCGCAAGATCTATAGATACCTTTGGCTTACTACTTCTAGTGGCTAACATATGAAAGCTCACACTACTCAACACTTTTCACCAAGTCAACATCAACCATCAATCAGTTAAGAAGATAGATCCTCTTTCACACACCTTCACATTTGAATTTATTTCACACACATTCATGTGTACTCTCTTATCTACAACACTTAAGAATCACTATATATATCATCTTCACATACATAGACTCTCCCAAGGTCAACTAATTAGCTTAATTGAACACAATTCAAATTAGGTTGGAACTAAACATTTTTGTAATGGAAAATATTGTAAAGTGGACCACAACACATCTTAAATAGGACCAAAATAATCTCAAACATGTTATATAACAATCCATAATCATCGGAGAAAAAATATGAAGTGTAAACACCCAAGGTCAACCAAACCTAGAGTAAACACCATTGAAGTTGAAAAAGTGCTTTTGAAGCCCAAGAACACATGCCAACTAAATAGAATCAATAATACCAAGAAATGCAATGCTAAAATCCATAATATCAAGAAAAAAAAAGTTTGCATTTCATACAGACACTGTCGAACATATTCAAAAACAAAAATTTCTTTCCACAACAATCTAGAGCACCAAATCCAAAATATAACATCTCCAAACATATCTTAACAACATATCCAAACCACAATGATAGATATGCAACATAGAGGATATGCAGAGCAAATAACTCAGCATAACTAAATAGAAAACTCAACATCACTTATATCAACTAGTCACTAATGACAACCAAAGCATGTGGACATCAATGAAAACGCATAAATAGCTCATTGTGATCAACCTTGCAAAAATCTCCCCCTTTGTCATTGATGGCAGCACATCAATGACAACAACAATAATTCTCATACCAAAAATTTTATGAATAATGATGAACAACAGATACCCTAACTGGTACTAAGAGGGGGGGATGAATCAGTACATACAAAAACTTCTTATCAACTTATCAAGTTAAAACAATACTAACCGGTTGTCTTCATTATTGAACTTAACCATGGCAATACCGGTTAAACACAGTAAGACTTCAGAGAACATAAACCAGTACAACTGAACCCTTCAAATACATTCAATACTTGATAACTACTTCACCCATAAACATATGCATGTGGTATATCAGCAATACCATAACCATTAGCTCTGCATGCTTAATCACTCAAACAAAGAATACTTAATCATCACATGAAAAATGCACAACTCATGACACACAGATTTTTCACGTGGAAACCCAAATGTGAAAAACCACGATGGAGATGAGTATGCATAAGCTTGTTTTGAACTCTTTTGAAGCTCGCTCTGTTAGGAGCCTAGTCCAGTTAAAGACTTTACAATAAGGTTCAGCTAGGAACCGATCCTGTTAAAGATCACCCGGTTAAGGGATGGCTATATACCCTGTTAAAGGTTGAAACCCTATTAAAGGTTACCTTGTAGAGGATTTAAAGAGCTCAATGAACTGGAGTCACCTGGTTAGAGGATTTACAGTAAGCCTGTTAAAGCTACTCGGCAAAGGGATTTTCCTTTTGTTGAAATGGTTAGAAGACAATAGGTAAAAATCTGATCTGATAACAACACTATATGCTAAGGCAGATCCTTTTTAGTTCCTCTACTTTGCAATCATACTCTACAGTTTTCTCTCACTGGTCTGGCAAGTATCTCATCACTTAGATACACACACAACTTTTGCCAACAACTTATAATAAAAAACATCATTGACCTTATAGACAACAATTAGGTCGGTATCATAAACCCTAAACCCTAAGCATTTAGGTTTACAATTACAGGCGGTCAAATCCTGACTGTCCAAACACTTTCCATAGAGTGAAGAAATCTCAAACAGATCACAAGTCATTGTGCATCATCCATTCTTCACCGCACATAGAAATCAATACCCCATCACTCTTTCTTCTCATACCGCTAATAAGAATGTTCATTTGTGAGGTAGACATTTAATGCAGTCGATCTTCACATGCAAGATCCTCAAAGAAATCCTTCACATGCACAAAACTAATGTGGCATCTTGATCTCATCTTCATCTCTTATCTAACTCATCACAAAATGTCACCGGTTGCATCGCACAAGCTGGATTGCCAAACCGAAAACCCTAGAGCTGAGACTACCAACTAGTAGTCACAATTAGTGAAACCTAGACACCGGTTTAATACAACTCTTCATACTAGTTCACTTGCACCTATTGACATCAATGACAACATACATTATCATCATATCATCATACTGGTTCATCAAATCCCAACAAAAATCAATCCATTTCACATTCTCTCCCCCTTTTCTAGAAATCTTATATTCTCATTCTCTCCCCCTTTGCTAGACATCTTATCTTTTCATTCTCGCCCCCTTTTCCATCAAGTACAAAGGCTTGGATATAAAAATTGTCAACTTATTTTATTCAACTATTCAAAAACTTGCAACTGCACCTAGCTCCCCCTAACAGGTAGCACCAAGTCATTAGTCTAGAATAATAATATTTATGAAGTTCATTGGAATAATGCATCTCTATATGCATTTACTTCAAAAAAGGAGGAGTAATAACCCTCAAATTGTCCTAGAGATATTCACAACTATCTTTAGCAAGAGCTTTAGTAAATATATCAACAATCTATTCCTTTGTAGGCACACAATCAAGTTTCACTTCATTCTACAAAACATTCTCCCTCAAGAAGTGATACCGAATTGAAATATGTTCCATTCTTGAATGTAGTACTAGATTCTTAGAAATTTTTATTGCACAGGCATTGTCACAAAAGATAGAAATAGGTTCATTAAAAAATATTTCAATGTCATTCAAAGTTTGTTTCATTTGAAATACCTAAGTACAACAAGTAGCAAGAGTGATATAATCAGCTTCAACAGTAGATAGAGATACTAAATCCTGTTTCTTACTTGACCAAGCAACCAACCAAGGTCCAAGGAAAATATCAGCCACACTAGTACTTTTCCTATCATCCACACAACCAACCCAATCTAGATCTGAGTAGGCAATAAGAGTGAAATTAGATCTTTTAGGGTACCATAGACCATAGTCTTTTGTTCCTTTCAGGTATCTAAAAATTCTTTTCATAGTAACAACATGTCTCTTTGGGATGTTGCTAAAATCTAGCCACAAGACAAACACATTGCATGATATCGAGTCTAGTAGTAGTTAGATATAATAAACCTCCAATCATTGATCTCTATATATGCTTTGATCAGTCTTTGATGACTCAACATCTTTTCTCAACTTGCAACCAATAGCCATAAGACTAGATTCATGTTTAGCATTCTCCATTCCAAACTTCTTCAACATTTCTTTGACATCATTAGACTGTGAAATAAATATACCATCATCCTTTTAATTAACTTGTAAACCAAGATAATAATTTCATCTCCCCAATCATAGACATTTCAAACTCTTCTTGCATCTCATCAGAAAACTTATTGCACATACCATAATTTACTCAAAAGATTATATCATCCACATAAACAACTACAGTCAAGATGTCATTTTCTATAACCTTAAAATAGAGATTAGCATACCAGTAGTGCCTTTTTCAAATCATTTCTTCAACAAATACCTATCAAGTCTTGCATACCAAGCTCTTGGAGCTTGCTTTAGCCCATACAATGCCTTCTTCGATTTACATACCATATCTAGAGTATTTGATAAATTGAATCCTTATAGTTGTTCAATATATAGTTCCTTTTTCAGTTATTCATTCAGGAATGTACACTTCACATCCATTTGATAGACCTTGAAATCCTTGTGTGCCGCAAAATCCAAAAACATTTGGATAGCTTTCATTCTTGCTATAGGAGCATAAGTCTCCTCAAAATATATTCCTTGTACCTATGAGTAGCCTTTACATACAAGTATTGCTTTGTTTCTCACTATGTGATCATCCTCATCCAATTTGTTCCTAAATACCCATTTAGTTCTTATCACATTCTTGTTAGCTGGTCTTTGGACAAGTTCCGAAGTTTGATTTTTTTCAATTTGTTCCAATTCTTCTTGCATAGATTTCATCCAATGCTGGTCACTGCAAGAATCCCTCACTATTTTTGGTTTTGTTTATGAAATTAAGCATAAGTTCACCTATTATTCAACAACTTTACTTCTAGTGATAACACCTTTGTTCTTGTCTCCAATAATCTATTTCTCTAAATGATTCTTCTACACATATCTCAAAGTCTTAGGAGCAATTTTCGTAGCATCTTCCTTATCATCTTGTACCTATGTTTCTTCAACCTTTTATTCTTTTGGATTTCTAGTAGAATTATTAGATTCATATCCCATTTCTACAAGTGTATTCGTTGAAGTGTCTTCATCAACTTTCACATTTTTACTTTCAACAATTATTCTCAATCTTTTGTTATAGCATATGTAAGATTTTCTTTTAATAGAGTAGGAAAGAAAAATATCTCAATTAGCTCTTATGTCAAACTTTCCCAAATTTTCATCATCTCTCCTGATATAGCATTTACTTCCAAATACTCTAAAATATTTTATAGACAAATTCCTTCCATACCAAAGTTCATAAGATGTCTTCCTATGAATCCTTCTGATCTGTATTCTATTAAGAGCACGTATATTGCTTCCTTCGAGTAGATTTTTGATAAACTTGATTCATTCATCATTGTTCTAGCAACCTCTTAAATTTTTATGTTGATCATTTCTACTACTCCATTCTACTATGGTGTCCTAGGAGTAGATAAGTTCCTTCTTATCCTAGGATTCTCACAAAAGTTATTGAATTCATTAGAAGTAAACTCTTCACCTCTGTCAGACCTCATTTATTTGATTCTTCTATCTATCTCATTTTCAACCATGACTTTGAATTTCTTAAACCTTTCTACAACTTCAAATTTTACTGTTAAGAAAGCAACCTATCATTCTAGAGTAATCATCAATTAAGAGAATGAAATCCTTGTCACCCTATTGACTTCTAGTTCTATTTGGTCCAAAAATATCAATGTGCACTAACTCCAATAGTCTAGTAGAAGATTTGAAAGCTCCAACTCTCCCAAACTGGTGGTGGACCTCGACATTGATGAAGATGCTATCCATATTGGAAGTGGGGAATCTACGCCTGGCGGAGCGGCAAAGAGAACTAGGGTGAGCTTGAAGAAAGTTGTTGTGGCATCTGCTAAGGAAATCCCTAATCTTAGGGATAATATCAAAGAACTGTATGGGATTAGCGGTAACTTGGCTAATGCCCTAAAAAACATAAAATAGTTCCTTTTCTGTGCTTTGTCTGGTTTGGTTGGTTGTCGCTGGTTTTTTGGGGCTTTTTCACTAGTTTTTTCTAGTTGCTATGCTGGTTTTTCTTATGTATGTTACTTTTAGTTTCTTAATGCTATTCTCTCGTAAGGATCTTTTGTAAAAGGGTTTCAGGGCCCCTTCAAAACCCTTTTTTACCTTAATCAAAAACAGTCTATTAGAAGATTGTTCCTTGATCTTGAAAGTTCTCCTTGTTTGTTTTCCAACTGGACATTCTTTGCAAATAACATTAGTAAGATTTGTGATATTTGTAAAATCTCTCACAGCTTGAATTAAACCAATCCTCACTAGATTATCAAAATTAATGTGACATATCCTATGATTCCAAAGCCAACTCTCAGCAATTTGTGCCATTAGGCAATATCCACCAACAGTCTTCAATTGATATAAATTTCCATTTGTTCTCTTTCCTGTTGATATCAAGGACTTAGACCTCTTTTTGATTTCACATCCATCAACCTGAAAAAAAAAATATTATATCCATTTCCACACATTTGACCAACACTCAAAAGGTTATGATTCAATACTTTAACATAGAAAACATTGTCAGTATTATGTATATCATCAAAACTGATTGAACCAATTCCAACTATCCTAGCTATCATATCACCAATCAAATTTTTCAAGATTTACAAACTTACTCTTATCACTAGTCATATAATTTGAAAATACACTATCAAAAGTTCATTCATCTTTATCTCTTCTAGCATGAAAATAAGATACAAGAGTACCATCTATTTTAGCAACATCTTCTAGAGATTTTTCTTTCACAACTTTAGCAAGGTTAGAACAAGATTCTTCCTTTACAACCAAAAATAAACATACAATGTCTTGTTCTTAATTAGATTCATAGCTAGAAATATTTGCATCCTCTTAAAAATAATAAGCCTTCTTATTGAATTTTCCTTTGAATTCCTTATTCTTTTGATTTGCAATTCTGTCTGGACATCTAGAAGCATAATGACCTATAATTCCACAACTAAAACATTTAAAGGGCAACTTACCTTTGTACTTTTTGGTTCCTTTATTCATCTTTCTCACAAAGTTCGCCTCAATCTCATGAAGTTTTCTTTATTAGATTCCTCATCTTTCCCTAATCTAGTAGCCTTGAATGTTGTCTCTATTCTTGCAATAGTATTACCAAATTATCTCATCTCAAAAGAAATTAAAGAGAAATACAAGTATTCTCTAGTGTACTTATTCTAATTTTGTGATTCTTCTATTGCTGAAACTTTAGAGCTATAGGGCTTAGTAAGAGTTGTGAGTACCTTTTCACAACTTTACATTTTGGTAAGTTACCTCCAAGACCAATAATATCATTTACATCATCTATCTTCTGCAAGTAGATAGTTATATTGTCTTCTTCTTCCATTTGCATGCATTCATATTAAGTTTTAGCATTCTAAAACCTGGCTTCTCTTACAGTATTATCTCCTTCATAAGTGTTTTCTAATTTATCCTTGTTGCATCATAAATTGTCACCAAGCCAATTTACACCTCATGTTTATGCCCCTACTTTTGTGCATCTCCCCCTCATCTCCTATTCAGGTTTGTTCAATACCTTAATTCCAAATTTTGATGCCATATACACCTACCAAATGACTCTTTGGACGGGTATCGTACTAGGATGCTAGTGCCTTGGTCCCTCTCATTGTGGCCCAATTTTCAAGAGGAGGGGACCTATCTCTTCTATGGGAAATGAAAATGGTGGCTCTATATGATCATTGAAGGTTGGCCTAATTGGTAAATTGACCTAGGATCCCTTATATAAGAGTATTTGATCAATTCATTTCAATATAAGTCTCCATATCCAAGTAATCAGTCATTGAAGAATTTTTAGAGATCTTCAAGGGCGCATACTCTTCATTTAACCATTGTGGAGAAAAATTAAATCATTCATATGCAAGAATGTGTGTGTGATTAGGGTTTTGTCATATTCATGTCATTTTATACAACATATGTGATTACAATCAAGAAGCAAAGCATCATTATCAATCATTGCAAATGTGAGGTATATCTTTCCATTATTTATTTTAGTATTTGTAATATTTCATTCAAAGTTAATTTCTAAATCAAGGTTTGACTTAGGCAAACCCCTATTCCCAACATGTTTCCCCTTCTGTATGTAGGAAGTAGATACAGAGCTACCATCTTTAGAATTAGCTTCTTTTATAGTGATGAATAGGTTCTCCTTTGGATGATGAAAAGTGTGGATGACCGATGCGACAAGCATACCAATCCTGAAATTATAGGATCTCCTTCTAGGAATAGATCTAAATATTCTTACATTGCTCAGATCTAGGTTTGTGGCTCTATCGGGTGACTGTAGATGTATAATTACTTCAATTTTGACACATTTACCCAATTTTCAACATTTTAAAATTCAACTAAAAGAGGGTAATCAATTCAAATTCTAGTAAACCTAATAAGGATTCTCAACCCTATCCTTATTGATTTGTGGCTAGATTCTTTTGGTTTACCCCTCTTTTAATGTGATGGTCTCTAAGTAAACATTAGTGGTTTTCATATATCTAATTATGGAATCCCTAATTTTACACCATTACATTTTGGTGAACCTGACTCCTTACACTCTTATTTATGATTTATGTTCTCAAATCTAAGTGTTTATGCATTTTTAGATTCAAATTTACATTTACAAGTTAAATTTTCAATTGAATTCTATAAATTTAGAAGTTAAATTTACAAAAACCCTAATTTATAATTCTAAAATTAAACTTGTGGGTTACTTAATTTAGATTAAATATTTCAGATCTGATTTGTGAATGTTTCAATTTTCAATTTTGTACTCATAGATCTCCTTTTTAAAATCAAAGTACATAAATTTAGAGGTTCAATTCATAAAAATCGCTAATTTATTTTGGTTAATTTTTTATGGGTTGCATAATTTTTTTAAATACATTTTTAAATATGATTGTTTTTTTTTTTTTTTGATCAATAAAAGGCCGAAGCCAAATTTTATTTCTTTTATAAAATTATTACATCTCCATTCAGTGTGGGCACCGGTAGGAAAGAATGGAGATAAGAAAACCTCCGGTCTAGCCCAGATCCCTTGAGGGATCAGATAACAAAAACAACTGAAAATTTTTACAATTCCTCATCTGAGGGTGGTGGCTGTCTTATTAAGACATTTTAGTTTCTTTTTGTACATAAAATCTTGCAACACTTTCTGGATGGATCCATCTTCACAAAAATGGAGAATCCACTAATACTCCGAGCTTTAACTTTTTGTCCTGTATCCCGAATCTACAAAACCTTATTGCAACTTACTTTGCCAAACTGTTAGTAGCATAGTAAACATGATAATTTGTAAAAATCATTCAATGAATAATAACATCTTTTCTATTTTATGTAAGAGGATTGTAGCTTGGATATCCCTTAGCTTGAAACCATTTTAACCTTTTAGGATTCAATTTAAGAGATTATCCAGGCTACAATTCTGCCTACACTAATGGAAAGGATCAATTTCTAACAGTTCCTAAATTACTTTTAACACAGCAGACATCTGATACTCCATAACATAAATAAATTCATATGCCTATGTATGCACATTAAAATGTCAATATGCGAGATTATCATAGAGTCTGCCAGGATCATGATTATAAACAAATGCCCACAGTAATATATATGCCTGGAGATAGGAGTAAAACAACAAAAGAGCAAAGGACCTGTACAGAGGCTAACTCAATAGAACCTACAACAGATCTGAAACAATGATTAAGTCTGGGCTGATCTCAACTTCCCTCCACAAAACCACTAAAAAAAACATTCCATCATTTCGCAGAAGATTGTAATAACCCGAATGAACCCCACCCGATAGAGAAAAGTCCAATACCACTGTTGTACCACTATAAATGCAACAGAAACCAGTGCTATCTGTCCCCTATATAACACAGGGCTAATATCAATCACATCCGATGCAATGAATCAAGAATATCAGAAAACAAAAAGCCAGAAACCTTAGCATGAATACACATAGCCTGGCAGACTCTAATTGTCATAAGAAGACATCATATCTGCCATATTGAAGACTATACCCACGCTGCCCAGGGCATTCTAAACACAGATAACATGCTTTGGAGGGGAGACCTGCATGTGCCAGAACATGAATAACCGACATCAACCAATCTCCTTGCAACACTCCTGAAACACCCCTTTTACCCACAAACAAGGTCAGGAGAGGAGAGAATGAAACAAGCATATATGAAGGTTTGAATAAGGATATCTATGAGATAATTTTTGTACATATATACACATACTCATATATATATAGTATCTGTATTTATATATATGTATGTATGTGTGTGTGTAATTGTATGAGTATCTATTTACACCCACACACATACACACACACATATATATATATATATGAGTATATATATATATATGTATATTTATAAGATTGTATATATATACATATATATGCAACACCACTGCTAACTAAAACCAAGAAAAGTCCAATACCACTGTTGTACCACTATAAATGCAACAGAAACCAGTGCTATCTGTCCCCTATATAACACAGGGCTAATATCAATCACATCCGATGCAATGAATCAAGAATATTAGAAAACAAAAAGCCAGAAACCTTAGCATGAATACACATAGCCTGGCAGACTCTAATTGTCATAAGAAGACATCATATCTGCCATATTGAAGACTATACCCACACTGCCCAGGGCATTTTAAACACAGATAACATGCATTGGAGGGGAGACCTACATGTGCCAGAACATGAATAACCGACATCAACCAATTTCCTTGCAACACTCCTGAAACACCCCTTTTACCCACAAATAGGGTCAGGTGAGGAGAGAATGATACAAGCATATATGAAGGTTTGAATAAGGATATCTATGAGTTAATTTTTGTACATATATACACATACTCATATATATATAGTATCTGTATTTATATATATGTATATATGTGTGTGTGTAATTGTATGAGTATCTATTTACACCCACACACACACACACACACACACACACACACACACACACACACACACACACACACACACACATATATATATATATATATATGAGTATATATATATATGTATATTTATAAGATTGTATATATATACATATATCTATATATATGAATATATATATATGTAAATATTTGTATTTATATGAGTACACCATATAACATGAATCAATCCATATGGGGTAAACTGCAAATATATACATATATATATATGTGAGCATATATATATATATATATCTGTATATATATCTATATATATTTATCTGAAACTTAGACTACCAAAATGCTGTATTAAGGAAACCATGACCGCATATCCTAGAATATATACAAGAGGGCCAAGGAGAGGACTTGGAGAGGAGTGGTGAGAGTTGTTGACATGGCCAACGCCAAAGTTTTAATCCGAGGGAGTATCCTTCCTAAAGACAGACGAATTACCATCTGCCCCTAAATTTGCTAACTTGTCAGCTATAGAGTTACCTTCCCGATAGATATGTTTAACCGAAGTTTCCTCAAAGTATTTGATCAAATCCAGAATTCTTTTTAATTCTTCTTTCAATCTCCAGTTAGACACTTCCCTAGTTCTGACTGCATTTATAGTTAATGACGAATCACCTTCAATTTCCAGATATTTAATCTTGAGTGATTTAGCTATAATCAGTCCCTCCCGCAACGCTAAAAACTCAGCCATGTTATTTGAAGCCACACCTATGGGCTTATTAATGCTAGCTATTAGATCTCCATTGTCTTGATGAATAGCACACCCAATACCTGCTACACCAGGGTTCCCACGGGACGCGCCATCAAAGTTTAGCTTAGCCCAGCCCTTTCAGGGGGGAGCCCACTTTGTTAGCTTCCTATCCATCTCAGCCTATTTCCCACCCTTCCCAATAAACGGGGGAATTATCAAACCCAACCATTTAGAACGAAGAACCTCATCCCATCTAGATAAGTTAATAGACTTTTCCTGTGTATGTCTAAGTTTATTATTAATTTTTTCCACAACTGTTGCTTCGATCTTATTTAGAAGGGATTCTACCCTCAATTTTGATTCTTTGAAGATCCGCCTGTTTCTCTCCTTCCATATTTCCCATATGAGGATTGCCGGGGAAATTAACCACACTAAGTGATATATATCCTTTGTGTGAGGAGGTTGCCAGCTAAGTAGCCATTCTGAAATGTCCCTAGGTCTCGGCGTCAGCCATCCAAGGCTTGAGCAAAGCCAATCCCAACATCTCTGATTGAAACTGCAATTGAGAAGCAGGTGATCCGCATTTTCTTCCTCTGATTCGCATAGAGGCCATCTCGATGGACCCAGGTAACCTAATTTTGAGAACCAGTCTGAGGTAAGAATTCTTTTTTGGAAAGCTGCCCATGAGAAGATACCAGCTTTGGGAAGACCAACGTTATTCCAGCATAGGCTAATCGGTATATTAGGATTGGTTGCAGCTCGACTGAGTTTTAAAAGTGAGTATCCTTCTTTGGCTTTGTAAATGCCTGAAGAGCTACCCGCCCATATTATCCTGTCTTTCCCAGTATGTAATGATAATTGCCTATGCCTCAAATTATTCCAGAGGATCTCCTTGTTAGAATTTGACAAGTTCATCTCATCAAGGGGTTTCCACTCCCAACCCAAAGCGGGATCATTGGAGATAAGCTTGATATAATCCTTAACAAACCTACCCCTGATAGATTTGCAATGTTCTATACCTTCTACGCTTATACCAATTTTGTCTAAGGCTGGATAGCCCCCCCAAGAGTCTTCCCAGAACAGAGCCTCAGATCCTTCCGCAATATCCCAAGTAAGATAATCCCTCATCACCTTTCTACATTCTATCATAAAATTCCAAACTTTGGATCCTTTGGGTAATATTTCCGTCCTCAAAATGCTATCAGGGTTGGAATTAGTAAGATATTTAGCTTTGAGGATCCTTACCCATTTAAGATTTGGATCCGAGTACATTTTCCAGACTAACTTCGCCCCCAGAGCCATGTTTTGTACCCCCAAATCTTTGATGCCAACTCCCCCTGAACTGATAGGTTGGCTAATTTTGTCCCAAGAAATTAATGCGAATTTCTTTTTGTCTGAATCCATATTCCAAAAGAACTTCCTCATCTTTTTTATCATTTCGAGCCGAGCTCCTTTAGGTAATTGCTGGCAGGACATTTGATATATCGGAATAGCCGCCAAAACAGCTTTAAGTAAAGTAATCCTCCCAGCCGAAGAGAGGCATTTATTCTTCCAAGAATTCAACCTGAGATCCATCTTGTCAAGGAAACCTTTCCATAATGAAATAAAATTGTTTCCCTTATCCATCGGTATCCCTAAATATTTACAAGGCAGTTTCCCTCGATCAAACCCAAAAATATTACATATATCTGTTTCTAAGTTCTGCGAAGTATTGAAGAAGAAGATTTCCGATTTATTCTTGTTTACTTCCTGACCCGAGGCTAAAGCATAAATGTCAAGAATCCTTTTGAAAGCCATGGCTTCCGTCCTATTCGCATATCCCATCAGCATTGTGTCATCAACAAACTGCTGGTGAGTAATGGCCTCCATTCCATTAGTAATTTTAATACCTTTAATAATCTGATTCATGCGAGCACATGAAATGATTCTCCCAAGGCCCTTTGCCATTATGATGAATAAGAAAGGGGATAAAGGATCCCCTTGTCTAATCCCTCTAGATATCTGGAAGAAGCTTGCAGGGGAACCATTAATAAGTAATGATACCCTGGGAGATGAGATGCATTCGAATATTAAATTGATCCATTGTTTAGAAAACCCAAAGGATTCTAAACATTTACACAAAAATCTCCAATCGACTTTATCATATGCCTTTTTAATGTCTAATTTGATCATCATAGCCGCTGAACGATTTAGTTGTAATGAGTGCATGACTTCTTGAGCCACAATAATACCATCAAAGATGGATCTACCTGGAACGAATCCTGTCTGTTCCTCTGAAATTATGCAAGGGAGAATGCCCTTCAATCTATTTGCTAAAATTTTTGTAAAAAGCTTGTAGATTGTGTTGCATAAGGAAATAGGTCGGAATTCATCAAAGTTTCTTGATTCCTCCTTCTTAGGAATCAAAGTTATGAAAGTATTGTTGATCTCCCTTAAAATACTCCCAGAGTTTCTTACAGCTTCCAAAGCTTCCACCACCTCCTTACCAATAATGTGCCAGCATTTTTGGAAAAAGCAAGCTGGAAAACCATCGGGGCCAGGTGCTTTATCAGGGTTAAGTTGCCCCAATGCTAATTTTACTTCTGATTCTGAAAGTTTGTTGCTAAGCGCTTTGTTTTGGTTTTCAGTTACGATCTTAGGAATATTCCTAAGCAAAGTTAAATTGGCGTCTTTAGGGGAAGATTCTGAACTGAATAGGGTTTTGAAATGGATCACCGCTTCTGTAGCTATGTCCTTTTGATCTTCAAGAAGTATGCCATTATTGCTCATGATGTTGTGAATACTATTGGTGATCCTCCTGTTTTTTGTACTGTTGTGGAAGAACTTAGTATTCCTATCCCCATTTTGAAGCCAATTCTCTCTAGATTTCTGTTTCCAAAAAATTTCTTCTTTTGTTAACGTATCCTCATAATTCCCGAGGAGCTCCTTTTCTTTGAAGAAGCTATCCTGATCCATTCCTAGTCTAAACATTTTTTCATTAAGGTCTGCAATTTCTTTTTCTAATGAAATTTTGGTTCCAAAAATGTTACCGAAGACTTCATTATTCCATTTCAGTAACTTGCTTTTAAGATGTTTTAGTTTATTTACAAGGCAAAACATTTTTGATCCTTGAAAATTAACCTCAGACCACCACCTGGCTACGAGATCATAGAAATCCGGATTTTGCATCCACATTTTTTCAAACTTAAAGGGGCAGCACCTCGGTGTAGCCTCTCCCTCAATATTGAGGATGACAGGATAGTGATCAGATCCTGAAGAAGGGAGTAACGAAGCTGAGAGGTTAATCGCTAGATCGCTCAGATTCCCTCTAAAAAGGAATCTATCTAATCTCTCAACGATTTGAGTAAAGCCTGATCTTCTATTGTACCAGGTATACATTCCATTACTAGTTTCTATATCAATCAGATTGTTAAGAGCTACCCACTCTCTAAAGTCTTTTAAAGACTGCGGTTCCCTGCGAATACCACCCTTTTTCTCTGATAAATTTAGGATAGCATTGAAGTCCCCTCCTAGAATAACAGGGGAAGAGGGATCTAGCCCCATTATAAACGAGATTTCTGACCAAACTTTGCGTTTCCCAGCATCTAGAATCGGGCCATAGATGTTTATAAGGGTAAATGAGAGCTTGCTGTGTTTGCTTGTTACCTTTCCCAATAGCCAGTTTCTGTTTCCTACTATTGGACAGATTAATATACTACGTGGATTCCAAATGATACCTAATCCACCAGAGGCACCCCTGGCTTCCACAAATTCACAGCTTAGAAGACCTAATTTCCTTTTAAAAGCCTCAGCTTCTACTTGGGCTAATTTAGTTTCTTGAAGGAGAACGATGTCATGTTTCCATTTTATGATGTTGTGTCTAATTAGATGCTGTTTGTTAGGGGCATTCATTCCCCTAACATTCCATGAAGAGATTTTCATTGGACCGTGGGAACGCCCTTCCCCTTCCCAGCATCAAAGAAGGTAGTTAATTTGCCTTGGTCTTTTGCATTTCCATCCTGCAACCTTAATTCGCTCAAAGATTTTCTGCCTCTACTTTTAGCTTCTCTAGCGCAGTTAGGGATGTTTTTCCCGTCATATATGTTTTTTATTCCTAAGGATAGCTGGGGAAAAATCACTCCTTCTCTGTCATCCTCTCCCAGCTGGGACTGAGCTGCTGTGTAGTCATTGACAGGGAGCGGGGTGATATCTCCTACCCTATTCTCATTATTTTCTCCCTCATCCATAGAGGCCAGAAGTTCTTTAATTAGAAACCTCTTCTCATCTTCCTCTTCCGGGGAAAGATTTTGAACTTCATTATTATTGAATACCTCTAGAACAGCAGCCATTCTAGAAGACATTTCTTCTTGATCTGCCTCATTTTCTTGCCCCAAGTTTATGACTGATTTTGTTTCAAAAGGAGATTTCAATGAATCCACCGAATTGGAGATTCTTTTTGACATCTCCACTAAGGCTTCTTCTTTTATGGAATTTGCCTCATCTATTATCTTATCAAGGTCATTAATATTACTGAGATTATTGTGTTTATTTTCATCTATGTAAGTCACAGGAGGGCAGTTAGCATTTTCATGGATAGAATTTAATGTGATTTTTTCATTCTGATCTGTAAGAGGGTTTTCCTTTTGATCGATACTTTTAACCAGTACCGGGCTTGATTTCAGCCATATATCAGATTCATTTATGACCCCATCATAGAAGGTGGGATGAATGTTCCATTCCCCCCTGTTTGTTACTAGCTTGGTGGGTTCCAAGACCCGAGAATTACAGTCAAAATCAACTAAGATTTTGGTGTTCTTGTTTAAAACCATACTTTCTAACCCTTCGCAGCCCAAAAAGGACCCGAACTGTTCCCCTAAGAATTCCAAAATTTTAAAATCCAAATATTCGATAGGTAAAGAGCCCAGATTAATCCATCTTGGGTATTTGTTTAAATTTTGTGAATGTGGGTCAAAATTCGGCATCCATTCACATCGAAAAAAACCAAAGCCTCTATACAATTTAACCTTACCATGCAAAATGTCATTCTTTGTATTTTGATTATCACACAAAATTGCAAGAAAATTATTTTCCAGGATAGTAATACTTACCTGTCCCGGATATAGGGCCAGCCACCAATCGACAATCCTTTTTGTATCATCATCGAATCTAGTCCATTTTACAAAAACCCCATAGTTGCTATATAAATTGAATTGGGGTTCCATCAGATAAGCCAGGATCTTGCATATACGCCTCTGCCTAATATTAGGTTTTGGCTCAAAAATTCTAACTTTCCCGAGCGGCACCAAATTAGCCCCTGTTGCCGGAGATAGCTTTGAAGCTGTGTGTTTGCGCTTATCAATATTTAAAGATGTATCTTTATTATTGCCCATCTTTTTCATGGTTTTTTTCGAACGATACACTTGCCATTTTCCATCGGAGGGTAGCGACAGGGCTTTGGCATTTTTTGCCCTAATTTCATTATTTATCCCAAAATCGCCCTCTCTGAAGACCGAATCCCTCCTTGCGTTTGACAACATTATGTTTCTTGCAGGGATTTTCTTACATGGCAGACTGAAGACAGAGATGCTCCTCGGACAAGAGGCGAAAACCTGTCTGCTCCCCCCCGCCGAAAAACTTGACAAATGCGCTGCGTGTTTAATTCGCATTTTCGCCCCTTAAATTATTTTATTTCATTTATTTTTAAATATGATTGTTATGACATGTTATGTTTTGATTTAAATGCGTCAAATCTTTATTTATGTACTTTCATTAGTGAAAACATCATAAAAATTGCACATTGCTATCTTTTTTATCATATATTTTGCATATGTTATCATTTGAAAAAACACATTATTGTTGTCATTTTGTTTTTAGTTATTTCCATGATGCATTTATTTCATAGATGTGATAATATGTTATCCTCTCTTGTTTCACTCTATCTGTCTCCTAAGAACCCTCCTACTCATGATAACATTTTAGAGACAAAAGGAATCATTAACACTTCTTTCAAAACTCTCCCTTCTAAGGATGAATATTTGAAGAATGATGTTGATATTTCTCTTAAAATGTGCCTGTCCTATTAGAGTATATTAGACGAAGAGGATGATATCATAAACACCTTCCTTAATGATACCTTACCTTCCACACATGGTACCTCTCTTAGAGAAAAGGTGTTGATGGAGATTACTTTTTCCTCTCCCAAATTTTATCTTACTAATGAGAGCACATTGTTGCAAGGTGTGCGCCCTTGGTCTCCTTGTGTTATGCAGTGCAACACTCAGGTTTCTGACATGGCTTAACCACCTCCTGTGGATTCTATAAGTCTAGTGGTTGTATCAGACATTAATAAGTCGATCTTTCGGTGCAACGATAATCACACTTGTAACAAGTGGTATCAGAGCTTGGTCACAGGTTCAAACCCCTCACTTGCGCTGAGGGGGATTGTTCCAAGGTGTGCACCCTCGGTCTCTTTGTGTTGTGCAGTACAATGCTTAGGTTTGTGATATGGCTTAACCACCTCCCATGGATTCTATAAGTCTAGTGGTTGTATCAAACATTAATAGGTCAATCTTTTGGTGCAAAGACAACCACACTTGTAACACACATTGATGCAAGAAGATGTTATGTGAACTTCTTCCATAGATCTCCTTCTTGAGGATGAAGTTTTGAAGAATGATGTTCATATTCCTCCTAAAATGTACATCCCCCATAAGGATCATTTGGTGCAAGTGGATGATTTACTAACTACCTTTCCTAGTGATACCATACCCTCTTATCATTTGAATGAATTTCCCACAAGAGATGAAGCATTAATGAGTTATGCTTGTCCTTCTTCTAAAGCTAACTTGGAGGAAAAAGATGAAAGTATTAGCAATTTCCTTAATGCTCTCCCTTATAAAGATGTAAACAAAGAACTTTTTAAAGTCAATACCATTCATGTTTCTAGTTATGAGAAGCCTAGACCAAAGAAACCTCCTAATATCCTAAAATTTGAAAAATACACATGTGAAAGAGGTAACTAGAACAAAAATATAGTTTTGAAATACACCATACATTTAATGCCTGTGCCAAAAATAAAGATCCTAATGTTTTTTTCACCTCCCTTACTTCCCCCCTTCATTCTAAGAGACATGTTGATAGGGAACATAATGTTATTGAGAAGCTTCATGATATATTAGCTAAGATTTCTCATTGGTACTTGATTCAAACTTCACCTTCACATCATAATCCAATCTGAGAAGCCTTACAAAGGGCGGTTCCTCATCCTTCATCTAAACCAAATGATATTATATTTTCACAAGATATATTGCCTTCCATAGAGGTTAAAAATAGAGATGACCCCCTTATGATTACTCCTTGCATTTATGAAAGAGGTACTCTAATTTATAATGGGTTAGCACTTAACATTTATTGTATTGACTTATTAGATAAGATAAATTGCGATTATTCTTCTATTCAACCCAATCTTCTTTGTGTGTGTGGCTTTGATAATGTTCCTAGAGACTCACTTGGTATAGTCACATAACATATTAAATTAGGATCCGTGACTTTGCCTACTCCTATTCGTTTCATCCACAACCATCTTAATTATAACCTTCTTCCAAGTAGACTGTTGGTTCATGCTATGAAAGTAGTCCCTTCTACCTTTCATTGCACAATCAAATTCATATATAACAATGAACTTCACACAATAAATGCAGATCCTAATCATTATAATTTCACTCATGGTGAATTGGGATATATTTCTCCCTTTAATACTATGATCCCTTCAACAACACTATCTCCTATCAATGATGCTTCTTTAGCAAGGAATTAGGTTACAATAGACTATACACCCTCTTTCAATGGGTATAAGATCCCTCAATCTAAGTGTGAATCCTTGAAGGATCCTTTTGTATCTTTTATCCAAGCCTCTTCTAATCTAATTCCCATATTTCCTTTTGTAGCGTCATAATTTGTACACCCTTAATTGGGTGGTACAATTCTACGCTTAAGTTAGCACCCACCTTAGTGTGTTGCATCTTGCATATTAAAATTCCCTTTGAGCATTTAATTAACTAATTTAATTAAATCTAAAGTTCCCTTTTATCACTTCACACATCATAAAATTGGGCCCTTAATCCTAAGTGTGCCCCTTTTTATTTATCCTTTTAATTCATTCATTCATTAAAGCCCTAATTAGATCCTATTTCGACCTTCAAGGCTTGATTTCACATATCTAAACATCTTAAATCATCTCACCCACTTGGGGATCACCTTATAATCGCAATACCTTGCATCCCTAGAAATTTGGAAAAAAGTTTATAGGACCGGTGTGAATCACACTGGTCCCAACTTTTTCTCCCCAAATTTTGGGATCATGTTTTGGTGGTATTATAATATTTAAATCTAGATTGTTGAAAAAAAATATCAATCCTAGGTTGGCCTTTGATAAAAAAAAAGTTAGAGTTTCATATATAAAGCCTTTCCTTTCCTCATTTGAAAGAACCATTCTCTAGCAATTGAAGGAGCCTCTTATGAAGTGAAAGTGCAGGTTATGTAAAGTCTTCAATCAAAACATCAAGAATCCATCAAGTCTACATCAACCATTTTCAATTTTTACATTTCTCAAATCCAGGTTTGTGGCTTGATCCAGTGAATGTAGCTCACTATTCACGCATGATTACTTCAATTTCGGCACATTTACCCTAATTTCAAGATTTTACAATTCAACTAAAAGAGGTTAATCAATTCAAATTCCAATAAATGTAATAAGGATTCCCAACCCTATCCTTGTTAATTTGTGGATAGATCTATTGGGTTACCCCTATTTTAATGTAAGAACCCGCTAGTCCTAACCTTAGAAAAACTAACATAACTAAATCTAACCTTCATTATTTAAATCTAAATCCACTAATATGAGCACAAGATTCATGATGCATTCCGATTTATATGCAGGACTTAACATTCATATGTGAGGAATATAGTGAAGTAAAGTTAGGATGATATGTTATATAGGAAAAATAAATATCATATCAAACATTATTGCATCTTATAGTTAGCATGAGTAATATGATAAGACATCTAAAAAAAATGGATATCCTTGAATATCTATGTTTTATTAACGCTTAATACCAACTAAGATTATCATCCAAATAAGTCAAGATATTTTAGTTAATATCATTCAACCATGCATTCTAAGCATCAAGCAGTCATAAATGAAATGATAGAAAACTAATAAAGAACCACACAAGAAATGAGACATGGACAACAAAAACACCTATTAGTGGGTTATTGGTTAGTAGTTTTACGTTACTTTTACTTAGTTACATTCTCTTGGCGACTTCTTGTCACATCTTTCACAATAGGCCTAATAGGCCCCTTTGCATAGCTTACTTAGCTTACATAACTTGAGCATGGAACCATACTGGTCAATTTTACAAAATACAATAATAATAGACGTCAATGCATAATATATTACAATATCATGATGTGAATTCTCTATCTTCGGATGTAGTATCTTCCTTGCCATCAGACTCACCTCCGTTTGCAATCTGCAAGATGAATGTATGACCCACTTGTTTTATCCACCCAGCCAAATGAATATTTTGCTTCCCGGTGCTCATGATAAGCTCTCATCCCTCACAATGGAGTATCCTACCAAACTGACATCGACTTTTGGGAATGGAACTTGTGTGCATGTAGTATCTAACAACCAAACTATTGAACTTAGCTACATGTGTTATGGTAAGGAGAAAAATTACTTGGCCAAATTTTTAACCCTATTGAGGTAGATGAAAAACACCCTTCCCTGGTTAATCCCATAAGAGATGAATTTCCCACAAGAGATGAAGCATTAATGAGTTATGCTTGTCCTTCTTCTAAAGATACCTTGGAGGAAAAAGATGAAATTATTAGCAATTTCCTTAATGCTCTCCCTTCTAAAGATGTATCCTTGGAAAACAAAGAATTTTTTTAAGTCAATACCATTCATGTTTCTATTTATGATAAGCCTAGACCAAAGAAATCTCGTAATATCCTAAAAGTTGAAAAATACATATGTGAAAGAGGCAACTAGAACAAAAATATAGTTTTGAAATACACCATACATTTAATGCCCGTGCCAAAAATAAAGATCTTAATGTTTTTTTCACCTCCCTTACTTCCCCCCTTCATTCTAAGAGACATGTTGATAGGGAGCCTAATGTTATTGAGAAGCTTCATGATATATTAGCTCAGATTTCTCATTGGTAGTTGATTCCAACTTCACCTTCACATCATAAGCCAATCCAAGAAGCCTTACAAAGGGCGGTTCCTCATCCTTTGTCCAAACCCAATGATATTATATTTTCACAAGATAAATTGCCTTCCATAGAGGTTAAAAATAGAGATGACCCCCTTATGATTACTCCTTGCATTTATGAAAGAGGTACTCTAATTTATAATGGGTCAGCACTTAACATTTGTTGTATTGACTTATTAGATAAGATAAATTGCGATTATTCTTCTATTCAACCCAATCTTCTTTGTGTGTGTGGCTTTGATAATGTTCCTAGAGATTCACTTGGTATAGTCACATTAAATATTAAAGTAGGATCCATGACTTTTCCTACTCCTATTTGTGTCATCCACAACCATCTTAATTATAACCTTCTTCCAAGTAGACCGTTGATTCATGCTATGAAAGTAGTCCCTTCTACCTTTCATTGCACAATCAAATTCATATATAACAATGAACTTCACACAATAAACACAGATCCTAATCATTATAATTTCACTCATGGTGTATTGGGATTTATTTCCCCCTTTAATACTATGATCCCTTCAACAAAACTATCTCCTATCAATGATGCTTCTTTAGCAAGGAATTAGGTTACAGTAGACTATACACCCTCCTTTAATGGGTATAAGATCCCTCAATCTAAGTGTGAATCCTTGAAGGATCATTTTGTATCTTTTATCCAAGCCTCTTCTAATCTAAATCCCACATTTCCTTCTGTAGTGTCATAATTTGTAAACCCTTAATTGGGTGGTACAATTCTATGCTTAGGTTAGCACCCACCTTAGTGTGTTGCATCTTGCATATTAAAATTCTCTTTGAGCATTTAATTCATTAATTTAATTAAATCTAAAGTTCTTTTTTATCACTTCACACGTCATAAAATTGGTCCCTTAATCCTAAGTGTGCCCCTTTTATTTATCCTTTTAATTCATTCATTCATTAAAGCCCTAATTAGATCCTATTTCGACCTTCGAGGCTTGATTTCACATATCGAAACATCTTAAATCGTCTCACCCACTTGGGGATCACCTTATAATCGCAATACCTTGCATCCCTAGAAATTTGGAAAAAAGTTTATAACTTTTTCTCCCCAAATTTTGGGATCATGTTTTGCTGGTATTATAATGTTTAAATCCAGATTGTTGAAAAAAAATATCAATCTTAGGTTGGCCTTTGATTAAAAAAAGAAGTTAGGGTTTCACATATAAAGCCTTTTCTTTCCTCATTTGAAAGAACCATTCTCTAGCAATTGAAGGAGCCTCTTATGATGTGAAAGTGCAAGTTATGTAAAGTCTTCAATCAGAAATCAAGAATCCATCAAGTCTACATCAACCATTTTCAAGTTTTACACTGCTCAAATCCAGGTTTGTGGCTTGATCCAGTGAATGTAGCTCACTCACGCATAATTACTTCAATTTCAACATATTTACCCTAATTTCAACATTTTACAATTCAACTAAAAGAGGTCAATCAATTGAAATTCCAATAAATGTAATAAGGATTCCCAACCCTATCCTTGTTAATTTGTGGCTAGATCTATTGGGTTACCCCTATTTTAATGTAAGAACCCACTAGTCCTAACCTTAGAAAAAACTAACATAACTAAATCTAACCTTCATTATTTAAATCTAAATCCACTAATATGAGCACAAGATTCATGATGCATTCCAATTTATATGCAGGACTTAACATTCATATGTGAGGAATATAATGAAGTAAAGTTAGGATGATATGTTATATAGGAAAAAGAAATATCATATCAAACATTATTGCATCTTATAGTTAGCATGAGTAAGATGATAAGATATCTAAAAAAAATGGATAACCTTGGATATCTATGTTTTATTAACACTTAATACCAACTAAGATTATCATCCAAAGAAGTCAAGATATTTTAATTAATATCATTCAACCATGCATTCTAAGCATCAAGCAGTCATAAATAAAATGATAGAAAACTAATCAAGAACCACACAAGCAATGAGACATGCACAACACGAACACATGTTAGTGGGTTACTGGTTAGTAGTTTTACCTTACTTTTTGTTAGTTACATTCTCTTGGTGTCTTCTTGTCGCATCTTTGACAATAGGCCTCATAGGCCCCTTTGCATAGCTTACTTAGCTTACATAACTTGAGCATGGGACCATACTAGTCAATTTTATAAAATAAAATAATAATATACATCAATGCATAAGATATTGCAATATCATGATGTGAATTCTCTGTCTTTGGATGTAGTATCTTCCTTGCCATCAAACTCACCTCCATTTGCAATCTGCAAGACGAACGTATGACCCAGATGTTTTATCCACCCAGCCAAATGAATATTTTGCTTCTCGGTGCTCATGATAAGCTCTCATCCGTCACGATGGAGTATCCTACCAAACGGACATTGACTTTCAGGAATAGAACTTGTGTGCATGTAGTATCTAACAACCAAACTGTTGAACTTAGCTACATGTGTTATGGTAGGGAGAAAAATTACTTCGCCAAAGTTTTAACCCTATTGGGGTAGGTGAAAAACACCCTTCCCTGGTTCATCCCATAACAAGCACATCTTTCCTAACTCGTCCATCATAGACACTAGATGAGACAAAATTTAACCTTCCTAATTAAACTCAATAATTATTAATATTTCAGAATTTATTTCCTAGTTCTCACCCAATTATGGAATTCATTTTACTTCCAGATTTATATAATTAGTTAGACCATTTATAAAATTTCACCCTGACTAATAAACAATGTATACTGCAATTTATAAGAAAACAACCAAAAATCAGCATTAATTACAGCCCTGTAGCCAACCAACCAAATCGATAATAGACCAAAGAAATAATTTGTAGATTTAAACGATAGAGATAAGTAAGGTAAATAATTAATGGGGCTCACTCCTACCACACAGGAGACGATCAACAAAGTTTGCACAAGACAAGTCATATGCAACGATATGGTTAAGTCTGCAGATAATCGATCCCTATACCAAGCATAACAAATTGATTTGGTGAGACTACACAACAAAAACATTAACCCTATCATATCGATTTAGAACAGATTCAAATCCAAAGCAAGGTAACATAATGATCTCCAGGAAATAAGTAAGCGCAAACAAATTTCTTTGCAGATGAGGAACGTGGTAAACGAAGAAGGGTGGGTGTGGACTATCAGCAGATAAGTGATCTCCTCAAATCGCCCCCCTTGCTGGCCAAATAGACTTGCAGAGATCTAGAATATCAAAAATTATTTTCCCAAATCTTTTGTCCTTCTCAAAAGGAATGATTTGCAGGCCAAAAGGATCGTCCAAGTTTCCCTATGTAGGCCAAACCAAAGAATTCACAGAGTGATGGAAGATTTGAGAGGAGATTTCCAGCCAGAATTGGACGTGCAAATGTGATACATGGCTCAATATTTTATAGTTGCTTTGAAAGGAGAGTTCAAGCGGAGAAGATAGAACTTCGATTAGCTAGTTATGAAAGCAAAACTCAGGAAATCAAGAGTTTGACGGGAAGTTCAACTTATCATTCAGATTTGAAACTCATGTGTCAATTTAATTTTTAATATGTGATTAATCTATTTAATTTTTATTTGTCTGTATATGCACAAGTTCACATTTCTTGTGTTGTTGTCGACGAGCTAGAAGACCACTCTTTTTGATAATATGTCTGTCTTCGAGAGTCAACCCTGCATCCACCTCACACTCAACAAAGTCGTTATATCATCATGATAAAAATAATATCAAATTTCATCATCACATAATTAACATGTCATTAACATCATTAAATAGCATCATAAAAATCATTAAATTTAACATCATCACATAATAATCAAAATATCAATCATCATCATATTAAAATGTCATTAATAGCATAATGTCGCCAACACTTCTAATATCATAAAAATATAAAGATGTCATCATGCATAAATGTCTAATTCAAGGTAAAAATTACTAATCTAATTTTGGGTCGTGGCATCCTTCCCCACTAGGAAGAGACATTGTCCCAATGTCTTGATACACACATCGAAACAATAATGTATTTCTCTAATGAAATCATAAAAATCACAAATGGCAACCTATAGAAATCTATGTGTTAATAGTTTGAAACATATATACATTTAAGCAAAATAAATCATATCAACCATAGAGAATAATTGACTAAGAACCGGTATCTTATAATACTTCTAAACAGATAGCCTCAATACTCCTGCTTCCAATTAGATTCCCTTTATCAATTCAAGTATTAATAGATATATAGAATATACTAATAGACATAAGTCTTAAGAGGCCATACTTATTTACAATTAATGGATTTACAATTTCCAACTATAGAAGGATAAGCACAAGTGGAATGGAAAACCTCTAAATATTTGTATACAATATTAACTTGTAGGCAAGAAGGTGCTCATTCAAAATTTTCACATAGTAATCACAAAGTGATAGCCTAAGGCTATGATTGCCTACACACAAGAAACATAGCTCAATACCCAAATCTTGGTATATAGAGTTAATAATAATAATAAAGAAATACAACAAGTTGTAATTCAACATATGCATACATGATATAATTTGAGTTAGTGATTTCACCCATCTAGTTAACTCATGTGACCTCTTGTCACCATTCAATTATGTGACCTAGGCTTAATTTACACCCATCTTGTCATGTTTGATTATGTGACCTATCTCATCACATTTGACTATGTGACCTATACCATCACATTTAATTATTAATTGTCAATGTCATGTCTAATTGTAATGTGGTGAAAGGTGATGAGGGGAGATCAAGTGGAAATCTTTATCCTCCTCAAGAAAGGAGTGAAAGTTTCATAAAGGATTCCCATCAACTTCTCACACAAATTATATTTAAAAGAGGGGGTTTAAATTCACTAGATCCAATCTTAATGGAAAGAGATTGAATGCTAAGTGAATGAATTTGGAAATTAAAGTAACCCTCTTTTAAAATAGACAAGTTGAATCAAGCGAACTAAGACTAAGTATGAAGATGACAAAGAAACGATTATATCTTGAGATAGAGATACGAGATGAAGTTGTGCACTTGGAATTAGTAGTAAAATGTCGAGACAAAGCTTCCTTGCAAATTTAAGAAAAATTTGTCGGGATCAGGTTGAAAGTGTACTTGGTCCTCCGAAAAATCTATGCGTTGAAAAGGGTTTTTCTATCTCTGAAAATGAAGCTTAAACCTGCAATTACAGTTGTGCAGTTGCAACCTACACACAGATAAGAGAGGAAATGTTATTGGGATTGGGGGTTTGCCTTTGGGTCAAACGCTGCTTTGGAATTAACCAAATGATGAAAAATACTTGCAAGTAAGTGAAAGGAAATGTCTAAAGTAAAATCCACCTCAAGAGAGGATGCAATTGAAATGTAGATGAAATTGTTTGGAAGAATATATGAAATAGAATGTCTTGAATGTTGATAGAGATCTCCTCTTCAATAGTTGAACCCTTGACTTGATTGCAACACCGAGCCTTGAAAGGAGACTTGAAATTCTCAATGCTTGAAGGAATGCTTGAATGCTTGAGGACAATGTCTCTTTGTAATTTTGACTGATGATCGCTTATACTTGATTTCACTTATCATCGACTAACTTGTTGAATTTTTCTTATGCAAATAGAAGGGGAAATGCTCCTAATATACTTGCTAATTAGGGGTTTTTAATTGATTTTCCCTCTTAGGCTGACAATTGACAAGTCCAATGCAGGATTTGATCAAGGGAGGCCCAAAATAGGGTAGGGATAGGGGTGCCACACCCTTGTCCTATCCTAATTTAGGACATGAAGTGATAGAAAGAAGTGTGAGGTGCAAGTTTCAGGTGTTTTGAGCATGTCTTGGGTCTCTAATTAGACATAGGGATCCATCCACCAAGGCAAAGACCCAAATGGGATCGAAAATTGCAAGGTTGCAATTTTATGATGCTACATTTAGCCCCCACTTTAGTAGGAGTATAAGAAAAAACTAATATTGCCGGTAAGTACAAGGAAACAAGATTGAAATAATTTCCCCATGTCAAGGAGATAAGATACACCAAGCCCCCTATGGACTAAGGATCTTACAACTTTGATTGACAAAGTAAAAGGGAAGATCAAGAGGGAGAGAACCATGACTGCAAGTAGCAAGGTTCCCCGCACTATGAGTCATGAAAAGAAAGGATACCAAAAAATTACAAAGAAAAGGCAAGTTCAATAAGTAACTCAAAGTATCAAGAAAGAAAATATGAGCGGAGTGTGTGGCCCCATGTTAAAGTGATCGTGCATGCCTTATCGGGAGTGATTTCTTTAAGGTAGGATACACCTAAGAGAGAAAGAGAGAGAGCACATTATCGCAAGAACTTATCCCCCAATCGAGGAACAGGCCCAAGGATAATGAACAAAAAACACAAAGAACGAGGTGGTTTTTCTTTCCTCCGGGTCAGTGTTCTGTATGATAACTCATGTGTATCATGTATATATATGCATAGAATAGTCGTCATTCCCCAAAGAAAGAAAGCCACCTTGGAAGAAAGGGAACACATGTGTCTTTTGAGTCAACATGAAAGAGACCAAAAGAGATCTCAATTATTTGCATTGTCCTAAAGTAGACATCACTAGGGACAACAAATAGAAGAACAGTGATACAAATACAAGAATAGTCACAAAAAGAGCAAAAAAAGAGAGAGAGGTAGAGGATCTACAGTGCTAATGTAGCTAGTCTAGCACAACATCCACCTCCTGATATTGTTGATCACTATTTCGAGGAGGCAGGAAACATGCCAGAGGAGCGACATCGAGCATAGTAGATGGAGCTATCATAAGATCCAAACAAGGACTATGCTCATGTGCTAAGTCACTTTGTTTGATTCAAGGAGCTAGGATTAAGGATTTTCAAAATTTTGTAGATAAATGTTTGTTGACGTCAACATATTCATATTCACTATCAGAAGCATTAGGAGTTGTATTTCCATCATGAATAACAGTTTTACATATTTCTTCATCAATATTTATAGAAAGAGGAGCTCTAACATGAATAGAAGTAAAACCATCACATGTTTTTTGCAACTTATGATTTGGAGATTTAGGTTCAACATCTTGCTAAGGAGAAAAGGGAATCATGTCAACTGTTGGTATTTTGGGAGATTGAATAGTTTGAGGAACAACTTCATGAGCTAGAGTATGACGTTTTTGTCGGCATTTTATCGCACAATGATTTCATCGAGTCTTAGCGGAAGGCTGAGAAGAAGAAGGAATATTTTCGTCTTTAATAGCTGGATGGTTAGGTTGAGGTCTTTTAGGTTGGACAAGAGGAGAGGTAGGTCTCTTCTCTTTATAAGAGCAAGGATGTGGAACTACACCATATAAAAAAGGAATGTTTGGTGTAGGAAGGAGACCAGGTCCATCATGAGGAGGAGGTACAGGTCTAACCTTAGGAGGAATATTATTATTCTTCTTAGGAGAAATCATGGTTTCATCCATAAGAATAGATTGAGAATCTTCCTTAGGAGGAAGATTAGTTCTATCCATTAGAGGAAGAACTTCATCTTCAAGAATGATAGGAATATCAAGTGTTGGAGTTTTAGGTTGGTTTAAGGATAAGATCATCTCTTTCTTCCATTTTTGATAAGATTGAAAGAGAGCATCGCTTCTCGATGGAAGAGATTGAAATTATTGAGGCCAAAAGTAATCAATAGGAACACCTAGGCTTCTTTTAGTTGGTCGAAATAAGATATGGTTAATAGCTATGATGTTTCCATTGTGGTTAAATTTCAAACACTTCTGTATCATAGAAGCAATATCATTCATGGAAGATAGCCAAGGGTAGCCTAACTTCACATGGAATTGTTCAGATGAAGGAATGATAACAAAATTGACATCTATAAATTTAGTGTGAACCTCAATAGGGAGTGTGATAGAACCAATAGTAGGACAAGAAAATCCATCAAATAATTTAATGACCACATTAGTATCATCATAGATTGGTTGATGCAAATGTAAAGTATAAAGATACTCTTTAGTGATGACATTAACCATGCAAGAGGGATCAATAAGGACACCACGACAAGATTTGTCATAGATCTATGCAACTATGTATAAAGGGCCACCGGGTGCTCTAATGGTCTCACTAGGGTCAAATGTGATCATGGATCCTTAAGTGTTTCTTGTGTCTCTACCATATTCACCAAATTTGGAGTCATGGTAGTGAAATCAGAGGGAGAGAAAGAGGTATGTTCAATCTCAATTACGTTAGAGGTATGAGAGGGTAAAGGATCAATAAAAACTTAAGATTTTGATTAGGAGGAGTTGCTGATTTGTTTCCCTTATCATTCACACCTACCATAGATATAGTATTATTATCAATCAGGTCTTGAATTTTACTTTTTAATGCAAAGGATTTCTCAATATCATGACCAAGTTGACAATGAAATTGACAAAAAGAATTATTATCAAAGTAAGGTGAGGCTGCCTTAGAAGGGTCAACTAGTTTTATTGGAGGAAGTTTGATAATATTTATTTGTAACAACTGAGACATGATGCTATGCAAAGATTCATTCAAAGGAGTGAATTATCTTTCTCTTTTGAAAAATTTAGAAATAGGAGGCATGCCTGTTGTAGCACTCGCATTTTTGTTGTTGATGGTGTCATTGAATTTGATGAAGCCTTTGTTCAGTTTCAACTTCACAAAGAGTTGTTGAGCATTCTAACCCTTATCAATCAGAGCCATAGGAGTAGATCATTCTAGTTGACTCACAGTCAGTTGATAATTGTGAAGTGTTGCATACAATTGCAGAAAGGAAGTAAACTCAAAAAGGAGAAGTTTGTCCCTGTTAGGACACGGAGGAAACTGAGAAGGGGGGGGGGGGTGTGAATCAAATGTCTAATATTTTTATCTCAAATACAAGTTTAACCAAACTTGAAACATAATACCGGTAAACCAAACTAAATGTTGGTAAACAAATTAACAGTTAATAATAGTACCAGTGAAGCTTAATGCATGAAACAGAAAGAGAAACAATATCCAAAAACACATAACACAAAGATTTGTATGTGGAAACCCTGTAAGGGGAAAAACCACGATGGGAAACCTTACCAACAATCAGATGATACTACTACAGATATTATGTGTTTACAAATGGATTCTGCACACACAGAAAGGCCAGCTACCTAGAGCTCACTGCTCAATCACAAAATGGGAGTCACACTGACTACAAAATGGATGATTAAATCCAATGATAATGTACTGCTCAAAGTGACATCTTCTATGCTCGATTCAGTACCGGTTAAGCTCTGATTGTCTCCTTCAAACCTTCCTTGAATCTTCAAATTATGTCTGCATGAGTAGCTCTACTTATATTTGCATATATCGAATATAACCTTACAATACCTTATTACATATCATACCCATACCATGTTAATCTCACAATTGAGATCTTACATATATACCAAAACCTAAGACTAAATGTGTAGGTCGTCTCACTGAGAATATTACAATAAAAATTAGTTACAACAAGTCAGGATGTGATGCATCATGTCGGCTCAAAAATAATATTAATTGATTAAACCATCTCCATAACGTGTCGTGTTGATCTGGAATAGATAATGCATGCCAGTCCATAACCTAGACCAATTTGTTAGTACAACAGATATGTCAACCCGATTAGACCAATAATCAAATCTCCAAAACCAAGTGTATAAACCATGTCTTCGACATAACCAAGTGATCTCTAGATGATAAAAAGTCATCCTTAGTTCCGATGAGCAATATAACCTGCCGGTGAACCAAATACCGGTGACTGTGCATAGGTCACTGAACTTGCCGGTGAACATAATCAAAGATCTCTAGAAGGATAAGTGTTGATAAGTGTTGACATCAATGACAAAACCAAGCAACATATCCATAATACCAACAATCTCCCCCTTTGGCATTGATGGCAACACAAGATGGAAAAACCATCTAAGTGCCAAAGAATAAATGCCAATACACCAAAAACCAACAATCTCCAAACTAGATCAATACCATAAATTAAAATACAAATCATCTCTGCATTTGTATAATCACTCCCCCAATGAATAATCTCTCCCCAAAAGAATGTGTTTTTCCATAGATATCTCTCCCCCTTTGACATCAAATGCCAAAGTAATATAAATACCAGATACAACCAGTTCATAGAACCAACTTAGTCAACTACACCCCTGAGAAGTAGCTCTCCTCCATCAAAGCCGGAAAAAGGTTTCTCTGTAAATTATGTCGGTCTGATGCCAATATCCAATTTTCTAAATCTCTATCGGTGAGGGTATAACCCCAAGTTGCTCTCTGAGACATTCAAAGGTTTCCTTAGGCAAAGGCTTAGTAAAAATATCTGCAATATGCTCTTTAGTATTCACATAAACCAATTTCACTTCTTTTGCTTCATCATTCTCTTTCAGAAAATTGTATTTGATAGAAACATGTTTAGTTTTAGAGTGAAATACCGGATTCTTAGGTATATAAATTGCTGTTGAATTATCACAATAGATGATTATAGGTTCTTTGCATTTTACCTTTATGTCCTTCAACATTTGCTTAATCCATAATCCCTGAGTACAATTAGTTGCTACTGCAACATATTCTGATTCTGTTGTTGATAATGATGTACAACTCTGTTTCTTGCTCAACCATGAAATCAATCTGCTACCAAGAAAGAATGCCCCACCGGTGGTGCTCTCTACATCTCCTGCCCAATTAGCATCGGTGTATGCACATAAATCAAAATTTTCATCTTAGGATACCATAAACCAAGATTTGTTGTGCCTTGTAAATACCAGAAAATCCTTTTCACTGTCGATTCATGATTTTCCTTAGGATTACTCTAAAATATTGAAACAATACATACTGCATTCATAATATCAGGTCTTGTTTGTGTCAAATACAATAAACCTCCAATCATATATTTATATCTTGTCAGATTAATAGGGGTTGAATCATCCTTCAATGATAATTTATCAGTTGTTGTCATAGGAGTACTTACCAGTTTAGAGTTTTCCATACCAAATTTCTTCAGTAATTCCTTCAAGTACTTTGATTGACATAAGAATATACCTTTATTAGTTTGAGAAATCTGCAATCCTAAAAAGAATTTTATCTCCCCAATCATAGACATTTCAAATTCTTCCTGCATCTTATTAGAAAAGTCTTTACACAATCCATCTTCTCCTCCAAAAATGATATCACCAACAAAAACTTCAATAACCAGAATATCTTCATTAGTCACCTTGAAATATAAGTTGTTGTCAACATTACCTTTAGTGTAACCAAGCTTCAAAATATATTTGTCCAATCTAGCATACCAAGCTCTAGGAGCTTGCTTCAATCCATATAAAGCTTTCCTTATCCTGCAAACCATATCTTTATCATTTGTCAATGAAAATCCATAAGGTTGTTCAATGTAAACTTCCTCTTCAAGATCACCATTCAGAAAGACACATTTAACATCCATTTGATAAACTTTATAGTTCTTGTGTGCTGCAAATGCAAGAAATAATCTGACTACCTCAATTCTAGCTACCGGTGCAAAGGCTTCATTGTAATCAATTCCTTCTTTTTGTGAATATCCCTTACACACTAATCTTGCTTTGTTTATGATTACCTTACCATCTTCATTAAGTTTATTTTTGAATATCCATTTAGTTCTAATTACATTTTTATTTTTAGGCCGGGGAACTAGTGTCCATGTATTGTTCTTTTCAATTTGTTCTAATTCATCTTCCATAGCTTTAATCCAATGTTTATCTTCACATGCCTCATTAACTGATGTTGGTTCAATTTGATAAAATAAACATACCTCTTCATTTGCCAGTCTTCCTGTAGTCATAACTCCTTGATACTTATTCCCAATTATCTAACTTTCAGAGTGATTCAATCTAACATACCTGGGTGTGTTCACTTTTTGTTGTTCTTTAGTCATTGTGGAATTCTCTGATGATGCCGGTGTGACTGGATCAACATTCTGTACTGGTGCATTCTGTATAGGTTCATTTGTGATTATCTCAACTGCCGGTTCAGAGTCCATAGACATTGAATCTCTTCTAAAGTGTTCATCAATCTTCACAAGTTCACTTTCAATGATTTTTTGCAATCTCTTATTAAAACATCTATATGCTTTTGTTTTAGATGAATACCCAAGAAATATTCCTTCATCACTTCTAGGATCAAATTTGCCAATATATTCATCTCTCATAATGTAACATTTTCTTCCAAATATTCTGAAGTACTTAAGAGTAGGAATATCACCAAACCATAATTCATAGGGCATCTTACCGGTTTCACCTTTGATGTGAACTTTGTTGAAAGTGTAAACTGTTGTATTCACTACTTCTCTCCAATATACATGAGGTAGATTTGCTTATGATATCATGCTTCTAGCTACATCCAGAATAGTTCTATTCTTCCTTCCCACAACTCCATTTTGCTGAGGTGTCAGGGGTGCTGATAGTTGTCTTCTAATTCCATTCACTTCACAAAATGTATTGAACTCCTTAGATGTAAATTCACCTCCTTGATCTGATCTTAAACATTTGATTTTCTTAGCAATTTCATTCTCTACAAGTGCCTTGAATAATTTGAATTTCCCAAAAGCTTTCGATTTCTCCCTGAGAAAGGTAACCCAACACATTCTAGAATAATCATCAATGATTAGCATAAAATATCTATCTCCCTATAGACTTCTTGTTTTTGTTGGACCACATAAGTTAGTATGAATTAAATCAAGAACATTATTGGTTTTCTCAGAAATGCTTTTGAAAGTTGTTCTAACTTGCTTTCCCAATTGACATTCCTTACATACCGGATTCTGAGGTTTTACAATCTTAGGTAAATCCCTTACTGCCTTAGATGAACTAATCTTCACAATGCAGTCAAAATTTACATGACTGCGTCTTTTATGCCACAACCAACTTTCATCATTATGTGCAATCAAGCATGTCTTTTCAATGTTATTCAAATAAAAGATATTACCTTTAGTCTGATTACCGGTTGCAACTTTCGAACCAGTTCTATTCATGATTTTTCATTTACCATTCTTGAATTGTATCTAAAATCCTTTTTCAACTAATTGACCAACACTCAAAGGATTGTGCTTCAAACCTTCAACATAATAAACATTGTCGATATTGTGCTTACCTTCAAAAGATATAGTGCCTTTTCCTTTGATCAAACAAGCTTTGTCATCTCCAATTCTTACTAGACCTCCATTGTATTCCTCAAAAGAAAAGAATTTACTTTTATCACCAGTCATGTGATGTGAACATCCAAAATCTATAATGCATTCATCCTTTTCTTCAATTTTAGCTGCCAGGGCTTGTTCTACTAGTGGAATAGTAGGTTTCGGTTGATCTTCAATTATTGCAACAAAAGCCCATCCATTGTCTCCTAGTTCTTCATCATAATCATTAGTAACTCGTTCATCAGCATAGTAACATGATTTGTCTTTATTCTTCTTAAATCTGTATCTCTTATATTCAGGGCTAGGCTTATATGTTCTTTTAGCTTCTTCTCTCAATCTTGCATGTCTATCTAGACATCTAGATGCCATATGACCAATTTTATTACAGTTAAAACATTTAAAAGGTGCTTTACCTTCATACTTACTTCCAATAGGACCTTTAGGCATTTTTCTTGCAAATAGTGCTTCAAGCTCCTCAAGTTCTTCATTTTCCCTTTCGATGTCTTCATGTTCTCTTGCATAGAGTGCTTTCCAATTAGATTTATCAGCTGATGATGAAGATATTGCAGATGATGATGCTTTGAAAACCAAATCTGTCTTACTTGTAGCAACATGACCAAACTCCTCAAGCTCAAATGTTGAAAGTTTTCCAACCAAGGTATCTCTAGATACTGATGTATTAGGCATAGTTCTCAACTCATTAATAGCAGTTACTTTCATTTTGTATGCTGGTGGCAATGCTCTTAAAAACTTAGAAACAATTTCATCTTCACTTAAGGAACCTCCACAACATTGTATTCCCAAAACAATTTCATTAACCCTTTCCATAAAAGCAAAAATTCTTTCATCTTCTTCCATTTTCAAATTTTCATACCTGACCCGGAAGCATTCTAATTTTGCAATTTTGACAGTGGTATCACCTTCATTTAATGTCTCTAACTCATCCCAAATAGCATTAGCAGTAGATCGATTTGATAGTCCCATGATTTGTTGATCTGACAAGGCACTCAAAAGTGCTTCTCTTGCTTTACAATCATTTTCTTGATCCTTAGCCAATTTAGGTGGATTAGGTTGACCTGGTGTAGGACTAACATAACCATTTTGTGTAATATCCCATATGTCTTTTCCAATGCAATTCAGATGTGTCTCCAGTCTGATCTTCCATATACCATAATTAGTTCCATCAAGTTTCGAACTGTCCTTCTTGAAATAGTTAGTTGCCATAGAATCTCCTCAAGTTGTTAAACTTCTGCAAAAAGAGGACTGTGCTCTAATACCAATTGTTAGGACCCAGAGGCAACTGTGAGGGGGGCTGAATCAGTTGTCTAATAATTTTATCTCAAATACAACTTTAACCAAACTTGAAACATAATACTGGTCAACCAAACTAAATGCTAGTAAACAGATTAATAGTTAATAATAGTACCGGTGAAGCTTAATGCATCAAACAGAAAGAGAGACAATATCCAAAAACACATAACACAAAGATTTGTATGTGGAAACCCTGTAAGGGGAAAAACCACGGTGGAAAACCTTACCCACAATCAGATGATACTATTGTAGATAGTATGTGTTTACAAATGGAGTCTGTACATGCAGAAAGGCCAGCTCCTTAGAGCTCAGTGCTCAATCACAAAATGGGAGCCACACTAACTACAAAATGGATGATTAAATCCAATGATAATGTACTACTCATAGTGACATCTTCTATGCTGGATTTAATACCGGTTAAGCTCTAATTGTCTCCTTCAAACCTTCCTTGAATCTTCAAATGATGTCTGCATGAGTAGCTCTACTTATATTCGCATATAGCGAATATAACCTTACAATACCTTATTACATACCATACCCATACCATGTTAATCTCACAATTGAGATCTTACATATATACCAAAACCTAAGACCAAATGTGTAGGTCGGCTCACTAAGAATATTACAATAAAAATCAATTACAACAAGTCAAGATGCGATGCATCATGTCAGTTCAACAATAATATTAATTGATTAAATCATCTCCATAACCTGTCATGCTGATCTGGAATAGATAATTCATGTCAGTCCATAACCTAGACCAATTTGCTGGTAACAACAAATATGTCAACCCGATTAGACCAATAATCAAATCTCCAAAACCAAGTGTCCAAACCATGTCTTCGACATAACCAAGTGATCTCCAAATGATAACAAGTCATCCTTAATGCCGGTGAACAATATAACTTGTTGGTGAACCATATACAGGTGGTTGTGCATAGGTCACTACACTTGTCGGTGAACATAATCAAAGATCTCCAGAAGGATAAGTGTTGATAAGTGTTGACATCAATGACAAAACCAAGCAACATATCCATAATACCAACAATCCCTAATGTCTTTTTGCAAATTAGAAATGAAAATTCTTTGAATATCATTATTAGGGACTAGAAAAGAAATTTGAGAACACAAGTACTTATATCTATCAATGAAATCAGTCACTTTTTCTTTAACACCTTGTTTACAATGCATTAAATCAGTCCAAGTAATTTTATGACCTATGTTATTTTGAAATTGTTGAATAAAATCATTTGCTAATTGTTGAAAAGAAGTAGTAGAATAAGAAGGCAAAGAGCAATACCAATGTAAAGTCTTATCTCTTAATGTTCTAGTAAATAATTTGGCAAGCAATCTTTGATCATAAGCAAAGTCAGTACACAAGTTTTGGAATATTTTGACATGTGCTAAAGGATAACCTTTTCCATTATAGAGTTCCAATTGAGGGAGGGACTTCAATATGCTTAGGAGGGACAACTCTAACAATATCAAGAGAAAGTGGGCTGGCAACATCAAATGTGGGCACACTAAACTTGAATTGATTCATAGATGCGATTTGTTGTTGCAATGATGACATAGTTTGAGCAAGATTGTTAAATGGTTTCTTTGGTTGATTGAGAATAATGTGGTGGGACACTATGGTAATTAGGCATGGGTGATGATTAAGTAGGAAATGGGACACTAAAAGGAGGGATATAATGATTGGATGAATTGCCCCCTTGTGTCACATTGGTTGGCTGGGAGACAATAGGAATACTCATTAAAGGCATAGATAAAGATGGAGGATTGATTGAGGAAGAGGGATTTCCCCCATGACTAATGATTATAGGTATGAAATTTTGAGTTGATGTAGCCATGATGTTTGAAGTGAAAGTAGGAATACTAGTCATTGAAGTGGTCAAAGGAATATAATGATTGATTTGTGTAGAAGGTTGCGAATAACCTAAGTTCTCAGCACAACTCTTTATAGGATGACATTAGAATTAACAAAATGAGAAATACCCTACAATATATCAATTGCATTTTATCACTTTGAATCATGCGCTTTAGACCTTCAATTAATGGAAGAGCTTCACTATTAGGATATTCTTGGGACATCCATTGTTGGAAATTGTCAAATTCATTGTCCAATTTTGAAAGTTGATCTATGGAAACTCTATTCAAATCTTCTTCTTCATGATGGGAATCATCAATTGGATAGATAGGGATGTTATTAGGATGGGAAGAATTGGCATTATCCTCATTGAAGAAGTCACCCAAATTAGGCTCTATCTCTTTGGGAATTTAACCAAGTGCAAAGCCTTAATTCCAATGCTTCATTTATCGAGGACAGTATAGGTAGGACTAATAGTGGTAAAACTCATGCACTAGAGGGAAAATTTGAATTTTGAATTTTGGGAACAAAGTTTGCAAAACTGAATAATGCAATATTCAAGAAAATGATGATTAGACAATTTGAAATTTGTGGAAAGAAGAAATGACACACTTTTCAAGAAAAATTATGATAAAAAGATATTGAAGTTTAAAATTAGGGCCAATGGGGTACCACTTAATTAAAATTGACAAAATTAAGGTTTTAAAATCAGGGCAAATTATAATTAACCACTTAATTTTACATGTTTCTTTGAAAGTTGTAATATTGAAATTGAGAAGTATTTTTTATTTTAGAGGGATCAAAATTTGACAAAGTCAGCCAATTTTTTGGATTTAACCAATTAATTACAGTCATAACAGTCTCCCAAAATTTTGGGAAAAAATCCATGAACCAGGTTGAAAGTGTACCCGGTCCGCCCAAATTTTTCAAAATTTTTTGGGATGAAAGCTACGATGATTTGAGATCTAAACCCAACAAAATAGTTGATTTTACGAACTTTAGATAGGCGAAATTAAGGTTTGAATGTCAAACTAGGACTCTATTAGGGTTTTGAAAAAAGATAAGAAAGTGAATCGCAAATTTGAAAAAGGTCAAACCTAATGGATAGGGTCACCTTGAATAATATTTAGAAAACTAAAATTGATTGAAATTTGCACAAAATCCAAGTAAATTTGAAAATTAGGGTTTTAGGACCTAACCACTGAATTTTAAAATTTTGAATTTTGGAAAAAGGAGGGAAATCAAATATTTGAATTTTAAGAAAGAAGACAAATCTGAGAATAGTCCCAAATCTGAAAATTGAATGTAAATCCAATTTTTGCACAAGTTCAAGGTGATTTTTGAAAATTAGAGCTTTGACAATTAACCACTTAATTTTTTAAATTTGATTTGCAAATTGAACAAGACAATGAAATAACTGAATTTGACAACCAATGCAATTTTCAGATCTAAGACAATAGATAGCAATTTTTTCAAAACAAAAGTTCAATTTCAATTTTAATAACTAGGGTTTTGAATGAATTAACCACTAAGTTTTGCAAGAAAATTAAACTTGTAAATAAAAAATATGCAATAATTTTTAATGTAAAGCATGTAAGACGTCGGGTTCACCAAAATGTAATGTGGTGAAAAGTGATGAGAGGAGATCAAATGGAAAGCTTTACCCTCCTCAAGAAAGGAGTGAAATTTTCACAAAGGATTCTCTTCAACTTCTCACACACATTACATTTAAAAGAGGGGGGTTTAATTCACTAGTTCCAATCTTAATGGAAAGAGATTGAATGCTAAGTGAATGAATTTGGAAAGTAAAGTAACCCTCTATTAAAATAGACAAGTTGCATCAAGCGAATTGAGACTAAGTATGAAGATGACAAAGAAATGATTATATCTTGAGATAGAGATGTGGGATGAAGTTGTGAACCTGGAATTAGCAGTAAAATGTCGAGATGAAGCTTCCCTACAAGTTTAAAAAAAATTTGTTGGGACTGGGTTGAAAGTGTACTTGGTCCTCCAAAAAATCTGTGAATCGAAAAGGGTTTTTCTGTCTCTAAAAATGAAGCTGAAACCTGCAATTATAGCTATGCACCCGCAACCTACACATAGAAAAGAGAGGAAATGTTGTCGAGATTGAGGGTTTTCCTTTAGGTCAAACCCCATTTTGGAATTAACCAAATGTTGAAAAATGCTTGCAAGTAAGTGAAAGGAAATGTCTAAAGTAAAATCCACCTCAAGAGAGGATGCAATTGAAATGTAGATGAAATTGCTTGGAAGGATACATGGAATATAATATATTGAATGTTGATAGAGATCTCCTCTTCAAGGGTTGAATCCTTGACTTGAATGCAACACCTAGCCTTGAAAGGAGACTTGAAATGCTCAATGCTTGAAGGGATGCTTGAATGCTTGATGACAATGTCACTTTGTAATTTCACCTTATGATCGCTTATACTTGATTTCACTTATTATCGACTAACTTGTTGAATTTCGCTTATGGAAATAGGAGGGTAAATGCTCCTTATATACTTGCCAATTAGGGGTTTTTAACTAATTTTCTATCTTAGGCCGACATAGGAAAAAAATTTCCTGCTCACAATTGACAAGCCCAATACAGGATTTTGATCAAGGGAGGCCCAAAATAGGCTAGGGACAGGGATGCCATGCCCCTGTCCTAGGAGGATGTGGGTGCCACGCCACTTTCCTAGCGGGGTACAAGGGCACCATACCCCTGTCCTGCCCTAATTTAGGATAGGCAGTGGCAGAAAGCAGTGCGGGGTGCAAGTTTTAGGTGTTTTGAGCATGTCCCGGGTCTCCAATTAGGCTTAGGGATTCATCCACCAACGCAAAGACCCAAATGCGATCAAAAATTGCAAGGTCACAATTTTATGATGCTACACTAATATATCTCAAAAATGTCATCATTTAAAACTAAGATTTGAGCCTACTTCATCCAATGTCCTTCATGTAGGCGGTCGTATCTCTATACATGCATTTATGTATTGAAAATCATGTCACCACATTCATAGCAATGTTCATGCTACCACACATTCACAAAATCAAACTTGCAAAGCTATACCAAGGTCCTCTTAAGTTATAAGGCTTAATTTCAATCCTTTTATTTCTATAACTTTTAGGATTTCATTAAGATCAACACAAAATATGATAATTTAAGTATCATTATGTGCAACTATGCACTCACTCATCTTGCAAATGTCTTCCCATTTCATTACACAAGAAGACATATATGAGGGAAAATTCTACACATCTACTTGACATGTGATTTATGCATTGACTAGACTCTCTTAAATGCACAAGGACTATTGTGATCACAAGGTATAATACACATGATTAGCTCTATAAAATGATTCACATAACAAGTTCAAGTAATTATGTCATGATACAAGGGCCTTAAATACTTTGACTTATAGGGAATGATTACCTCATGACCAATATATCATAATTGACAAGCTATGGCATTCACGTTCTTATGAGTGCAACATAATGAATGCACTAGGCCACATCACAAAATACTCTATGATAAATAATTTGATTTTTATTATGCCTACTATGTAGAGTAGGAAAACCTTAACCATGTTTTAAGAATGTAGGATAAACTTCCTATAAGGTAATAAATATCACAAGTTCTAGGTTACAAGGAACATAATAATTTAGGGATATATGTTATCATCCCTACCTTTCTACTATGGTAACTTATGTATCCCTCTCATATTAATACTTTCATTTTTCATTCAATACACCAAGCAAGTGAAATAATAACATTAGTTCAATATGATAATACAGGAGATTTATTTCTCATTCTAGTCCGATCTTTATGCTTTATAATACTCCATTTAAGGTATTGATAAACAAAACTGTTATCCAAACATGAATCATTTGAGGGCATACAAGTCCACTCAAATTTTATTATACTAACTAGGGTCCAAACATTGAGGAGATCATCTTCCCAGAGGCACTCCTCAATACACAATAATCTAAAAAAATCCTTTACATGACAAACATTACTAGTTGGCCTACAAGATATGACATATTTTGTCTTATTTGTGTGACCTATCTTGTCACACATTACACTTTTATTCGAATAATGGTACACCTCGCTTTACTTCGATTAAGAGTCATTCCTATTTCTTCTATATGTTGGATGGGGACAAGCTTTATCATAGTGGTCCCCTCCATAGATATAACACCCATCTATAGGCCCCTTCGATTTTTTGTTATTATCATAACGAGTCCTCTTATTTCTTCCATATCGCTTCCTTCCAACTCTATCTCCAATATGGTTATCTCAATTCATGTTTCCAATTTGCTGATTCATCCAAGTTTTGAAAGCACCTTCCATAGAAAAAAATGTAACCACAGGGTCATAGATCATACCGCCTTCTTGGTTTTGGTTCCTATTCTGATCTTTCATTCTCTCAATCTCTTGTTTTAGGAGTTGTACCCTTTTCCCTAGTCAATTCACGACATTAATGGTTTTGTCCAACCTCTTGTCTAGACTATGGTACATGTCATCCATGCTCCCACCACAATTGTCATTTTTAGTGTCTATTTTAGTTGATTAAGGTTGTCCTATGCCAAAATTCACATCTTTTAACAAGATAGAACATATAGTACTAGAATTAAACTTAAAAATTAGTTCATAGACCCTCTAGTGCATACTATGTAAGAAGCAACCATCATGGATTATGCTAGTCAATTTCCATTACTATCTTTCAGAACATACATGATTACTTTAAGTCACACAAGTGCATTTGGTCTAGCATTGCCACACATCTACTAATCAATACAATTTTATTTACAAATATTATAAAAGAAATTTCTATATTAAATAGTCAAGGAATGTATGTGAAATAAATATCTACCACTTCTTTATCCTTTGTAGTTCCATTACTCTTATATGGTTTCTAGTGCCTTCAAAAATAATTCCCTCGACTCTTTGCACTATACATATATATTTTTTCATTATGAGATTAGCAGTATCATGCTTATTTTCTTTCTAGATGAGACCAAGATTAAGAATCTAAGGCATCTATGTTTTTAGAATCAATGTTAAGGTACTGACCCTTCCATTCAAATTTAAGCAAAAACCCATGCTTCTTCACAATAACTATATTAACCTTCCTGCCACTCCTTCAAAAAATGGACCATTTACTAGGGTATTTCAATTATGACTTCACACTACTACCATAAAATAATATAAGTAAATTTAAATAGGGAAGAGTTGTTATTCAATAAGGAATTCAATATTACTTATTACTTTTCTATCATTATATATATAGTTTCTTCCTAGAGGAGATGTTTATTCATGAATGTTATTAAAGATAATAATGAATGCATTATTATATACATGTTAAATTCCTTGTGTCATACTATAATTAGTAACTCTCTCATGACCATAAGAAATAGGTATATTTTCTCTCTGGCTTACACACACATACACTAAACACCACCTAGTTTGAGGTCCATGCGATCAATTATCACAACCTAACCTAGTGAACTTAAGGCCCTAGTGTGGAACCTAGAGCTCTGATACCAAAATATAAGGACCCCCTAGTCCTAACCTTATAAAAGCTAACATAACTAAATCTAACCTTCATTATTTAAATCTACATCCACTAATCTGAGCACAAGATTCATGATGCATTCCAAAATAATCTTCTATTTGTATTTTTTCAAATAAATATAAATTACCATTTATATGCAGGAATTAACATTCATATGCGAGGAATATAGTTAAGTAAAGTTAGGATGATATGTTATATAGGAAAAATAAATATCATATCAAACATTGTTGCATCTTATAGTTAGCATGAAATAAAGAACCTTGAATGTCTATGTTTAATTAATGCTTAATACCAACTAAGATTATCATGCAAAGAAGTCAAGATATTTTAATTAATATCATTCAAGCATGCATTCTAAGCATTAAGCACTCATAAATGAAATGATAGAAAACTAATAAAAAATGACGTAAGCAATGAGACATGCACAAAACAGACACATGTTAGTGGATTAGCGGTTAGTAGTTTTACCTTACTTTCTATTAGTTGCATTATCTTGGTGACTTCCTACCGCATCTTAGATAGTAGGCCTCATAGGCCCCTTTTGATAGCTTACTTAGCTTACATAACTTGAGCATGGGACCATACTGGTCAATTATTATTAAATAATAATATACATCAATGCAAAATATATTACAATATCATGATGTGAATTCTCTGTCTCCAGATGTAGTATCTTCCTTACCATTGGAATCACCTCCATTTGCAATTTGGAAGATGAGCGTATGACCTAGGCATTTTATCCACCCAACCAAATGAATCTTTCACTTCCCAGTTCTCATGATAAGCTCTCATCCCTCACGATGGAGTATCCTAGCAAATCAACATCAACTTTTAGGAATGGAACTTGTGTGTGCATGTAGTATCTAACAACCAAACTGTTGAACTTAGCTACATGTGTTATGATAGGGAGAAAAATTACTTGGCCAATTTTTAAACCCTATTAGGTTTTGTTAAAAACAATCTTCCTTGGTTCATCCCATACAAGAACATCTTTCCTAACAAATCCATCATAGATAGTAAATGAGGCAAAATTTACCCTTCCTAGCTAAACTGAATAATTATTAATATTTCAGAATTTATTTCCTAGTTATCACCCAATCATGGAATTCATTTTACTTCTAGATTTATATAATCAGTTAGACCATTTATTGAATTTCATTCTAACTAATAAACAATGTATAGTGCAATTTCCAAGAAAATAAACAAAATTAGCATTAGTTACAGCTCTGCAGCCAACCAACCAAATCGATAATAGACCAAAGAAATAAGTTGAACATTTAAATGACAGATATAAGTATGGTAAATAATGACTATAATTATTAATGGGTTTCACTCATGCCACATAGGAGTTGATCGGTGGAGTCTGCACAAGAAAAGTCATATCCAACAATATGGTTAAGTCTGTAGATAATTGATGCCTATACCAAGCATAAAAAAAATAAATTACCCAAACAAATCGATTTGGTGAGACTACACAACAAAAACATTAACTCAATCATATCCATTTAGAACATATTCAAATCCAAAGAAGGGTAACAGAATGATCTGTAAGATGTTGTCAATTTGGAGGAATTGATTATGTGTTGTATTGATGTTTTGTCATTGATGGCAACACTGGCTGCTCTAGCTACTTTGGCTATTTACCGGTATCCGGTTGGTCCCGGTAGGATGATTGGTTTTTGGTTGGTAAGATCATGTTGATCCAATATACTCTGGTATGCTTTGGCTTATGGAATTGGCTTAGATCTACTATTCATGCTATTCAGATATATGTTCAGTTTGTTGGTATTGATTTGGTGATCAGATGCTATCTTATATGCTTGTAAGCCTTTTGGTTACTGGTAAGGGTTTTACTGATAGAGCTTTGTTGAATATATTTTAATATTATGCATAAGTGGTGTTGGTGTGGCTTCTATAAGGTTATCTAGATGATGATGGTTATCATGTTTATGTTCCATTTGTTCATGGTGTTTCACTTGTCTTATGACAACCTATTATAGGTCTGGTGGTTATTCTACTAGGTTATGGATCGGTTTATGTAACGCACCAGGAGCATCAACCCACAGGTTACATAAACTGGTCCATAACCTAGCGAATAACCACTAGACCTATAATAGGTCACCATAAGCCAAATGAAACACCACGAACAACTAGAACATGAACATGATAACCATCATCATCCTGATAACCTTCTAGAAGTTGAACCAACACCACTTATACATAATATCAAAAGATCTTCAATAAAGCTCTGTTGGTAAAACTCTTATCGACAACCAAAAGGCTTACCAGCATATAAGATAGCATCTGATCACCAAATCAATACCAACTAACTGAACATATATCTAAATATCATGAATAGTAGATCTAATCCAATTCCATAAGCCAAAGCATACCGGAGTATACCAGATCAACATGATCTTACCAACTAGAAACCAATCATCCTACCGGGACCAACTGGTAAATAGCTAGAGCATATGGTGTTGCAATTAATGAAAAAATATCAATGCAACACATAATCAATTCCTCCAAATTGCCAACAATCTCCCTCTTTATCATTGATGGCAACACTAGATGTGAAAAACATCCAAGTGCCAATAAATGCCAAACAAGTCTCCCCCAATGGAAGACAACTAACAATCTCCCACAAAATGATATGACAATGAGGTTCTGAACCAAATATCTTTGTACGAATTAACCATCCATAGACTTGAACCAGACTCCCCCAATGGGATACAACCAATTTGAAATTTATCTCCTTCTCCTTGTGCCAATAATCTCCCCCTTAGACTGATATCTCTATTAAGCTTTGTTTTTCACATAAATATCTTCCCCCCTAATGTATATAACTCCTTAAGTTTTTAACATCAATGCCAAAGATCTGCCATAAATATCAAAGCAAAATCATAAACCATTGAATCACAAGACTAAATACTCCCCCTGAGTAGTAGCATCACCACATCAATCCAAGATGAATAATAGCTCTGATAATGCATACCAGACTAATGCTAATCAGCATCACTCAGGTCTCTACCAGAGGGGCAGAAAACCTCAACCTGTCTCTCAAATGCTCAAATGATTCCTCAAACCAATTTGACTTCATTTGCTTCCATGTACTCCTTAAAAAATTTATACTTGATATAAATACCGAATTCTTTGACATGTAAATAGTAGCAGAGTTATTACAATGAATAATTATTAGTACATTACAATCCAGCTTTATATCCTTCAACATTTGCTTCATCCATAAAACTTGTGTACAGTTAGTAGAAGCAACAACATACTCAACTTCAGTAGTAGATAAAGAAGTACATGACTGCTTCTTGCTGATCCATGAAACAAGTTTCTTTCCAAGAAAGAAATCTTCACTGGATGAGCCTATCCGGTTACCTATATCTCTAGCCTGATCTGTATCTGAACATGCTCAAGGTGTAAATTCATCATAAAACAAGAACCATACCAAAAAATCCTTGAAAATATCTGAAAATCCTAGCTACCGGAGCAAGGATTCAACATAATCAATTCCTTAATTCTATAAATATCCATTGCAAACCAATCAAGCCTAGTTCCAATAACATCCAAGTCCACATGTTGTCCTTTTTTAACTGATCCAATTCCTCTTACATAGCTTTCATCCAACATTCATCCTTACAAGCTTCAATAACAGATGCTCTGATAATTAAAGAAATTAAGCATACCTCATCAGCTACCAACCTTCTTCTTGTCTAATTATCCGATCTTCTAAATGATTCAGCCTTACATACCTAGGAGTCTTCTGACTTTTTGTTCATCTTACCTGATCTTCAGTTACTGTTGAATTTTTTGATATTGTCGGGGTAACTAGTTCAACATTTTCTTTTGGTAAGGATGTTACCAGTTTAGTTATGACCATTTCCACTACCAGTTCTCACTCTGATTTGACCTCTATACCGCTCATACACCTTGACATTAGAGCTCTCCACAATTCTCTACAATATTTTTTTATAACATCTATATGCTTTGCTTTCATTAGAATAACCAAGAAATATCCCTTCATCACATCTAGGATCAAACTTCCAATTCACTACCAGAGATTATGAAATACTTAACTGTAGATGTATGACCAAACCATAACTCATAAAGTGACTTACCAGTAAACCAAATTAGATCCAAGATCCAACAAATCTTTTCCAATTAACCTTCGAACTAACTTCTAAAGATCTGAAACAGGCTTTCGGACCACTACCAGGGGCAATAAAAGATATGACATCAATTTGCCTCCCTCTAAGGCGAATGCCTTAGTTACCAGATGAGTTTCCTACCGGTGCAGGAACATTCTGCTATGTTGGTTGAGTAACCAAGGTATATCCTTCAGCCAAATGAACATCTAGGGTAATTGATTATGCTGGTGGAGCCTCAAACTTCATAACCAACTTCTTCTCATGCTCCTTCCAAATGTCATCAACCTTCTGCTTTTCCTTCTCATTAGATTTATTACTTCCTATCGATAGGTTCTTGCATCTATAAAATTTCACAATATGTCCTACTTTGTTGCATGCATAACAAGTGACATTGTTCTTCTAAATGGCTTTACTATTACCTTGACCATTCCTTGACCTGCATTGATTAGCCATATGTCCAAACTTTCCACATGCATGACATTTCAAATTCATTCTACAATCTTATGTCCTATGACCATACTTCTTACAATTTGAACACTGACCGGGAACTGCATTATTATTCTGATTTGTTCTATTTCTATAATGTCTTGCCATATGACCAAATTTATTGAAAATAAAGAATCTACCATTAAATTTATGTGCATTGTGTTTCCTTATCGGTGACCTCTGATTCTGGTTGACCTTTCGACTGAATGTGTTATCCTGATTTGTAGTACCAGGGCTTTCTCCATGCTCAAATCCAAGACCTCTAGTGTCTCTGGTGTCCTTTGATCCTTCAATAATTCATCAAGCTTAGCAGAACTAACCTTGAACTTATCTTTGTATTCATTTTCAACATCTAGATATCCTCTTAAGACTATTACCATTCTTTCCAATTCTTGCTCATTGTTCTGTGATTGCACCAATTCAATTCTCAACACATCATTCTCATGTGCCAACCTAATGCATTCCTCAGATCTGCAAGATTTTCTTCATTCTTCTTCTAGTCTTTAATCTCCTTGGACATCCTCTAGTTAGGGCTTGCATTTCATTCTTCATGACAATATTCTCCTGACTCATCTTTTGACATTGTTCCTTAAGGGCATCCTTCTCTTCATCATCTTGATTTTGTAAAAGTTTCTTCCTTTTAGCTTGGGCAGATGACAACCTATCTTGCAGAGTAAAAATGAATTCCTTCAAAGATCTCAACTCATCTTGCAACTTTATGTTCCTCAATATTTCAGCATCATAGTCTTCAAGTGCTACTTGAAGTTCCTTCCTTAAACTTATCTCCATAGATTCTAGATACAAAATCTTCCTCCATTTGTTAGACTTACTATGAGGCACCAAGCTCTAATACCAATTGTTGGGATCCAAGAACACTGAGAGAGGGGGGGTGAATCAGTGTTCTAGCAAAATGGAGAAATTTAACCTTATTAATACAACATAAGAAAGAAGTAAGGGTAAACAAATTTATTTCCAGATGAGGAACGTGGTGAAGGAAGAAGGGTGGGTGTGGAGTATCAACATACAAATGATCTCCCCAAATCACCCCCCTTGCTGGCCAAACAAACTTACAGAGATCTAGAATATCAAAAATTATTTTCCCTACTAGCCAAACTAAATCACAACGATGGACTAAGGAAAGAATCAACTTGCTAACGATGAATCAGTTCAAACCGAAGGTGAAATTATGGAGATCTAAGCTCAACACAAATAAGATAGGAGCCACATAGGTAGTTGATTGGGCTCTATTTCCTCAATATGAATCTTGGTTTGGAAAAGAGGGGGGTTAGAGTAAGGGTGCGATTTGGTAGTCAAACAAAGGAATTCCCTCCATAACAATCGAACAAACTAAGGTAGAAGTCTATGAAAAGAAAGGGCATCAACTTCAACACAAAATCATGAAATCATAGCCAATGTGGTGGTTACAATTGTTGATGTATAGATAACTTAAAACAAAGTATACTAATAAAAAAACAGGCTATATCGCAGGGTGAACAAAGAAAAAAAAATATCTTACCTTGTTAATTTGATTAAAATAAGTTTATTAAAAAAAATACTAGCCAAGGAAATTGCCCAAGTGTAGGTCGGTGATATTGCTCAGGTGGAAATAGAGGAAGGGAGAAGGCATGGGCTCCCTATTGGAAACAAACTTGCCAAATCGCCTTCTCAGTCCAATGAGTGTGGTCTATCAGAAATCAAACTCCTCATTAGCTCTCCCAAATCTTGTTCCCTCCCCAAAAGGAATGATTTTTAGGCCAAAAGGATCACCCAAGTTTCCTTGTGCAAGCCAAACCAAAGAATTCACAAAGTGATGAAAGATTTCAGAGGAGATTTCCAACCAAACATGGACGTGCAAATGTGATAGATGGCTCAATATTTTATAGTTTCTTTAGGAAATGGATTTGATCCAAATTTTAGGGATCTAAATTGGCAAAAATCATGGTTGAAAGGAGAGTTCAAGTGGAGAAGACAGAACTTCATTTTAGCCAATTATGAAAGCAAAACTCAGAAAATCAAGAGTTTGATAGGAAGTTCAACTTATCATTCAAATTTGAAACTTAGGTGTCATGTTTAATTTTGAATTTAATTTAATTCTAAAAATTCATTAAATTCTAATTAATATTTTTTTGTTTTTGGTCGGTAATAATATTTTATTTTATTAAATAATATATTTCTTACATCATCAAAATTTCAGGCTTTCAAAAGTCCAGATAGCTTGATAATTTAACCTTACAACCTACAAGAGCCTCAGACTTCAAGCAGTTACAACCAAAACATCACCAGAATAACAAAAAACCAAACACCTAGTCATCACCCCCTAAATCCAAAGGATAATATAAAAACCTATTACTATAATCTAATACTATTAATCAGACCCATAACAAGTTTACATTGAAAATGCTACGCTTGTAATCCCTATTTGAGCTCAGAAAACAGCTATCCTTTCTTAACAAAAAAACACCCATGAAGCCCAACATCAACATCAACCTCCAGTCGGATAATCATTGGGATTCATCTGTTTAGCCAATTTCCTTGGAAAATCCTTCGCTTCCTTGAACCTCTGCGCTTGCCTTTTGGGGGAGCCTTTGGCCATGCTCTGATTAGGTCATTTTCTTCCACCTCATGCTGTTGGATCAACTTCTTCAAGTTCTCCCATGCTCCTGCCCTTTCCAGGACATAAACTTCCTTATCTACCTTCCCTATCCAGCGAACAAAGGGAACCAAACCAAACTCTTTTGCATCTTTGGCCTCTGCAAACCCTTCTGAGTAATCAAACCCTACCTCGGGCACTGCCCATACCAAGATGGAATCGAGCCCTTCCAACATAGCATCATCAAAAATTGAAGTTACAGCCCATTTCACCGTGTCAATGTATTCTCCAAGCTCTAAGCCCCATGCTATCACCATTGACATGGCATCCAAGTTTACCTTCCAACGAGCCACATTCTCCATAAAAAATGGGCTGACCACCTTCAGCACCGTGTTTATCATTTCCTCTTCTTTAAAACGTAGGAGCCATGCCATTCGATCCCTGCTCACCGCCGCTTTGAATCATTTTTGCTATTTTTTTGTGGTCACTATGAATGTCGCTTCCATGGTGGCGGCACCTTCTTACCCTTACTCCTTCACGGTTTCCTCTACTCTACAACTCTGAACTTAATTTATTTCTCCACCATCGCTACAACCTCTGAGACTCTTGATTTCTACCCCGCATTCACCCTATTTATGAGCCTGACATGTGAGCCATCTTGCAAATGCATTCGCACATTTTCTTCAAAGGTAAAATCTCTTTATTATTTATACCCCTTTTGATTTTTAAATTATATTTAACGTTTTAAATTTTAATTTTAATATTAAAAAATCTTAGGTTCCAACTATATTTAATATAACTTTCTAAATTATTTTTTATATGTTATTAATCTATTTAATTTTTATTTGTGTGTGTATTCAAAGCTTCATATTCCTTGTGTTATTGTTGATATGCTAGAAGACCCCTCCCCAATCACATGCGATGGTCTCTAAGTAAAAATTACTAGTTTTTATATATCTAATTGTGGAAACCCTAATTTTACACCATTACAATCCCAAACTTCACAAGCGAATCCAAAGGATACAACCTTTGTTAATTCGGTCTTAGAAAGAGCACTAGAGATAGCATACCTTGCCTCTTCATCTCATTTGGATTGTTCACCCCAATTTGTGGTTTAGCGTACTTCTTTGTAATAGACTTCCATACTTCATAGTCAAGAGAAATTAGGCAGCCTTGCATCTTCACTTTCCAAAAAGTGTAGTTAGATCCATCAAACATAGTGATTGTCAATTTGTGCACCATTAGGATGTCCTCAAGCGGTAAAGATCTTCTTCAAGGAACCAAAGCTCTGAAACCAATTGTTGAATATACTAACACACAAGACAACTAAGAGGGGAGTGAATTGGTTGTATAAATCTTAAATCAATTTCTCAAATTAGGTCTACAACAACTCAACTTTCACACATAATCCATAGAAAATTTGAACAGGAAACATCAGAACACATTACACACAATGAGAAACCATATTTTACATGGAAAACAATGTTAGGAGAAAAACCACAGAGAATCTATTCTCAATATATGAACACTTATTAGGGTGACATTGGTTAAGGTTATTTTCACAAAGAAAGGCTCACTGCTAGAGGACTCGATGTCTGAGAGAAAGAAAGAGAGGCTCACTACTAGAGGGCTCGCTGCTAGAAAGAAATAGAATAAAAGAGAAAGAATCCACCTTATATGCACTTTGAAAAATGCAAGATCTATAGATACCTTCGGCCTACTACTTCTGGTAGCTAACACTTTAAATCTCACACTACTCAACATCAAACATCAATCAATCAGGAAGATAATTCTCTTTCACACACCTTCTTTGCATTTCACTTTCTTTCACACACATTCGCATATACTCTCTTATCCACAAAACTCAAGAATCACTACATATATCATCTTCACATACTCTCAAGGCTGGCTAAGTAGCTTAACCAATCACAATTCAAATTAGGTTGGTACTAAACATTCTTGCAGTGGAAAATAATGTAAAGTGGACCACAACACATCTTAATAAGGACCAAAATAATCATCAAACATGTAATACAATAATCCATAATCACCAAAGCAACAATATGAAATGTAAACACCTAAGGTCAACCAAACCTAGAGTAAACACCATCAAACTTGAAAACATGCTTCTGAATCCCAAGAATGTGTGAAAAATTGAATAGGATGAAGCTAAGGACATTATCAACTTAACTCCAAAAACACAATGCCAGAAACCATAACACGGAGAAATTCAAAGCATTCATTTTATATGGAAACACTGTGAAACATTGTTGAGCATATTGGCAAACACAACTTCCTTGTCACTACAATCCAAAGCTCCAAATCCAAAATATAACATCTCCAAACATATCTTAACAACATATCCAAACCGTAATGATAGATATGCAACATAGAAGATATATAGAGTAAATCACTCAACACAACTACATAGAGAACTCAACATCACTTATACCAGTTAGTCACTAATCACAACCAAAGTATGTTTACATCAATGACAACACATAAATATCTCAATTTGATCAACCTTGCTACAAATTATAGGGTATCCAAACTAAATTAGTTAGAAATATTGGATGAAAGACAATTTAGATTGCTCTAGTTCACTTGCAAGCTTATCAAAATCATCTCTCTTGAAGCTATAAAAAGAAGTTCAGAGGCTAACATTTTGACATTGGTGACTTGGTCCTTAGATAAAATCCAAAAAATCAACAAGCTAGAGAAAAACTACGCAAGTTTGAGCATAATTGGCTTGACTATATGTAGTCATTACAACTTATGGTTTATGTGTGTACCAACTTGCAACATCAGAGGGAGGATCACTTTCAGATCTAGTTAACAACATGCACCTCCACAAGTATTTTACATGATATTGAAAAAAGATCAAAAAAAATTAAAAATGATCCTAAAAAATATTTTAAAAAAGAGAAAAATGATCTTGAAAAAAAAATTGTCATCTTGATGAAAACCTAGCAAATAACTATCTTGTGTGACCAAAATAAAAGTAAAGAGAAATCATTTGCCCTATAGTGAAAACTTGGCAAATAGGCATTTTGTGTAAGCATCATGTTCAAAACTTGATAAATAGGCACCACGTGTAGCAAGTCATGGGTCCACCATCTATCTTTTCTTTATCTATAACAAGTTTGCCTCCATAAGAACACTTTCATCATTTCCTAATTGTCCTTTGGTGGCTTGAGAATGCTCGATGTTTAATATCATTTCCTTTCACATATAGTCTGTACATATGTTGGTTTTCTTTCACATGGCCATTGTAAATAGTCTTAAACCAGACTGGGGGCAATTTCTAAAACATGATTGACAAATGAAGTCCACCTCACCAACATATTGGAGGATGCAACATGTACATAGCTTAAAAGTCCTGATTTTTTTTCAAAAACATTCATAAAATATCCTAAAAATTGAAAAATGTCCTAAAAAAATAATAAAAACAATCAAAAAATGTCTCAAAACACCCTAAAAATTAGAAAATGTCCCGAAAATAGTAATTGAAAAATGCCATAAAAATCAAATAACATAAAAATAAAAAAATAAAAACCCTAAAAATGGAAAATAATCAAAAACCAATAATATTTATTTCATTTCATTAATAAATCATCCCTTGCAAAGATAGACATTTGAGTAGACAACTTATGGAAAACGTGAAAAATATTCCGCTTAACAAATCATGCAACAATAGACAAACTATCACCCTAGTTATCAATCAAAATAATCAAACTTGTCCTATAAATCAAACATCAAACAATCCCTATCACTATCATCTATCTTATACATAGTACAATATACTTGAAACCAAATTGAATCTATCTTAAACAATCAACTTTTACAACAAGATCAAAATTGTTGTTGACTCACTTTGTCTAGTGAGTCTTATTTTGCATTAATTTATCTTTGATCATGTTCTTATGTTGCTCAAGTATATCCACAAGTGATTAGAGTGGTCAAGATGGTTCATGGTCTTTTATTTTTGTCTTCTATTTGTGGGGTGTTTTTTTAATGAAGTTTTGGGGCAAGTGTGCCTTGGGTGTCTATGTTGGCACATTCACTTATGCTTGTGGTCATTGCACATAACTCGACCCTTAACATACAAACATTTTAAGATATATGGAACCACTCCTTATTTGCAATGTGCTTATTTTCTGTAAATGGATAGATTTATCCCCTTGGTTTTCTATGCCATGGTGTGACATCTCCATTTTCCGCATAATAAATCTCTATGATGATAAATTGCACTCACAAAAGCTCATTTCATCACACTAACTTTTCTTCTCCTCTCACTAATCTTTCTTTCAGCTAACATTTATCTTATCAATCAATCAATTATTCTATCTATCAATCTGTCAATCAATCTCATGCAATATATTCTATTTGATCAATTAAAAATTTCTTCATTTGATATCAATCAATCCTTATCTACAATCAACTAATATTCTTCAATTCTTATTAACCATTCTTCTCTTTCATCCCATATCCTCTTTCTAACATTCTTCTTCTTTTGTTGATAGATCATTCATGCCTTTCATACATAAACAATCTCTTGAGGGGGCATCTTACCTCCATCCCTAAATCTATTGGAGCATGATCTTTCAATTTTTCTTTGAAACAAGGCTCAAATTTACATTGTCTCAAAGAGGGACATAATATACACACTGAAAAATGTTGGCAATTCAATAAGGATGTTGAGAAGGTTGTTGATGATTATGGATATAACTGATTAAGGATGTTTACTATCTTAATATAACTATTTTGTCATTGATGTCAAGAAATTGATTTTCTAATTCAATATGATGTTGCCATATCTTAAGAAGTATGATTTGATGAGTATAAAGATGTCGATAAAAGACACAGAAAGAATGTGATGAATAAGGGGAGGAATAAGTTATTCAATGGGAAACTATTACCGTGTTAGACAATGATGAGATCATGATGTTTAGATTGTTTTGATATCCTACATATGTTGTTGATTGTAAGCTTAATACTATACTATGTTATCGAGCAAAGAACCTAGTCGGTAAACCCTAAGGTAATCGCTATCGGTTAATGAAGGCAGAATATCTACCGAGTGAAGTTTAGTATTTACCAAGTTATAACCGAGTAGTAACAGAATGCATTGAATGAATAAAAGCATTATTGAATGAAGGAAGCTGATGAGCTGGAACTGATTAAATGATTGGTATGACGTGCATGAAGTTTGTTAAAGAATCTATGGTAAAGGAAAATTGGCAGGAAGATCTACAACTCAGATTGAACCACAATACCCTAGCACAAGTTCCAAGAAATGTATGCAAGTTCCAAGGCGGGGTAAAACATTTTCAGATCGAAGGATACATTGAACCTAGTCAAGTTTGAAGATCTAATGGCTGTGATTGATCATGGGATATGTGATCAAGGAGATTAAGCGGTTGGCGAATTGTTTATAAATAAGGAACTGTTGATAAATAATGTATGCGGGCAAGTGTATGCACAGGGATGCTACATAGTGATTACTGAGCACAGAAGCTTGAAGACCTATTTGAATAACAGAGTATAGAGCCCAACATATGGACAAAATAAGTCCTATTATATTGAGCAATTAAGAATCTACTTTAGCATTTTAGATGTGAAGTTGCAGATAGATTTTATTACTGTTATTTTGTAAAGTGACAGAAAATCTCTTAACGAAGTGGACTTAACAGTCTTATTTGTAAAACCCTCTAGCAAGGTGACATTCTGATTGAGTGTTTGAAATCCTTTAACAAGGTCACTTCTAACAAGGTGAAGATCCTAATAGATCTGAGGGAAATCCCTTAACCGGGTCACATCTAGCAATGTGTTTGTAATCTTTAACAGGATTTGCTTTTAACCGAGCATACTCTAGAAGAGTATATTTCTTAGTGGGTCCGAAATACCACAATGGTTTTTCCCTATTTGGGTTTCCACGTTAAATCTGGTGTTATGAGTGTTATGATGTTTATATGCTTTTGAGTTTGTATGTTTAGTAGTTTTTGTTATATTGCTGAAGTATATGTTACCGAGGTTGAATCTGTTGTTTTTATGGAAGATTAAGGTTGTATGATTCTCCCCCCCTCTCATCTTATTAGCTTGGCATCTGTACTTAACATTAAGTATCAGAACTATCAAAAAATTGTTTTAAGTCTTTGACAACACTTTTCACAAATTTCTCATCCAAAACTAATTAAATAATTTTATTATTTAATTAGTACTAATATTATTCTTCTAATAATTAAATATTTTTTGTTTAGTTAGTTATTTTTCTTCTAAACTATGAATTAAATAATCTTCATTATTTAATTAATGTTCATCAGTATCTCTTTCTAATCAATCAATTCTTGATCTAAATCACCTAGAATCCTAACTATTCCTCTTCTATTAAATAATTCACTTAATTATTTAATCCTTTTATTCTAAACTAATTATTCTTCCAAGATTAAATAATTATTTATATTAACTATCATAAGGTCAAAACATAGCAATTACAAAAATAGCAGTGATGGAACCAGAGTATCTGTTACATTCATAGAATGAGGGACTGGGTCTCTTTCATCAACCACTACTAATAAAAAAACTCAGAGATACATAGTAATAACATCGACATATATACAATAGATATCAAAGTCACCGGCTATCATAGCGAATCAAAGAGAGAAAACAACAACATATCAATCTCTATATGAACTAGAACTCCCCATTAATGGGAGTTAGTCTGACATCAATCTCAAACCATGCTACCTAGCCAGTCTGCCCCTCCATCCATATGAGCTCACAGTCATCCAGGATGTGGTCTAGGTAAGGATGAACAACTTTTTGCACCACTAGAATATTCTCAATCTAGTGGATCCTGCCTCCTCCCCTATTTACTTTCATTTCTCTCATAAAATTATGGAGAGCCATTTCAAAAGGGGCTCTAGTTGCTTCATGACCTATCCATGTGAATCTATGAGTAACTTCCCACTTGTAGACCCTATCCACCCCATCTGTCATGAGATCCTCAAACTTATTCCTAGATAATTTCATCACTACGGTGACCTTCCAAGAAACATCATGAAGAATGAATCTCCTCATAGACTCGGTAAGGGGTCTGCATCTATTATTAAAAACATTGTCATTCCTAAGTTTCCATATGAAGCAAAGAATGTTGATAGAAAGAACAGAACAAAAAAAATTACAACTCTTATTAAGCTTGCCAATATGCCCACATATAATATCAATGACATCAACATTACATCTCAAAACCACCCCAAACATAGCCCACACTCCTTTGGCAATCAAACAGTCACAGAAAATGCGTGAGACAAAATCTGGAAGTCAACAACAACTACAAATAGTGATGTCCCCATTAGATTGATGCACAGGGAGCTTGTTCAAGATTAATTTCCACAAAGTGTAGACACCTAAAAATGTCTCATTGATCATGTACTAATTATTCCTCCAATTGGTTAAATAATTCTTTAATTAAGTTAATTAATCGTATTCTTCTAATTTCATATTTCTTCATAATCTTACTAATTATTCTATTCTCAATTATATCATCGTTAATCATTTAAACCATTTTCTAAGGTTAATTAAATATTTATTATTTAATTAATTATGATTTTTAATCCTCAATTTAAATAATCTTTATTATTTAATTAAATTTAATTTTTAAATAATTAAATAGTTTCTTTAAATTAACTAATTAATTCTTCTAATTTCTTCATATTCCTTCTAATTTCATTTAATTTCATTAATTCTAATTCATTCAAATTCATATTCTTCTAATTTCAAATACATGTGCATGATTTCAAAAATAAAATTGAAAATCAAAGAAGTTCTAAATATATTCAAATAATAAATTGAATGTAAAATAAATTCAATATTTGAATTAAAATCTCATGCAAAGATTAAAGTGAACATCAAAGTTAAAGTTCAAGCACATGTTAAATTAATTAATTCAATTATCTCTTCAATTCCTATTTCTATCTTTTAGTTAACTTGTTCTAAATAAAGCTCTCAATCAGTTAACTATCTCCTCCTCTTTATATCCTCCAATCATTCTTTTTCATCTTTCAATAAGCTTTTTCTCAATCAGTTGACTCATTTAATCTATTCGATTTATTTTGTTCCACCTCCAAATTAGCAGTTCAACTATCAATCAGCATGTGAGCTCACCTGAGTTCCACCTCTTGATCAATTTGTTCCACCTCTCAATCAATCTCATCCAATAATCTATAAATTGAGCACTCAATTCGTCACAATGACTCTAAATCATGAACTTCGAATATTTGTGTCACTTGCAGGTTGCTAGCGCGATATCTGAGAGCCACCATACCACAAAGAAGAGAAGAGCAATGGAAGCAATATGCAATCATGGGATAGGGAGTTTTTATTGATAGATTTTATACTCCTATTGTTTGATTGTGTTATTTCATTGAGTTTGTTTTAGAATTATTTGATTAGATAGGGATTCATGATTTCCCTTATTTCTAGTTGATTTGATGATGAATTTTAGCATACACATTTTGGTGAACCCGACATGAACTAACAACAATTTAACCTTCTTTTCGTTTTGTGTGATTTTGCATATCGTACAAAAAATTTATTTTTTTGCAGGTTTGTATGGATTGCGAACAAATTCTAAATCACGCAATCACATTTACATCATCATGCAATCGCATAGATAGGCTCACACAATCAATGATATAATGTCACGCATTCATGCAAAACCCATCACGCAAAAGCCTTTACACTATCACGCATTCACGCATATACTGTTATGCATTTGTCAGGGATATTTATGTGTCTGTTTATCTAATATTTCTTATTTCCTTCTCTCTGTTCTATTAAATTTTGTATGAAATTAGGTAAATCGGAATATGATTTACATTTATTGCATGCTTAATTATGACATTTTATGGCACGTAAGGTACAATTTAGAATTTCAGGTGCCAGAAGAATGAAGGAACAAAGAAGACAAGCTAGACACTACCAACAAATCCTAAAGGCATAAAAGAAGATACGAGATCTAGAGAATCAACCAGCCATTGATAGATACATCAGCCTAGTTCTCTTGTATAGAGTAAAATATGATTTTCTTAACATAGAATGGATGATGAGAGATCTTGCTAGGGTATCACAATCTATTTTACAGGTTTCAGATCAGAATTAGATTTTTTTTTAATTTTTGTTTGGTATGTCTCTGTATCACACATTCACCTAGATAAGATCACGCAATCGCTATGTTAGGATCACGCGATCGCTCTGTTAGGATCATGTAATCACTCTGTCAAAATTATGCAATCGCTCTATCAGATTTATGCAATCGATCATACAGGATCACGCAATCGCTCACGTATCATTACACATTGGTGTTTTTCATAGTTTAGCTTTCTATTTTATGTGGGTTTTATTGGGTTACTAATTATCTATTTGCAGTATGTGGTGAATTTACAGAAAGGATTGGATTATTACTAAATAATAAACATGCATGCTCTCAAACTTTAGTTTTGGGCTTAAAATAAACATGGTTAAAATGGACATGCATGTTATCACACTTCAATTTTGGGCTTAAAATAAACATGGTTAAAATTGACATGCATGCATTCACATTTCAGTTTGGTGTTTTAAAAATGACATGCACATGCGTATCTCACACCTAAATTTGGATTTTAAAATGAATGTGAATCAGGTTGATTAATAGAATAACTCACATTTCATTTTTCTAATGGGAAGGAACTTTTTTATTGTATTTGGGGTGGACCTACTATTGCATTAACTACCTTTCCACCCACCTTCGAGGTCTTGGGAGAAAGCGAGAAGGTGATAACAACACCTAATTTTTCTCATTTTAGTAGTGAGGGGTATCTTTAACTAGGGATTTCATCACCCTGCATAGGTACTTCGAATTGGGATGCATTGGGGATATCATCTCTCCCAGCGTACTCTCGAGCGAGTTTTTTGATCTGCTATATAAATATACTAGTCAGAGGGATAGAGTGTTGAGTGAATTCAATGTATGTGGGGGCCTTCCCTACACTGATAAGCTTAACTAAAGTTTTAAGTGGATTGTTCTGAGAATCCGTCATTGGATCAAGATCCTCAAAATTTTACAATAAGAACCAACTTAGTAGCCCAAATCCTACATTCAGTGATTCCGGGAGTGCAGATCGTACCCCATAGATACCCCTCATGTACCTTGCATTATGAGATATAAAACCCTCGATGATAAGATCTTCAGATCTTCGAGGTAAGAGAGAATGACATGCTCAAGAAGTGTGTGTTGTGGAGTGGAGCCAGTGTTGCCAGACTCTCTATCTATCCATATTGTTTTAGTATTTTGTTGTGGGGGCCTCATCGAATGGTGTCCACTTTCCAGCCTAAGATTGTATTCTATGCCTTTTATATGTATCGTTGTACCAGACTAGTATTGAGTCCATTTTGGGCTATTTCAAGCCCTATATTACATATCTTTGAATTATTAGAGATGGTCAGAGCACAGTTTAGTTAGCTATACGTATCTTCAAACAACTGTTCTCAGATTTGGAAAATAACAAACTTTTCCTACACACATAATTACTTGTGACCATAATAATTCTTTTTATAGTCCTCATTATCATCTACATATAGTCCTTATTTACATCCTTACTTTGCAGAAGTCCTTGCATAGTCCTCATTATTGTCCCCATTATCATCCTCATATATGTCCTTAGTCCTTATTATCATCCCAATTATCATCCTCATATACGCCCTTAGTCTTTGCATAGTCCTCATTATTGTCCCCATTGTCTAGTCCTCATTATTGTCCCCATTATCATCCTCATATACGTCCTTAGTCCTTATTATCATCCTCATATACATCCTTAGTCCTTATTATCATCCCAATTATCATCCTCATATACGCCCTTAGTCCTTGCATAGTCCTCATTATTGTCCCCAATATCATCCTCATATACGTCCTTAGTCCTTATTATCATCCTCATATACATCCTTAGTCCTTATTATCATCCCAATTATCATCCTCATATACGCCCTTAGTCCTTGCATAGTCCTCATTATTGTCCCCAATATCATCCTCATATACATCCTTAGTCCTTATTATTGTCCCCATTATCATCCTCTTATATGCCCTTAGTCCTTGCATAGTCCTCATTATCATCCTCATTATAGTCCTCATTTACGTCCTTATTATCGTCCTCATTTACGTCCTTAGAATTTACATAAGTCCTTGCATCATCCTCATTATCGTCCTTATTATCATCCTCATTTATGTCATTAGAATTTGCATGTCCTTGCATCATCCTCATTATCATCCTCATAGAGCTCCCATATACGTCATCATAATCTTCACATAAGTCCTTATTTGTGTCCCATTGACCTCCTAGTTCATTTTAGTGTTGTTATAATCTTCATTTTAGTCCTTGTCTAGACTTCATATACGTCTATCTTAGTCCGTCATCATTTGCATAATCATCCTAGAAATTCATACCCCAAACGTACAAATCACAATCAGAGGATCAATCAAACTCAACCTCAACTCAAACAAGTTTGTCAAGTTTAACAAATCAAACATTGTCACATTCAGAGAAATGGAGAAAACATCTTACATGTTGTGATCCTAGGTCCAAACCAATAAAGAAAACATCATGGATTGGCATTATAAATTTTGTAGGGAAGGTGGAGAATTCATCCCTTCCAATCCTATACCATCTCCATCCATAGAAACCTTAGCTCAATAGATCAAGACTTTGCAACAACAAATGATAGACATGACTAGTCCTAACAACCATAGGGGGTGGTTAGAAACAATGATGAGAGAAGTGATGACCATGAGGGAATCAATAAAAGGCCAACCTTCTTCTTCTTGTGAGACCATTCAAACATGCCAACCTTCATTCTTCAACAAAATCATTCCTACCTCAGTCCAACCAACATTAGAGTCATGTAAACCTTCTTTTTCTTTCAACCAACTATATCAATTATACCAATCATATCAACCCAAAAATCAAACCCCTTTCAACCAAAATCAAACCCCATTCAACCAAAGTCCAAAACAAAATTCACACCAACCCAACATTCAAACCCCTTTCAACCAAAATAAAACCCCATTCAACCAAAGTCCAAAACAAAATTCACATCAACCCAACATTAAAAGTACCTCTTTCAACAAAAATCAAACCCCTTTCAACCAAAGTCCAAATCAAACTTCACACCAACCCAACATTCAAACCTCTTTCAACCAAAATCAAACCCCTTTCAACCAAAGTCCAAATAAAAATTCATTCAACCAAAAGCAAACCTGTTTCACCCAAAATCATACTCCTTTCAACCAAAATCAAATCCCTTTTAACCAAAGCCCAAATAAACCATATCTATCCACCATTTCATCATCCCTTGAAGTCACACAAGACCAATCCATGTCATCTCTATCCAATAACACAACCTCCCAAGGGCTATCCATCATACAAATCCAATCTAATTCAAGACATGATTCAGAGGATCTCATTCAAAATCCTTCCTCATTAGGCCAATATGTTGAAACATTCCAAAAATCTCCCATGCATATCCAAACTTCTTCCTCAGGTCAACAGGATGATCCAAAATCAAAAGAAATGAGTCCTGAAACAAATAAAGATCGACAACAAACACTTCTATCCTACCTAATTTTTGATCAAGATCCCACCGACCAAGAATCTTATGATGATCCCCTCACTCTTTTCTATTCCATTCATAATGATACCCTTCCATATTAAGAACAAAGTGTCCTTTCAAGTCCCGTCCAACATCTACCTCCTAAAACAAGACCAGGACATCTCTTCCATCCTTCCTAATCATCCTATTTCAAGTCAAGATGAAATAATTCCTTCACTTTCATGTCCTAAGCAATATCCCATTATTTTTCTAGATCTTGATCAAGATCCCTCCATCCCTTCATCTCTGTGTCATAATCCTCCATTTCTCCTATTGATCCCAATCCCTCTAGACAAGTTGTTCATGAACCCCTTATCAATGAAATCACCAATCCAAATCATACTACACAGAGAAACTTGTCAACAATTGTATGTGAGCCATTATCACATATTAATATGGTGATAGAAACAATCATGGCACCAGCTAATGAAATCAAAACCCAAATTGTTTCATCATCTTCTTCATGCACAAGCATAAAACCAGCTAATGAGATCGACACCTAGTTGGCTTCATCATACTCTTCAAGTGCATCAATAAAAACAGGCATAGCACCCTCTCATGTCACAACTTCGAAACCAAAATCAATTTGTCTCATACACCCACACTTGATAGATTGGGGTCAAGAAGACCTACCATAGTTGGATTGCTTTATAAGGCTATAGCTGAATTCATGGGTTCTAGAGCTAGATTTCCCTCTGATGATCCACAAAATCCAAAAACTAAGGAAATCAACATTGGAGATACTAAACATGTACACTTATTTGATTCCTTATATCCTATCCTATTGGAAAATACATCTTTATCTGACTCTTCAAACAAAGACCAATGAACTACCTACACAAAAATCCCTGACCCTATGAACAACATGCACCTTAAACGATATTATATCTAAGGGATGGGTTAGTTTAGGTTGTGCTTTCCGCATTGCATCTCATTTTTTTCAAAGCACTGCATCACATATAGTTTCTTTCCAAGCACATCATATTCATAGATTTCATGGCATATAATTTTCTGCATTTGCATATATCAGTATCAATAAAACAAGGCAACTCTCCAAGTTTATCATCTTTTTGCATTCAAGAGAAACAAGGGTCATCTCCTTTCTTAGATATTCAGACATGAAATATTTGAGGTCCTAAGGTCATTCGTTTTCAATATCACCTTGTGACGATGCTTTACTTATGGTTGGGTAGTGATTTCACTATTTGAGACATGTTAACCCAAAATATATCAATTGCTATATCTCAAACACATTAACAAAATCTATAATTTATTTGAGACACCTAGTTGATCATATGACTAGTGAAAAATCTAAAATTCTACTTTAGCGCCATTGTAATTGTCACACCCAAGTAGGTTTCATTACTTACAAGTAAAGGCAAGAAAATAAAAAATAAAAAGTGCTATGCCAAATATCCATCTCAAGGTAAAAGAGCAATGATATATAACTGAAATATCATGCATACAAAGTGCGACAAAAAGCTTGACTATGGGAACATTTGAGTAACTCCATCAGGGCTATGAATGTCAGCTGGCAATGGAGCAATATTTGAGAAATTACAGTCTATAACCTCATCGGATGTCTACAAGCTTGCTGGCAGTGAGGCTCTATTCGAGATGCTTTTGAAGTTAGAATAATCCATGTAGCTAGTCATATAGGATGATAAGGATCTTTAGTGAACACAAGAGTGGGAATTAACTCATTTTCACACACATGGACAAAAGAAGATCAAAGTTTCAAGAGCCAATGGGGAAGTCTTTCGTCTCTCCATTTGTAAATCCTAGTCACTCAGTGTGTTAATTTGGATGTTCCAATGGACCTTAAGGATCTATTAACCGCTTATCTATGAAATGTTTTGCACCTCCAATTCAATTGGTGTATTACAAAATGCTAAACAAACACAATCATCCTTGTTCGAATAGTAAATGCATCTTCATCATGCATATTGCATTAACATAGGTCATGTCAAAAATTCATTGTCTCCACATGCATTCTGCAGGTCATCATGTCCTATAGGTCTACACACTAGGGACATAACTAAAAAAATCCTAAAAAATGTAAAAAGTTCAAAAAAAATCTTAAAAATCATATAGTCCTGAAAAAATCCTAAAAATCATATAAAGTCTTGAAAACATCCAAAACCAACAGAAAACATAAATTCCAAAAACATTGAAAAGAAAAACATACCAAAAACATTCACATATAAAGTCCTGAAAAAATCAACCAAAAACATTCAAATATCAATCCACAAAATACAAAAACAATCGAAAATCAATAAAAAAAACTTGCAATAAAATGTCTCGCAAGAAACAAATACCCTAGCAGATATCCAACAAACACTTCGCACGAAGTTAACAAAGGATACGACTATCCAGTCAAACATCTGCAATCAACTTATCAAACTGTCTTGTCAATCGTATCATATACATATCAAGTGATCATTATCTTGTCTTAAACATAAGTGGATACACTCGAAATCAGACAAGTCAGTCTTAAACAGGGTCCACAACTTTCTGAGATCAACCATTATCAACCATCACATCAAACAACTAAGAATGAAGGTACAAGATTGATGTAGCTGCTAAATTTTATCCAGGTCAATCTTTATCTTTTATCATTTGACGACAGATTGTGTTCCTATGCTACTCAAGGATGTCCACAAGTGACTAGAGGAGTCGGGATGGGCATTATCTTTTTCTTTGTTTGTTGTTTGCGGTGTGGACCAATGAAGTTCTAGGGAAATAGTTCCAGTGGGTGTCTATGTTGGTATGTTCATTTGACAAATATCCTATGCAAAAGTCAAGGATAGTTATTCTTGTGACTATCCCACATACCTCGACCCCTAGTGTATTTCTTAGATTGGAGGGTTTAACTCCTTGTTTGCTACGTGTTTGTTTCTTCAATGAGATATCTTTACATCTTGGTTCCTTATACCCTGATGTGCTAAGCTCCATTGTTACATAATAAGGCTCAATGATGAATATATATTGCACAATAAATAATGACATAGGTTCATGAATCAATCATTCTCATTTCATCTCATTTTCTTATTGCTAGTTTCCTGATTCTTTTCTCATCATCTCTTTCTAAAACATTTTCTATCATCTAACATTATTCTATTTCATTCTAAGGTTCATTCTCTCATATTTTTTCTCAATACCATCTTCATATCACCTATCTCTATCTCTAATCAACTAACTATTCTTCTAGCTAACATTCTTCTTTTTTCAAGAGATCATTCATACCTTTAATGCACAAACAATCTCTCAAGAGGGCATCCTACCTCCATTACTAGGGCATACAGGGGTAGAATTTTTTCATTTTCTTTGAAACAACATCGTTCTGACTTTGTCTCAGAGGGGCAAACGTCGACACCTAAACATATCTCATTGATCATGTACTAATTACTCCTCTAATTGGTTAAATAATTATTTAATTATTTAATTAAGTTAATTAATATTATTCTTCTAAGTTCATAATTCTTCATAATCTTACTAATTATTATATTTTTCAATTCTATCATCGTTAATCACATAAACCATTTTCTAAGGTTAATTAAATGTTAATTATTTAATTAATTATGATTTTTAATCCTCAATTTAAATAATCTTTATTATTTCAATAAATTCATTTTCAATTTCTATCTCTATTCAATTAATAATTTAACCCTTTTCTAAATATTAATTAGATATTTATTATTTAATTAATTGTGATTTTAATTCTTTAATTTAAATAATCTTTATTATTTAATTAAATTCAATTTCTAAATAATTAAATAGTTTCTTTAAATTATTTAATTAACTAATTAATTCTTCTAATTTCTTCATATTTCTTCTAATTTCATTTAATTTCATTAATTCTAATTCATTCAAATTCATATTCTTCTTATTTCTTCTAATTTCAAATACATGTGCATGATTTCAAAAATCAAATTGAAAATCAAAGTCAAGTTTCAAATATATTCAAATAATAAATTGAATTTAAAATAAATTCAATATTTGAATTAAAATCTCATGCAAAGATTAAATTGAAAATCAAAGATAAAGTTCAAGCACATGCTAAATTAATTAATTCAATGAGTTAATTAATTAATTCAATTATCAATTCCTATTTCTATCTTTTAGTCAGCTTTTTCTAAATAAAGCTCTCAATCAGCTTTCAATCAGTTAACTATCTCCTCCTCTTTATATCCTCCAATCATTCTTTTTCATCTTTCAATCAGCTTTTTCTTAATCAGTTGACTCATTTAATCTATTCAATCTATTATGTTCCACCTCCAAATCAGCATGTGAGCTCACCTAAGTTCCACCTCTTGATCAATCTGTTCCACCTCTCAATCAATCTCATCCAATAATCTATAAATTGAGCATTCAATTCCTCACTATGACTTTGAATCATGAAATTTGAATCTTTGTGTCACTTGCAGGTTTCCAGCGTGATATCTGAGAGCCACCATACCACAAAGAAGAGAAGAGCAATGAAATCAATATGCAATCATGGGATAGGGAGTTTTTATTGATAGATTTTATACTCCTATTGTTTGATTGTGTTATTTCATTGAGTTTGTTTTAGAATTCTTTGATTAGATAGGGATTCATGATTTCCCTTGTTTCTAGTTGATTTGATGATGAATTATAGAATACACATAAATAACTTCTTCTTAGGTTCAATGGGGGAAGGGGAAAGAATCTTAAGCCATTCACCAAGGGGTAGGAAAGGGATCCAGGTTTGGGACATAAAGGAAATAATCTCTTCATTATCAGAAAGGGTAAGCTAGATAATCTTGGCTTGAGTGGTAGGAAGATTAGGTCCATTGGACCAAGAGTAAAAGTCAATAGGATTAGCATCAGAGCAGCAAAGGAGGGAGGGGGGAGGGAGGAGCAAGCAAATTGCAATACGAAGAAGGTTTTGAACTGCGAAGGGGGAATGCCAAATTTCCTCATGAAGTCCTACCAGGAGAGGAGTTTCCCTCTAGAAAATATATCACTAAAACATTTGATGCCCTTCTTGGCCCATGATTTATCCGAACAACCTTGCAAGAGGGCCAAATGCTTGTCTTTGTGAGTCAAATTCCACCATATAGATTTTTTCCCCCAATTGGTTCCCCCATCTTTAAGAATCCCATTGCCTATAATCAAGTGTCTTAACCATTCCCCATCTCTCCAAAGAGATTTGAAAATAATAGACCCTATTGGTTTGACAAGGAAGTTCCCAACCACCAAATCACAGAAGGGTAGTCCTCTCCAAGAAGGGGCTTTCTTGGGTATTGAGTTTACAATATTATTTTTGACTAAGATTTTCCAAGGTTCATCACCATAAATGGATTTTAAAATCCATTTGGAGGCCAAGGCAATATCCCTAAGCCCCCCTTTTGTCTTCTCATGATACACCAATTCCACTTGACAACATGTTTTTTCTTTCCTCCCTTTCCATCTAACCACAAGAATTCTCTGACAAGTTTTTGAACAAAGGAAAACTAATAATTGTTGAAGATCCAAGATGAGGAGTAGAATATATTGTATGAGGAGAGAATTTTCTGATAAATCTGAAATCTGCCTACCATAGTAAGATACTGAGTGCATTTTCTGAGTTTTTTTTAATCAATTTTCAATTTGACCTATTCCCACACCTCCTTTAAGTTGGGGTTAATGGAAAAGTGGATTCCTAAGTATCTGGCTTGATGTTCAGGTCCACCCCAAGAGATAGAGTAATTAGTGAACCATGTTGGAGCCTAGTGGTTCCAACTCAACATGATGGATTTAGGCAAGGATATTCTACTCTCAGAGGCCTTGCAAAATATGTCCAATTTATTCATAAGGGCACCCATATTTTGTTCTTCTAGGTCCACCAAATTGGTAGTATCATCTGCAAATTGGAAATTGAGAACATCATCCCCATTAGGAAGCTTGACCCATTTAACCTTATAAGAGTTAGAGTTATCTCTTAGAAGTTAGTGAAGAGCATCATAAGATATAACAAACAAGGCCAAAGCAAGGTGACAACCTTGCCTAATAGAGCAGGAAAGAGAGAAGTATTTTGATCTCTTTCCATTCACTTCCACACAAGCTCTCACATCCTTTAACAGAGTTTGGACCATTAGATAGAAGAAAGGAAGAAAGCCCAATCTCTCCAACATCATAAGAACAAATTTCCATTCAATCCTATCATAGGCCTTTTCAAAATCAATCAACAACATTGCACCATTATGCCTAGAAGTCTGGGCCTAGTGAAGAGATTCCCAACAAGTGATGAGATTTTCCAGAATGTATCTCCCTCTAATGAAGGTAGTTTGAGTTCTATTAATAATCTGAGGAAGGACCTTTTCAAGGATTTTGGAAAGAACTTTGCCCAGTATTTTATAGGACACATTCAGTAGTGTAATAGGCCTCCAATTTTTAATAAGGTTTTATTCTCCATCTTTAGGAATGAGTTTGATTCTTATCCCCTAGATTCCCTTGTCCAATGGCTGATGTAGAGGGAGTTGACTCTCACTTACTTGTAGCTACCTTGTCTTGGTATCTCCTCAAAGCTACACTAGAACAATCCAATGTTCCTACACCTTCACAACCTCCAAGGTTCTATAGGACTTACCCTCTTTGACCTTCCCAAGGTCCTTAGAATAGGATAAGAACTTTGTGTTTTGTGAGTTCCATGCTCTTGCTTAGGAGACCTTGTTTACTGACTCCCTTTCACACTCAACCTAAGAGTTAATCCCTCTACCACAGGATCTTCATTCCCCACACTAATCACACAAGGATGGATGATTTTTTATGGGTTCCCAACCCTACTCCTTCCTCAAAATCTTTGGTATTTACTGATTCCAAGTTTCACAAGCAAACTGCACTTTTAGGCCTACTAGGAAACCTAATTCTATCAACCCTGTCAATGAGGTATTCTCTGATTATCTGACAATATTCCTTAACAACCCTATAAAATCTTTGGCATTCCAGACACCCTTTTTGGATTTACATACAATATTCCAAAACCGGAGGTGGGTTCTATCATTAACATGTCTAACCCTTATAGGGATAACTAGGCCTAATTGCTCCTTCCTAGGCCTAAAAAGTAGGGATTTTCCTAATCACCTTCACTAGTCCTATTATTTGAGTGAACTATTGTTAATTTTAGGTCTGTACTACCATAAGGATTTCCAATCCAACCATCCTTCACCTCCAACCACTGGATTCACCCAATTAGGACCTATTACCCATGTTACCAAATGCTTGCCAACTCAACGTACCAAGCCTAGGGTATGGTGGCAAATCTATGGTTTAGCTTCCCATGTCTCAAAAATAAAAATAAAAAATAGAATACATTTCAACCTAACATTCCACAAGGTTTTAGAGTGGGTATCCACCATGGAATGTTAGGTTGGAGCCATTGAGCTCTCAAAACCCTGGTTTTTAGGACTTTTGAACCCGCCTGCAACAAAATGAAGATAATTTACAAAATACAACACTTAAATAATTCAAACAAAAAGAAAAATGAAGTTATGATACCAGTCTAGCAATCCATGTCCCTACTGGAGATTTTCAATCCATACAGGCTGTACAAACTTGCCAAGAACATGTAATAACTTGGAAAACACACAAAAATGGAGAAACCAAACTTGTCTACTTGCTTCAAATCTTCAACAACCAATTCTTGTCAGTCTTTCCAAGCCTTATACTGGCCTTGGAGTAGTTACACATTCTCATAACCAATTGTGACAACCAACTAGCCGTTGGTGTACAAGATTTGGTGAAAATGTTGCAAAGTTGCTATGAGCAAGTTTTGCAACTTTTGTAGACCCTTACTACCATCCCATCTGCTGAAGAAATCAAAAAAAGCTGTCTTTTCTTTTCAAGGGGATAAAGCTCTGAGCCCTGATGGCTTCCCTATTTTTTTCTTTCAAGAATTCTGGAATATTGTGGGGAAGGATACGGTTAATGTAGTTAAAGAATTTTTTGGATCCAGAAGAATTCTTAAGGAATTGAATTCCACTTTCACAGCCTTAATCCCCAAAGTTGCTGGGGCGGACTTTATGGGCAAATTTAGGCCTATTAGCTTATGCAACTCTTTCTATAAAATAATATCCAAAGTCTTGACTACTAGATTTTTGGCGGTGCTTCCCTTCATCATATCTGAAGAGCAAAAAGGCTTTGTTCTTGGTAGGCAGATTCTGGACTCAATCATTCTTGTTCATGAGAACATTCATTCCCTCAGTGCTGCAAAGAAAGAAGGTTTCTTGATAAAGCTGGATTTGGCAAAGGCTTATGATAGATTTGAATGGGATGTTCTATTTAAAATCATGGGGGCTTTTGGTTTTGATGATAAGATTATCAAAATAATCAGAGAACTAATCACTACTCCTATGTTCTCTATTTTGGTTAATGGATCTCCAACAAATTTTTTTAAAACTTCTAGAGGGCTAAGACAAGGAGACCCCATATCTCCTATCCTTTTTACCATTCTGGCTGAAAGTATGAGTAGAATGATTCATAAGTTGAAACAAAGCAAAACTATCAAAGGTCTTCAACCTTCCTCTGCCAATGTTTTTTGCACTCATCAACAATTTGTTGATGACACTATCATCATGGGATATTCTTCAGTCAAGGAGGCTGATGCCTTCAAAAAATCTCTCAATTCCTATGCCTTGGCAACTGGTCAGCAAGTTAATTGGGACAAATCAGCTATGTACTTTCTCAATACTCCAGTCATAAGACAACAGAAAATTGCCAATATTATTGGATGCAAAGTGGAATCGCTACCTTCCACCTACCTAGGTCTTCCTTTAGGGTTGGCACCCCCAAATTCCTTCTAGAATATGATCATTGATAAAATTAATAAGAGACTAGCAGGATGGAAAGGCTCAATATTATCTTAGGCTGGGAAAATGCAGCTCCTCCAAGCTACCCTTCAAAATCTCCTTGTTTATGCCCTCAGTCTATTTGGTATTCCGGCTAAAATTGCTTAAGCTGTGGAAAGAATTCAAAAGAGATTCTTATGGTCAGGAGTGGAAGAAAAGAAGAGAATACCTTTGATTGCCTAGGACAAGGTGTGCAGACCAAAGAACAAAGGAGGGTTGGGGATTAAAATTATAAAAACTTTTAACAAAGCCCTTCTTGCCAAGCAGTTATGGAGAGCCTATGACACTAAGAAAGACTGGAACCAAATTTGGTTTGACAAATACATTAAGAATCAAACTATCCAAGGAATCTTTAATTCTGAAGATTTCCCGGCTGGATCCTTCATCTGGAATAGTGTAACCAAATCTATAAAAGTTGCAAAAGCTAGAGCTGGTTGGGTCCTTGGAAAAGGTGATAGAATAAGGTTTTGGGAAGACCCTGGATGAAGAATGAAGCCCTATTTGATCAAAACAACAACCAAGTTATTGAAGAATGTAAAAGGAGGTTTGGGCTGATGGTTTGTGACTATTGGAAGGAGAATAAGTGGGTTAAACTTGAGGACATCCATCCTGGTTTTTCCTCTCTCCAAAAAGAGTTATTGTCCTTTTCCCCTAACAAAAACTATGATGATGTTTTCCTCTGGAAAAGTGATCCTAAAGGTGAATTCATAGCTGCTTCTGCCTATAAAAACACTTTCTCTCAAACCAGCAATCCCATCTGGAGCAAAGTCTGGAACAGCATCTTGATCCCTAAAGACAACATTTTCTTTTGGCTTGCTTCTCATAATAGTACCCTTACTCTTGATAATTTAATCCGAAGGGGCTTCAAATTCCCTAATAGATGTGAGCTCTGTCAGAAGGAGGGGGAATTAGTTGATCACCTATTTTTTCATTGTTCCTTCACAAGGGAAATCTGGTGTAAAATGTGGGAAAAATGGAAAATTAACTGGGTCATGAACAAAAGCATTAAGGATATCATATGCCAATGGAATTATCCTACCAAATGTCAAATCATTAAGAACCTGTGGTCTTTGACCCTCCCCATGATATGCTGGGGCATTTGGAAAGAAAGGAATAATAGGATATTTAGGGAAGATAAGTGTAATACTCAGGTAGTCTTTGAAAAAATATGCAGGGCTATAAAGGAGAACATCAACATCCCTCACAAGAATAATCAGCAATGGGCTATTATTGATATGAATGATATGGAAAAAGACATTCTTACTGAATGGAACCTAATTCATAAGGTCTGCAGATCGGACAACAAGAAGAAGAGAGATAACATTGTTTGGAGGTTTCCTAATTATGACTGGATAAAGGTTAATTTTGATGGGGCTGCTAAAGGGAACCCTGGAAAGGCTGGTGGAGGTGGAGTTATCAGAAATGCTCAAGGAATTTGTATTGTTGCTTTTGCTTCCCCTTTTGGAACCCAAAATAACCATGTGGCTGAAGCTATGGCCATGCTAAAGAGCCTCCAGTTAGCTCAAGAATTCAAATTTAAAAGAATATGGCTCGAAGGGGACTCTTTAAATATTATACAAGCCCTCAAAGGTATTAGTTCAGTTTCCTGGAATATTGCCAATATTATTAAAAATGCTAAAGCTATCCTAAATAACTATGTTAGCATTATTATAACCCACACATTTAGAGAGGGCAACAAGGTAGCGGATATCCTTGCCAATGAAGGGGTTAAATTGGAGAAGGGCATCAAATAAATAGGGGAAAATCACATCAAGTGGGACATTAAGGAACAATTATACTTTGATCACCTTAATGGATCAAGCTAATATCATGACTGAATTCTGGGGAACGAGTACTGATGACAGATTTTGGGGGCGGATGAACTGCCAGATGATGAGTGTTTCTCGGCATCATAACCAAGATCATATGTGTGTGAAAGGTAATTCTAATAATAGCCAGGTTCGTATGAACATGAGTAGCAATCTCAAAATTGTGAAAGACTCTTTACAAGGGGAAACCAAAAATTCAGAGCTTTACCCGCGGGCTGAGATTTGTAACAGAGGATATCATTACCTGGAAAGCAGAATGGGAGGCAACCTTAACAGGAAGGAACCTTTAGGTTGTGAGCACTGGAAGAGTGAAAGAAAGGTGTGGAGAAGGCTCCACAGACACAGTTTCACTGATTATATGGAGAATCTCCATGGTAGTAGAAACTCTGTGTCTCACGGGTTCGCTAAAAGCTGGAGCAATAATAGGGCTACCCTATTTGGGGAAATATGGCAAATCGATGAAAATTTGATCTCGGAGGTCATGGGACTCAAGATGGAGGGGACAAAATTCTATAGGGATAGAAAGTATGCTACTGAGGCCTTCAAAAATTTCCCAAAGATGGAGGACGAGAAGGGCAACCTGGCGAAGAAGGACAACATATCATACTTCACACCCCAATAGGTAAAACCTTTCTAGCAAAAAGTTCTTAGGGCTTTAATGGAATATTTAACTGTGGATGGCAGGTTTATGAAAATTTGCAACTATCATTTCACCATCCTAAACCACTTCCACCATGGGGCTAAAATATCTTTGCCCTTCTATTTAGCCTCTTCTCTAAATGAGACCCTGGCCGACCATGTTAAAAAGCCCAGCTCCTACCCTCTAGCGCACCAAGGACTCATTCTGCTCATTTATGAATATATTAAGGATAAGACTAGGGCTACTAAGGATGACCCTTTAATCATCAATGCTCAGATTTATGAGAAATGCATAGACTCTGATTCGATTGGGGAGCCCAGCACCCCTACCCATAAAAAAAGGAAGGTTGAAATCATGCAGGAAGAAAAGGATGTGCTTTTTGATGAAGAAGAGGGAAAGAATAAGGAAACTATCTCTGAAATGGAGATTAACAAGGAGGAGAATTATGGGGAAGGAGAGGAAGGGGGCAATTCTAAGAATCGTCAACCTAACCCTGAAGGCTCAGAAACTGAGAAAGAGGCTCTGAAGCCTAAGGAAGGTGAAAACCCTGATGTGGAGGAGATGGAACAGAGCAAGGATTCTGCGGATACCATTCTGGATACTGCCCGCAATTGCACCCTTGAATTCTTCAATTTTCAGAAGTGGGTGGTTGAAAACATTACCAGCATGCAAGGTAAACAAAGGGAGCTGGAAGTTAAGATCAACAAGTTGATCAACATGTCTGACTCTGGGAAACAGCATGAGGAAATAGAGAATAGTGAAGTGGAGGATGAAATGGAAATGGAAGACTAGCTGGAGAAAGATTTGATAAAAGGTGACCTGAAACATTTGGAGGATGTCATTAAGATAATGAAGGAACAGGTGGAGAAGGATAAGGACAATGTGAATGCTCGGATGGCTTGAAATGAGAAAGCCTTGAAAAGCCTTATGAACCACAGCCTCCGAGTTCTTAAATTCTCCTCCCAGAATATGAATGTGCTGGTGAATCATCTGGAAAAGAAAAACCAGGAGAAGAACCTGGTAGTTATTGAAGATGCTCCTACTTCTAGCCTAAGCCACCAGACCCCTAGGCGCAGAACTAGGTAGACTATGGCGAAGAAGGATATGAAGATGAAAGAAAGTCAGATTGCTCAGGAAAATACCGACTTGAAAGAAGCAGCCAAGGCAATGATACTCTTGGTGCAGAATGCAGAAGAAACCATGAAGAATTTCTATATTTATTTTTATGCTGGACTTGGGGCCAATTTCTTGATGGCCTTTTGCTGTCCTTTTCTCTGTTGCTAGTCTTTTTGCTGGTCTTATGCAGCTATTGTGTTTTGTTTCTTTCCTGAATATCTTTCGTATGTAATTGGGTTTCGGGTCCCTTAAAACCTGTTTTTAATTAATCAAAAACTTTTGCAACTTTTGCAATTTTTCCATTGGGTGAGCAACTTTGCTCAACCCCAAACTTGGTCACTTCCAAGTGAATCATATGACCTCAACAACCCCAAAATAAAACCAACAAACCTATATTAACCCAAAAATAACTTATCCTAGTAAGTGCTCTACTTGGCACCCTTAAGAGCTCACATGCCAACAATGGCCAAACAAAGACTCTTAGGGCCCTTACAATCATTTGAGCACACACTAAATGGCCTCTTGGCCTTAAGAAAAAACTAAGAATAGGATTCCAACATCCTAGAAACAAACTCAACAAAAATTGCTAAGTGCCCTTGCACCATACTCCTGGGGTAAGAAAAACTCAAGTCCGTTGAGTGGATAGGGCTTGAACAGTGGTTCCATGTTGTAGTATATCTCCTTCTGACATCCATGTAGCTTTAGATTCAGGGAGACATGTCCATTTAACCAGGTAGTCTCTATAGACTCCTTTCCTAGTCCTTTTGATAATCTTGGAATCTAGAATGCAATCCAATGTCACCGGTTGGCTTGGAAATAGGTCTTGTATCCAATCTACATCTTCATTAGCAGTAAGCTCTTCTTGGTTTGCGGTTGATTGAGTTCCTTTCTACTGAATCAAATCACATACATTAACGATTGGTGATATACCAAGTTTGGTGGTAGTTCCACCTCATAGGCATTGTTGCCATACTTATGCACAACCTTAAGAGGTCCAATCTTCTTCATGCATAGTTTGCTAGGCTGCCCCTAAGGGATTCTCTCTTTTCTCAGGTAGGCCATAACTAGATCACCTACCATGTAGTGTACTTCTCTCTTTGTTTTTTTGGCTTGTGTCTCGTATTTCTCATTATTTTGCTGCAATGTTTTCTTGACTTGTTCATTTATCTCCTTCATATTCTTTGCAAAGTTTTCACCTTGGGCACTCCTATGGTCCATGGAGTTGAGTTCCCTAAGTTCTAAGACACCTCTTGGATGACTTCCATATACAATCTCAAATGGACTCTAGCCTATGCTCCTTTTGACAGAGTTATTGTAGGTATACTCTGCTTGTCCCAATACTAGATCCCAAACTTGACCATGTTGTTTGGTGACACATCTTAGTAAATTACCCAAGGATCTATTAACTACTTCAGTTTGACCATCAGATTGTGGATGGTATGTAGATGAAAAAAAAAGGTTGGTACCAAGTTTCTTCCACAAGGTTCGCCAAAAGTGGCTCACAAATTTTGTATATCTATCACTCACAATGCTAAGAGGCAAACCATGGATCCTCACAATCTCCTTGAAGAACAACCCTTCTATGTACGAGGCATCATTAGTGCATTTTAAAGGCACAAAGTGTGCAATCTTTCTGAATTTGTCCATAATGACATAGATATTATCATATCCTCTTGGATTTCTAGGTAAACCAAGGACAAAGTCCATACTCACACACTCCCATGGCCTTGTTGGTATGGCAAGAGGCCGATATAACCCTGCATTGCTGGAGGTACCCTTAGCCCTTTGGAAAATAGCACATTGCTCCACAAATTTTCTAACATCTAACTGTAGTTTAGGCCAATGGTAGAACCTTCCAACCTGCTCTAAGGTCTTGTCAAGACCAAAATGTCCACCTAGGCTGCCTTGATGCTTCTCCTTGATGATATTGTCTCTCATGGAGCATTGTGGTATGCAAAGTAGGTTTCCTTTAAACAAAAAGCCTTCCTATAACATAAAATCGGAATAGGCAACATGACAAGCATTAGCAAACTTTGAGCAAATATCATATGCTTCACCAAAATCTGTCACCTTGGTAAAGATCTTTGAGGTTACTTAACCCCACACTTTGTAGATGCACTTCTTGAATGGTGAGAACCCTTCTACTTAATGCATCTACTACCTTATTGGTGACTCCTGTAGACATATAAAAATGACCATATTCCTAAATGAATATTTTATGTTCATTCCTCTATTCAATTAAATCCAATTCAATTAAATCACCCACATTCCTCTATTTAATTAAGTAAATTACTCAATTTATTTAGTTAAATTCACTAGAACCCCTTTTTACCATTTAATGGGATAAATCATTTTATTCAATTAAATCCCTTCTCTCCACTTTTAATTAAATTCACATTTAATTAAATAGTTTACCCCAAATTGAATAAATCTAATTTATTCAATTTCCCAATTTGCAACCAAATTGAAATAAATTAACTTTATTTCAATTAAATTCTTTTTTCCTCATCCACTTGCAAGATAAACAATGACAAACTTACTAATGAACTATGCAAGAACTTCATTCATGAGTCTCATGAAGGTGCTAGGTGCATTTGTGACCCCAAAGGCCATCACCAACCATTCATATAGCCCTTCTTTGTCTTAAAGGTTGTCTTCCATTCATCACCAGGTCTGATCCTAATTTGATGATAACCTAATTTCAAATCCACATTAGAAAAGTAGCAAGCTCCACCTAGGTATTCCATTAGATCCTCAATCATTGGCATTGGGAACTGATATCTAATTGTGATTTTTTTTATGAACCTTGAATCAGTGCACATTCTCCTCTTGCCATTTTTCTTAGGTGCCAAAATAGTAGGTATTGCACATGGACTTAAAATCTTCTTTATTAACCCTTTATCTAGTAATTCCTGCACATGCTTTGCTATTTCCTCATTTTGAGTAGGTGTCACTTTGTAAGAAGCCTTGTTTGGCAAATTTGAACCAAGTATGAGGTCTATATGATGGTTACCATCTCTCATAGGGTGTAAGGAATACAATATCTCATTGACAACTATGTCTTTGTACCAGTCTAGCAATTTCTGCACCTCTTGAGGTATCATCGGTTTGGTTTCAGTCTTTGTCTCTTCTTTGGGTTTCACTATGAGTGCACATCCTTGGTTCCCTTCATGCTTCAACAACTCCAAGAATTCTTTCCAACATGTCTTTCTTCACCCTGATCAATCAAGGGATCCTTTTGAAACTTTATACCCTCCTTGGTGATAATATAGGAATTCTTCTCCCCATCATGTATGTCTTAGACATCAAACTGCCAAGGGCATCCCAACAGCAAGTGGCATGCATCTATGGGAAATATGTCATATAACACTCTATCCTTGTAGTCTCCTATTTCAAAATCCACCCAAGTTTGCTAATCTACAAGCAAATGCTGACCCTTACTCAACCAAGACCCCATATAGGGGGTGGTATGTGGTAACCTTTTCAATTTTAGTTTGTCTACCATCTCAACTACTACAATGTTCTCAGTAGACCCTGAATCCACTATAAATTTACAAATCTTACCATGAAATCTACAAGTGGTTTTGAAAAGCATTTTCCTTTGTGTAGGTTCTTTGGACTATGGTACCTTCAACAAGGTCTTTCTTAGCATCGGATTCTCTTAATCTAGGACTAGTCCAACCTATTTGATTGACGAGGTAACACTTCAACAATCTTCTTCTTGCACCAACTGAGTTCTCCTTTCTCCCATGTGAGAGCTTGAAGTCTTTTCAAGACATTGGCTCATGGTATGCCCCACTTGGTGACAATGGTAGCATTTACCAGTGAAGATTGTGGTTCCTCTTCCCGAATTGCCAAATTTGCCTCTATAGTTATTTCTCCCTCTAGAGTTGCCTCTAAATTGTCCTCCTTTGTTAAAATTATCACCATTATTCTCTGATTGATTGCCTTCTTCATTCTTATTGGGGTTATAACCTCTTCCAAAGGTGCCTCTTCCTCTGAAACCTCTACCACCTCTACCCTTTTGGTTATCTTCAGCTTTCCTTATGATCTTATCTTCTGCTCTCAAGGCTAACTAAAAGAATTTATGGATTGTGTTAGGTGCTATCATGCTGATCTCATCTTGAATGTTTTGTCTAAGGCCATTTAAGTACCTTGCAACCTTCTCCACTTCTTTCTCTTTCTTCCTAGCCCTTAAGGTAGGTTTGTTGAACTCCTCAGTATAGGTACTCACATCCATTTCTCTTTGTTTCAAATTCTACAACTTCGTGTGCATTTGTACCTCATAATCTATAGGAAGGAATTGAGTTTTAATCTTGATCTTCATTCTCTCCCAAGAGATGATCTTCTTCCTCCATGTTTGATCTCTTTCCTCTTGCATCATGTTCCACCATACTAGGGTTGATCCCTTCAATCTTGTCTTGGCCAAGTTGACCCTCTTTTCTTCTACAACTTCTTTGTACTCAAAATGATAGTTCAAAGCTTCTATCCAATCCAATAACTCTTATCCATTTAGGCTTCCATTATAGATAGGTAAACCTTAAATTTTGTCTTTATTGAGTGAATTGAGGGCATCCAAGAAGATCTGTTGATCTTTGTCCAACTCCTTTTTTTCTATCACTCCTATCACATTTACATCTTCATCATCAGTTTCATCACCCCATTCAATGACTTTGCCCTTTCCTTTGTTGGTTTCTTGCACCTGAACTTTAGTAAGAATATATTCGACCAACTTCCTGATGGCCTCTTGGCTCATTGCCTTTGGTGGAATGCTACTAGATTTTGACTCTACCTCTAGGTCTGATATACACCACTTTGTTTAATCAATTAGCTCTGATACCAATCTGGTGTAGAGGGAGTTGACTCTCACCTACTTGTGACTACCTTATCTTGGTATCTCCTCAAAGCTACACTAGAACCATCCAATGGTCCTACACATTCACACCCTCCAAGGGCCTATGGGAGTTACCCTCTCTGACCCTGCCAAGGTCCTTAGACTAGGATAAGCACTTTTTTTTTTGTGAGTTCCATGCTCTCGCTTAGGAGACCTTGTTTAATGGCTCCCTTTCACACTCAACCTAAGAGCTCAACACCTCTACCATAGGATCTTCATTCCCAACACTACTCACACAAGTATGGATGATTTTGTATTGGTTCCCAACCCTACTCCTTCCTCAAAAGATTTGGTATTTACCGATTCCAAGTTTCACAAGCAAACTGCACTTTTAGGCCTAATAGGAGACCTAATTCTAGTAGCCCTATGAATGAGGTATTCTATGATTATCTAACAATACTCCTTAACAACCCTATAAAATATTTGGCATTCAAGACATCCATTTTGGATTTTCATACAATATCCCAAAATTGGAGGTGGGTTCTTTCGTTAACATGTCCAACTCTTATAGGGCTAACTAGGCCTAATTGCCTCTTCCTAGGTCTAAAAAGTAGGGATTTTATTAATCACCTTCACCAATCCTATTGTCTAAGTGAATGATTGTTAATTTTAGGTATATACTCACATAAGGATTTCCAATCCAACCATCCTTCACATCCATCCACGGGATTCACTCAATTAGGGCATGTTACCCATGTTACCTAATGCTTTCCAACTCAATGTGCCAAGCCTAGGGTATGGTGGAAAATCTATGGTTTAGCTTCCCTTGTCTCAAAACCGAAAAAGAAAACATAGAATACATTTCAACCTAACATTATACAAGGTTTTAGAGTGGATATCCACCATGGAATGTTAGGTTCGAGCCATTGAGCTCTCAAAACCCTGGTTTTTAGGACTTTTGAACCCACCTACAACAAAATGAAGACAATTTACAAACTAAAACACTTCAAGACTTCAAACCAAAAGAAAAATGAATTAAGACACTAGTCTAGCAATCCAGGTCCATGTTTGGTGATTTTCAATCCATACAGGTCGTACAAACTTACCAAGAATAGGTAATAACTCAGAAACACGCAAAAATGGAGAAACCAAACTTGTCTATTTGCTTTAAATATTCAACAACCAATTCTTATCGGTCTTTCCAAGCCTTATACTATCCTTGGAGTAGCTACACATTCTCACAACCAATTGTGACAACGAATGAGCTATTGGTGTACAAGATCTGGAGAAAATGTTGCAAAGTTGCTATGAGCAACTTTTACAACTTTTGCAATTTTTGCATTGGGTGAGAAAATTTGCACAACCCCAAACTTGGTCACTGCCAAGTGACTCATATAACCTCAACAACCCCAAAATAACACCAACTAGCCTATATTAACCCAAAAACAACTTATCCTAGTAAGTGCTCTACTTGGCACCCTTAAGAGCCCACATGCCAACATTGGCCAAACAAAGACTCTTAGGGCCCTTACTTTCATTTGAGCACACACTCAATGGCCTCTTGGCCTTATGACAAAAATAAGAATAGGATTCCAACATCCTAGAAACAAAATCAACAAAAATTTATAAGTGCCCTTGCACCAATGGCCTCTTGATATAATTGTATGTTGATCTAATCACATTCCTTCTTGTAGAATTCAATAGTCAACCCATCTAGCTTGGGGGCCTTGTTGTTGTTAAGAGATGAAATAACCATTTGAATTTCTTCAAGAGAATTTTTTATTCAACAAGTAGGCATCATCCTTCAAGACCTTTTTGGGAATAATTGATTGAATATTTTATCTTTCAACATTAAGCCCATAATCCTCTGAAGTGAACAAACCTTAGTAAAACTTGGAGAAGTCATTCAAAATATCCTCCTGATTAGATATTTCTATCCTCCCATCACTAATAGACTCAATATGTTCTCGTGCCTCCTTACTTTTGAGGAAGTGAAAGAAAAATTTGTAGCCCTTATCTCTGTGATCAACCCAATTTACTCTATCCCTCACCTTGGCCCCCTGAATTTTCTTATTCTGGATATCTCTCAAGCCATATTTAGTAACCCTTACCTTAACTACAGCTTCAACATCATCAGGATGTCTCTGTAAAAATTCTTATGCTGCCACAAGATCATTGTGCGGATCAAATTCCACTTTCCTTCTATCAATAACTTTCTTTTTACCCACTATTTGAAAGAGCACTTTCCAACTATCCACATTCTAGTTCCATCTATCAATAGCATTGTCAAAGCTAGGGTGCCAATAGTTGTATTGCCTGATAATATAGGTTGCAAACACCACTTCTTCATCCTTAATGAGCTCAGAGTTGAGAGAAAATACATAACTAGAATATTGAGGGGCAATGGAAGAGGACGGGAGATTAAGAGACACTGCTATTGGGTTGTGATTAGACAAGTTATATGGAATGGTTTTAACACTAACATTATTGTCTCCTTAAATCTCCTATCCAATCTAAAATAAATCCTCTTGTGACCCTGTTGTTAATTGCACCAGGTATACCAAATACCCCCATAATCTTTCTTTCTTTTGGCTAAATGATCTATTAAGTCATATTTATTAACCATTCTCATCCAAAATAATCTCATTAGGTTTCCACTCAAAATTTTTGCCTCCACTTTTATCTTGAGCATGTTCAATCATATTAAAGTCCCCTCCATATATCCAAGGGATATCCTCCCACAATGCAATACAGTCTCTGTGATCACTTGGGGCATAGATGGATGTAATACCAAAGATATCCCCCATGAAATTAAGTTTGATCCACACCGCCCTGTTACATGGAGAGCATCCCCATTGTTCAACATAGTTAGCTCATCTTTTGGAAAAAAGAATGGAAGCACCACCCTTCCCCTTAGCATGATTGGTGACATACTAGGCAGCATCTCTCCAAATAAATTTTTGATTAATGTTCAGGGAGAATTAGACTGCCTTGAGCTCTTGCAGCAGGAGGAAGTCAATATCATGTTTCATTTTGAGAAGCCTTTTGATAACATATTTCCTAGCAAGGGATTCCAATCCCCTCACATTTCAAGATACCAGGTTCAACATCATGGGAAACTATTAAGAATAAGTATCCATTGGGGCCCTGAATGCTTTATAACACTTAGGGAATTAAGCTTTGGAGGCCCCAAGAATAGGTTTCTTGTTAGTAGAGCCAAGAGGTTTACCTCTTTGTTTTTTAAGTCCAACAACATGCTCAACTCCTAGTGTGGAAGACTTGTTTTTCCTATGTTTCTCAATTTGTTTAGGGTTCTTAGCCATGGCTTTCTACATATCAATATTAGACATAGCATCCTCAATCAATTTCTGAATAGAGAAAGACCTATATGGTGCAATGGCCCATCTCTTCCAATCTTTATATCCAATAACACCATCACAGTTAGGGGGGGTAGCCCTGTCCTCCTTCTCCTTCCCAACAACAACACTCCTACCAGGGGTATGAGAGTTGTCTAGGGGGTCTGCATCTGAGTTCCTCCCTATATTTAGGGGGTACCTGAAGGGGGGAGCACTTGAGGGCTTAGATGCAATTAACACGTCTATAAGAGGAATATGCAGATCCTAAGCTTTCTTGATCTCAAAGAAAGCTTCATTCAAATCTTTATGATTAACATTAGGCTGAAGATTAGCTACTGAGTCTGCACCCAATTTGTCCCCCTCTTTAGGAGCCTTCTCAATACAATTATGGATAGAGACCTTGGCTCTAAAGGCCCCTCTCACATCCGAAGTAGAGGGGCTACTATTGGTTCCATTCGTTTCAACACTATTGAAGTTGTTATTAGAGAACATTTTTTCAATCCTATTTTTATCTGCAACAATACCCCTGATCTTCTGTAAAGCAAGTTGTTGCACATTCGGGGGGATGGGAAGGTCCCCTTCATCAAAAGGGATATCCAAAGAGAGAGGAGGAGGGGTAGGAAGTGGGGGAGGTGGGGAGGGAGCAAGAAGAGATCAAGGTGATAATAGCAAGAATAGGAGTGACACTGCAAGAAGTCAAACCAAACCCAGCAGGGGAGGTTGGACAAGGGCTAGAGACAATGGGAGGAGTAGCAGAACCAAAATCAATAGGGGTAATGTTCTTCTCAGAGGGGGGAGTGGGTTTCTTTCTTCCCAACAAAGAATAATTCCTTCTCAAATGACCTTCCATTTTACATAGAAATCAAGCATTGATGCTGCCCAAATACTTCACAAGGCAAGAGAAAGTTTCTGACTCTAATTCCACAACCAATTTACTGGGTAAGTCTTTACCTGGGTTAATGGCCACCAATATCCTCACATCTAAATGTGGAAAAAGAGTAGGAGAGTTGTCCATTTTGAGGACATCTCCAAGATTCTCTAATTCTTTGGGTAAAAAATGCCAAAAATAGGGAGGAACATCTTGCATAGATATCCATCTAGGGCATGAGATAGAAAAGACTTCATCTTTGTTGGCTTCCAAAGACCATCCCATGGCCCTAAGACAACATTTGCCCACATTCCAAAACTATTTTTGAATCACATCATCCTGGTGTTTGGGAAATTTAAAAAATATAATGAACAGGCCCCTCTGCACCATTCTACAAAAGGAGATAGCAAACCCTAGTTTCTTGACCCAAATACTTTGTATCCAATTATTAATATAGTTCCATGAGGGAAACAAATTCAAATCAAGAGCACCAAAGAAAATCACAGTAGACTTTAATCTATTGTTCTCATCAACTATCACCCGAGCCATATGTGAATTAGGTTTAACAGAAAGTTTAACAATGTCAAAACCCTTACCTCCTCCATGATTCTCTCTCTTGTTCAATGGTGTCTCATGCAAAATGAATGTTGTGTTGCTAGGCAAGCTAGGACAATCAACCAATGCCTCCTTAAATGATCTCTCACTTGCAGAGTCCCTTGAGTCACCAGGAGAAGATTGCACCATAAGCCATCACAAAAGAACAACTTAACCCTACCCAGCATAGGGGAAACCAATGTTGCATAGTACAAGGAGTGAATGTAGCCTTGAAGACTAGTCTGACCCTCGAGTCGAGTGACTACTCGCTTGAGCACAACTGGCATTCTCACACGAGGTAAGATGCTAGTTGCAGAGCACTCCTATGCCAATTCTCTCCTATTTATAATTATTTAATCTCTTACCTCCTCCATGATGCTCTCGCTCATTCAATGGTGTCCCCTACTAAATGAATGTTATGTTACTCGACAGGTTAGGATGGTCGACCAATGCCTCCTTAAACAATCTCTCACCCATAGAGTCCCTTGAGTCGCCAGGAGAAGATTATTCCATAAGCCAACATGAAAGAACAACTTAACCCTACCCAACATAGGGAAAATCAATGATGCCTAGTATAAGGAATGAATGTAGCCTTGAAGGCCAGTCCGACCCTCAAGCCGAGCGACTGCTCACTCGAGCGCAACTAGCCTTCTCACACAAGGGAAGACGCTAGTTGCAAAGTGCTCCTATGCCAATTCTCTCCTATTTATAATTATTTAATCCCTTTCTCCAAAACATTTAATTAAATAAATTTTAATTTATTAATTACCATGTGTGGGTGAAATAAATAAATTTTATTTATTTATTTATGAACCCACTTAACTCACTAACTCTCTAATATTTATCTACACTCAACTCTTCCACTTTCTAATTTCTCTCCCACTTATCACTTCCACTTGTTGATTGGTCCTCTCACTTAACTTTTCCTTTTTCTATTTTCTTTTCTACTTAACTCTTTATTTCCTCCACTTGCAAATGGTAGTTTTGTATTGAAAATAAATAGTTTCTCCATTTATTTTCAATTAACTCACCCTTTTCTCCACTTCTAAATGGCAATTTTGAGCATCATTCGATCATGACCCTTGATTTCTTGAAATCAAAATCAATATTAGCCATTGAGAAAAATATAAATCTTCCATTTAAACCAATTAAATCCTTGTTTGTCCTCACAACTAGAATGGCAACTAGGTAATAAAACACAATTCAGAGATTCAATATCCTTAAATAGCTAAATTTTCCTGTGGCAAAGGCTCATTTAGTTATCAACCAGGGACGTAAACTTGAAATTGGCCAGCATTGTATGTGCACCAAGTTCATATTGCAACCATTCTATATTACTACAGAAAAGTAAATTCTTCCTAAAGTAAACACACGAAATCTCAAATGAACTAATACTTAATCTTACAACTGGAAATTACTTTAAACAACTATTGTTAAATGATAATGTTCTAGTGGGCAGCAACAACTACTCTGTTGTTGTGGTTGTAGGAACAGACATAGAACTGGTTCCTAAGGCTGTAGGAATAGACAACTGTAGAAATAACTACTACAGAAGTATAAAACTAACTGGAATATACAAAGGATTACTCACCAAGTGGGCCCTCTTGAGTGAGTATCTCCAGAACTTCAAATTACAATTATCTAATCATTCAAAATCACATTGATCTCTTTATTTTATAAATAATACCAAAAGACTGTGTATTACAAAATATTATGGTTGTTCTCTCCTATCCCCGAGAGGAGAGATATCCCTTTATTTATAAAAAAATCTTATAACAAACTTCTAACTGATCGACCACATTCGTAAGGAATAGGTGAACATTATTTATTAACAAGAGAAGAAGAAGAAGTCAGCGTAGGACAATAGAATAGAATATGTCCTGCACCTGAGAAAATATAGCATGACTCGCCTCCTAGATCTAAGCTCCGTTAGGATCAGTTATAAATATTTTCATAAATCAGTCTGTTGAAGAACCAGTCAAGTGGTTTCGATCATTACTGCATTTCTTTGACTGGGTCTGCATTGTGGTTATATACTTGATGTTGCTTTAAACTGCCATTTGTTTTTACTTCACCTTTGCTAACCCTACATCATGATATTAATATGCACAAAAAACATGTGTATATACTAATACTAACATGATATAATGTAAACCATATTTATAATTGATTTGAGATATTTGCATAGATAGATCATTTAAAACCATTATATGACATCCTTGGGTATAAGTTAAACCAGTTTCAAAAACACTTAAAAGGTATCAACTTAGGAGAGTATTATAATACAAATGTCATCTAATCATAAGACCTAGGCAGGAGTATTATATCAAAAATCTATCAAAATACAACCATTATTTAGGCTCATCATCTCCCTCTAACCTAACTTCTTGTTGATCCTCTAGCAACAGGAAAATTTTGGATTCTAACATTGATTCAGAAATTGCCTAGAGTAACCTGCCCAGAACCGCCTGTAGATAAGCTCCTGTAGAATCCTTTCATTTTCTCCAATCTCTTCCACCTAGTATGTTTTGTTGCTTCACTGTATGGTGGGTCACTATCCCTGCATCCCATCAGTATCCATAGGAGGATTGGAGGCTAAAAACTAAGAGGCAGCCAATATCGTCACTTTGTTCTTCCCAAGTGCATATGCTTGGGTGCTCTGTTTAATGTTGCATGGAAATTTTTCTTAGAGTGTGGCTCATATTGCTTTAACTCATATGTTAGGGTATTCCAGTGCTAGACTATATGTCCTATTGCTACTTGTCCTTCCCTTGGAGCCATTTGTTCATATTCTTTATACACTTATTCCCTTAAGGGTAGGATTTCCTTTGCATAATCTGGCTCATATACAATCTTTTGCCAATCAAAGTAAAGTTGCCTAGGTTCCCTTGATTCAGCCCTTAAGGGCAATAAAAGCTCAATTTCTTCATTGTGATGCACTTGAAATGGCTCTCCCCTTGATATTTCATTCTGTATCCATGACATAAGATCTCTCAATTTGATATCTCCAATGTAAAGGAGAGGGTTCCAATCAACATCATTAGGAACAACATAGTTATGTACATAAAGTTCACAGAGTAGATTTTTTATTGTTGTAGGAGATGTTTGATAAGCACTATAGAATTCTTCTGGTGTTTGCAATGAGGGACTTAAATCCATGACAACCCTCATCATTTGGAAACCAATGTGATGTTCTCTTAAATATAGAGAGTAAACACGAGGAGGAGCTTGACATTGCATCAGTTGTGGTACCATGGTGGCTACTGTTTCCACCTTAGCTTTAAGCTGAGCTATTTCCTCATCCTTTTGTTCAATAACTTTCTTTTTCCAGTCAATTATCATTTGCATTTCTACCTTTTCCAATTCCAAATCCTCATAAAGAGAAAGTCCCACCGCATGACTAGTAAGGGAAGTAGGTGGCCTATGAATAGGTGCCCTAGGTTTCTTCTTTTCTACTTTGCTCCTTGCTTCAATAACCTGCTCTACAACATATGCTAAGTTGTCTAGTCTTTTGAAACCTACTTCTTTCAAAGGCTGCTCAATATTTTGGAGGTCCTCTTTTTCTCGAAGCCATAGTTCCTGCTCTTCCTCCATATTTTGTAGTTCTTCCTCTTCTTCATGTTCCCTTTGAGGTTCACTAGGTGGAGAAGGAGGGATATCATTGTGAAGTGGACTGTGTTGTTCTTGTTCCAGGGAGTCAATCGGGATGGTAATATTTGGGTTTGTTGATTGGTCTTGGCTTTTAAGCTTTTTACGGAGCCTACCACTACTTCTTTGAGATTTTCCTTTTTTGGCTGCAGGACTACTTCTTGTAGCCAACTCTTCAACCACTTCAATGATTACTGGAGGAACTGGTTTTACAAATTTTCTTTTCTTGGCCGCAGGAGGGGTTAAATTCTCACTTTTACTTTTCTCTTCCTTATATTCTATGTCAACTTGTTTTTCTTTTCCCTTTTCCTTCAGCCCTAGTTTTTCTTAGACTTTGAGAAGGAACCCCTATTGTAGCTTCTTCTTGTAAGGGTTCCTCTGCTGTAGGGATATTTTGTTCTAATGATATCATAGAGGATAAGGGTTGAAGAGGGGAACCAGGTTTTTCAAGGTTTTCTTGTTCCTGAGATGGAAGTGGCTCCTCTATAACCATGTTCTCTATCCTAAACATTCTAGTTTCAACAAATTCATTCCAAAGCATTGGAGCGACATCTCTCAAAGATTTTTCAACTAATAGCTTCTTTAGGCAATGATGAGAAACAAAGTGAGGCCTACCTTTCTGGGTCTCTATTGCACTTATGGAAAGAAGGTTGTACAATAGGCTTGGAACATTCATCCTTCTTCCATGGCGTAGATGACTTAGGAGCTTGAAGTGATGAGAATGCAGGCACGAGAACCTTCCTTCACGAGTTAAATACTTTAAAACATACAATGCTACTACTTTCCATTCAGGCAGAAGGGATTCTCGCCTAGTTCCTTGTCTATCTACTACTAATGGGGGGTCTCCTAGACATGTAAATTTTGCTCTTGCACTGCGTGCATCCTTGGATTCTGAGTACTTCTCCCCATCTATTGGTAAACTAGTTACCTCTGCAATCCATTCCTCTGTAACCACCACTCTCAAACATTTTACTCGAGCTTCTCCATTTGAAAGTGTGTGGGTAAATTCCCTCGCAATTTCTTCATTAAAATTTGTTAGCTTCAAAAAATAATCCAGCCATCCACTGTTATGGAATATTGGTTCACAATCTTGGTCTTGAAGAAGAACTTCATGGACTATTGGTTCATGTCGAATGGGTGGACCACCCATTGCAGTGATAACACTTTCAACTCTATAATGGCATAAATCTGCACAGTTTTTGTACTAAGTTCTGCACTATAATATACTCAATGTGCCTATACTTAGTCAGAACCTAGCTACAATCTAAAAAAAAACTCTAAGCAAATAGACAAGCAGAATACAAGATATCACCTCAAACTAGAAATTTGAAAAATAAAACGCAATCCGAGAGGACATCAAAATTATCTGCTAGAGTAATTATTAGTGTACTTCCCCCCCAACCTAAGGTTTGACAGGTGTCCACACATGCGGAGGAAGACCGAAAAAGGGCAGTATGAAAAATATCATATTTATAGTTAATATGGTTTAATTATATACATGCAAGAAAAATAAATACACATGAGCTTACCTGACATCACACGAGAATGACTGCAGCTTGAAGATATTGAGCCACAATGCATGAAAAACGATGTAGAAATGGATGGAGTGAAAGGAAATAAATGAGTGAATATGAAATGGAATATTTATTAATGCAGAAAAGTACTCCCGCCAGATGTGGAAGTATTTATTATGATCATGTGGCAAAGATATTAATATGGAGTGGTGACAACAAAGCAGTTAGCAGTTGTTGTAGGAATCTCGACATGCTTGGCAGTGAAAAATTGTCATAGAAAGTCATCTTTGCTCAGAGGTTTATGGTATAAGCACAGCCAATGATTGTTGACTAACAATTTAAACTTAATAGGATCTATTGTAGATAATTTGATAGCACCATTAGAAAATGTTTCAACTATCTCATAAGGTCCTAACCATTGTGTCTGTAATTTTCCCAAATTATCTTTATAGTTGGAATCATAGAGAAGAGCCCAATCACCTGGCTTGAATGATTTATCTTTGATATAACGATCATGCCACTTCATGCGTTGGTTTTGAACAGATTTGGTATGTTGCAGGGTGGACTTCCTTATCTCATCTAAAGCATTAAGCTACAGGAGTCTTTCTTCTTGTGCTACAGAAAGAGTCATATCTATAGAAAGAGTTGTTCTCAAAGTTTTATGTGCAAACTCTACAGGCATCATTTCTTTTGTCCCATATACCATTTCAAATGGTGTAAACCTTATTGTAGTTTTCCAGGTGGTTTGATAAGCCCATACAACTTCAAATAATCTTCTAGACCAATCTTTTATGTTGATTGTTACTATTTTGGTCAATATTGATTCAAGCTCCCTGTTAGTAATCTTTGCTTGTCCATTAGCCTATGGATAATAAGGAGTGGATTTCCTATGTCTGACATTGTATTCATTAACTAGGGCTATGATCAAAGTGGAAGTGAACTCTGCCCCTTGATTTGTTACTATTTCTCTAGGAACTCCATACCGAGTGAAGATTTCTTCATATAAAAATTTTGCTACCTTATTATCTCTGGCATGCTTGAAGGCTTTGACTTCTACCAATTTAGTAACATAGTCAGTACAAACAAGAATGTAGGAGCAACCATTTGATGGTGGATCGATTGGCCCAACAAAGTCTAGGCCCCATTTGTCAAATGGTATAACAACCACCTAAGGGTGTAGAGGCTATTCATCAGACTGAGTTGGTCTTCCCATTCTTTGACATCTGTCACATTTCCTGGTGTATTTAAATGCATCCTTATGCAAGGTTGGCCAATAGTGTTGGTATTATGGACGTGTTGCATTAGTTTTGTCATTGATGTCAACACTTATCCTTCTTGAGATTTATGGTTATGTTAAACCGACACATTGTTGTTCACCGACATGTTCAGTGACTTATGCACAGTCACTGGTATATTGTTCACCGGCACTGAGGATGACTTGTTACCATCTGGAGATCACTTGGTTATTTCGAAGACATGGTTTGGACATGGTTTGGATACTTGGTTTTTGTATTTTGGTTATTGGTCTAATCGGGTTGACATAATTATAGTTACCGGCAAATTGGTCTAGTTTATAGACCGGTATGCATTATCTATTCCAGATCAGCACGTCATGTTATGGAGATGCTTTATTGATTGGACATTGTTGTAGATGTATTGATCCATCATGATACATCACATCTAGACTTATTTGTAATTGATTTTATTGTAATATTCTTAGTAAGTCGGCCTACACATTTGGTCTTAGGTTTTGGTATATATGTAAGATCTCATTTGTGAGATAACATAAGAGAATGTAACAATACATGGTATATGGTATTATAACATGGTATAATATTGAAGATCATATGAGCAGACCATAGAGAAGGTTCAAGAAAGGTTTGGAGGTGATTATCAGATCTTTAGCGGTATTGAATCCAGCATTGGAGATGCTACTTTGAGCAGTACATTATCATTGGATCTAACCATCCAATTGTAGTTAGTGTGACTCCTATTTTGTGATTGAGCAATGAGCTTTAGGCGGTTGGCCTTTTAGAATGTGCAAACCCCATTTGTATACACATACTATCTGCATTAGTATCATATGATTGTGGGTAAGGTTTCCCACCATGGTTTTTCCCCTTACAGGGTTTCCACGTACAAATCTTTGTGTTATGAGTTGTGGATGTTGTTGTTGGCATTATGTGAATCGGTATGAGGACATAATGACATTGTATGTTGTCATTGATGTCAATATGTTGAAGAAGTGAGAACCGGCATATGAGAGAACCAGTAGAACACTGTGAATCGGCATTTGTGCCAAAGTAAAGCGGTGTGTTTGTTCATGATGAACCGGCTCATGGAAGTATTGTATGACTACCGGTTGGTAGTCTCAACTTCAGGGTTTCCGGTTTAAGTACTTCAAGCTTGTGTGGCTCAACCGGTGACTTTGTGTGATGAGTTAGCATGGTAACAAAGAATAGATCGTGTTGCCACGTAAGCCTTGTGTGTGTGAAGGATCTTGCATGAAGGAGATTGTTCCTATCTACCTCGAGAATGTGAGAAGTCTATAAAACAATGATAACGTGTGATGGGTTATCAGCTGCCATAAAATCGGTGGAAATGGATGATGGAGAATATCTTGAGATTGGATCAAGAACTGCTTAATGCAGTGTGCTCAATGGTCAAGATTGAACCATTTGAATTCCTTAACCTAACAGGTTTAGGGTTTAGGGTTTATGCTACCGACCTATCTGTTTTCCTATAAGGTTGATGTTGTGTCTCTTTCTGAGGTTGTTGGCAAAAGTTGTGTGTGTGTATCCAAGAGAAGGGATACGTGATTCTTGCTAGACCCAAAGGAGAGAAGTGATACCTACAGAGTGTAAGTGCAGAAGGTGAAGAGGAGCTTGATCAGATCTGCATTGGCATTGAGTGTTGTTACCAGATTATTGTAATACCTATTGATCTCTAACCACCTCAACAGTTGGAAAATCCCTTAACAGGGTAGCCTTAACAGGCTTGCTATAAATCCTTTAACAGGGTAATTCAAAGCTATTGAGTTCAAAATCCTTTAGCTATTGAGCTCTTGAAATCCTCTAACAAGGTAACCTTTAACAGGGTTTAACCCTTAACCGGGTATTCTAGCCATCCCTTAACTGGGTGATCCCTAACAGGATCGGTTCCTAGTAGAACCTATTGTAGTGTCTCTAATTGGACAAGGCTCCTAACAGAGCGGACTTCTAAAGAGTTAAAAAATATCTTGTGGGTATTCATCCCCACCGTGGTTTTTCCCAGTTGGGTTTCCACGTGAAAAATGTGTGTGTCATGTGTGATGCTTTTATCTTGTGATGCTTTCCTATTGTCTATCAAGCATATGATGGTTCTGTGTTTTATGTTTGTCAATAAAACATGTTGAACTAGCTATTATTATGATCTGATGATAGATTACTTGTTTATGCATAAGGGTGAAATGGTAGTGTAGTCTTGAGTTGAGTGAAAAGCTAAGTGAGTAACCAATTAATGCTTGTCTCAGTCATTCTTAGCTTTACCGGTTGCATTTTGTTTCAAACCAGTGTCACTGTTTGCCAGTCATTTGAAGTGTCTGTTGTCAAACCGGTTTAGGACTGTATTTTTGTCTATATTGATTCACCCACCCCCCCCTCTCAGTACCAAGTTAGTTCTATCCATTCATCATTGAGTTATCAATTGGTATTAGAGTGTCCTCTAGGTCCTCTATGCTATAAGCTTAACTGCTTGAGGTAAAGATCCCAGTCTAATGATGAAGAGGGAAGGTCCAAAGTTTGATAGAGAAAATTTCAGTATATAGAAAGACAGAATGAAGATATACGTCAGAAGCATGGGTGCTCAACACTGGAGCTATGTTGAGACTACTTATGTTGCTCCTACTGGTACCCTTACTGATGACCAAAAGAGAGAGAGATGCGGGAGAATGGGCAAGTCATGGAAGCCCTAATTAGTAGTTTATCTGACATTGAGTTTATTGATGTTCAGGATAAGGTAAATCCCAAAGAGGTATGGGATGCTCTTGAAAATATCTATGGCAGTGATGAGCATGTAAAACAGGCTAAGGAAGAAAGCCTTAGAGGGAAGTTTGAAGATGTGCAGATGGTTGAAGGTGAGACCATTCAACAGTATGGAATAAGAATCAAAATAGTTGTTGGAGATATCAAGATTGCAGGTGGTAAAATAGAAGATTCCTCTATGGTAAGCAAAGTCCTGAGATCCCTATTGCCAGTCTATGCAATAAGGGTTGCTTCTATTCAAGAGCTAAGATCAATAGACAAGACTAAGGTATCCCTAGACTCCATCATTGCAAAGTTGACAGCCTATGAGCTAAATATTTTCGATGGCAGTGTTCAAAAGACTAAATCAGCTTTTAAAGCTTCTGCAGTACCATCCAGAAAAGGAAAAGAAGCTAGCACTAGTGGTGAACCAAGACAGGGCAGAGAAATGGATGATGAGGAGATTCTGATGGCATTTGAAGCTCTCCTTTCCAAGAAACTTCCTAAAGGAACTGGCAAATATAGAGGTAAGCTATCTTTGAAATTCTTTTCTTGTAATCAGATAGGACATATTGTTGTAAACTATCCTAATGGTGACAACAAGGACAAACCGGAAAGGTTCAAGAAATTCAAAGGAGGAAACCGGAGAAACTATTTTGTGGTAGTTGATGAAGGTGTCACAGATGAAGAATCAGAGGATGAAGAAAATGAAGATATTGTGTTTGTTGATGTCAAGGAAGATGTGTCAGACAAGAAGGCTCTTGTCTCTTGATTTGATAATTCCAATGAGTGGATCATTGACAGTGGCTGTTCTCACCATATGACTAGTGACCGGAGCAAGTTTCTATCTTTGGAGGAGTATGATGGTGGTGTGGTTCACTTTGGCAATGATGCACCATGCATGGTCAAAGGCAGAGGGTCCATCTCTCTGAATGGAAAGAGTAGTGCTAACAATGTGTATTGGGTTGATGGTCTTAGACACAACCTTCTGAGTGTTGCCCAGCTGAATGACAGTGGCCTCACTCTGGAATTCAAGAATGGAGTTTGCAGAATCAAAGGAAAGAATGGTGAATTGGTGGCCACCGGCATGTAGACCAAAGGTAACCTATTTTAGATGAATGCAAATATAAGTACATGTCTTATGGCTAAATTTGATGATAGCTGGATATGGCATAGGAGACTCTGTCATGTAAACTTTGATAACATTGTGAAGGCTAGTAAGATCAAGGCAGTTAGAGGGTTGTCAGTGCTAAGCAAACCAGATAATACCTTGTGCAGAGAGTTTCAATTGGGGAAAATGTCTTCCTCAACCTTTAAAGGTAAATCTTTCACTGCTAACAACTTGCTTGACCTTGGGCATACTGATTTGTGTGGTCCTATGAAAACTAGAAGTGTGTAGGGTGATAGGTACTTCATGATTCTCACTGATGACTGCTCAAGAATGATGTGGGTCACATTCTTGAAAGACAAGTCTGAAGCCTTTGTAAAGTTCAAATCTTTCAGAGCATCAGTGGAGAAGAAAAGTGGTAAAAGGATCAAGTGCCTGAGAACTGATCAAGGAGGGGAATTCACTTCCGGTGAATTCAACAAGTACTGTGAAGAACATGGCATCAAGAGGCAATTGTCTGCCCCCCAGACTCCACAACAGAATGGCCTAGCAGAGAGGAATAACCGGATTGTGGTTGAAGCAGCTAGAACCATGTTGATTCAAGGAAAGGTAGCTCACACCTTTTGGAGAGAAGCGATGAGCACTGCAGTCTACACAATGAACTGGGTACTCATCAAGAAAGGTAAGGATAAAACTCCTTATGAATATTAGACAAGTAAGACACCTGTGGTTAGCTACTTTAGATTGTTTGGTAGCAAATGTTACATCAAGAGGAGTGAACACCAGAGCAAATTTGATGTGAAATGTGATGAGGGAATATTCCTAGGATATTCCACCAAGAGCAAATCTCTCAAGTGTTTCAATAATAGGACTCAGAGAATTATGGAAAGAATCAATGTAAGAGTCGATGAAACCTCTGAGAAAACTGAGGAAACCGACAATGAGCAAGCGGTAAATGAACTGGTTGCAACCATCTGGGAATCGGTTAACAGCCAACTGAGTACCAGTAACAATGTTCCTACACCGGCAAATGTAGATGTTGATACTGGTGGAGATGAGGATGAAGAAGAAAAGCAAGAGGAATCTATCAAGACCATTCCTCGGTATGTCAAGTTGAATCATGATCCTAAGCAGATCATAGGAGATAAGGATGCAAGAATCCTTACAAGAAGAAAGGTTAGAGAAAACTCATGTATGATCTCTAAATTTGAGCCTAAATCATTCAAAGAGGCACATAAGGATGAAGACTAGATCAAGGCAATGGAAGAGGAACTTGACCAGATAGAGAAAAATGGTACATGGTCTTTGGTACCCAGACCGGAGCACAAAAATGTCATTGGTACTAAATGGGTTTTCAGAAATAAGTTGAATGAGGATGGCATAGTGATTAGGAACAAAGATAGATTAGTGTGCAAAGGATATGCTCAAGAAGAAGGAGAAGAGTATGGTGAAACCTTTGCTCCCGTAGCCAGATTGGAAGGAGTCTGTATGCTTCTTGCATATGCATCTTTTAAAGGTTTCAAAGTATATCAGATGGATGTAAAATCTGCATTCCTAAATGGTGTACTTGAAGAGGAGGTGTATATTGAGCAACCAGATGGGTTTGCCCTATCTGAAGACAGTAACATGGTATGTAGGCTACATAAAGCCTTATATGGACTAAAACAGGCACCTAGAGCATGGTATGCATGTCTGCATTCCCATCTTGTGAAAATTGGATTTGAGAGAACAAGTGAAGATAGTAATATCTACTTGAAGTTTGAAGGAGATCAGATCCTGATCTGTGAGGTATTTGTTGATGACATTATCTTTGGTGGAGATGACAAGATGAGTCATGAGTTTGCAGATGAGATGAAGAAAGAATTTGAAATGTCACTCATAGGGAAGATTAAATTCTTCATTGGACTGCAAATCCAGCAGATGAAGGATGGAATCTTTATCACTCAGTCCAAGTATGTCAAAGAGGTGTTGAAGACCTTTGGCATGGAAGATAGCAAACTGGTTGGTACTCCGATGGTGACCGGTTGTAAACTATCTAAAGAAGATGACTCAGAATTGGTTGATGAGAAGGAATAACGATCAATGATTGGTAAATTGCATTATGTAGTGCATAGCAGACCAGATATTGCACATGCAGTTGGCATTACTGCAAGATTCCAGAAAAGCCCAAGAGATTCTCACTTGGTTGCAGTCAAGTGGATTCTTAGGTATCTGAAGGGAACTGTTGACTATGGAGTATGGTATCCTTATAGCAAGGATTTCAACTAGAAAGTATACACAGATGCTGATTGGGAAAGCAATGTAGATGACCAAAAAAGCACAATCGGTGGTACATTCTTTCTTGGTGGTAGACTGGTCTCATGGATGAGTAAGAAGCAAAGTTGTATCTCTCATTCTACAGCCGAAGCAGAGTATGTTGCAGCTTTCATGAACTGCACTCAGACAATTTGGATTAAGCATGTATTAAATGGCTTCAAAGTTCTTGTATCTGAACTGGTAAGTATATTTTGTGACAATACTAGTGCAATTATTATCTCCAAGAATCCGGTTTTACATTCTAGAACCAAGCACTTTGAGTTTAAGTATCATTTCTTGAGGGAAAAGGTTCAGAACAAAGAGATTGCACTGGAACATGTTTCCAGTCAGGAGCAGTTAGCAGACATATTCACCAAGCCTCTCCCAAAGGCTACATTTATGCACTTAAGAGGTGAATTAGGGGTGTTGCCCCTTCAGGAGGTAAACTAAAGGTATATGCTCCACATCAGTCAGGTATTGCATAGTCAAATTTTTCTTCAGGATTGATGTGTTGAAGGATGCTACTCCTCAGGGAGAGCAGCATAATGGAACAGGGAAGCTTGTGCCTCCACTTTGGCATTGTTGTCAAAGGGGGAGAAGATGTGAAGTGGAGAAGATATCTTTGTTTATTACCATCAATGCCAAAGGGGGAGATTGTTGGCATTATGTGAATCGGTATGAGGACATAATGACATTGTATGTTGTCATTGATGTCAATATGTTGAAGAAGTGAGAACCGGTAGAACACTGTGAACCGGCATTTGTGCCAAAGTGAAGTGGTGTGTTTGTTCATGATGAACCGACATATAGTTATGTGAACCTACTCATGGAAGTATTGTATGACTACCGGTTGGTAGTCTCAACTTCAGGGTTTCCGGTTTAAGTACTTCAAGCCTATGTGGCTCAACTAGTGACTTTGTGTGATGAGTTAGCATGGTAACCAAGAACATATCGTGTTGCCACATAAGCCTTGTGTGCATGAAGGATCTTGCATGAAGGAGATTGTTCCTCTCTACCTTGGAAATGTGAGAATTTTGTAAAAAGGTGATAACATGTGATGGGTTATCAGCCACCATAAAATCAGAGGAAATGGATGATGGAGAATGTCTTGAGATTGGATCAAGAACTGCTGCATTTAATGCAATGTGCTCAACGGTCAAGATTGAACCGTTTGAATTCCTTAACCTAACAGGTTTAGGGTTTAGGGTTTATGCTACCGACCTATCTGTTTTCCTATAAGGTCTATGTTGTGTCTCTTTCTGAGGTTGTTGGCAAAAGTTGTGTGTGTGTATCCAAGAGAAGGGATACGTGATTCTTGCCAAACCTAAAGGAGAGAAGTGATACCTACAGAGTGTAAGTGCAGAAGGTGAAGAGGAGCTCGAGCGGATCTACATTGGCATTGAGTGCTGTTACCAAATCATTGTAATACCTATTGATCTCTAACCACCTCAATAGTTGGAAAATACCTTAACAGGGTAGCCTTAACTGGCTTGTTGTAAATCCTTTAATAGGGTAATTCAAAGCTATTGAATTTGAAATCCTTTAGCTATTGAGTTCTTGAAATCCTCTAACAAGGTAACCTTTAACAGGGTTTAACCCTTAACCAGGTATTCTAGCCATCCCTTAACCGGGTGATCCCTAACAGGATCGGTTCCTAGCAGAACCTATTGTAATGTCTCTAACCGGACAAGGCTCCTAACAGAGCAGACTTCTAAAGAGTTCAAAAATAGCTTCTGGGTATTCATCCCCACCATATTTTTCCTAGTTGGGTTTCCACGTGAAAAATATGTGTGTCATGTGTGATGCTTTCCTATTGTCTATCAAGCATATGATGGTTCTATGTTTTATGCCTGTCAATAAAACTTGTTGAACTAGTTGTTATTATGATCTGATGATAGATTACCTGTTTATGCATAAGGGTGAAATGGTAGTGTAGTCTTGAGTTGAGTGAAAAGCTAAGTGAGTAATCGGTTAATGCTTGTCTCAGTCATTCTTAGCTTTACCGGTTGCACTCTGTTTCAAACTGGTGTCACTATTTGCCAGTCATTTGAAGTGTCTATTGTCAAACCGGTTTAGGACTATACTTTTGTCTGTACTGACTCACCCCCCCCTCTCAGTACCAGGTTAGTACCATCTATTTATCATTTAGTTATCAGTTGTTTCTGTTTATGTTTCATGCATTAAGTTTCATTGGTATTGATATTAACTGTTAATCTGTTAACCAGAATTAAGTTTGGTTTACTGGTATTAGGTATCAAGTTTGATTAAGTTATATTTGGGTTGAAATTCATAGTCAATTGATTCACCCCCTCCACCCCCCCCCCCCCCCCTCTCAAATGTCTCCCGAGTCCTAACAATTGGTATCAAAGCTAAGTCCTCTTTTTGCAGAAGTCTAATAGCTTGAGGAGATTCTATGGCAACAAACTTTTTCAGGAAGGACAATCCGAAACTTGATGGAACTAACTATGGTATATGGAAGATTAGAATAGAGACACATTTGAATTGCATTGGAAGAGACATATGGGAAGTTACAAAGAATGACTATTTTGGTCCTACACTGAATCAACCTAATTCACCAACATTGGGTAAGGATCAAGAGAATGATTGCAAAGCAAGAGAAGCACTTTTGAGCACATTGTCAGATCAACAAATCATGGGATTATCAAACCAATTACTGCTAAACCTATTTGGAATAAATTGGAGACATTAAATGAAGGAGATACCACTATCAAAATTGCAAAACTGGAATGCTTCTAGGTCAGGTATAAAAATTTGAAAATGGAAGAAGATGAAAGAATTTTTTCTTTTATGGAAAGGGTTAATGAAATTGTTTTGGGAATACAATGTTGTGGAGGATCTTTAAGTGAAGATGAAATTGTTTCTAAATTTTTAAGAGCTTTGTCACTGGCATATAAAATTAAAGTGACTACTATTAATGAGTTGAGAACGATGCCTAAAACATCAGTATCTAGAGACAACTTGGTTGGAAAACTTTCAGCATTTGAGCTTGAGGAATTTGGTCTTGTTGCTATAATTAAGAAAGATTTGGCCTTCAAAGCATCATCATCTGGAGCATCATCATCATCTGACAAATTTGATTGGAAAGAACTTTATGCAAGAGAACTTGAAGATATCAGGAGAGAAAATGAAGAACTGGAAGAGCTTGAAGCACTATTTGCAAGGAAAATGCCTAAAGGTCCTAATGGAAGTAAGTATGAAGGTAAATCACCATTTAAATATTTTAACTGCAATAAAGTTGGTCATATGGCATCTAGATGTCCTAATAGACATGCAAGATTGAGAGAAGAAGCTAAAAGGACATACAAGCCTAACCTTGAATATCAGAGATACAAATTTAAGAAGAACAGAGATAAATCATGTTACTATGTTGATGAAGGAGTTACTGATGATTCTGATGAAGAACCGGTAGACAATGGATGGGCTTTAGTTGCAATAAAAGAAGATCAACCGACACCTATTGTTCCACCAGTAGAGAAGGCCCTGGCAGCTAAAATTGAAGAAAAGGAGGAATGGATTATAGATTTCGGATGTTCAAATCATATGACTAGTGATAAAAGTAAATTCTTATCCTTTCAGGAATACAATGGAGGTCTAGTAAGATTTGGGGATGATAAAGCTTGTTTTCTCAAAGGAAAGGGAACTATATCTTTTGATGGTAGGCACAATACTAACAACGTTTATTATGTTGAAGGTTTGAAGCATAATATTTTGAGTTTTGGTCAATTAGTTGAAAAGGGATTTTAGTTACAATTCAAGAATGGTAAATGCAAAATCATGAATAGAATTGCTTTGGAGATTGCGACTGGTAATCAGACTAGAGGTAATATCTTTCATTTGAATAATAGTGAAAAGACATGTTGATTGCACATATTGATTAAAGTTGGTTATGGCATAAGAGACTTTGTCGTGTAAATTTTGATTGCATTGTAAAGATCAGTTCAACTAAGGTCGTAAGGGATTTACCTAAGATTGTAAAACCTCATAATCCGGTATGTAAGGAATGTCAAATGGGAAAGCAAGTGAGAAAAACTTTTAAGAGTATTTCTGAGAAATCCAATAGTGTTCTTGATTCAATTCATACTGACTTTTCTCAGGATTAAATCAAAAGCTTTTGGAAAATTCAAGTTATTCAAGGCAATAGTAGAGAATGAACCGGTAAGAAAATCAAATGTTTAAGATCGGATCAAGGAGGAGAATTTACATCGAAGGAGTTCAATACATTCTGTGAAGTGAATGGAATCAAAAGACAACTATCAACACCTCGGACACCTCAGTAGAATGGAATTGTGGAAAGGAAGAACATAACTATTCTGGATGCAGCTAGAAGCATGATATTGGAAGCAAATCTACCTCATGTGTACTGGAGAGAAGCAGCGAATATAGCAGTTTACACTTTCAACAGAGTTCACATCAAAGGTGAAATCGGTAAGACTCCTTATGAACTATGGTTTGGTAATACTCCTACTCTTTTAAATACTTTAAAATATTTGGAAGCAAATGTTATATTAGGAGAGATGAGTATATTGGTAAATTTCATCCTATAAGTGATGAAGGAATATTTCTTGGTTATTCATCTAAGAGCAAGGCATATAGATGTTTTAATAAAAGATTGCAGAAGATCATTGAGAATGCTAATGTGAAGATAGATGAACAATTTAGAGGAAATTCAAGGTCTGTAGATTCTAAACTAGTAGTTGAGATGATCATAAATGAACCTATATAGAGTGCATGAGTACAGAATGTGGATCCATTCACACTGGCATCATCAGAGAATTCCACAGTGACTGAACAACAACAACAAGTGAAAAAACCCAGCTATATAAGACTGAATCACTCTAAAAGTCAGATAATTGGAAATAAGTATCAAGGTGTAATGACAAGAGGAAGACTGGAAAATGAAGAGGTATGTTTAATTTCTCAAATTGAACCAGCATTTGTTATTAAAGCTTGACAAGATAAACATTGGATTAAAGAAATGGAAGATGAATTAGAAAAAATTGAAAAGAATAATACATGGACATTGGTTCCCTGGCCTAAAGACAAAAATGAAATTGGAACTAAATGGATATTTAGAAAAAAATTAATGAAGATGGTAAGGTAATCAGAAACAAAGAAAGATTAGTATGTAAAGGATACTCACAGAAAGAAGGAATTTATTATAATGAAACCTTTGCACCGGTAGCTAGAATTGAGGCAGTCAGATTATTTCTTGCATTTTCAGCTCAAAAGAACTATAAAGTATATCAGATGGATGTAAATTGTGCATTTTTGAATGGTGCTCTTGAAGAGGAAGTTTATATTGAACAACCTGATGGATTTTCATTGACAAATGATAAAGATATGGTTTGTAGATTAAGGAAAGATTTGTATGGATTAAAGCAAGCTCCTAGAGCTTGGTATGCTAGATTCGACAAATATCTTTTTAAGCTTGGTTACACTAAAGGTAATGCTGACATCAACTTATATTTCAAAGTGACTAATGATGACATCTTGTTTATTGAAGTTTTTGTTAATGATATCATTTTTGGAGGAGAAGATAATGGATTGTGTAAAGACTTTGCTAATAAGATACAGGAAGAATTTGAAATGTCTATGATTAAGGAGATAAAATTCTTTTTAGGATTGTAGATCTCATAGACTAATAAAGGTATATTCATATGTCAAACAAAAATACTTGAAGGAACTACTGAAGAATTTTGGTATGGAAAACTCTAAATCGATAAGTACTCCTATGACTACAACTGATAAATTGACATTGAAGGATGATTCATCTCTTATTAATCCAACAAGATACAAATCTATGATTGGAGGTTTACTGTATTTGACACAAACAAGACCTGATATAATGAATTCAGTATGTATTGTTTCAAGATTTCAGAGTAATCCTAAACAAAATCACGAATCAGCAATAAAAAGGATTTTCCAATATCTACAAGGCACAACAAATCTTGGTTTATGGTATCCTAAAGATAAATTTTTTTATTTATGTGCATACACTGATGCAAATTGGGCAAGAGATGTTGATGAAAGAAAGAGAACCACTGGTGGAGCATTCTTTCTTGGTAGCAGATTGATTTCATAGCTGAGCAAGAAACAGAGATGTACATCATTATCAACAGCAGAATCAAAATATGTTGCAGTAGCAACTAATTGTACCTCAGGTATTATGGATTAAGAAAATGTTGAAGGACATAAAGGTAAAATGAAAAGAACCTATAATCATTTATTGTAATAATTCAATAGCAATTGATGTATCAAAGAATCTAGTATTTCACTCTAAGACTAAACATGTTTCTATCAAATATAATTTTCTGAAAGAGAATGTTGAAGCAAAAGAAGTGAGATTGGTTTATGTGAATACTAAAGAGCATATTGCAAATATCTTTACTAAGCCTTTGCCTAAAGAAACTTTTGAATATCTTAGAGAGCAGCTTGGGGTAATATCCTCATCAGTAGAGACTTAGACAGTTGAAGATTGGCATCAAACCGGCAAAAATTAATAGAGAAACCTTTTTCCGACTTTGATGGAGGAGAGCTACTTCTCAGGGGGAGTAGTTGGTTATAACAGTTGGTTATTGTAATTAGTTATATGAATTGGTTGTATGTTATGGTATTTGTATTGTTTTGGCATTTGATGTCAAAGGGGTAAAGATATATATTGAAAAACTTTGTATTTAGGGAACATTATCCTAGGGGGAGAAATTATTAATTGGGGGAGAGACATATACTCTCTGAATTTTTTGTTTCTAACTTCTGGTATTGATCTATTTAGGAGATTGTTGGTTTTTGGTTTTTGGCATTCTGTTTTTGGCACTTAGATGTTTTTTCATCTAGTGTTGCCATCAATGCCAAAGGGGGAGATTGTTGGTATTATGGATGTGTTGCATTAGTTTTGTCATTGATGTCAACACTTATCCTTCTGGAGATCTATGGTTATGTTAAACCGACACATTGTTGTTCACCGACATGTTTAGTGACTTATGCAGAGTCACTGGTATATTGTTCACCGACGGGTTATATTGTTCACCGGCACTGAGGATGACTTGTTACCATCTAGAGATCACTTGGCTATATCAAAGACATGGTTTGGATACTTGGTTTTAGTATTTTTCTTATTGTTCTAATTGGGTTGACATAATTGTTGTTACTAGCAAATTGGTCTAGGTTATGGACCGGTATGCATTATCTATTTCAGATCAGCACGACACGTTATGGAGATGATTTATTGATTGGACATTGTTGTAAATGTATTGAGCCGACATGATACATCGCATCTTGACTTATTTTTAATTGATTTAATTGTAATATTCTTATTAAGCTGACCTACACATTTGGTCTTAGGTTTTGGTATATATGTAAGATCTCATTTGTGAGATAACATAAGATAATGTAATGGTACATGGTATATGGTATTATAACATGGTATGTGCGAATATTGAAGATCATATGAGCATACCATAGAGAAGGTTCAAGGAAGGTTTGAAGGTGATTATCATAGCTTAATCGGTACTGAATCCAACATTGGAGATGCTACTTTGAGCAGTGCATTATCATTGGATCTAACCATCCAATTATAGTCAGTGTGACTCCTATTTTGTGATTGAGCAGTGAGCTCTAGGCGGTTGGCCTTTCTGCATGTTAAGACCCCATTTGTATACACATACTATCTGTAGTAGTATGATCTTATTGTGAGTAAGGTTTCCCATCATGGTTTTTCCCCTTACAAGGTTTCCACGTACAAATATCTGTGTTATGAGTTGTGGATGTTGTTTCTATTTATTTTTCATGCATTAAGTTTCATCGGTATTGGTATTAATTGTTAATCTGTTAACCGACATTAAGTTTGGTTTACCTGTATTAAGTATCAAGTTTGATTAAGTTATATTTGGGTTGAAATTCATAGTCAACTGATTCACCCCCCCCCCCCCCCCTTCTCAGTTGCCTCTCGGGTCCTAACAAATAGTATCATGTAGTTAATATCTTGAGAGTTGTTCTTTTGGCTGCAAAGTGACCTCCACAAGGTTCATCATGATAGGCATTAAGTATATCATATGTCTCATCTTCCCTTACATAGCGCCTCATAACTTGATTTGGCCCTATATAAAATAAGCAATTTTCTATCCATGAGAAGTTGAAACTCTTTTCTACAATCAGTCTTTTCTCTTTGGGTGAGAAATGCGGGGGTGTCTTGTTAGATGCTAGGTAGTTGGCTATGTCGGCATACCATGGACTATTTAAAATGATGGAAAAAAAATGTTCATCTAGAAAAGAACAATTAATGGCCTCATTATTGTCTGGTGTTTGAATCCTTGATAGAAAATCTGCCACTACATTTTCTTTCCCTAGTTTATCTATAATAGTAATATCAAATTATTGCATTAACAAAAACCATCTTGCCAATCTACCTGTAATGGAGCTTTTGTTCATGAGGTACCTAATGGTTGCATGATTAGTATGTACAAAGATTTGATATCTAGTTATATAGTGTCTGAACTTATTTAGGGCATAGATGATAGCTAACATTTCTTTTTCAGTAACAGTATAATTCAGTTCTGGTCCTTGCAAATTTTTACTGATGTAATAGATTGCATTTTCCAAAACTCCTTGCTTTTGCCCCAAAACTGCTCCTATTGCAAAATCGAATGCGTCTATATGAATGTGAAAAGGAATTGACCAATCAAGTCCTTTAAGCATAGGGGCCTGGGTTAAGGATTATTTTAGTTTAGAAAATGATTTTTCACATGCAATTGTCCATTCAAACTCGACTTCTTTTGTCAATAAAGAATATAATGGCCCTGCTATTTGACTAAAGTCTTTAATAAATTTCCTATAGTACCCTGCATGACCTAGAAAACTTCTTACATCCTTTTATTTGATAGGGGCAGGAAGAGCAAGTATTACTTCAATTTTAGCCGGATCTATTTGAATACTTGTTTGAGAAATTCGATGCCCCAATACTATTCCTTCTTACATCATTATAAAACATTTTTCACTATTTAGGGATTAATTTTGATCTTTACACAGCTGTAATACTTTGGTCAGATTTTGTAATGCCTCCTTAAATGTAGTCCCATAAGTAGTAAAGTCATCCATGTAGATTTTCATACAATCATGGGATATGTCTGAAAATATACTGAGGACAGCCCTTTGAAAGGTTGCAGGAGCATTACATAAACCAAAAGGAAGGACTAAATAGGCATATGTGCCCCAAGGGCAGGTAAAGGTGGTCTTTTCCTGATCTTTTGGAGCTATTTTGATCTGATTATAACCACTAAACCCATCCAAAAATGAAAAGTATTGCTTACCTAATAGAGAGTCTAACACTTGATCTATAAATGGAAGTGGGAAGTGATCCTTTTTGGTAGCAATGTTGAGCTCCCTATAGTCCACACAAACTCTTTGTTTCCCTCCTTTCTTTTGAAATATAACCAGAGGAGAAACCCATTGAGTGTCTAAAATAGGGTAGATGAATCCTGCATGAAGCAACTTTTGTAGTTCCTCTTTAACTATTTCCCTTAAAGAAGGATTAATCCTTCATTGAGGGTGTCTAATTAGTTTACAATCTTCTCTGATATAAAACATATTGGTACACAATTTAGGATTTAATCCTTTCATGTCCTGATAATCCCATGTGAAAGCTGGTTGTTGGGCTTTGAGTTATTATGTTAATAACAATCTTTGATCTGCTACTAATTGACTATTGATATTTAGTTTTCTTCCTACAGCAACTTCTATTTAAATTACTGACTCAATATTAGATGTTTCAAATAGACAAGAGGTTTGAATTTCCTATGGTAGCAATGTGTGAAACATGTCTGTGGCTGCAAGAGAATTTAAAAAGCCTGCAGATGGAAGAAGAGTATGTAGAGGACTTAGTGGTATACCCAATGATTGTTGAGTTGCTCCATAATGATTTCTTATGATGTTAGAGAGTATTGTATCATCCTCATGAAGTGCTATGAATGGTTCCCTTTATAACATCATTAGTTGTTGAACAGAATTAATTTCCTCTGCTTCTTCTCCTATGTCTGGCCATACTACTCATTCTTGATCAAGTTGCGGTTGTGTTGGAGAATAGAGTGCAAGTGTTTTGGTAGTAATACCATCTGAAATTGTCATATCTCTTAATCTACAACCTATATATGCATCAACTGTTGCTAGCCAAGGTCTTCCCAAAATAATTGGATATCCACCTAATGTTGCCTTAGGGGAGAGGATTATAAAATTAGTAGGATATTCTCAAGAATCTAATGTGACAACAATATCTTCAACCATCCCTTTAGGCCTAACAGTAGAGCTATCAGCAAGCTGCAAGACCATTGGAGTTGATCTAAGACTAGTAATGTTGAGTTGTTGCATGACATCCTTAGTCATCACATTTATGGTTTCTCCTAATTCTATCGAGGCATTTTTAATTTGAGTTCCATTAATAACTACCTTGACAATAGGGCTACCTAGGTCAGAATATTTAGGGACAACATTTTTTCCTAACATAATATCAGCCAATTGTCCTTCTACATGCACTATTTTGGGGTCTTTTTCCTTCCTCCTAGGTTTCTTCAAACATGCCTCTTTAATAGCTTTTCCATTTATGGGAATGTCTTTAATAGCTTGAAATAGTGGGATTTTAACACATATATGTTTTAACTGATCAATACGATCAAAAGCTATATCATCATGTTGCCTAAACACTTCTACCTGCAATCTTTGAGGAAATGGGGGAGTTATTATAGGTGTATCTAAAGTTTTAGACTGTTGAACCTGCTCAGGCTTTCCAAATTTATTAGGTATGGTTTCTTTAGAAGTCCTCTCTGTTGGTAATTCTATTATGACTGGAGGAGATGGAGTAGGCAATGTTATCCCTGGCCGCAAATGAATATCACTTATATTGAGAGAGTATACAGGATAGTTATCAGGATTAGTTGAAAATACTTGTTGTTGCTACTGTGGTTTGTTATTTGGATTTGGCATAGGGTAAGTTGGCAGTTGGGTTGCCTTGGATGGAGTGGTATTAGGAACTGGTGGCATTAAAGTTGGTTGTTGGGACTATTGTTGTGGTTGTAGGAAACCTAATGACTAGTTTGCCCATTGTTGTCCTCCCCTCCATTGTGGTGATTGTTGCCAGTTACCTTGAGGGAGAGACCAATTCCCTTGTGGTTGCTGCCATTGAGATGAGGGATTCTAATAATTAGGCCAAGGGTTTTGAGAATTATTCCCAAGACTAAGGAGTATGATTTCAAAAAAATTGGGAATATGGAGGTTGCCACTTATTGTTTTATGCATTGAAGTTAATATAAGGATTAGAAAATGACAATGGATTCCGCGGAATACCTTGTTTTGGAGGCCAAGGCCTTTGTTGTGCAACATAAAAGAGTTGTTCATCATCTCCATAGATAGGCTTGAATGATCTGGGGAACTTTAGTGGCTATCAATTTTAGTTAACAGTTTGCATCTACAATCCTTCTTCTTTTGTCGACAATGAGGACAAAATTCAGCAAGCATAGCCTTTGGCTCCTCATGCTTCTTCTTTGCATGTAGTGTATCCAATTGGGTAGCCATATTATTAATTATATCTTCTTTAAAATCCTTCAACAGATGAGTTATTTCCATCCTTGAGACTGTTGAAGATGACTTTGCAATTGAAGAACTAGGCCTATGGTGTCTTCCCCTTTTTGTTGCAGCTCTTGAGTACTTTTGACAAATTTGTCTGATATCATCCCATTGAACCTGAGTAATATCTCCTCCTCCCATTAGATCTAAGGATTCAACACAATCATCATTGATGCCCCTTAGAAAAATCAACTTCATAGAGTCTTCACTTAGAGTACTATGCTTGGATTTCCTGACACTAAATAAAAACCTTTCCAAATAGTCTTCTAGGATTTCATCTTCTTTTTGTGTCATTCTAAAAATATCATCACCATGTCGGTCCATCCCCTTGCAATAATCTTTATATTTATCCAAGAAGTTTGTCTTCATCTCCTCCCAGGTAGCAATTACATCTCTTCCTAAACTCATAAAGCATCTCAAGGCGGCTTCTTTCAAAGTAGCAGGGAATAACTTGAGTTTATGAGCGTTAGTGGTATAATCATAACTTTTGCAAAGGTTATCAAATTCAAACAAAAAGGTGTTTGGATCTTCTATTACCAATCCATGAAATTTTGGAAGTGAAGAGGCTGGTATGTTTTTCAAATTTGCATTATCATGCTGGTCAGGAATGGGAAACTCAAATGTTGGATTTACAAGTGGAGGTGGAGGATTTGCTGCCATTGGTCCCTGATAAATGACTAGAGGTAAAATGTTTTGTTTATGGGGTTCGTTTAGGAAGTCTAGGTCTCCTTCTGACAAATTAAAGACACCTCTATTTAGCACATAAGTTTCTACAAAAGGGTTTACTTCACGTGCTTGATTTGATCTTATATCTTGAGTGGAATGTGAGGGAAGAAATATTCCTAGTGCATCTCTTCTCCTCCTATGCATGCAGATTAATGAAGAAAATTCAAAGAGATAATTAATAAAACTTAGAAACTAATGGTTTACAACATGTCCTTAGCTTGGCACCATCCCTGACAACAGTGCCAAAAATGTTTGTCCTCACAACTGGAATGGCAACTAGGTAATAAAACACAATTCAAAGATTAAATATCCTTGAACAACTAACTTTTCCTGTGGCAAAGGCTCATTTAGTTATCAACCAGGGACGTAAACTTGAAATGGGCCAGCACAGTATGTGCACCAAGTTCATATTGCAACCATTTTATATTACTATAGGAAAGGAAATTCTTCCTAAAGTAAACACATGAAATCTCAAATGAACTAATATTTAATATTACAACTGGAAATTACTTTAAACAACTATTGTTAAATGATATAGTTTTGGCAGGTAGCAGGAACTACTCTACTGATGTGGCTATAGGAACAGACGCAGGAACTGTTTCCTATGGTTGTAGGAAAAGACAACTGCAAAAACAACTACTATAGAAGTATAAAACTAACTTGAACATACAAAGGATTACTCACCAAGTGGGCTCCCTTGAGTGATTATGTCCAGAACTTCAGATTACAATTATCTAATCATTCAAAATCACATTGATCTCTTTATTTTATAAATAATACCAAAAGACTATGTATTACAAAATATTATGGTCATTCTCTCCTATCCCCGAGAGGAGAGAGATCCCTTTATTTATAGAAAAACTTATAATAAATTTCTAATTGATCGACCACATTCCTACTGAATAGGTGAACAGGATTTATTAACAAGAGAAGAAGAAGAAGTCAGCAGAGGACAATAGAACAACATATGTCCTGCAGCTAAGAAAATATAGCATGACTCGCCTCCTAGATCTAAGCTCCACTAGGAACAGTTATAAATGTTTCCATAAATCAATCTGTTGAAGAACCGTTCAAGTGGTTTCGATCATTACTGTATTTCTCTGAGTGGGTCTGCATTGCGGTTATATACTTGATGCTCCTTTAAACCGTCATTTGTCTTTACTTCGCCTTTGTTGACCCTGCATCATGATATTAATGTGCATAGCAAACATGTGTATATACTAATGCTAACATAATATAATGTAAATCATATTTATAATTGATTTTAGATATTTGCATAGATAGATCATTTAAAACCATTATATGACATCCTTAGGTATAAGTTAAACCAGTTTTAAAAACACTTAAAAGGTATCAACTTAAGAGAGTATTATAATCCAAATGTCATCTAATCATAAGACCTAGGCAGGAGTATTATATCAAAAATCTATCAAAATAGAGTCATTATTTAGGCTCATCAATCCTCATTTTTTATAACCATGCCTTCGATATCTTCTCATCTTAATAGCATCACACTTTCAAATTTTCTTCATGTACACATAATTTCTAAGAGCCATAAAACAAAAAGATTAAGAAGAACAATTGAGAGTTTTGAGGTATAATTTATTTTAATTTTCTTATTTATGCATTATGAATTCCTTCTTCATTGGTCGAGTAGGCTTATTTTGCATTAGATTTGGAGTTTTGTGGTTGCTCTAATCTTCTTTGGAGGTATTTCCCACTTTTCCTCTTGACAAAGGGCCTTCTCAAATTTAATCTCTTTGAAAAAAGAATGGATGCTGTTATCTCACAAGTTCCTAATCTTGTTAATATTCCATTTAGATATTTTGGATGTTTTGGTGGACGTTTTTTCTCTATGCCCGAAGAAGGCTTGCTCAAAAAAAGAAAACCCTTCAAAATCTACACAGTGGTAAGTGGTCAAGTAGAAACCTTAGTATATTGATTTGTGCTTGGTTTAGAAGAATGTTTCCTATATCTAATTACTTAGGGATTATATGGTCAAATTTTCTTCCTCTATTTCAATGATTGAAGTGATGGTTGATTGTTTAATAAAAAACCTTCTTATACTATATGAACGACAAAGTGGCGGATGAGGAATATTGGATAGTAGTGAAGAGATAAATCAAATTCTCTAAAATAGGAATTGATTCTTTCCATAGACTCTTTACTAAAATGAGAGAGAAAGGTAAGAAAATTGTTATATTTATTTTGGTATTTTTCTATTGATCATCCCTATTAAAAGTATAATAAACTCTATTTTTAATAATATTCACTCAAAAAAAATTATAAGGCACTTTGTTTTTGTTGAATTTAAATAAAAAGGATAGATTAAAAATAGGTTGTTAAATATTAAATTTAAATTCTTAATGAGATAAGCAAGAGATCTCATCCATTGGATGAATAAGGCCATAGCCCTTAGATTCAAGGGAAATTATAACAACCCTAAAACTAGAAGAAAATAAACTAAAAAGAGTTTTCTTCCATTCTCTTTGTTTTTTTTTGTTTTTTTAAGTAGGGAGGAGAGGAAGAAAGGATGAATGTATTTGGTATCAAGGGCTTGCAAAATCCTACTTTGAAATGCAAGCTTAATCTCACTTATTTTGTCCAACTTTTTATGGTTGGATGTTTAATGGTATGATAACTTTTAAAATGAGGGTTTGATCTTAAATTTTTTTGTTAATCTTCCCTATTTGTTGTTTGTTTACTTTATTTCATATTTATTTCTTGTTGTGATGTCCAAGGAGATCTCATAGAGAAAAACCCATATTAAATTTACTCTAGAGAGATAGCTATGTTGCAAGTTATGTTGAAAACTTGTTGCAGAATTAAGAGAGATGATATGTGATCAAAACCACTTTTTTTCGTGGTAGATATGAGCTAAATATACATTTGTTCTCGTAGCTTGTATAAATGTTTTTTTGAATAATTTTTTTTGGGTGTTTGTGTTGTGTTTACTTGAGAAAAAGTGGAAATGACAATAATAATAATAAACTACTAAGAATGATAGAAGACATGAGATGTAGAGAAAAGGAGAAGAAAAAAATGGCACAGACAATGGGAATTCCAATATTGGAAAGGATGTTCAAAGTTGTATTGTGGACCACGAAGGCCTTCAAACCATAAATTTGTCTGAAGAAGTAGTCATTGAAAGAAACCTAATGAAGGAATTTGTGATTATCTGTAGATTTGTTGGAGTGTGAAAGGATAGATTCTCCATTAAATGATGGTTGGATAAATAATGGAAGGAGTGTATCATTAAGTTTCTACCAAAAAAAATTGTAGTTATTTTTGTGGAAGTGAATGAAAAGGATAGAATCCTACAAGGAGGTATTTGGAAGATGAATGGAGACCCTTTGTATATGCAAAAATGGTCTCCAAATTTCAATTCTTTGGAATGTTGTCCATATGATCAAGCCATATGGATTTGGTTGTATAACTTACCAATAGAGTATTGGTCAAAAGATTGTTTAGAAAAAAATGGTAGATCTTTGGGCACATTGATAAGAATTGTTAACAAACTAACAAATGAGAATTTGTATGTATATGCCAGATTGAAAATAGAAGTGGTGAGAAAATCCCCAATGATATTCATTTGTGTGTGATGGAGAGGCATTGGGTACAAAAGGCGGAGATAGAAGAACAAAAATTCTTTTATTTAAACTGTCATAGCAGAGATCACAGAGAGAACAACTGTAAAAAGGGGAGGCACAATAAGATGAGACGAACTCCAAAGAAAGGAGAACCATATAGTACTAAGAAAAAATAAGTTATTTTAGTTACTGAAAAAGGGAAGGAAAAGAAGATTGGTAATTCAAAAAGAGGGGAATGTTCCAATATAAATGGAATAGACAAAACTAGGTAGGGAGGCATTGAAGGTGACGCTTCAAAGTCTTGTGGTCCATTAGCAATTAATAAAAAAAAAATTGTAAGTTCAAGTCCATGTGGGAACGATAATACTTTTATTCATCTAAAAATATTATGAATAAGGGGTCGAAGGCACTTTTGGTGGAATCATCATAGGTTCCAAAGGTCATTTCGAGATCAGGGATTGTTGATAAGACACAAATAGATGAAGAATTGAAAGATATGAATATGGAGGGTGATTTTTTATGAAGGGGTTCAACTCAATGATGAGGAGTGGTTGGGGGAGGATATTTTGGAAAATATTCAGCCAAGATATCTGAGCCAATCTATGGCTAAACAGTTAGGAATGTCAAGAAAGCGAAGAGGTAGAAAATCAAATAGGCAAAAGAGAGAGGATGAAGCAATTAAGAAAGGTCTAATGAGTGTCTCGAAATTCTTGAAATTATCCAAAGGAGAAAGGACCTCCCTTGGAAGTAGATGAATATTATTTCTTGGAATTTCAGGGGTCCGGTTGCCCCTGGCAAGAAATGCTTGATCAAGCATTATTTGATCAAAGAAGAAGCAGGCCTTATTTTTCTTGAAGAAACTAAACTTAATTAGGAGTTTGGGAATTTTTTTCTAAAATTTTGTAGAAGATGGGATGGTTTGTTCTAGGATTCCACGAGTCATTTGAGAGGATTTTGAGTTTTGTGGAATGAAAATATGATCCATCTTTCATTGATAGATTCAAGAAGGCACTAGGTTATGTGTGAGGCTACTCTCTGTTCCTCTAGATTTAAGTTTCATATTCTTAATGTTTATGGTCCTGTCGAAATAGAGGAAAAAGATGGTCATTGGTGCACCCTTAAAGATAGAATTGTAGCAATTAATGAAAGAAAATTAATTGTTGGAGGGGATTTTAATGCTATACTGAACTTATAGGAGAAGAGTGGATGCATCCTTAAAGAGAATAGGATTATGTCTGCTTTTGGTAATTTAATATCCTCTTGTGGGCTTCTTGATGTTTTTGATAAAGCTAAACGAATTTTACATGGACTCAAAACACAAAGTTTTATAGACCAAGGCCAGTAGCAAAATAGACATTAAACAAAAGTGAAACACAGGACAAACCCCACACAGACCCAAAGCCAAAAACAACATGAAAAGCCCCAAAAAATAAGAGAACGCACTCAATTGAGAGAGTGCACCAGTTCATAATTCTTTTGAATAATCTTCTTGTTGATTTTCTCCAGATCCTCCATGATGAATTTGGAGGTACCCTAGTCCTAGCTCTGGGTCCTGGTCCTAGTACAGGGACTCGAGATAGTCTTCCCTCCAGCAGCAATCTCACCACCCTTTGAAGCATTTTTTTTTTTGTTTTTCCCCCAAGGGAGGATCATTCACAGTGGGTCTGGTTCTATAGTCTGCAATCATGGCATTGATTTTTTTCAAACCCTTAGCGTTGTTACTCATCGCCTCCCTACTGATTTCCACTAGATTATTTAGGTTTTCTTTGATGTCATCTGTATACTCTTCTAGCTTATCAATTATTCGCTTGTGGTTGACCTTCATAGTTTTGACATTATGAGACAACTTCTGAGTCATGCTCATGAGCTTCTTAATTTTGATAGGCCCAAGGGAATCCATGAAAGTGTTAATAAATTCCTTAATCCTATCTTTTAGGGTTCCAATTTCCTTACCAACCCACTTCCAACAACTCTACTAGCCCCTAGTGATCTCCAAAATTAGGTCTTCCAGCACCTTCTCCCCCTTTTGACCACCTTTATTTTCTTTATTCATGGTCTCCTATTCCTCATTATCCAAATTGATGGGGATGTCTAACCTAATCTTGTGTTCCTTGACCCACTTGACTTGGTCAATTTCATTTTCTTCTTGATGGGTGGCTCCAGGTCTTGCATTTTCCTGTTGCTAGACTTAAACTTGCTTGACGCCGACCTTGGATGATTGTTTTTCCTACTATTGTTACTTCCAGGGGTCACCATAGGCTCCCCTTCTTTATTCAGTCTATACTTAGGGTCCTCTGAATCCTTGATATCCTACTAATCAAGGGTAGTGCCACTATCCTTCTCATCCATATTCATATTAGAAACTAACTGCACCTCAGGGTTAGAGGAAGAAATGTGGATTTTATCCATGGGGGAAGCTTTCACTTCATGAGCTTTGGCATACTCCATGATTAACATGATAAGCCCCTCATGAAGCACTGTATTATCCTAGTTCTCAGCATGTTTGTCTAAACTATTTTCCAAGGACGAAACCAAGTAGAAAGGGATGGAGATAATTTTACCATGCCTAAAATGGTTTAAAATTATAAAATGATATGAGAAAATACTATAAAATATGCCATCAAGAGTGATATACCTCATGACAAATTTTGCCATCTCAGCCCAGAGGGAATTCATGTCTTTCTTGTTGTAGCCACCATCTGCCATTTTAGTCACCCTTCATCTTTCCTTTTCCTTGTCAAAAAAAGCAGCAATGGCCTCCTTACCAGACTTCCTCTATCTATAAAATTTATTGCCCTCGGTAGCAAGTCCAGTAATTGTGGCAACCAGGGTTTCATCAACATTGAATTCCACCCCATAAACAGCCAACACACCCTTTTTCCACCCTTTAACAAAGCTTTCAATAACCAGGGGATAGTTACCATGCAATCTCTCTAGATAGGGAACCATCCCACCATTAGATATTTCCTCTCCGGCCTCCTTAATCTTCTGCCACTTATCATAGGTCATGGGTTCATGCCTATTCTTGTCACTACTCATTCTGTTATGCAAGCAATCCAGACAACTACAAACCAGGTGCAAAACCAGAAAAAAGATAAACCAAAAACAGGGTGAGTTGAAGTTTGTAGAGCTTGTCAAAGCGGTAATAATTTTAAATACCTTCCCAATGGTGCCCATCACATCATAATCTCCCAATATTAAATTAATTTCTAAGGCCAGAGATATCGGCATCATTTCTTGCCAGGTCACATAGAGTTTTTGGGAAGGTTTCCCTTCCTCTCCACCATCTAACCGCCACGTTTTCAATAGCCAAGTTGGCAACATGATCCGTCGGTTTATTTCCTTCCTGGAAAACATGGGAAATCTTGAACTCCTCCAAACCGAAAATCATTTCCATAAAATCCTTAATCATTTTCAAAATAGTCCATCTTGTCTCAGTACTACCCCTAATGCACTTCATAATGTTGAGTGATTCACTTTCCAATCAGACCCATCTAAAGACTTCCTTGCTCGCCATGTGTAGCCCTATGTAGGCAGCACTGGCCTCCACATAATGGTTAGTCTGGGTGCCCAAAGGGAGTGCCACCGCAGAGACCAACAAACCCAAGTGATTCCTCACCACTCCCCCACAACTTGTCGACCTAGGATTTACCTTGGCTGCCCCATCAATATTGATTTTGATCCACCCTGGAGGAGGCAGATGTCATAAAACATTCACTCTGCTATGTTTTATTTTATAGACTAGAACAAATATATTCTAGCTAATCTGCCATCTTTTGATAGTGTCTCATTCCTCCTGGTTAGAGTCAAGTGGAGGGTCATTTTTCCTACCAAGGCAATAATTGAGAAAGTTTTCCTTAATAACATTCCTTATTCTGATCGCCACCACTTGAGCCATGTGCTTCTTGATGTTATTTCAAACAATGGATTGTCTACCTAGACGAACAGATGAGTAGGTTTCACCAATATTGCTAAAAGACTTTACTAATTCCTTTTAGGGAAATTTTGGATAATCGAGGACTATTTTTTTACTTCTATCATTCTACCTTTTTCTATCTCTGACCATTTTCATGTTCTTCTACAAATCAGGCCCTTAGAGAAACCTAATAAAAGTTATTTTAAATTTCAAACTATGTGGTGGAAATATTCTTCCTTGTTGGAGAAATTGGAGTCTTGGTAGAATAAGAGAAAAAATTTCAAAGGAATGGTGAGATTTTTCTTCATGCGTAGATTGAAATTCTTGAAGTGTAAGTTGAAGGAGTGGAATAGAACTTGTTTCAAAAATATTTTTGAAAAGAGATTTATAGTGGAAGCAAAAAACAATTCTTTAAATGAAAAAGCCATTAGGGTCAGGATGATGCTGGAAGAATTTTAGAAAGAGAAGCAATTGAAAGAAATATTTATTTGAGTTGATGGCCAGAGAAGAATTGTACTAGAAAGACAAGCTGTGAGAGGCTTGGTTGAAGGATGGTGATACCAACTTAAAATATTTTCACGCTTATGTTAAAAATAGAAGAATGGTTAACAAAATAGATAGGATTAAGATGTCGGATGGGGAGTGGTGTTTGGAGGGGGATAAGATTGGAGATGAGGGGATTTGATTCTCACGGTCTATTCCTTGCTCCTTAAAGTTGTTGAATAAGAATTTATGGGAAGAAATGTTAGATAGGATATCTAATTTGGTCACAAAGGAAGATAACTTAATGTTGGGCGCCCCATTTTCTTTGGAGGAAATCAAAAGGACCACTTTCAAGTTACATCCAAATAAGGCTTTGGGGCTCGATGGGATGCTTGTGAAGTTTTATCAGTCGTGTTAGAACTTGAATGGTAGGGATGTGTTGTAATTAGAAAAATATTTCAGGAGAGGAAGAAGGTTTATGAGAGATACAAACAATACAATGATAGTATTAATCTTGAAGGAGTTGTGCAAAACCATGGCAAACTACAAACCTAACTCTTTATGAAACACAATTTATAAATCATATCAAAGGCTTTGGCTAATGGGTTGAGGAAATTCATGCATAAACTTATTTCAGAAGAGCAAAATGGCTTTACTCTTAGTAGGGATATTGCAGATAGAATCATCTTAGCTTTAGAAACTATCCATTCCATCAAATATGAGCATATCAAAGGTATGGTCATTAAATTGGGTGTTAGTAAAGCTTATGATAAAGTAAGTTGGGACTTTTTTATTGTTGTTCTTAGTAGGTTTGGATTCTCTAATCTATGGAGTGAAATGGTTTGGGCTTGTATCACATCTCTGAGATTATTGTGGTTAATGGTTCTCTATTTGTTTTTTTTGAATCAACTGTTGATCTCTAATAGGGAGACCCTATATCCCCAAATTTTCTTTTTGTTATCATGATAGAAGAATTGAGTTGGCAGATCAAGGCCAAGAGAGATGCAAGTATTTGGAAAGGTATTTATATTAGTGAAGAAGTGGAACTGATTACCCATTCCCAGTTTGTTGATGACACAATAGTTTTGGGGAGGCAATGATTACAAAAGTAGAAGCTATCAATGCCACTTTATAGGACTACTTTGTAGCCTTTGGACAACGCATGAAGAAAGACAAGTCTAAGATCTTTTTCTTTAATACAAATAGACTATTACAGAGGGGAACTGTGAAGGTCTTAGGATTTAAGATTTTGTCTCTTCCCTCTAAATATATAGGGGCCTCACTTTTTGTGGGACCAAACAAAAGTTGTTTGTGGGAGGAAATTGTTGGTAAATGATAGGCTAAGGCCACATCTTGGAATAATAGTTGGTTATCACAAGTAGGGAGGATGATAAAGGCAGTTTTGTTTGCTATTCCTATTTATGTGATGTCATGTTTTAAATTGACTCACAATGTCTCCTCTAGGATTGAGAGTCTTCTAAAAAAAATTTGTGGTCTGGAGTCAAGGAGGAAGAAAATTTCCATTGGTGAAATGGGATGTGGCATTTCTATCAAAGGAATATGATGAGGCCAGTTTGAGAAGATTGCATCTTCAAAATAAGGCAAAGCCAAGTTGTCTTGGAAGATGTTAAAATTTCCCAACAAACTTTGGTGCAAGGTGATGTGGCATAAATATTTGGATGAAGATGATCCAAAAAGGATCTTCATAATAGCCTATTCTCAAGGAGTTTCCTCTATCTAGAAATTTATTTGGGAGTGCAAGGGATTTATTAACTAATCATCTTATGTGGAAGATGGGCAATGGTAAGTGTAATGTGGGAAAAAGGGGTGAATGATGGAGATCAAGAGGAAACTACTTTTCCCTCCAAGGAGAGATGATAGTTTCACAACAGATTGCCTTCAAACACTTTTCACCTAATTACATTTGAAGAGGAGAGGAGAATTCACTAGACTCAACCTCTTGACAAGAAGAAGATAGAATTCTGAGTGAAATGGGAATGATAAGCTAATCCTCTCTTCCTATTTGAAATGGAAAGGAATTGATTGAGCCATGTAGTGCAAAAGTGACAAAGAACTGATTATAACTTAATATCAGAATATGGGATGAAGTTGTGCACCAAGATCTAGCAATAATATATTGAAACAAAGTCGCCATGATAATTTGAGGAAAAGTTGTCCAAACCGTGGTGGGAATGTACACGGTCCTCCGAAAAATCCGCGAAATGAAAAGGGTTTTTTCACCTCTGCAAATGGAGCCTGAATCCAAAAGTACAACTCTGTACCTACAACCTGCACACAGAAAAGAGAGGAAAATGGGTTAGGATTGGGGGTTTGCCTTTAGGTCAAACCCCAGTTTTGGAATTAGCCAAGTAATGAAAGAAAGTACTTGCAAGTAGATGTAAATGAAAGACTAAATTGTAAATCACCTCAAGGGAGGTTGTGATAGCAATGTTGATAGAAATGATTGTGTGGAATTGAATGTTGTAATAAATCTTTTCTTCAATGGTTGAATCCTTGATTTGAATGCAACACCTAGCCTTGAAGGGAGACTTGAGAATGGTCAATGCTGGAAAAGAATGCTTGAATTCTCTTGAATGATTGATCACTTATGCAACTTGCACTTATCCAAACTTATGCAAATGAGAGGAGGAATTCCCCTTAAATACATGTTAGTGGATTTGATTTTCGTCACAAGCCGACATCAGGGGAGTTTTGCGCTCGCTGCACAACCCACAATGCATTCTCTAGGAAGGGTTCTTCCCCAAAATAAGGCGGGGACAAGGGCACCATGCTCCTATCCTAGGGGGGATAGGGGCACCATGCCCCTATCCTACCCCTTTCTCCAGGGCAGAGTGTGGACAAGGTGATGTGGAGGCCAAGGAAGAAGCCGATTCTGAGGGTTGATTAGTCTCCAATCTCCGATCAAGCTAGGTGAGGACCCTAATGTAGTTGAAAATTGCTAGGGTCATAATTTTATGACACTATAGTAAGAAATAAATTTTTTGGCATGATTCATGGATTGGGGAAAAGACATCAGAGTTATTCATAGATAATCATGATAGGTTGGTGGAGGTGGAAGGCACATTTGGTTTATTCATTGCTGATTATGTGGTATGTAAAGATGCAACAAGGTCCATTTTTTATTGGATCCCAACTGAAAGCCTTTCTCCATACAATAATAATTTGGGTACATTGAAATCAAAGTTGGCAAAGAGAAGGATCTTATTATCCTGGGAAGAAGATGAAATCATATAGTGTGCCTCCTCTTCTAGTTCGTACAACACCAAATTGGGTTATGCATTGCTTAGGAGAAGAATAGGTATTTTGCATTGGCTAGCAATGCTTTGTTGGCATAAATTTGTTGCTTCATGGGCTGGAGCTTTTCTTTGGCTTGCACTACATGATAGAATACTTATATGAGAGAAGTTGAAAGTGTATGGTATTGTGAGACCGAGTATTTGCCCTATGTGTAAGGCAGATCAAGAAATATTAAACCATTTTCTCTTGAATTGTTCCTTTGCTGGTGTTTTTGGGGATTGGCTTTTAGAGTCAATTATTTGGCTCATAGATAGAGAAGAGGGTCTATTTGACTTTATTTGTAGCTAGCCAACATGGGGAAAAAATTCACAGTGGGAAAACATTTGGTTGGTAGGCCCATCCATGGTTGTGTGAAATATATGAAAGGAGAGGAATAATAGAATCTTCAATGACAAGAGAAAACCTCTGTAATGGGTCATAGTAGATATTAAACAGAGTATTTGTGAGTTTGTGATGGCTAAAATTCATTCCAAAAAGATCTTGATTTTTTTCCAATAGGGATTGTGCATTTTAAAAGGCTTTCAAAGGGTTAGTGGTGCAAGAGCACCTCATGAATAAGATAATAAGAGAAATAAAGGCTAAAGGATGCAAATGAGAATGTGACCTTTCAATCTATGTAACAGGGTAGTCTTGTTTGTTTGATGTTTGATTTGTTTGTAATAAACCCCACCTTGTTACCCAATGACATGGATTTGACAAATCGATAAGCCACCATGGGCATATATGGGCCTAGGGGTATTTGGTTGAGTATTTTTCAAGGTTTTTATGTGTTGGAGATGTCTTAGAAAGGTTTAGGACATGTTGAAGCACCTCTAGGTAGTCGGAATTAACATATGTCAAAAGTTGCTCAAACTTGACAACTTTTAATGACAATGTTTGGTTGCAAATAGCAACTTCTTTCCAATGGTCACCTCGGTTCAAAAGGTGGTTGATAATTATTGAGGAAGGTATAAATTTTTATCTCCAATCATCATTGAGGGGAGAGAACAAAGGGAGAATGGCTTTGTAAACTTTGGCATCATTGAAGTAATAGATTTCTGAGAATTTCTTGCAATTCCGTTATTCTACGTCGTGTACTGTACTGTACAATTGTTTTTGAATTAGGAAACTAGTGAGATCTATTAGAGTGGCCAATCACCTTTCAAATGCATCAAGTTTGGGGTCCTAATTTTCCAAGACAAGGAAGAAGTCGGCAAATTTATGGAAGTAGTCTAGATTTGACAATTTTGTCTAGGGTTTTGTAAAGAAATGGCCTTACCTTGTTGATCCTTCATTGGTGGTTCATGGCTTTGAAGGGGATGCAAGTATGGCTAATGTATTTTAGTATTTTAAAGGCCTTTTATAGGTTAGGACCAGTTGGAGGTGAGGGTTTGATGCATTAAGGTGGGCAACTCCGTGTGGCCATCAGTGAGTGTAAACAAATAGGTCTCACATCAGGGGTTAAAGGATTTGATCATGGCCTAAGACTTAGGATTTGGTGTATTTTGAATGGCTTAAGAGTATTCTTTGAGTTGTTTTGGTGATTTAAGGTCTGTGTCTACACACTCCTTTGTAAAATAGGCCTAATTGGGCTATACCGGTCTCCTAACCAAGTAGGGTTTGGATTCTTGTGCTCCCTACCGATAAGAACTCTTAGGATATGTTTTGTAACTCCTATAAGGGTATCTGAATCTGGGATTTTTTGTCTAGTCTTTTGGAGACATATAGAGTTAAGTGTAGAGAATCGGTCTGATAGGGCTACTAGGTTTTGTAGGCCTTGTTGCAGTAGTTACCCAAACCGGTAGAGGGAACCTAAATTCAGTTATTGAAGGGGGTCTCCCTGACCTAGGGGACTTCTAATAAAACCTTAAATAGCCATTGCTGCACTAGAGAAGGGATCAAACAATTGTTGATCATAAAGACTTTGTACCAGTAAACGAAAGAGACCTTGTACCGGTAGTCTTTTTTTTAGAGAGAGGGATGTGGGACTTGTCAAACTGATGTTCCTTAACCCCTGGAGTGTTGTGTGATTGCTAGGGTCCTTGGTTTGTTCTTGGATTAGGGGAACCTATCCTATACCGGTATTGGGACTCTGCATAAGTTTTGGTATCAGAGCTAAGGAGGAATCTTTTTGGGAAGAAGAATAGTACATGTCATCAGAAGAATCAGAGAGTGAGGCTAGAAGAATGCCTTCGAAGATGACAAATGTGGAACTTGCCAAGATGGTGCAAGAGAACAAAGAAGAAAATGATTGGCTTAGAAGATTGATTGAGAGCTTGGAAGGCAGTATGGAGAGAGGGCCTAATGGCTCGAAGGAAGTGGGAGAAGAAGAGAACCCAAAAGGGCAGGAAGAAGAGGAAATTCCTATAGAGCATAGGTATCCAGTCAATGCCTTGAAGTCTGTGGAGAGGAGAGCCATGGACCAGAAATCAAACCTTCCTATTTTTAGTGGGAAGATGGATGTCGATCAAGTGATGGACTAGATAGAGTCCTTGAACAATTTTTTTGAATGTGAAGACATTGCTGACAACCAAAAGATGAAGGTTGCCAAGTCAAAAATGTAGGGAGCAGCCCTGACATGGTGGAATTTTGTGCAAGGAGAAAGAGTGAAAGAGGGAAGAGGAATGATCACCTCTTGGAATAAAATGATTATAGAGATCAAGGGAGTATATGTACCAGAGGACTATGAAGTCCAATTACACAAGAGAAGGCAAAATCTCAAACATAAAGAGATGGATGTGTGTGCCTATACTGAAGAATTTTAGAAATTGAGTATAAATTCTAAGAAGGTTGAAGATGAAAGTGAAAGAGTGGCAAGGTATCTCAACGGCCTAAGGTGGAACATACAAGAAGAGTTGAACCTCTTGTGCCCTGACACTATTCATAAATGCTATCAATTAGCATTAAAAGTAGAGGAGAAGCTCAAAAGAAGACAAGAGTAGAGCACTAGAGGAAGGAGTAAGCAACTAAGAGGAAGGAGCAACTTCAGAGGAAGAGGATCAAATTTTGAATTTCAAGGAGAGAGCAGTCAAGACTCCTCAAGAAATGACAGAAACAACAAAGGCAACTTCAGAGGGAGAAGGCCTAATTTCGTAGGAAGATCATCAGGAAGAGGAGCAAGACCAATAAAATGTTTTAACTACAACCAAGAGGGACACATTGCCAGCAAATGCCCAGAGAAGATGGGGTCTAGTTCCCAAGGCGAAAGGAGAGCCAATCTAACCCAAGAATCAGATTTCCAAGGCATTAGTAAACTTGATTCATATGGTTATGCAGAGACCGGAGAGGGACTAATGTTGAGAAGATCCTTCTTGAAGGTACCAACACCTATGGAGCCACCTCAGAGGAAGTCTATCTTCTGCACCACATGCCAATAAGGATGAAAGGTATGTAAAGTTTTGGTTGACTCGGGGTCTACTGAGAATTTTGTGTTAATAGAAATGGTAGAGAAGTTGAAATTGAGGAGGATACCCCATCCATACCCCTATAAGGTGTCTTGGCTCACAAAAGGGCCCAACAAACTCTTATAGAAGAGCAGTCATGGGTAGAATTCCAGATAGGAGCTTATAAAGATAAGATTTTATTTGATGTTGTTAACATGGATGCTTGTCACCTCTTGTTTGGAAGACCATGGCAGTATGACCTCAAAGCACACCATGATGGCTTTAGGAATACCTATTCCATCACAAAGAATGGCAAGGTCATAGAGCTACTACCCCTAACTAAAAACAATGAAGAGCAGAAAGAAACTGAGTCCAAGGTGATGATGATGGAGGGCAAACCATTCCTCAAGGAGATAAAGATGGAAGAAGGAATATGCTTTGCAATTGATTCCAATACCAACCTCAAAGGGGAAGCCTGTTGCAGATGATAGAGTAGAAGCAAAGGACAAGGATCTCAGTCTGGAAGTGAAGAAGATCATTGGTAAATACCAAGGCATAGTTGCAGATAGAGTACCAAGCATTTTGCCGCCAATGAGAGAGATCAGTCACTATATTGACTTGATCCCAAGGGCCACATTACCTAACAAGGCTGCATACAAACTCACACCACAATAAAATGAGGAGATGGAAAGGCAGATTCAAGAGTTGCTAGACTCTGATTTGATTGGAAAGAGTTTTAGCCCATGTGTAGTACCGGCAGTTTTGGCACCCAAAAAGGATGGAACATGGAGGCTTTGTACTGACTCAAGAGCTCTCGATAAGATCACCATAAGGTATAGATTTCTAATGCCTAGGATAGAGGATTTTCTTGATTGTTTGGGGGGTGCAAAATATTTTTCTAAAATTGATTTAAAGAGTGGATACCACCAAATTAGAATTAGGTCGGGTGATGAGTGGAAAACAGCCTTCAAAACAAATGAAGGGTTGTATGAATCGAAGGTTATGCCATTTGGTTTGTCTAACGCCCCAAGTACATTCATGAGACTCATGAATAAAGTTTTGAAAGAATTCATAGGGAAGTTTGTAATAGTATATTTGGATGACATCCTAGTATTTAGCAGGACAAAGGAAGAACACTTGAGGCATCTAGACATGGTTTTGAAAAGGTTGAGTGAAGAGGAATTGATGATCAATATGGAGAAGTGTTTGTTCATGCAGGAAGAGCTCATCTTCTTAGGATTTGTGATCTCCAAGGGTCACTTGAAGATGGATCAGGATAAGGTAAATGCAATTGTTTCTTGGCCTGCTCCTAAGACTATTGGTGAAGTTAGAAGTTTCCATGGATTAGCCATATTTTCTAGAAAGTTCATAAGAGGTTTCAGTCAGATGTGTGCTCCAATGTTGGAAACCATAAAAGGTGGTCAAAAGTGCAGGTTTTCTTGGACAAAGGAGGTGGATGAGGAATTTGAAACTAGTGGGATGTGTTAGAGTGGCCAATCACCTTTCAAATTCATCAGGTCTGAGGTCCTAATTCGCCAAGACAAGGAAGAAGTCAGCAAATTTATGGAAGTAGTCTAGATTTGACAGTTTTGTCTAGGGTTTTGCAAAGAAATGGCCTTACCTTGCTGATCCTTCATTGGTGGTTCACGAATTTGAAGGGGATGCAAGTATGGATAATTTATTTTAATATTTTAAAGGCCTTTTGTAGGTTAGGACCAGTTGGAGGTGAGGGTTTGATGCATTAAGGTGGGCAACTCCATGTGGCCACTAGTAAGTGTAAACAAATAGGTCTCACATCAGGGGTTAAAGGGTATGATCATGGCCTAAGACTTAGGATTTGGTGTATTTGTAATGTCTTAAGAGTATTCCTTGAGTTTTTTTGGTGAGTTAAGGTCTGTGTCTACACACTCCTTTGCAAAATAGGCCTAATTGGGCTATACTGGTTTCCTAACCAAGTAGGGTTTGGATTCTTTTGTTCCCTATTGATAAGAACTCTTAGGATATGTTTTGTAACTCCCAGAAGGGTATCCAAATCTAGGATTTGTTGTCGTGTCTTTTGGAGACATAAAGAGTTAAGTGTAGAGAATCGATCTGACAGGGCTATTAGGTTTTGTAGGCCTTGTTGCAGCAGTTACACAAACTGATAGAGGGAACCTGAATTTAGTGATTGAAGGTGGTCTCCCTGACCTAGGGGACTTCTAATAAAACCTTAAATAGTCATTGTTGCACTGGAGAAGGGACTAAACCATTATTGACCATAGAGACTTTGTACCAGTAAATAAAAGAGACCTTGCACCAATAGTCTTTTGTTTAGAGAGAGGGATGTGGGACTTGTCAAACTGATGTTCTTCAACCCCTAGAGTGTTGTGTGATTGCTAGGGTCCCTGGTGTGTTCTTGGATTAGGGGAACCTATCCTATATCGGTATCAGGACTTTGCATCAGTTAGTATTGAAGGTGATTCAAAAATTTGTATCAATGTTGTATCCAAAGTCTAGATTTCCAATTGAAAATTGAGGCAATGGATCCCTTTAATAGAACACTAGTTGAACTGTGTAGAATATAGCATTTCTCATGTTTATAGAGAAGCCCAACAAAGTGGTAGATTATTTGGCAAATATGGGAATAGATGATTGGGAGGAAGAGGCAGTTATTGAATCATCTAAGGAGTGGCCTCAATTGGAAAGCTTACTAAGTGCAAATTTAGCAAGAGTACAAATATCAAGCAGAGAGGGGATTGGATAAGGATGTTAATCCCAAGTTGGATTGGATCGCAGGAGGCCCAATATTTTCAAGCGATTCTTCGAGTGATTTTCGTAGGTAGACAAGATGGGACTAAGGTAGTACAGGATATCATGGGTGACTTTTTCTTGCATAATTCATGTAAAGCTGGTAAGGGACTACAGGTCATTTTTTAAATTGATCTAGTGTTGTAGATATGTGGCAGTTTTGGAAGGGTCTGTATCTCTGCGACCTAGATTTGGGGTGTTTGAAGTGAATCTTGTAGGATTGAAGCATGGCTTTTTCAGTCTTTGTAGAGTATAGAGATTCTCTTTTCATGATTTGATGTTTTTTTCAAATATTGGGATTTGGTTTCTATTCTCCTCCTTTTCTATTTATTGCCCTACAAGTAGCTTGAGATGGGGAGTGTGAAGGAAGAGTGCATTCAAGTCTGTTTGCTAGAAGGATTTTAAGCCATGTCTGACATTCAAGCTAGGTGATATTAGCAGTATGGTCTTTGACACATTTGGATGTGTTTGTACAACCCTGAGATGAGAGAGGAGCAATGTTGGAGATTGTTTTTAATTAGGGATGATCATACTATGAAAGCCATGGATTTCATCTTGGACGCTAGCCCTGGCGGTGACCATATACATGATGGGGCAATCTTTAAAGATTATTCCTTCCACATTGTACAAACTATGGGGTCGCATATGATAGGCTTCCAGATAGGGAATGAACTTGTTGCAAAGGTGTTCTGGCCAAAGGTGGTAGACTACATCTTCAATATATTTTGGTAGTGAAATTGATGAAGTGAGAGATTCAGAGGATTCATCTATGGAAGTGCTTGAGGATGATAGCATTCTAGTTAAGCTTATTTGGAGAGAATTCCATAATGGTGCCAAAATGAATTAATTTGGTGAGCTCCACAAAATGGTGTAATCCAGAATGCCTCTCCTTTTACCAATCAAGCAGCAAGGAAGACCGTGCATTTATGTAGGGGAATAGGTTTCTTCTATAGGAATTTTTCATATAAGCTATGTTTGGATATCTTCTATGTGATTGTAATTTTATTTTTATTAATAGAGGGCTCTACCCCCATAAAGGTAGAACTTACCAAAAAAAATTAAAAATAAAAACTAGTAAGAATGACGTGTTAAATATGATTTGTTGAGTAGTAAAATAAAGAGAAAATGCTAATATCAAACTATAAGCACACCATTTTTGATAGCTTACAATTATTAACAATATGTTATTAATTAATGCTCCTTTAGTTAGATTGTGTAAAAATTTTGCAAACATTTCAAATCACACTACATGATTCTCCTCTAACATTCTCCATCCTAATGATGGATCACACAACGTGATTCAAAATGTTTGAAAAAATTTTACACACAATCTAACCCAAAAGTAGCATTGATCAAAACTATGGATTATGGAAACCACCTGTCATTAATATGTTATTATACTATACAAGGTTAACATGGATATATCATCCATGTTTGTTGTAGTATTCAAGAGGCCAGAAAGTTAAAGGAGGTGATATATTTTGTGGTAGAATCTTTGATACATAATTGGTGACATTGTGGGCTTTGAATTGTCATGGATGACACACTAATGAGCTACAACCTCCTTATATAGATAGGGAACTATTTGACATTCATTGCAGTTCTAGTGGATAGTGGATACTATTCATTATCTCCATTATAGGCTATAATGAAGCCTTTTGCAAGATCTAAGCCAAGTGTGAGATTGAGTTTCTCAAATTGGTCTTTCCTTTCTTACATACCACAAATGTCCTGTCTTCTCTTAAAATAGATTAATCATTTGCATTAGAAAAACATAATTCAAATAATGAAAAGAATGAAGACGCCTTAAAATTGATCTAAATAATAATTAAATTTTAATTAAATTAAAAATTCTATATTTCTGAAACTTTTAACTTAAGAATTTTAATATTAATAAATACAAACATGCATCAACGCCTCTAAAAAAGACTATATAATATATACACCTTAAGGAAGTTTTTGATACTTGACTTTTCATTATGAAGCAGTCAAAACCATGTATTTTTCCTCATTTCACTATAATAAGTATGACGCTCAAGACCAATTTCGTAACCTACAATGGCATCATATAGGGGTCATCAGACTTGTCGGTGTAAGAAAAAAGAAATGATCCATATTCCTGTCAGTTACAAACACATCACAATTATAAAGGGTTACAGAGATGCAGTCAAGTGGAAAATTAACGCATTGAAGTTCAAGAGTCATTCATATTTTCGATAGTTTCAAACGCATGACAATTAATGCATCCAAGTGGAATTGAAGTTCAAGAGTCATTCATATTTCCAACAGTTTCAAATGCATGACATTTAGTGCATCCAAGTGGAGAATTAACGCATTGAAGTTCAAGAGTCATTCAATTTGCCTATGTGAGAGTGCCATATGCATTCCAATTTGAGGAGAGGCATTTTTCTTTCACTTGGGATTTGAATGGGTCATTGATAGATTTTGAATTTGTAGTAGTCTTTTTATATGTGATTCCTCTTACATTTTTGTTTGGTTCGTGAAGAGATCCTGAGCTGGTGAGAAGAATTGGTGCTGCCATAGCTTTGGAAGTTTGAGCTATAGGATTTTCTTTTAGGGAAACAACCCTAACCCTAACCATAAACCTAACCCTAAACCATAAACCTAACCATAAACCTAACCCTAACCATAAGCCTATCCATAATTCTAAGCAAGATGTAAACCCTAATCCTAACCATGATGTAGATCCTAATCATAATCATAACAATAATTATAACCCTAAACCTAATAATAACCCAAACCCTAAACCCTAACCCAAGTAATAAACCTAACGCTAACCATGATGTAAATCCTAACCCTAACAATAACCATGATATAAACACGAACATTAATCCTAACAATGACCCTTAACCCTAAACCTAACCATGAAGTAAACCTTAACCCTAGCTATAATCCTAACCATAAATGTAACCCTAAGCCTAACCATAAACCTAACCCTAACTCCAACCCCAACCATGATGTAAACCATAACCCTAGCCATAATCCTTACCATAACTCTAAACATTAAACCTAATCTAACCATACAAATAAACCCTAACCCTAACAATAATCCTTATCCCTAACTCTAAACCTAATCCTAACCATAACGCTAACCCTAACCCTAGCCATCATCCTAACTATGACCCTAACCCGAACCATGATGTAAACAATAAACCTAACCATAACACAAACCGTCACCCTGATCATAATCCTTGCCCTAACCCTAATCATAACACTAACCTAATCATAATCTTAGACCCTAACCCTAACAATAATCCTGCCCTAAACTTAACCCTAACCTGAATTGTACCTTAATCCTAATTTATTCCTAACCTTAATCTAGCCCAAACCCTAATCATAATTGAACTTTAATACTAATTTAACCCTAACTTTAATGTAATTGAACCACAACTCTAATTCTAACCCTAACTTTGATGTAACCCTAAACGCAATTGTAACCCTGACAATTATACCCTAGACATAAACTTAACCTTACAACTAAACCCTAACCCTAACCATAATCCTAAACCAAAGCCAAACCCTAACCTTGATGGTAACCCTAACCATTATCATAAGCCTAACCTTAAACCCTAACCCTAATCATAACCCTAACCATGATGTAAACCTTAACCTTGACCATAATGCTAACCTTAAACTTAATCCAAAACACAACCATAAACCAAATCCTAATCCTAACCATGTCCCCAATTATAATTTTAATACTAACTGTAACTATGATTGTGCTTACCCTAACCCTGCCTTTGATGTAAACCCTAAACATAATTGTAACCATGACACTAAACCCTAACCATGACCATAAATTTAACTCTAATATTAAACCATAATCGTTACCCTAGCCTTAACCATGATATAAACCCTAACCTAGCTAATAAACCTAACTATCACCCAGACCCTAAACCCTAACCCATGCAATAAACCTAACCCTAACCATGATGTAAATCCTAACCCTAACAATAACCATGATATAAACACTAACATTAATCCTAACACTAACCCTTAACCTCCAACCCTAACCATGATGTAAACCTTAACCCTAGCCATAATCCTAACCATAAATGTAACCCTAAGGCTAACCATAAGCCTAACCTTAACTCCAACCCCAACCATGATGTAAACCATAACCCTAACCATAATTATTACCATAACTCTAAACCTTAACCCTAACATAACCATTACCGTAAACCCTAACCCTAATAATAATAATTAGCCCTGACCCTAAACCTAATCCTAACCATAACCATAACTCGAAACCTATCCCTAATCCTAAAAGTAAATCCTATCCATAATCCTAATCCTAACCTTAAACCCTAACCCTAACCTTAATCTTCAACCCTAACCCCAACCATAATCATCACCCTAACCCTAAGCATGATTTAAATCCTAACCTTAAACAAAGATGTTGATCATGACCCCAAACCTAAGCCTAACCCTAACTATGATCTAAACCCTCACCCTAGCCATAATCCTAACTATGACCCTAACCCCAACCATTATCTAAACAATAAACTTACCAGAACCCCAAACCATAGCCCTAATCATAATCCTTATCCTAACCCTAATCATTATGCTAACCTAACCATAATCCTAAACCCTATACTTAACAATAATCTTACCCTAAACTTAACCCTAACCCAAATTGAACCTTAATTCTAATATATTCCTAACCTTAATCTAGCCCAAACCCTAATCCTAATTGAACTTTAATAGTAATTTAACCCTAACTTTAATGTAATTGAACCATGATGTAAAACATAACCTTTACCATAGTCCTAACCACAACTCTAAACCGTTACCCTTATCATAACCCTAACCCTAACCTAACCTAATCATAACCATAAACCCTAACCCTAAAAATGGGGAATGGCTCTACAACCCTTAGGATGCACCAATCATCTATTATAATATATTAATAATATATGAAGGGTATTAATATCTTGTTGCATCCAAAGGGCTGGATAATTGTTTGCCTAAAAATAACTTTAAACCTAACCCTAACCATGGTGTACACCCTAACCCTATCAATAATTCTAACCACGATGTAAACCCTAATCCTAACCATGATGTAAACCATAACCATAACCATAACCATAACCATAACCATAATTATAATCCTAAACCTAACTATAACCCAAACCGTAAACCCTAACCCAAGCAATAACCCTAACGCTAACCATGATGTAAATCTTAACCCTAGCCATAACCATGATATAAATACTAATATTAATCCTAACACTTACCCTTAATCCTAACCCTAACCATGATTTAAACCCTAACCCTAGCCATAATCCTAACCATAACTGTAACCCTAACTTCAACACCAACCATGATGTAAACCATAACCCTAACTATAATCCTAACCATAACTCTAGACCTTAACCCTAACCTAACCATAACCATAAACCCTAACCCTAACAATAATCCTTAGCCCTAAACCTAACCATGATATAAACCCTAAACTATGCTAGCCCTAAACCTAACCATGCTAACCCTAACCATGATATAAACCCTAACCATTATCATAACCCTAAACCTAATCATAACCCTAATCCAAACCATGATGTAAACCTTATCCTCGACCATAACACTAACCATAACCACAATACATGCCATTAAACAAAGTTTAATATATCTTAGATCTTTTAGTATTTGCTTTGATCTTGCAACACATATATATTAATAAAAATAGTCTAAATAGATATATAAAATTGTAACGATAAAATAATATAATAATATAATAATACTATAATATAATCTGTTTTAATAAAAAGATACTATATAATAATATATTAATTTATTTTATGTTTTCCATGTTGCGTCGCGCAACTATCACTAGCATATATGTCTTAAATTTTAATTTAATCTATATAACATACGCCAAGAGATATCCTTCTCGAGGTGCCTATTTTTAATCAATTTTGAAACCTAAATTGAAATAAGTGCCTCGAGAAGGATATCTCTGGACGTATGTTATATAGATTAAATTAAAATTTAAGACATATATGCTAGTTAATTAGTATTATTATAATATAAATTTGGAACTCTTTTTTCTAAGCACTTTTTTGAACAAAGAGAAAAAGTAGAAAAAGACGTTTGGCCGCACCATTTTTGCTCTCGTGCACCGACACCTGTACTTCCAACGAACTTAGTTAATTATTTCATCACCGTATAAGAGTAATTTAGAAAACCCAAATTTACCCTTTTATACTTTACTGTCTGCTTATTCCCGGCTCTTGTACTTTTCTGGTGTATAATAAATTTACTGGGGATTTGGTGAGCAGTAAAAAAGTACAAATTCATCATGTGATTTGACTTTTGCTAGTCAATAACGAATACTAGATTGCAGCGGGTCACGTGTGATAGAAAAATATAAATCAATGACACATCATGACGTTTTGTCGTGAGACAAGATAATTTCCAAGAAGGTACCTACAATCTTGTTTGCATACAAATGGAATTTGGAACAGTACCAACGACAAAATTGGATTAAATACTCATGCTTAGACTTTTTATTTACAATGTTAAAATTTGTAATGTTTTTTGGTTGTAAGGCCAAAGGAGGTTTATTTTCTTGTTGTCTTGTATTCACAAGTGTTAAGAGTAATTAGGTTAATCAACTAAGGAATTAATTAATCAATCATTGATTACTAAGGTTTCCTATTATTTTATTACAAGTAAGCTAAGTTTAAGAGTGATTTTTCATATTTAGATTGAGCTAATTATAGATCGCGTTGTTTCATAAAATAGGATGTGGACACTTGTCATTATTTAACTTAAACCTTATCAACGGTTTTATATTTATGTTTTATAAATATTTATTGTATTAATTGTAATCTATTTATGTTTTTAGTTTAATCAATTAATCCAATGAGAAGTAGGCGATATTTTCCACATCAAGTCGAATTATGATATTTCTATCAATACTCAACTGTGTAGTTTTTGATTCAAAACTCATTGACCCATGATTCATGACTAATGGTTCACAAGAACCCATCTCTCATGAGAATGAATGGTACACTTAGCACTCATTTCATCTAGGTGATGCTCATAAAGGTGAAGCATTGGGCCTTCTCGGGAGGTCGCCCATCCCAATACTACTCCAACTCGACCGCGCTTAACTGTGGAGTTTCCTCCAAGGTTAAGCCCACTCAGCTTGCAACCCCATTTGCAAAACCTTCAGCAAGTGTTGTTCCTTATGAACCATTCATTATAGAGCCCCTTTAGCTCATCAAGTGAGAAGTGGGCGATATTTTCCACAATAAGTCGAATTATGCTATTGCTATCAGGATTCAACTATGTAGTTTTTGAGTCAAACTCCTTCACCCATGATTCATGATTAGTGGTTCACAAGAACCCATCTCTCATGAGAATGAATGGTACACTTAGCACTCATTTCATCTAGGTGATGTTCATAGAGGTGAAGCATTGGGCCTTCCCGAGAGGTCACCCATCTTAGTACTACTCCAACTCAAGTGCACTTAACTGTGGAGTTTCCTCCAAGGTTAAGTTCACTCAGCTTGCAACCCCATTTGTAAAACCATCAGCAAGTGTTGTGCCTTATGAACCATTCATTATAGAACCCCTTTAGCTCATCAAGTGAGAAGTAGGCGATATTTTCCACAACAAGTCAAATTATGATATTGCTATCAGGATTCAACTGTGCAGTTTTTGAGTCAAACTCATTCACCCATGATTCATGAGTAGTGGTTCACAAGAACCCATCTCTCATGAGAAGTGGTAACTGATGGATATATTCTTTGTTCTGGAATGTTGTACCGGATTCTTTGAAATATTTATTGCACTAGTATTATCACACATGATTGAGATAGGGTTATCAAACATTACACCAATTTCCTTCAAAGTCTGCTTCATCCATAGAATCTGAGTGCAATAAAAAGATGATGTAATGTATTCTACTTCTATTGTAGACAGAGATACAAAGTCTTGCTTCTTACTCAACCAGGCAACTGACTTGGGGTCAAGGAAGAATGCTCCTCCACTTGTACTTTTCTAGTCATCAACACTTCTGGCCCACTCTACATTTGCATAAGATATCAAGGTAAAATTTGAGCTCCTAGGACACCACAAACCGAACTCTTTTATGCCTTTAAGATATTTGAAAATCCTTTACTGCCACAACATGAGATTCTTTCGGTTCTTCTTGAAATCTGACTACCAAACGTACTGCATACATGATATCCGATCTGGTAGCATTCAAATATAATAGTCCTCCAATCATTGATTTGTACTAAATTTCATCTACCTTAGGTGATTTATCATCCTTGGTTAACTTGCATCCAGTGGTCATAGGTGTACACACCGGTTTGGAATTCTCCTACCCAATTTTTTTTAACAACTCTTTGATATACTTAGATTGAGAAATGAAAATTCCTCTATCACTCTGATTAATTTGCAAACCAAGAAATAAATTCAACTCACCAATAATAGACATTTCAAATTCTTTCTGCACTTCATTAGCAAATCTTCTGCACATACCTTCATTTCTTCCAAAGATTATATCATCAAGATATACTACTACAATTAAGGTTTTGCCTAAATCAGTTTTGAAGTACAAATTGTTGTTGGTCGAACCTTTTCTCTGAATTCATTGATCAATCAGATACTTGTCTAGTCTTCCATACCAAGCCCTAGGGGCTTGTTTCAGTCCATACAATGCTTTTATTAGTCTACAAACAATGTTTGGATCATCTTTCAATCAGAAACCTTTTGGTTGTTCAATGTAAACTTCTTCTTTCAATTCTTCATTCAAGGATGTTAATTACATTCATCTGATACACCTTGAAGTCCTTAAATGTTGCAAACACTAGGAACATGTAGATTGCCTCCATTCGTGCAACCGAGGCATAAGTTTCATTAAAATCAAGGCCTTCAATCTAAGTGTATCCTTTGCAAACCAACCTTGCCTTATTTCTTACAACATTTCCATCTTCATCTAGCTTATTTTGGAATAGTCATTTAGTTCCAATCACATTCTTGTCTTTCGGTATGTTGACTAATTCCCATGTTTGGTTTTTCTCAATCTAATCCAGATCCTCTTTCATTGCCTTCATCCATTTTTTATCATTACAAGCTTCTTCCACTGTTTTTGGCTCAGTTTCAGATAGTAAACACAACAAGATTTGTTCTTGTGTTGCCTTGCTTCTTGTGATAACACATTTTCTCTTGTCTCCGATAATTTGTTCTTTTGAGTGATTCTTCCAGACATACCTTGGAGTCTTGGATGCAGATGTCGGAGCATCTTGAACATTCTTTTCTTCACTTATACTTTCGTCTTTCTTTTTCTCTTCTTCGGGCTAATCATATTCACATCCTACTATAGTTTCTGAATCTTTTATGGTGCTTTCATCAACCTTTACACTTGCACTTTCAACAATCTTATTCAACCTTTTGTTGTAACATCGGTATGTTTTTCTCTTTGTTGAATAACCCAAGAATATGCCTTCATCTACTTTGTTGTCAAACTTTCCAAGATTATGCTCATCTCTCTGAATATAACACTTGCTTCCAAATACCTTGAAATATTTCACTGTTTAAGTTCTACCATACCAAAGTTCATAAGATGTCTTACCATAAGTTCATTAAATTTAAATATATTTGCGTCATGGATATAAGTTCATTAAATTTAAATATATTTGCATCATGGATATAAGTTCATTAAATTTAAATATATAGATATAAGCTCATTAAATTTTTGAAGTTCATTAAACATACATAAACACTTAACTAAAATGAACAACTAAATTAAATTTTAATGACTAAATTTGTATGCTTAAGGGGATTTTACTAAAATGAACAACTAATTATGTTGTCTTAAGGTGTTTTAAGTGGTATTAAGGGGATATTTGTGTCATTGATTCTTTTATATTTTTACACATGCATGGATTCGTTTTATTCATCTATGTACATTCATTTAATTTATATTTACACATATATTGTTTCATTTAATTATGTTATTTGGATTCATCTAATTATGTTGTCCTAAGGTGTTTTAAGTGGTCTTAAGGGGATTTAAGGGGATATTTGTGTTGTTGATTCTTTTATATTTTTACACATGCATGGATTCATTTTATTCATCTATGTACATTCATTTAATTTATATTTACACATATATTGTTTCATTTAATTATGTTGTTTGGATTCATCTAATTATGTTGTCCTAAGGTGTTTTAAGTGGTCTTAAGGGGATTTAAGGGGATATTTGCATCATTGATTCTTTTATATTTTTACACATGCATGGATTCGTTTTATTCATCTATGTACATTCATTTAATTTATATTTACACATATATTGTTTCATTTAATTATGTTGTTTGGATTCATCTAATTATGTTGTCCTAAGGTGTTTTAAGTGGTCTTAGGGGGATTTAAGGAGATATTTGCGTCATGGATATAAGTTCATTAAATTTAAATATATAGATATAATTTCATTAAATTTTTGAAGTAATTTCATTAAACATGTACATAAACACTTAACTTAAATGAACAACTAAATTAAATTTTAACGACTAAATTTGTTTAACAATGAACAACTAAACTATGCATAAACACTAAACTTTCACATACACATGCAATTAAATAGAACACTTAACTAAATTCAAATGACTTAGATATTCTATCATTTAAACACTTAACTTTCAAAAACGTAATATGTGTGTGTGTGTGTGCGCGCGCAAAGTAGTATGAAATGTAGATCTATCTAACACATACACATGTATGTCTATCTATCACATGTACACATGTATTAAATGTCTAGTACACATACACACATGAAATATGGAAAATAAATATCTAGTACACATACGCATATGAAATGTGTACGATACACATGTATGAAATATCTAGTACACATGTACAAATATGAAACGTCTAGAAATTATGTTCACACACACACACACACACACACACATATATATATAAACAATGGATCACTCGGGGCCTAATCCTGAACCATGTCCCAATCCATGCACCTGATGAATACTAAGAGGGGGGGTGAATTAGTATACCAAAAAATACTGTAATCAATCTTTTAAACAATTTAGTAGATAACCGGTGCAACAGATTCACTAATAAACCAGTTAAGATAAGTGCAAACCAAATAGAAAACAAAGCATTCACCCACAAAAGCACAATCACCATAACACAAGATATTTGACGTGGAAACCCAAATGAGAAAAACCACGGTGAGAAGAAACTCACAAGTAACTATCTGCAGAACAGTAACCAAACCGGTTAATGTCATACAATGTTCTTCACCAAAATAGATCCTGTTAGGAATCTAGATCTCTGTTAGGAGATAAGTCTTGTTAAAGACTACCTTGTTAAAGGATTTCAGATCCACAGTTGTGAACCACCTTGTTATAGGATTTACAAAGGCTTTGTTGGGCCTACCCAGTTAAGGGTTTCAGACTTGTTGAAGATATTAGTAATCAACAAGTGAATGATCTAGATGCTAGCACAGTATGCTTTAATTAGATCCTTGACAACTCATTGTTAATGCATTTCAGCATTACTTCAGTCTTCGATATCTCCACACTCTATCTCTTCACACAGACCTAATCTTCTCTTCGATGATCGCACATAACCTTTTCTATTCTATCTCTCATACATACAAACCCTAGACATGATGTCCTTATAAAGGAATATGATTTCATGTCGATCTAATAGAATTAGACTACAAGTTCCCAGGTACAGTGCATCTAGACACATTTGGTAACACGACACAAACACACCACCAAATTGTCGGTGGATGATAACTCATCACACATTACAATAATACTGGTTGGTAACTCATCACAGATATATACTGGTTAATACAATATACCGATTATCAGTTGTCAAAAATGAAGACTGGAAGATCGTAGTGTTTCGATCAAAAGTTAACTACCGCTTGGGTTTGGGTCCTTCATACCGCTTGAGAACCTCAAACCGCTTGGGGTCTTCATACCACTTGGGATCTTCAATTAATCTGTGACCGGTAAACCATCTTCGGCAAAATACCGATAGTCTAAAGACTATACATTCAATAATACACAATACCGGTTGGAACAATTGCCAGTTGAGCATAACTCATACATCAAGAAAGTGTGTGTCCATCAATGACAATCAAAACATCATCAAAATGCCAACATCGCCTGCAATAGAGTATGCACACATTAAATCATACATTAAACATTTAATTCATGTACTAGAGTAAAAAAAAATAAGTAACATAGATTAAGAGAATTTGCACGTAGACAAACATACCTCTGAAGAGTCTCTAACATCACCACCATGTGCATGCAAGATTCTAGGATGTCTATGTGACGAGGAGATCAACCTGCATGATAGTGGTGCATCCTACAATGTTGAAATTTTGTTAGATATACATACACATCTATTTATAACTTTGAACCTAACCCTTTAAATATAGAACTTAAATATTTAAAAGAAACAATTAATTTAAAGTTATAATGTATACCTATGTCTCCTAATGAACAAGGTCGGTGGCAATGTGAAAATCCTCAAACATTGCCCCATGCGCCTGCAATAGAGTATGCACGCATAAACTCATATATTAAAAAAAATTAATTTGAATACTAGAGTGAATTTTTTTAAGTAAAATATATTAAGAGCATATGTGTAGACAAAAATACCTCTGAAGGGTCTCTAACATCACCACCATGTGCATGCAGGATTCTAGGTCGTTTATGTGACGAGGAGCCCAACCTACGTAATAGTGGTGCATCTTGTAATGTTGAAATTTTGCTAGATATACATGTACACATATATTTATAACTTGCAACCTAACCCTCTAAAAATAGAACTCAAATATTTAAGATTGAATTAGTTTAAATTTATAATGTATACCCGTGTCTCCTGATGAATAGGGCCGGTGGCAATGTGCAAATCCTCAAACATCGCCCCCTGCGCCTGCAATATAAATTACACATGAACTCACATGTTCATTATTTAAACATTCATTATTAAGTTATATATATATATATATATATATATATATATATATATATATATATATATATATATATATATATATATATATATATATATATATATATATATATATATATATATATATATATATATATATATATATATAATTTATTTTTAAAGATCAAATCTAATCTACTTGAACATGTACATGTACACGATTGTAGATAAACATACCTCCGGGTTTCTAACACCTCCACCACGTGCATGCTAGACTCTAGAATGTTTGCGGGATGAATGGCTCATCCTGCACAATGCTCACTCATCCTAGAAAATGCACACATTTTGTTCGATATATATATATATATATATATATAAAATTTATATCACTTGAAATTATTTAATCAACACCTAGATATTTGTTTAAATATAACTTTAAAACAAAAAAATAATAATTTAAACTTTATATATACCTATGTCTCCTGATGAACAACTGGGTCAGTGGCAGCATCCAAATCTCCATACATCGATCCTAACGTGATACCCTATATAGTTCAAAAAATACAATCCAATATATATAATTAATTTAATCTTTGCAGTTCATGTGTACAATCAAGTAGCTATATAAAATTTCTAAATTAAAATTAGTAAATTATATATTATAATTCATACATCTCCTGTAGCATGTAAGGCTCGTCTGATACTGCTGATGTCATAATCATGCAAGGAGCCCACTGCAACATGATCCCCCTCACTATTTGGCTCGATAAGCATGGTAGTGAACATCCCCAAAAATCTAGTACCAGGTACTATGGCTCAATCAACTGATGTATAAATAAGAGGAGGAGGTGTATCCTGAACAACTGTTGTATGCTGGGGTGGGGCAGTAGGACGTGCAGTAGCAGTAGGCTAAGAATCTATATGCTCACAACCACGGCTAGAAGCACCCGGTCTACCAAGTACATGCCTAACAAATGATGTGGCATCCTCTAGTGGCATCCCATGCTCCATAGAAATGACTTGATATGAATCCAAGAGATCACTGGATAAGCATGCGCTCATCTGTCGTAAAGGATCTATGTCATACATGCATGCAGCATCCATCGGTGATGGTATGTCTACTTGAACATATGGATAATCATTCGCTGATGCATCATGAATCCTAGTATGAGAGCGCAAAAAATATCTACCCATCCGATTTGATGTCATCTCATCCACCTATGTGGCTATAGTAGCTATACTGGAAAAGATGGACTGTCGAGTGTCATCTAGTACACTATCTGCAACATCTGCTAGGTCCGCACTCTTGGGAAGAACCACAAGGTTTGGACCAATCAATGCTCGTTTATTAACGGGCGGGGGTGCACCTGGTCGTCTAAACTTATCTAAAAATTTGCCCTTCCCTTGTCCAACATGTTTTGAAAAATCTGTGTAATCAACATCATCCAACAAATGAAACTCAGCAAACAATTGTTTGTAGAAATAAAGGGATAACTCATCCTTTTGGGGCCACCTATGATGAGTGGCTAACCATCTAGGATAGATAAAAGGTGCTACTAGTGCATCTGTGCACCTAGTAGGCATATAACCCTTCACCCTACCAAAGGCCTCATAATGAGGAAACATGGTTTTCACATTAGTTGTGGAAACCCTATCATTCATTGTGTCCCTTTTCACCGTACCACGTACACTACATGAAAGGGATCTATAGAATTCCTCTACGTTGACCTCGTCATATGGATTATAATTGTCAATGAGGTCAATCATATGAAGTAGCTCTTGTCTAATAATCTCACCCCTTTGTTTATTTGTTTGATCACGCATGTTTCTCAATGTGATATTTAAATGATCCAAGGCACGTTGGAATGCCTCTAATGTCTAATTGTAGAGTTGTTGTCTCTCCTGTGGAGTTGTGGTAGACCTATGTGACATCTAGTCACTCCCACGAGGATGAACACTAGGCTCAAAAGTACTAGTGTTATGTGATCCAGGCTCATCAGACATGATGTGAGTGGGTAATGTATATATATATTTGCACATGTGCATGTATGTAGTACACATTTAACAATAATTAAAAAAGTATACATACATTTAAATCATTTTAAACATATTTAAACATATAAATTAAAAAAAATAGATATATAAAAAAAAATTTAAATGTCATAAGTGCATACAAGTTAAAATTTTCTAGATATAAAGACAAATTTAAGATAAATGTCTAGATCTATGCACAAAATAAATTTAAACAACAACTATAAATTTAATTTTAAATTTCAATATATGTCTAATTTACAATTACATATATTTGCATATACAATAATTAATTTGAAAATTAGTCAAATTAAGTCAAATTAATTTACAATTGCATATACAATTTAATTAATAGGTCCTAATTTGGTCTTATGTGGTCCTAATAGGTCCTAAGGGATGCAAATGTGTCGTAAGGGGCCTTGTGTGGTCTTAAGGGGTCACCCATGTGTTAGAACACATGTGTGACCCCTTAGGACCACACAAGACCCCTTTCGACACCATTTGGTCTTATGTGGTCCTAATAGGTGCTAAGGGGTTCACATGTGTCGTGAGGGGCCTTGTATGGTCCTAAGGGGTCACCCATGTGTTAGAACACATGTGTGACCCATTAGGACCACATAAGAACCCTTGCGACATTGTTTGGTCTTATGTGGTCCTAATAGGTCCTAAGGGTCCACCCATGTGTTAGAACACATGCGTGACCCCTTAGGACCACAGAAGACCCCTTTCGACATCATTTGATCTTATGTGGTCCTATTAGGTCCTAAAGGGTGCACATGTGTCGTAAGGGGCCTTGTGTGATCCTAAGGGGTCACACATGTGTTAGAGCACATGTGTGACCCCTTAGGACCAAACAAGACCCCTTGTGACACCCTTTGGTCTTATGTGGCCCTAATAGGTCCTAAGGGGTGCACATGTGTCGTAAGGGGCCTTGTGTGGTCCTAAGGGGTCACCCATGTGTTAGAACACATGCATGACCCCTTAGGACCACACAAGACCCCTTGCGACACCATTTGGTCTTATGTGGTCCTAATAGGTCCTCAAGGGGTTCACATGTGTCGTAAGGGGCCTTACATGTGTGACCCCTTAGGACCACATAAGACCCCTTGTGACACCATTTGGTCTTATGTGGTCCTAATAGGTCCTGAGGGGTGCACATATGTCATAAGGGGCCTTGTGCAGTCCTAAGGGGTCACCCATGTGTTAGAACACATGCGTAACACCTTAGGACCACATAAGACCCCTTGTGACACCATTTGGTCTTATGTGGTCCTAATAGGTCCTCAAGGGTGCACATGTGTCATAAGGGGCCTTGTGCCATCCTAAGGGGTCACCCATGTGTTAGAACACATGCATGACCTTTTAGGACCACAAAAGACCCCTTGAGAGACCATTTGGTCTTATGTGATCCTAATAGGTCCTAAGGGGTGCACATGTGTCATAAGGGGCCTTGTGTAGTCCTAAGGGGTCACCCATGTGTTAGAACACAAGCGTGACCCCTTAGGACCACATAAGACCCCTTGCGACACCATTTGGTCTTATGTGGTCCTAATAGGTCCTAAGGGGTGGACATGTGTCGTAAGGGGCCTTGTGTAGTCCTAAGGGGTCACCCATGTGTTAGAACACATGTGTGACCCCTTAGGACCACATAAGACCCCTTGCGACACCATTTGGTCTTATGCGGTCCTAATAGGTCCTGAGGGGTGGACATGTGTTGTAAGGGGCCTTGTGTGGTCCTAAGGGGTCATCCATGTGCTATAACACATGTGTGACCCCTTAGGACCACATAAGACCCCTTGCGACACCATTTGGTCTTATGTGATCCTAATAGGTCCTAATGGGTGCACATGTGTTGTAAGGGGCCTTGTGTGGTCCTAAGGGGTCACCCATGTGTTAGAACACATGTGTGACCTTAGGACCACAAAAGACCCCTTGCGGCACCATTTGGTCTTATGTGGTCCTAATAGATCCTAAGGGGTGCACATGTGTCATAAGGGGCCTTGTGTTGTCCTAAGGGGTCACCCATGTGTTAGAACACATGCGTGACCCCTTAGAACCACACAAGACCCCTTGTGACACAATTTGGTCTTATGTGGTCCTAATAGGTCCTCAAGGGGTGCACATGTGTCGTAAGGGGCCTTACATGTGTGGCCCCTAAGGACCACATAAGACCCCTTGTGACACCATTTGGTCTTATGTGGTCCTAATAGGTCCTAAGGGGTGCACATATGTCGTAAGGGGCCTTGTGCGGTCCTAAAGGGTCACCCATGTGTTAGAACACATGTGTAACCCCTTAGGACCATATAAGACCCCTTGCAACACCATTTGGTCTTATGTGGTCCTAATAGGTCCTCAGGGGTGCACATGTGTCATAAGGGGCCTTGTGCGGTCCTAAGGGGTCACCCATGTGTTAGAACACATGCATGCCCTCTTAGGACCACAAAAGACCCCTTGAGACACCATTTGGTCTTATGTGGTCCTAATAGATCATAAGGGGTGCACATGTGTCGTAAGGGGCCTTGTGCGGTCCTAAGGGGTCACCCATGTGTTAGAACACATGTGTGACCCCTTAGGACCACATAAGACCCCTTGCAACACCATTTGGTCTTGTGTGGTCCTAATAGGTCCTAAGGGGTGGACACGTGTCATAAGGGGCCTTGTGTGGTCCTAAGGGGTCACCCATGTGTTAGAACACATGCATGACCCCTTAGGACCACATTAGACCCCTTGTGACACCATTTGGTCTTATGCGGTCCTAATAGGTCCTCAAGGGGTGGACATGTGTCATAAGGGGCCTTGTGTGGTCCTAAGGGGTCACCCATTTGTTGGAACACATGTGTGACCCCTTAGGACTACATAAGACCCCTTGCGACACCATTCGGTCTTATGTGATCCTAATAGGTCCTAAGGGGTGCACATGTGTTGTAAGGGGCCTTGTGTGGTCCTAAGGGTTCACCCATGTGTTAGAACACATGTGTGATCTTAGGACCACAAAAGACCCCTTGCAACACCATTTGGTCTTATGTGGCCCTAATAGGTCCTAAGGGGTGCACATGTGTCATAAGGGGCCTTGTGTGGTCTTAAGGGGTCACCCATGTGTTAGAACACATGCGTGACCCCTTAGGACCACATGAGACCCTTTGCGACACCATTTGGTCTTATGTGGTCCTTATAGGTCCTAATGGGTGCACATGTGTCTTAAGGGGCCTTGTGTGGTCCTAAGGGGTCACCCATGTGTTAGAACACATACATGACCCCTTAGGACCACATAAGACCCCTTGCGACACCATTTGGTCTTATGTGGTCCTAATAGGTCCTAAGAGGTGCACATGTGTCGTAAGGGGCCTTGTGTGGTCCTAAGGGGTCATATAAAATAATTATATACACCTTAGGATGTATACATACACATACATACATACACCTCAAGACATGCTATCAGGGGTCGTGTGTGGTCCTGAGGGGTCACACACGTGTGACCCCTCAGGACCACACACGACCCCTAATAGCATGTCTTGAGTTGTATGTATGTCCTAAGGCATATATAATTATTTTATGTGTATTTATGTATGTGTATGTACATGTAGGTATGCACATGTATGTGTGTATGTATGTATGTAGACCTATGTATGTATGTTTATGTATGTATGTGTGTATTTTTATGTATGTGTATGTATATGTATGTATGTATGTAGGTAGGTAGGTAGGTATGTATGTTTGTGTATGTTTGTGTATGTTTGTATGTATGTTTGTATGTATGTGTATGTATGTATGTATGTATGTATGTATGTAGGTATGTATGTGTATGTATGTAGGTTTGTATGTATGTGTATGTATGTGTGTAGGCATGTATGTATGTATGTATGTATGTATGTATGCATGTATGTATGTATGTATGTATGTATGTATGTATGTATGTATGTATGTATGTATGTATGTGTATGTGTTTGTATGTATGTGTGTATTTATGTAAATGTATGTATTTATTTTTTAATATTCTAAACTAAAATGATAGAATAAATCCAAAAAAAAATTACAATCTATTTTAAAAAACTAAAAAAAAACTAGTTTGCTATCAAAAAATTAATTTTCTATTAAAACTATTTAAAAAAAACAATATACATTAATATGATAAAATAAATACATTTAAAAAAAAAAAGGGTACTTACCACTGAAACCCTTTCGACCGGATCTCTGGGAATTTTTGCGCCCTCCTGCTCAACTCCAAGCCGCTCAATGCAAAATGAGGGGCTTGGGCGGATTTCGGCTCTTATATAGGGCAAGGGGGTTCCAACCAGAAACACCTTACCACGCGAGCACTACGTGGCTGCCAAATTGGTCCAGCTGGAACAAGCATTGTTAGCCTAAAGTGCGACAGAGATTGGTACAATCACCCATTAGGAGTATGGTCTTTGACACATTTGGATGTGTTTGTAAATCCCTGAGATGAGAGAGGAGCAATGTTGGAGATTGTTTTTAATTAGGGATGATCATACTATGAAAGCCATGGATTTCATCTTGGATGCCAACCCTAGCAATGATCATATACATGATGGGGCAATCTTTAAAGATTTTTCCTTCCACATTGTACAAACTATGGGGTCGCATATGATAGGCTTCCAGATAGGGAATGAACTTGTTGCAAGGGCATTCTGGCCAAAGGTGGTAGACTATATCTTCGAGATTGGTTTAGGGATTTTGGGAGAGCCTCTGTTGATATATTTTGGTAGTGAAATTGATGAAGTGGGGGATTCAAAGGTTTCACCTAGGGAAGTGCCTAAAGATATTAGCATTCTAGTTAAGCTTATTTGGAGAGAATTCCAAAATGGGGCCAAAATGAATGAGTTTGGTAAGCTTCACAAAATGGTGTAATCTGGAATGCCTCTCCTTTCACCAATTAAGCAGCAAGGAAGACTGTGAATTTATGTAGGGGAATAGGTTTCTTCTATAGGAATTTTCAAAAAGCTATGTTTGGATATCTTTCTATGTGATTGTAATTTTATTTTTATTAACAAAGGGCTCTACCCCCATAAAGGTAGAACTCACCCAAAAAAAACTAAAAAAAACTACTAAGAATGGTGTGTTAAATATGATTTGTTGAGTAATAAAATAAAGAGAAATTGCTAATATCAAACTATAAGCACACCAATTTTGATAGCTTACAATTATTAACAATATGTTATTAATTAATGCTCCTTCCGAGTGAGATTGTGTGTAAAAATTTTGCAAACATTTCAAATCACACTACATGATTCTCCTCTAGCATTCTCCATCCTAATGATGGATCACATAGCATGATTCAAAACGTTTGACAAAAAATTACACACTATCTAACCCAAAAGTAGCATTGATCAAAACTATGGATTGTGGAAAACCACATGTCATTAATATGTTATTATACTATACAAGGTTAACATGGATATTTCATCCATGCTTGTTGTAGTATTCAAAACTATGGATTGTGGAAAACCACATGTCATTAATATGTTATTATACTATACAAGGTTAACATTGATATTTCATCTCTAATACATACTTGGTGACATTGTGGACTTTGAATGAATTGAAATGGATGACACACTAATGAGCTACAACATCCATATAAGGATGGTGAACAAACTGGCATTCATTGTAGTTCTAGTGGATAGTGAATACTATTCAATATCTCCATTATAGGCTATAATGAAGCCTTTTGCAAGATCTAAGCCAAGTGTGAGATTGAGTTTCTCAAGTTGGTCTTTACCTTCTCTTAAAATAGATTAATCATTTGCATTGGAAAAACATAATTCAAATAACAAAAAGAATGAAGACACCTTAAAATTGATCTAAATGATAATTAATTTAAAAATTCTATATTTCTGAAACTTTTAACTCGAGAATTTTAATATTAATAAATACAAACATGCTTCAAACACCTCTTAAAAGATTTTATAATATACACCTTAAGGAGGTTTTTGCTACTTGGCTTTTCATTATGAAAAGCAGCCAAAACCATGTATTTTTCCTGGTTTCACTATAATAAGTATGACGCTCAAGACCAATTTCTATCTATTAAAAAACTAAAAATTTAATAAATAATAGTGTTATATAATAATAATAATTAATTAGTACTATTATGATATAAATTTTGAACTCTTTTTTCTAAGCACTTTTTTGAACAAAGAGAAAAAGTAGAAAAAGAGGTTTGGCCGCACCATTTTTGCTCTCGTGCACCGACACCTGTACTTCCAACGAACTTAGTTAAATATTTCACCGCCGTATAAGAGTAATTTAGAAAACCCAAATTTACCCTTTTATACTTTACTGTCTGCTCTATTCCCTGCTCTTATACTTTTCTGGTGTATAACAAAATTACTGGGGATTTGGTAAGCAGTAAAAAAGTACAAATTCATCAAGTGATTTGACGTTTGCAAGTCAATAATGAGTACTAGATTGCAGCGGGTCACATGTGAGAAAAATAAATAAATCAATCAATGACACATCGTGACGTTTTGTCGTGAGACAAGATAATTTCCAATGATGTACCTACAATCTGTGGAGAATGATATTTTGTTTGCATACAAATGGAATTTGGAACAGTACCAACGACAAAACTGTATTAAATACTCATGCATAGACTTTTTATTTATCATTTTAGGCCATATGTGTAAGTGTGTAGTTGAGGGGCGCATCTATTTTGGTTCTAAAACGGTAGTATGGATTGACTAACACGCGTGTTAGTCGCACATTTTACACCGTCGATTTTGTAATAAACGATTGTGATTGACCACCCTGTCGCTAACACGTTGTACGAAAGGTCTGTTTTGGAGCCAGAATAGCTTCAGTGGATATGCATTTGGAGTTAATAGAATTTTAATTTTAAGTTTAAATTTTTTAGACATGTTTATTAGTTATAATGAGACGAACTAGTATATATGTTATGTTGTATTCTATAATAGTCCTCTTTCATTTTGAAATCATTAAAGATGAGCATTGTCATAGAGTATTTATGATATATTTATACCGATATTATTAGGACATACATTAGCATATATTATTGTAGGCATTTTTATATCCTCACTTGGTGTCTTTGATCTTGGTTCATCGTGGTTGAATTAGTCCACCAAAAGACTTGATTGAGGAGAATGACTCTTGCTTGGCAAGTTTTCAAATAATATTTTAGACACCACTCTAATTTAGACACATGTACATTGAATTAAAGAAAAATTATATTACTATTGATCACTCTCCACTAGTTCACTTTTATAAGTCCTATATGTACCAAAATGGACACCCTAAGCACAAAAGTAAGCAGATTGGGCCAAACCAAGCCATAGAGGTCTACTTAGAATCTCAAGCAAGAAATTTGAGTTCACTTGTCGAGGTGTTCGGTTGATCTGAAAAAGTTTGGACAATATGTTGATGGTTTTTGAAAATGATGTATTGTTGTCTAGAATGTTTTCAAAGCATAAATCTTACAATGTTTTGCAATGTTGCAAAGTTTGGTTCGTTAAATAGTTTAAAAAAGGATTTTGAACAATGTTATATGATTGAACTTGTTTGAAGGTTTTCAAGGTGTTTACAATGTTAAAATTTGTAATATTGTTTGGTTGTAAGATCAAATGAGGTTTATTTTCTTGTTGGGAAGAATGTCTTGTATTCACAAGTGTTAGAGTAATTAGGTTAATCAATTAATTAATCAATCATTCATTACTAAGGTTCCCTATTATTTTATTACAAGTAAGCTAAGTTTAAGAGTGATTTTTCATATTTAGATTGAGCTAATTATAGATCATGTTATCTCATAGAATAGGATTCTTGGTATTTTGATAATGTTTAAGTTGTGATTGTCATTGATGGACACACACTTATTTTATGTATGAGTTATTCTCCACCGGTAATATGTGTTGTGTTGTTCACGTCGGTATTATATGCCATTGTATGTATAGTCTTTATTTGTTGAAGACTCGGCGTTTTGAAGAAGAAGCTTACCGGTCGTAGTGGTATGAAGACCTCAAGCGGTATGAAGACCTCAAACGGAACGAAGACCCCTAGCGGCAGTTAATCTTTTGATCAAAACATTATGTTCTAGTTTTCCAGTCTTATTCGTTAAACCGGTAATCGATATACTGTGCCAAACCGGTATAATTGTAAAGTGTGATGAGTTATCATCCATCGACACTTTAGCGATGTTTCTGTGTCGTGTTACCAAATATGTCTAGATGCACTGTACCTTGGAAATTGTAGTCTAATCTTATTGGACCGACATGAAATCAGATTCCTATATGAGGACATCATGTCTAAGGTTTTGATTGATTGATGTGTGTGAGTATTGTAGAGCAAATTAGGTCTATGCGAAATAGGTATCTCGCTGCAGAGCTTGTGAGTGCAAAGGATATAAGACTAAAGTAATGTTCTAATACATTAACTGAGAACTATCAAGGATCTAATCAAGCATTTTGTGCTATCTTCTAGATCATTCACTTGTTGATTACTAATCTCTTCGACAAGTCTGAAACCCTTAACCGGGTAGGCCCAGCCAAGCCTATTGTAAATCCTCTAACAAGGTGGTTCACAGTCGTGGATCTGAAATCCTTTAACAAGGTAGTCTTTAATAGGACGTATCTCCTAATAGAGATCTGGATTCCTAATAGGATCTGTTCTGGTGAAGAACATTGTAAGGCCTTAACCGGTCTGACCTTAACCGGTCTGGTTACTATTCTACAGATAGTTGACTTGTGAGTTTTACTCACCTTGGTTTTTCCCATTTGGGTTTCCACGTCAAAATATCTTGTGTTATGGTGATTGTGCTTCTATGGGTGAATGCTCTATTTGCTATTTGGCTTATTTATGTTTTAACCAGTTTGTTATTTAAAATACTACACCGGTCTGCTAGAAAATTGTTTAAGAGTTTGGTTAAGTTCTTAGGCATACTAATTCACCCCCCCTCTTAGTATTCATCAATTGGTATCAGAGCCAACCTTTCTATAAGTCTAAGCACTTGGAAGGATATATGGGGGAATACAACATGAGGTAACTTACTCACCATCTGACTGAGTCTGAGAGAGCCTATGATGAACTCAAAATCAAGTATAAAGCCTCTTTAGCCAAGAGAAGAGAACTTGCTAAGCAATTGATGGAATTTACTGAAAATAGCTCTTTCGATGAAGCACACATGGAGGCCCTAGTCGGAGAAGTGGAGAAACTAAATGAATCCAAAACTAACCTAAGGAGGGAGTTGGAAGGACTGACTATCAGGATGAGTCAGGAGCTAGAAAACAAAAGAAAAGCTGAAGATTTAGTGAAGGACAAGGAGCGTGAGATCTCTAAGTTGAAATAAGAGATCGGTACCATCATCGCTCATCTGCAAGAGGGTAATGAAGAGAAAGAAGAAATACAAGCAGACCTCAATGTTGCTATCTCTCAAAATGAAACCTTGATGAAAACCAATGATGCTCTTTCCAAGGAACTTGCTGAATCAAAGGAGATACTTGCAAAGTTCAACTGGAGTGCTGCTAAATTGGAACAAAAGATGGAATCAGTGAAGCCATCAAAGGATACCACTGGACTTGGTTTCTCTGCATATGAGGAAGGTGAAACCTCTGGAGCCAAGAGTAATGCACCAAAAGAGCAACCGGTACCTAAGAACAACAACAAGAGCAAAGGTAAGCCAAAGTTTAAATGTGTATGCTTCAACCATCATAAGGAAGGACATACTGCCAATGTATGTAGGAGCAAGGCTTACAATAATTTTCCTTACATACAAAACAATGTGGCTAGAACTAGTAGATTTAATGGTCACTGTTATGCATGCAACAAGTTTGGGCATAGAGATTTTGAGTGCAGGTCGGTTATGAATAACTCTAGAAGTTATGCACCAAGATCTAAAGGAGTTGTCCTAGAACCTCCTATGAAGCAGAACCCAAACCAGTATAGAACCTATGACCACTAGTCAAATGGTTATGGAGCGAAAAACAGTTGGAGAGCAACCTATTTGATCTATCGTGGTAGCGGTCACATTGCTGCAACATGCAGAAGGAAGAATGGAAATGTGAACACCGAACCATGGAGAACACCTGGTATGGTATGCTATCATTGCAATAAATCGGGACACACTGCCAAAGCATGCAAACTGAGAAAGAATCCATCGGGAGACATATCAGTCGACCTAGAAGGGAAGATCGATGTTGAAACTGTTCAGGCAGATATGAATAAAACTTGGAAAAAGAAACCTGAAGAGAAGCCACAAGATGTACCAGTATCTGCACCCAGTGTGGAGATCCCTGAACTGACAAATTGAGCTTCGAAAAGATTAGAGGGAACATATCGGTAACAATGTCTTGAACCCCTGAAGTATATCGATAAAGTGCCTTTATCAGTATTGGTTATCTGTTCACCGGTAGAAGAAACAAAGTGGTAAAAGGAAAAGTTAGGGTTTGTGCTCTAATAGTGATGCATTTATTATGGTAGGTAGGAGCATATTTAAAAATGACTTTTGTCATCATTTTTATTTACCTATTTTCAAAGAAGAATTTTTCTAGCTTGAGTAGAGCAACAAGAGTGATTCATCTTGCATTCGAAAGAATTCAGGAAGATATCTTGCACAAGATTTTGCAGTCATTCAGAGTGGAGGTCAGAGTGGTAAAACAAGCTTTTGGAGAAGTGTGTTGCGTCCGACATTGGTGTACCCTAGTACAAAATCGGTGAACCCTAGTTTGGAATAATAAGGTATTTTTCATCGAATCACTCTCATCATTTGGAATTATCTTGATATGGCTTCTACATCTAAAATCCCTTCTAGTTCTATCGAACCTGAGGAATCATCTGAGTTTCTTAGGAGGAAGGTAAAGTAAAATGCCCTATCTCAAATTCCCGTCGGAGTCATTGTCGAAGGGGATGTTTCAGGATATATTGATTGCAAACTAGAAGACCTAGGGTATCTAGTGATTCACTCCTAGCTAAGTCTGTTCTGTAGAAATGATAAAAAGATTAAACATGAGTATAGCATAATCAAGAAGAAGAAACTTCACAATGCAGTATATTTTCTCGAGGAATGTACAGAAGAACACATTAGGATTACTCTAAGTAGGGTTCATGGTGATAAGATGTACCTTGAGAGAACCCACGATATTACACTAGAGGCAATTCATGTTGTGACAGGTTTCTACAATGTTGGGGAAGTCCCCGTTCTTCGCAAGATCACCAAAACCAAAGTGACAGAGCTCACTGGTTCTATGAGTGACCAGCGATCAATGACTATAAACACCATAAAAGATGACTTGGTGAAATATGCGTGCATGGTAATTGGGTATAGAGTATTATATGCTAGCAGAATGAATTTTGTTCCTACATCTACGGTGCATGCCGCTTATAGGATGATCAAGGAGAATGCAAAATGTGACTTATGTACCTGCATGCAAAAACAACTCATGGAGAACCTGAAGTCCATCAAAGTGGACAAAACTTCGAGGTTTAAGTTTGGTCAACTGCTTGTCAGTTTGTTTTTCTATTTTCAAGGATATTTTCATGGAGTTGGTGATGTTCAATGGTCGAGTGACCTACCGGTTTCCAGACAAATAAAGGAGAGTCTGCAAGTAGTGGGAACTGTGTATCCAGAGACTCTAAACAGGTATTTTGATGAGTTCAAACTAAAGATGAACTAGAGAATGAGAATATCAGGTGATCTAGTTAAAAAATATTAAGATATCTATTTCATAATCAAAATAGATCATTGCATAATGCAAGCGGTCGAGACCAGAGAAGATGAAGTTGAGCCTATGGGATATGAAGTGGTAAATGATATACTTACAGGGTATGCCTCTACTCTACTTGCTTCACCACTAGATCCAAAGAAGAAGGGGACCAGTACTTACTCCGAGAGGATAAAATTGATTGAAGTACCAAAGCAGAAAAAGAGTAAAGCAGTGCCAACGACACCGGTTATATCTGCTGCTAGTCCAAGAGTGACCAAGAGGTCACTAGTCAAAAAGAAATCAGAGGCTATTCCGCCAAAGGTATTCGAAAGGAAGAGAAAAACCAGGAATAATTCACCAGATTCACAAAACATTGAACTAGAGGTAGAAATGAAGAAGAAAAGGCAATCAAGCAAGAAGACGAAGTCCACCGGTAATGTACCAGCAACCTCTACACTATTAAAAGGAAAGTACTTGACGATCTAAAGGATTATTTTGATAATCTTAGCGATAGTGAAAAGGAAGAAGTAGAGCTAGAGGTCATTAAATATTTGTGTGATAATGATCGGTCTTTGATTGACATTAAACATGTTGTTCCTAATTCTTTGTATAATTATTTGGATAATAAATGGCACATTGTCAATGAAAAGGAGCAAGAAATTAGGGAAGAATTTTTTTCCCAATATTTTCCTGATGCCTCTAATTCATAATTGTTTGAGATTCTTAATCGGTACAAAGGCATCTCCTTCATGTGAAAAATAAGACTTCAGCTATTCGATGGCAAAACCTCTGAAGTGGAAAAAGACACCCATTTGTAGGTTAAAGCAACTGTCAAAATGCAGAAAGTATCCGAAGCTAATTGACTGGCTGAGCAAGAGCCTGACCTATCCACAACCAAACCGGATGAAATCTTCGACAGTTTGGGTGAAAGAATAGAAGATCAAAATGAACCCATTGATGTTGATGCACTAGATGTTGAGGACACCACTCCAGAGAAGGAGAAAGCTGAAAAGGAGAAAGTGGAGAAAGAAAACGAAGAGAAAGCAGCAAAAGAGAAACATGAAAAGGAGAAACTAGAAAAAGAAAAAGCAGAGAAAGAGAAACTGGTAAAAGAGAAAGCGGAGAAAGAAAAACAAGAGAAAGAGAAAGCAGAGAAAGAGAGACAAGAGAAGAGAGAGCAGAGAAGGAACCGGAGAAGAAGAAGGAAGAGGAGAAGAAGAAAGAAGATAAGGAGAAGAAGAAGGAAGATGAGAAGAAGAAGGAAGAAGAGGAGAAGAAGAATGAAGATGAGGAGAAAAAGGAAGAAGAGAAAAGAGGGAGGAAGAGCGGAAGAAAGAAGAAGAGAAGAAGAGAGTGGAAGATAAGAAAGAGAAGGCCGCCAAGGTAGCTTAGGAAAAAGAAGAAAAGGAGAAGAAAAGACAAGAGGAGATCAAGGGAAAGGAAGGAGGACAAACTCCTAAGGCAACCAGAGATCAAGCCAAGCAAGTTGATCCCACCGGTCCCACCGATTTGACTCTTGCCTATCTTACTCAATCAGTTGATGAAAGTGAGCTACTAAGGAGCATTCAACTAGCTCAGGTTAGATTGGAAGAACTAAGGAAAAAGAAAGAACGGGATGTCATTCAATTTTTTGTTGACACTCTTTCCAATCTAATTCCCGGTACTAACCTTCCCAGTACCGATTCCTCACTGGCCAAGTTAAAACTTCTTTGCACAATGGTAGATGATCAAGTGCAATCTTTAGAAGATGTTGCCTAGGTTTCTGCAAAAAAGAAGCATGAAAAAGCTCTAAAAGCTTCATTAGTAAAGCAAATGGATGTAGACAGAGAAAAACCACTTAAGCAAAAGGATGATATAAGTTTAGCTATGGGTGAAGGCAACCTACTTTTGAGAAAAATCTGCCAACCTCACCTATTTTGTGAAGATGCTCTGCAACAGAAGAGTCAACTCCAATCGGAGTTAAAGAAGTATATCAGAAACTTCAAATTGCCATATGATTCGTTCATAGTGTATGGACAAACTATTCACACTCACCAATGTCAGATTGCAAAGATTGAATCAGAGATCTGCAAGCGGACTCAAGATTTGTAGGAGCTCCAGTTGTTTCTATTACCAAAATTGTAGGTTCTTCAGAAGTGCTTCCTGAACTTGGAGGCTATTATTGTAACACAAGAGATGAGCACTATCGATGCAATGGAAGAATTAGCCTTCCAGATGAAGACCAAGAGTGAAATTGTTGCCTCACTTCTGGATTCATGGTCTTTAGACATGAAGAATTTTCTGAAAAAACTTTAAATCTCTTTTTGAGAAGTTTTACTCTTTATTGTCATGAACATATACTTTGTTTTATGCAATATAACTTTCGTAAATTTCGGTGAAATAGGGAGTGTTTGCATTACTTTGCCATTGTTGGCAAAGGGGGAGTAGTATTGAAAATTTCATGCACATGTAATTTTTGCAAAGTGGAGTAGTGTATATGCTTAGGGGGAGTAATTTTGATTATGGCATCTATTTTTGTTTTGTAAGCACTTAGATGTCAAAATTTTCCTAAGTGTTGCCATCAATGTCAAAGGGGGAGATTGTTGGTATTTTGATAATGTTTAAGTTGTGATTGTCATTGATGGACAAACACTTATTTTATGTATGAGTTATTCTCCACCAATAATATGTGTTGTGTTGTTCACACTGGTATTATATGCCATTGTTTATGTATGAGTTATTCTCCACCGGTAATATGTGTTATGTTGTTCACACCGGTATTATATGCCATTGTATGTATAGTCTTTATTTGTTGAAGACTATCGGTGTTTTGAAGAAGAATCTTATCGGTCATAGTGGTATGAAGACCTCAAGCGGTATGAAGACCTCAAGCGAAACAAAGACCCCTAACGACAGTTAATCTTTTGATTGGAACATTATGTTCCAGTTTCCTAGTCTTATTCGTTAAACTAGTAATCGGTATACTATGCTAAAATGGTATAATTGTAAAGTGTGATGAGTTATCATCCACCAACACTTTAGCAGTGTTTCTGTGTCGTGTTACCAAATATGTCTAGATGCACTGTACCTAGGAAATTGTAGTCTAATATTATTGGACCGACATGAAATTGGATTCCTATATGAGGACATCATGTCTAGAGTTTTGATTGATTGATGTGTGCGAGTATTGTAGAGCAGATTAGGTCTGTGCAAAATAGGTATCTCACTACAGAGCTTTTGAGTGCAAAGGATAGAAGACTGAAGTAATGCTGTAATTCATTAACGAAGAACTGTCAAGGATCTAATCAAGCATTTTGTGCTATCTTCTAGATCATTCACTTGTTGATTACTAATCTCTTCGACAATTCTGAAACCCTTAACTGGGTAGGCCCAGCCAAGCCTATTGTAAATCCTCTAACAAGGTGGTTCACAGTCGTGGATCTAAAATCCTTTAATAGGGTAGTCTTTAATAGGACTTATCTCCTAAAAGAGATCTGGATTCCTAGCAAGATCTGTTCTAGTGAAGAACATTGTAAGGCCTTAACCAGTCTGACCTTAACCGGTCTGGTTACTATTCTGCAGATAGTTGACTTGTGAGTTTTACTCACCGTGGTTTTTCCCATTTGGGTTTCCACATCAAAATATCTTGTGTTATGGTGATTGTGCTTTTGTGGGTGAATGTTCTATTTTCTATTTGGCTTATTTATGTTTTAACCAGTTTGTTGTTTAAACTACTACATCAGTCTATTGGAAAATTGTTTAAGAGTTTGGTTAAGTTCTTAGGCATACTAATTCACCCCCCGCTCTTAGTATTCATCAAGGATGAAGACACTTGTCATGATTTAACTTAAACCTCACTAAGGGTTTTATCTTTATACTTTTATAAACATTCATTATATTAATTATAATCTATCCATATTTTTAGTTTAATCAATTAATCCAATGAGAAGTAGGCTATATTTTCCACAACAAGTCGAATTATGATATTTCTATCAAGATTCAACTATGTAGTTTTTTTATTCAAACTCATTGACCCATGATTCATGAGTAATGGTTCACAAAAACCCATCTCTCATGAGAATGCATGGTACACTTAGCACTCATTTCATCTAGGCGATGCTCACAAAGGGGAAGCATTGGGCCTTCTCGGGAGGTCACCCATCCCAGTGCTATTCCAACTCAAGTGCGCTTAACCATGGAGTTTCCTCCAAGGTTAATCCCACTCAGCTTGCAACCCCATTTGCAAAACCTTCAGCAAGTGTTGTGCCTTATGAACCATTCATTATAGATCCCCTTTAGCTCATCAAGTGAGAAGTAGGTGATATTTTCCACAACAAGTCAAATTATTATATTGCTATCAGGATTCAACTGTGTAATTTTTTAGTCAAACTCATTCACCCATGATTCATGAGTAGTGGTTCACAAGAACCCATCTCTCATGTGAATGAATGGTACACTTGGCACTCATTTCATCTAGGTGATGCTCATAGAGGTGAAACATTGGACCTTCCCGGGAGGTCACCCATCCCAGTACTACTCCAACTCAAGCGTGCTTAATTGTGCAGTTTCCTCCAAGGTTAATTCCACTCAGCTTGCAACCCCATTTGCAAAACCTTCAACAAGTGTTGTGCCTTATGAACCATTCATTATAGATCCCCTTTAGCTCATCAAGTGAGAAGTAGGCGATATTTTCCACAAGAAGTCAAATTATGATATTGCTATCAAGATTCAACTGTGTAGTTTTTGAGTCAAACTCATTCACCCATGATTCATGAGTAGTGGCTCACAAGAACCCATCTCTCATGAGAAGTGGTACCTGATGGATATATTCTTTGTTCTGGAATGTTGTACCAGATTCTTTGAAATGTTTATTGCACTAGTATTATCACACATGATTGAGATAGGGTCATCAAACATTACACCAATGTCCTTCAAACTGACCTGCTTCATCAACAAAATATGAGTGCAATAAGAAGATGATGTAATGTATTCTACTTCTATTGCAGATAGAGATACGAAGTCTCGCTTCTTACTCAACCAAGCAACCAACTGGGGGTCAAGGAAGAATGCTCCCCCACTTATACTTTTCTAATTATCAACACTTCTGGCCCAATTTGCATTTGTACAAGCTATCAAGGTCAAATTTGAGCTCCTAGGACACCATAAACCAAACTCTTTTGTGCCTTTAAGATATCTAAAAAATCCTTTTTATTGCCACAACATGAGATTCTTTCGGTTCTTACTGAAATCTGGCTGCCAAACATACTGCATACATGATATCCGGTCTGGTAGCATTCAAATATAATAGTCCTCCAATCATTGATTTGTACTAACTTTCATCTACCTTAGGTGATTTATCATCCTTGGTTAACTTGCATCTGGTGGTCATATGTGTACACACCGGTTTGGAATTCTCCTACCCAAAAAAATTTAACAACTCTTTGATATACTTAGAGTAAGAAATGAAAATTCCTCTATCACTCTGATTAATTTGCAAACTGAGAAAGAAATACAACTCACCAATCATAGACATTTCAAATTATTTTTGCATTTCATTAGCAAATCTTTTGCACATACCTTCATTTCCTCCAAAGATTATATCATCAACATACTACAATTAAGGTTTTCCTAAATCAGTTTTGAATTACAAATTGTTGTTAGTCGAACCTTTTTCTGAAATCCTTGATCAATCAGATACTTGTCTAGTCTTCCATACTAGGCCCTAGGGCCTTGTTTTAGTCCATACAATGCCTTTTTCACTCTGCAAACAATGTTTGGATCATCTCTCAATTTGAAACCTTCTAGTTGTTCAATGTAAACTTCTTCTTTCAATTCCTCATTCAAGAATGCTAATTTTACGTTCATCTGATACACCTTGAAGTCCTTAAATGTTGCAAATTCTAGGAACATCTGGATTGCCTCCATCCATGCAACCGCGGCATAAGTTTCATTAAAATCAAGGCCTTCAATCTGAGTGTTGTGTGTGTGAAAAGTGGACCTGTATCTGTATCTGAAATACACAACACTTCAATTAAGTCATTAGATGTATGGTTAGACAGATATAAGCATGAATAATAAAACCATAACAAATCGACCCATTGCCTTCTAGTAGATGTGAGTTTAGATTTCTCTCAGATTGCTAAGCTATCCAATGATTAGACAACACCTAAACGAAGGATTTTCAATCTATATGAGAATGAATATGAGCTAAATGGATGCAAGATTTAAGCTAGATATGCAAGATTAATCTAACATGGTTTAAGTAATATATGAATATTTAAGTTAAATGATTTAAGCAATATGAAATAACTAATATGCAATATCTCAATGCAAATTCTCAATGAACCTAGAGCAAAAACAACATAATAACAATATATTCTCCAGGATTTTTTAATGAGAGATGAGAGCCTGAATTTATAGAAAATTCAGAAAGAAACCAACGACTGAGATCAAATGATGATGAGTGGTCAAGATTTTCCAAGAGGAAGCACAATCCAGGTGAATTGATGTGATTGGATGCTTTTCTCAGTTTTAAAGGAAATTGAACTAAAATTAAGATAAAATCAGAAAAAAAAAAACTGATTTATTCTCTATTTCATTCAATTTTAATATTTAATTATTTTAATTGATTTCTTTGAGATTATTTATCAATTTTTAATTTGTTTTTCAAGATTATCTCCAATTGATTTCTTTTCTCAATTTTAATTATTTTTTCGTCAATTAATTCCTTTTTTGATTTGTTTGCTTTTTTTGAAGATTTGTGCTCATAATTTCCAATTCTTCTTTCTTGATTTGTTTCCTTTTTTGAAGATTTATGATAATTTTTATTTATTTTTCAAATTAATTCCTCTTTTTGATGATTTAATGGCAAATTGATTTATTTAATTAAATATGCTATGATATTTAATTAAAATAAATAAGATAATTGTTTAAAATGATTTACTTGGAATGATTTAATTAATTAAATAAATATTTAATTAATATTGGTTGATTAATTTTGCCATGTGACATTTGATGATTAAAGAATTAATTGTGTGCTCAAGATTTATTTAATTGCCTTTGGTTAGGACCTTGGTGACATTGTCGAGATTAGGGGCTCATGGTTAGATGACCATTTTTAGGGTATTACATTTGCCCCTCTTTGAAATAATGTGCGAGCAGCGCATTGGTTCAAAGAAAATTTGATGTCTAGGAGATACCAGTTCTGAACTTGATTGATCACGAACCAGATGAAGAGCGAGGTGTTTAGCTTGATTTGAAGCGATGAAGCTGAACAAAGTTGATTAAAGCGATACCGATCCCGAACTTGATTGAACTAGGACCAATAGAGAGCAAAGATATCGAACTTGAACTTGATTGATCAAGAAGCAAGTCTTACTGATCTAGAACTTGATTGCACTAGACACAGTGAGCGAAGATAAAATCGATCTTGAACTTGATGGATCAAGACACAATGAGCGAAGATAAACTGTCTAGCTTGATTTGAAGCGATGAAACTGAACACCTGCTTAGATTGAGTGTGTGATCAAAGATACTCTTTAAACCCTTGATTGAGTTTAAACAAATAATCAGCTTGATGAAAAGTGATGAAAGTGATTAACGTAGACTGATTCAGATGAAGACAATGTCAGCTTGATATGAAGCGATAAAACTGATATGCCCCTAGCGATTGATTTGATGAAGCTTAGTTGCTTGAATATTTGAAAATTTTCTCGACATTTGAAGATGTGAGGTCATAAGGTCATGAGTATGCCCCCTTGGGAGCGAAATCAAAAGATAGCGAGGGTTGTGTAGTGATTGTAGGCAATTGCTTTAGCGATGATGATGATTTGAGCACGAAAGTGATTCAGAGGAATAAAATTGAGATTCAGCGTTGATTTATTAAAAATTGAGCGCAAATTGCAGAAAGAGAATGAGCAATTGATGAAAGCACTAAGTGGTCAACGTCGTGAAATTTTGATTAGAGAATTGACATCAGATTTCAATTTCGATCCTGAAAATGGACTTAGGATAGCCAATTTACAAGCTCTTGATTTGATTTCATCGTACTTGTGTTGATTGATTATGAGATGTTGTTCTATATGCTTTATTCTATATGTATGTGTAGACGTATAAAAATGACCATATTTCTAAATGAATATTTTATGTTCATTTCTCTATTTAATTAAATTATCCACATTCCTCTAGTTAATTAAGTAAATTATTCACTTTATTTAAATTAAATTCACTATACCCATTTAATGAATAAATCATTTTATTCAATTAAATCCCCCCTATCCACTTTTAATTAAATTCAAATTTAATTCAATAGTTATCCTAAATTGAATAAATCTAATTTATTTAATTTCTCCAAATTGCAACCAAATTGAATTAAATTAAATTTATTTCAATTAAATCCTATTATCCCTCTATCCACTTGCAAAATCCTACATCTCCCACTTGCCTTCCTAAACCCCTTTCTAATCCCTTATAGACTCTTCTAATCGCTTCTAATTAGCCTAACCCATCTTCTAAACTTTGTCACATCCCTAAGCAAGGGGAGGTCACTTCTCAAATCCTCAAAGTCTTTGATAACCATTAAAGGCTTCAAGCCTTCAACCACTTAATTCCCCAAAGTCTTCATAACCATTAATGGTTAACTCAAACCCTCTTACATGGTTAAAGAATTTCTTTTAACTCAACCTTCATCCAACCCAAGGGTCTCATCAAGCATTTAATGCTTTGACCATGATTATCTCTTAATCATTTGCACAAGGGTTTATCCTTGGATTAACTCTTAATCTAGTGGGTAATCTTAACTTAGGCTTGACCCTTACCTTCTAGATAACCCTAAGGTCTTCTTAGGAATTTAATGTCTCCAACCCCTTCTCTCAACCCAACCCTATGTTGACACTTGTCACCATTTTATTGGTGCCAATTACAAACATGGATCCCCAACTTTCAAACTCAACCCTTGATCAAATCTTTCAATCTTGGCCATCCATTGCCCTATTTTTGCTATAAATAGAGCTCTCATTCCTCCATTTTAAATCATCCTCCAAATTTGTAGTATCATACTTATGCTCAAATACATTCAAGCTTTCATATATCATTTTTATGCTCATCATTTTAGCCTCTCTTTTCAATAGGAATTAGTCTAAATATGCATGTTTAGAATACTTTCTTTATCATTTAGCTCAATCATGGACTAATATATCATGTTAGGATAGTATTTATACTAACCTTGTCATCTTATAATCTAGTTTATTGCATTTTAAGATCATGCATAGCTTAGGATGCATTTCATTCTAAAATCTATCAAAAGCATCCCTCGTTCTTGCATTTGCCATCCCTAAACCATTTTGCTCAGTGATTTGAGAGCAAAAACATTGGTTTGAGGGACATTGTAAGATAGAGAACCATGGTACCAACCTTGGGAAGCTGAGTGATACTTCATTACTCCATAGCTTGCACCAAGAAGTCCTGTGTGTGTGTGTGGACAAGTTTTTTTGGAATATTTTCATATATTGAGTTCTATCGACCCGCTTTTCCCGCATACATTTCTGGCGCCCACCGTGGGGCACAACCCCATATATCAAATCGGTTTTTAAATTTAACCACTTTTGCAGGCACGCGGAAAAAATGAATTAGCGCGTTAAGTTGACTGTTTAGCGCATCCGGTTAACAGCCTAGCGCATCCAGTTCACTGTTTAGGGTGTGGAGTCCATCATCCAGTGCGTGAAGTCCATCTTTTAGTGCATCAAATCACTAATTTTCCTATAGGTCTCAGCGCGGGAGAAAAACAGAGCGGCGCTTTCGATGCATAGAGTAGCGCATCCAGAAAACAGTGTAGTGCATTGAGACATTATTTTAGCGCATCTAGGTTATATTGTAGCGCATACAGTCCTTTCTATAGTGCATCACAGAGAGAAGGCAAAACTTAAAATTGTAACCGAGTTTAAAGTTAGACTTGTTGAAGTCCTCAAAATCCTATATTTTTCTAACTACTGTGGTGGGTATTTTACAGGATTTCTAACATCTTATTGCAGGGAGGAGCTTGGTGTTATTTTTAGAATTATAAATTGTTTAAATTTTTACTAGCTTGTTTAAGTTAGTTAGAATTTAAAGTCTTTTTAATTCTTGTTAAATAAAATTGAACTCACCTTATTTGGGCTATAAAAAGAACCACAAAACAATCTTTTCTTGCTTTTCCTAGGAAGACAAAATTTTTATTTTGGGCTTTAAAAAGAACAAGCAAATTTTTCATTTTTGCAAACAAAGGTGTTTAAAAAGAACTTCACCATCCTTTGGTGCATAAAAGGATTCACTTCAATTTTTATTTTATTTTTTTTGGCAAAGAAAAAGAATCACACATGTCCAAAATCATTTGCAACTAAAGAGGGAAGATCTTCCCCTTTTGATTGATTTCTTTTGTTGACAAAACATCGAATTTAGTTGGTTGACCAATTCTTTTTCATAGATCAGAAAATCATTGCCTTAAAAGGATAAAATAATACCATGTTTTCGTGGAGCAACATCTCCATATAGATTTTAGCAAATCATTGCCTTGAAAGATAAAATGAACCTTGTTTGCCTTGTCTCGAAAGTGGAAGGAATATGCTCTCCCCTTAACTGGGTGATCAAAAATCCAGACCACTCTTAAAGCTTTCTTTACTTCAAGCATAAATCCTTTAGCAGGCCTGCCTTCCCGAGGAGTTGAAATCAACTCTTAAAGTCGTTTATGGCCGGTGTGAAGGGAACGACCTAAGTGGGGAACGACTTTGACGCCAAGAATTCCAACCCACTATAATCAAACGTGGAAAGTGACGAAAGTCCTTTTCAACGGTTGCGCACAGCGATTAGCCTTCTCCCAATATCCTTGAGATACGTAAAGCCTTTGTTCTAAAGGTTGGGAAGCCTCTTGAGGGAGTTTATCACTGACGGCCGAACGAGAAGCCTGATTACGAACCATAGAAATAGAAGCTTTGAACCGAGTTAGTAACCAGACATTTATAACATCATAGTGCAAGGGTGGGGAAGAATCCGCCCCTAAGATTACTGACCATATATCTCCCAAGATAGCTACTCAACTGTGATGCGATTCACTTTGGGTTAATTTCTGGCAAAAGGCAAAAAACGGGCGCCCTCTAGGGGTGACACGACTGTTTGAGTTGACGGAGTATCGAGACTAGTGGGCTATGATGTTATTTATGACCCTTGACTAAAGAGTCTTTCTAAAGTGTATTATTCGTATCCAAACCTGTTAAAACATTGAGGATTTGAACACATCCTCACAGAAAATACACTTTTTGTTAGATTAGGCAAAATGGTTGTACTTTTTGTGCCGTGCTTGCATTTACTACTTCAGAAAATTATCCATCAAACTTGAAAAATTCACAATAAAAAATCAACCAAAAGAAAAATCATGGCAATTTAGCACATAAGAGCAACTTCTTAGCGCGTGAGGACTTTTTGTTAGCGCATCCAACCATTAAATTAGCGCGTCAGTTCCAAACAGTAGCGTTTCATCTCAAAGCAAAACAGTGTGAAATCATTTAGTGCATCAAAGAAACAGTCTAGCGCATGGAAGCATCAGCTTAGCGCGTAGAGGCTAAACATTAGCGCATCAGGTTCACAGGTTAGCACGTTGCAGGCCTAGGATAGCGCATAGATTTTTCCTAACAAATAGAAAACACTTTTGAGTAGTCAAAACTTTAGCGTGTGTCTGGGGGCAGCCTAGCGCGTGTGGTCATTGTTTTAGCACGTGGGGTAAATTTTGTAGCGCATATAGTCTCTATTTTAGCGCGTGATACAAAACATAAAAATAGAGGGCAGAACAGTGAAGAATTTTAAAATTTTTGAAAACATTTTCAGAAGCCTCTCATTACCAACAACATTTTTCATCAAAATAGAGTAGCCAAAACAAATCGTTAAGACTATTTCTTAAGCTAAATTTGTGTCAAAATAAACATTGTAAAATCCTAAACGAATCGCACGATAAAACATGTCTATCTTATCATAATCTGGAAACCTCATCATTAGTATCAACAGAATCCTTTACCATCTTACGGATTTTATCTCACAAAAACACTTGTTTAAAATTTTCAAGTTATCAAATCAAGTTTCCATATTGGGAGGCTTTTATCCATATCATTTGACACACTTTGTCGTGAAGGGGCATCTAAACCTTCACTTTGATAGAGTAAGATTTGAAATTTTTCAAACAAGATCAACTGAATCCAAACAAATCAAAGGAACCCATTGATCACTCATGCATGACTAATCCTCATATTCTGAGAAGAAAGAACCTTTATCGTAACATCACGTTGAAGAAACAACAACCTAGTTTTTCCAAATTCATCAAGAGAAACAAGTTTTTATACATCAATCGTCAACTCTTCAAATCTCATTGGGTATTCCTTCATCACGTCAAACGTTATATCCAAAACAAATCCAACGAATTGACAAAGAACCCTTGAAGACAAGAGCCTACTATCAAAAGTCTGCTTTTAATCAAATCATAAACCACGGAGGAAAAATCAATCCAGCATTCTTGCCTGACGAGTGTATCACTTATAACACATCTCGACCAGAACCACCCACCCCCGAGCAACATATCAACGAGGCTTTTGTCCCCTTCATCATTGAAAGTTTCTACTAAAATGCCTGTTACTCGCTCTCAAAGAAACCAACAAAGCGAGACGCACGCCGAGTCTAGTATGAATTGAAGATTGTCAAATCCTTTTGAAGTTCCACACTTAGAAGAACCTGAAATTTCTGAAGCACTTCTTCAAGAATGTCAGGAAAATCCCTCATTCCAAAAGCTTGTAGAAAGGCTCATGGAAAATGACAAAGAAAAATATCTGCTCATGCTTACAGGTAAAGGCGTTAAACTTCTCAAAGATTTAGACTCAAACATCTTTAAAACTGGATCTCGACAATATGCATATCAAGAGCAACAAAGAGAAGACAAAACTCATAACTTTGAACAACACATACCTGAACAACACATTCCAGAACAACGCATACCAGAAATGTGTATACCCGAACTAGAAACACCAGAGCAAAATATACCATTTACCACACCTTTTCAGCTAAGAACAAATACAAGGGAAGAACTTTTCCCTCGACAAAACAATATACCTTTGGCTGCCCTTACTCAACAAATGCAAATGTTGCAAAAGCAAATACAGGATATGCAACAAGGGACAACAATGCGGTACTCTTTAAACGAAATCTGTCCTTATCCATTTGACAGAAGATTGAACATGGTGCCTTTTCCTCCCAACTCAGACGTTCCCAAATTTGATAAATATGATGGGAAAAGTGATCCTCGAGATCATGTTCGAGAATTTTGCACCATGAGCCTTGAATTTACTCATGATGACACCTATTTGATGAGGTTATTCCCAAGAAGCTTGGGAGGGCAAACAATGGAATGGTTATCCAGAATTACACCACCTGTCAGATCATTTGATGAATTGGTCAACAAATTCATAACCTAATATTCCTATAGCATCCAACATGCCATAACCATGCTAGATGTTTGTAACACCAAACAAAAGAACAATGAAACATTCATGATATTCCTTCAACGCTGGCGATGTATGGTCTCCAGATATCCTCGAGATATTCCCGAAAAGGAGAAAATAGAAATCTTCATCGATAACTTGAATAGTGAAATGAGTTACAGACTAAAACTTCAATGCATACCATCTTTCGCTAAATTAATTGAGAATGGCATTCAAGTAGAGGAAACATGTGTCAAAAAGGGAACACTCAAATTCTACAAGGAAGGAACAAACTCATCAAACTACAATAACCAAAACAACACCAACCTTGACAAATCTTGATTTTGGACTCGAAACAAAAATGAAAGCAACAATGAATCATATGATCCCAAATCTAAGCAACCAGTGCTCGCATTATCCGGGAATCCTCAAAACATGAAAAAATCCTAAGAATGCTAATCCAAATGCTAACACATATACATCAAACACTGATCAGGGACAACTCAACACAAACAACACCAATGATACTCAAAACAAAAACATGAATCCAGGACCTCACAACAATTCACACAACAACACGAACAATTTCCAAAAGTGTATCTTCACACCACTAGGGCAATCACTAGAATCAGCATTTAGAGAACTTTTGGCACACAAGATTCTTTCTTTGCCTCCAATCAGCAACTATGAACCCCAAATCAAACCAGCTTGGTGGAATGATTCACACTATTGTGATTACCATCATAACAAGGGTCATCAGATGAACGATTGCATGAGGTTAAAACACGTGGTGCAAGATATGATTGATCGAGGTGACTTAACAATAGATGGTCTCAAAACAAATGATGATCATGGAGCCTTTAAAAATCCTCTTCCAAATTACAAAGATGGAGCTTCAACCTCGGATAATACACGTAGAGCTCGTGTCAACCATATCTACAACAACACCATAAATCACATATCAACTGAAGATCATCAAGTAAATGTCATCACCATCCGAGATAAGTGTGATCATGAATCTGTCAATGTAACAACCTGAACTCAGAAATATGTCTTGAAAGGACATACTGCACCTACAACTACCACACCAAAAATCCAATATGACTTGGTTAGCCAACTACATAAAACTCCAGCACAGATATCTATACTAGAATTGCTGAAACTATAACCAAAGCACAAAGACATATTAGAACAAGCACTATTGGAAACCAATGTACCTCAAAATTTGGATACAGACAGATTTCAAGCCATGGTCGCCCATATGACTGGACCTCATAACCTCACCTTCTCAGAGCATGACGATGCTTTTGTAAGCCATTCGCATAATACTCCTCTCCATATCGAAGTCATTGTTTGCAAACACCGAGTAAAAAGAGTCTTAATAGATGGAGGAGCCGGACTTAATATATGTACTTTAAAGCTTATCCGTGCATTAGGCTTCTCAGAAGAATCTATTGATCCCTGTAAAAAGATTACCATAAAGGCATATGATGATGAGGAAAAATCCTCTAAAGGAACTATGATATTATCCATTCAAGTAGGACCAGTGCAAAAAGCTACTATATGTCAGGTCTTAGATATAGATCTCACCTACAATATTTTGTTAGGGTGACCCTGGATACATGAAATGCAAGCAGTACCTTCTACGTATCACCAGTGTGTCAAATTTTCTTATGAAGGACAAGAGGTCTCCATATCTACTGATCACAATCCATTTCAACATTGCAATGCAATGGGGGCAGCCCAAGATAGTTTGGTTCCTCATAATAGAGAAAAGCAATGATCTTCAACATCAGATCGACAAACAGCAAAATCCAACTCCTTATCTAGAGATTTCAAACAACAAATGCAAATCAAAGACCAAGGTATGGGAGAATACTCTTTGGAGCCTTTATGTTTGGCCAAATTACCAACATCACCTAGATCTCATGGATTGCCTACTACATCAACGTATCTGGTCACTCATCCCATCACCAAATTTGATGGTAGCTTCATCCAATTGGGCACTCTGGCACATGAATCAGAAGACAAGGATATTCTTAGCTGGTTATACAAAGATGAGAAAGAAGATAATAGAGTAGCTACTCTGGACATTGTTCTACCTACACACCTATATGGAAAAGGATACTTAATCATGCAACAAATGGGATATGACGGTAAAGGACCTATTAGGAAACTCAAGGAAGGAGTCACTGAACCCATAGATCTTCCTTCACAACCTAGTAGAAATAAACAGGATTGGGTTGTGAGCTCACTTTCCTATTAAAAAGGCCACCCCACCTAACTACAAAACCTCAATGGAAAGTAAAGATGAAGTACAAAGAAGAATCCTGGCAGGAAGCACTCTCTGAATCAGCAGAAACAATTCGCAAGGCACGAGAATGTCAAGATCAGAAGTTACATCAGGAAAAGCTTCTAAAACACAAAAGGGCCATATCTATAGCAGTAGCTCATATTCAAACACCAATATCTCAAGAACAAATAAAATCATCTCCGGATACCTTTGTTTCTCCCTGAGGAAGCACAGTCTATGAACAAATACAGAAAATAGAAGACGGATCTGACACAGAATCAACAAAAACTATCAAAATGGTATCTATCATCAAAGATTTGTTTTCACCATACAACATACCAGTTTATAGCACTGATAGAATCTGGGATGATGCCTCAAAGACTGATTCCAATGAATATGAATGGGGTACCTGCTGTAATGCTACTACAGATATCCCTAATGATACTGATTCTATATCTCTTCCTCAAGAAGAACATAACGCAGACGATAGACCTCTTGAATTTGGACCACAAAATATCTATGACGTCGGGGAAAGCAAATAGAAACATTATGAACAAGTCTATCTGGAAGATAATACCATCAAAGACCTCGACAAAATCCTGGACTTCTTTAAAACCAAGAACAATCACGATGAAAACTTTGTCCTAACACTCACAGTAGCCGAACTTGATCCACCTAATGATTCCTTACCGCTTGTCTTTCTTGACCTCATCGACTGGGATGAACCTGAAATCCATGATATATCAATTTTCCCAGATGATGAATCTATTATCCATTACCTATGTACCGTAAATCCAGAAACAGGCTCTACCAGTGAATAAAGTAATAATGTCTGCAAACCAGGGAGTGCCAAGTCTCTCAGTCGCAAAAATGAACCAAGTAAAGGATCTGATGCTGAAAACTAGTCAATGGCAGCTCTAGATCACAAAAAAGTAAAAATAAAGGACGCATCTGAGGGTGAAAACCTTTTTAAGGCACCTAACGATGGGAGACTTGACACTCTTCCTGAGCACTTTCATGAGCGATCACCCATATTGATTGAGCCCACTCAATCAATCAACATTGGTACCACAGAAGCAGTCAAAAACCTACACCTTGTAGAATCTCTGACAGAGGAAGAAAGATCAACATTCATCATTTTCTTTAAAGAACAACAAATTAACTTTGCTTGGTCATATGCTGATATGCCTGGAGTGGATCCACACTTAATCATGCATCACCTGTCCATCTTTTCAGGAGTTAAACCAGTCAAGCAAAAGCTGCAAAAGACGAATCCACAGGTGGCACTCATGGTCAAAACTGAACTAAAGAAACTATTAGATGTCGGATTCATCTGACCCATTGACTATGCAGAATGGATTTCAAACATCGTTCCAGTATCAAAACTAGATGGTAGTATCAGAATATGCACAGACTTCAGAGATGTCAACAAAGCTTGTCCAAAAGACGACTTTCCTCTGCCTAGTATCGATATAATTGTAGATCTCACAACAGGCCATGCAATGCTCTCACTAATGGATGGTTTCTCAGGCTATAATCAAATCAAAATAGCCCCAGAAGATCAAGATAAAACCGTGTTCACCTATCCTTGGGGAATGTACTGTTGGAATGTTATGCCTTTTGGCTTAAAGAATGCAGGGGCCACTTATCAAAGAGCAATGACAACAATATTCCATGACATGATGCACACATTTATGGAAGACTATGTGGATGATTTACTCGCTAAATCCTTCACCAGAGTAGAACATCTCAGCATCCTAACAAAGATCTTTGATCGATTGGAGAAATTCCAAGTCAGGCTCAACCTTAAGAAGTGTGTCTTTGGGGTTACATCAGGCAAGTTACTAGGCTATATTGTCTCAGCTAAAGGTATTGAAGTAGATCCAGCAAAGGTACAAGTCATTATGGACATGCCACCACCACAGAATATCAATCAACTCAGATCTCTACAAGGACGACTTCAATCAATTAGGCGATTCATCGCTCAACTAGCAGATAAAAGTCTACCATTTAACCATTTACTACACAAAAATGTACCATTCAGATGGGAGACCAAGTGTGCAGAATCTTTTTACCAAATCAAATAGTACCTAATGAATCCACCAGTTCTGGTACCACCAGTCGTAGGAAAGCCTCTTATCCTATCTATCTCAACAACAGATATATCGCTGGGGGCACTATTGGCACAAAAAGATCAACAAGGGAAGGAACGCGCCATATATTATATCAGTAGGACATTGAATGGCTATGAACTCAACTATACATTCATTGAAAAGGCTTGCCTAACAGTGGTCTTCGCATCTCAGAAGTTTCGACATTATATGCTAGCACACACCATTAAGCTAGTTGCAAAAATTGATCCTCTCAAATATCTACTCAGTAAGGCAGCTCTTATAGGTCGATTGGCTAAATGGGTCATGATTCTCAGTGAATTTGACATCCAATACATAGAAAGATGAGACATCAAAGGACAAGCAATTGCAGATCAGTTGGCTGAAGCACCGCTACCAAGCAAACACACCATGGAGATTGAATTTCCAGACAGGGACGTTCCTGCTCTTTCTACCAAACAATGGACCCTATACTTTGACGGATCCTATACACAACATGGTTCAGGTGCTGGCATTATGTTCATCATTCCTGAAGGACACACTATACCAAGATCATATAGGCTTATGTTTCCCTGCACAAATAATATGGCTGAATATGAGGCATTGGTTATAGGTATTAAAATGGCCGTAGAATGGAAAATCATAGAGTTAAAAGTCTATGGGGACTCGCAATTGGTCATCCATCAAATCAACAACAACTATCAAACAAAGGATGACAAGCTACTACCCTACAAGCGAATGGTGGATGACTTCAAACAGTATTTTATGCACATCACCTTCGAGCAAATACCAAGATTGAACAACAAAGCAGCCGATGCAATGGCTACTATCGCTTCACTACTACAAATTCCAGAGCAACAGAGTCGTTACGAGTTCCTGGTAGAGCAATTGTTCTCCCCCGCCTATGACCACTCTGAATCCCAGGTTATCTATGCCTTGACTGGTTCAGATTCTACGTCATATGGACCGATATACGACTACCTCAAGCACAATATCTTACCAATTGACCAATCCCGTAACCAAAAATGTAACTTTATCCGACAAGCTGCCCGTTACACCCTTACCGCTGATACTTTGTATCGTTGAGGTCTAGATGGTACTCTTCTTTGTTGCCTTGATCGTAATGATTTCGATTCTCCTTTACATGAGCTTCATGAAGGTACTTGTGGCACACATTCAAGTGGTACTACTCTTGCTAAAAAAATTCTAAGGATGGGATACTAATGGCCTATAATGGAGAAAGACTCATACCACTTTGCCAAGAAATGTCCTAAATACCAGATCCATGGTAATCTGATACATGCACCAGCACAGGAACTGCAGCCATTTACAACATCCTGGCCCTTTTGTCAGTGGGGACTCGACTTAGTGGGCAAAATTCATCCTTCATCTTCAAATGGACACAAGTTCATTATAACAGCAACATAATACTTTACCAAATGGATAGAAGCAGTTCCCATGACCACAGTGACTGGGAAACAAATTGCCTCTTTTATCCTCAATTATCTGATCTGCAGATATGGTATTCCAAGTTCAATCATAACAGATAATGGACGACCTTTCAAAAACCAAGATGTACAAGAACTATGTGAAAAATTCAAAATCCAACATCGGTTTTCTACACCATACTACCCACAGGGAAATGGTCAAGCAGAAGCATCTAACAAAACTATCCTGAAAATCCTCAAGAAAATAGTGAATGATGTAGGCAAAGATTGGCACGTCCAACTCAATCTAGCACTTTGGGCATATAGAACCAACATCCCCACACCTATAGGAGCAACACCCTACTCATTGGTATATGGATCAAAAGCCATTTTACCCCTGGAAGTAGAAATCCCATCTCTCAAAGTTTCTTTAAAAGACTTAATCCCAGATGAAGAGTATCGAGTTAACCGACTCCAAGAACTTGAACTATTAGATGAAAGATGTCAACATGCTTATACTCATCTCAAAGCATATCAGCAACGCATGTGCAGGAGCTACAATCACAAGGTCATCCCCCACAACTTCAAAGTTGGTGACCTAGTTCTCAAAGCAAATCCAAGAAATCAGCAAGATCGAGAAAAGAAAGGGAAATTTGAACCTAACTGGTTGGGTCCCTATGTTATCATATCAGTCTATGGATCAGGTGCCTATCAGCTAACAACTTCAGAAGGAGATGTGCTCGACGAACCAACTAACAACATCCATCTGAAGAAATACTACACTTAAGTAGCCTAGTGCATGGAAAAAGCCAAAACAAGCAAAAAAATAAAAAAATCCAGAAAAAGCAAAAACAAAGTACAATAAAAAAAAATGGTGAAAACCTGGTAAACAGGCGCTCTTGTGAAAGAACGGCTCCTCTATCTATCGCCACACCATTTTATCTGTACAAACACTATCGGCCATCGCTCGACACTTAGCACATATCCATTCAGGACATACTTAGCGTAGTCACTATCCTGGTTTATCCATATATATCCTCTTACCACAAGTCCACCATGGCTTGGAAATCACTGTACATATTCACATCAAGAGGCACACTTAGCTAGGGGCATTCAAATCGTCTAAATATTGCAAACATTCCAGACATCAAAGCTATTTGCAAAACTCAAAAGCATGACATCCAACAACCGAAAACTACGCTTCATCGCAAAACAAAACAAAACAATTCACAGAAATACCAAAGATGGATGATTTTCTGAAGTATTGGATGTTGCATTATAGCATAAAATCTTGACTAGTTTTGCATTTTGAACTTTTTCAATTATTGGATTCTCTTCCTTGTCTCACTAAATGCTTCAAAGCTAGAGATCATGAAGAACATCCAAAATTTTCTTAGTCTTCTGTCTGGGAGGCGATCACTTGTATTGTGTGAATACTTGCCTTAAGACGTGATACATCGAATATCACTGAAGGCCTGATTCCACTTCACGCATACAAATGATTTAATCTTGTCTGTTTACGCAATACACACTCAAGTCGTCCTGGTTCAATTATACCTTGACGCTTGTGCTATCTTGCAAAATCAAATATCATGTAAATTTTTCTCAGGTCATTATGGTTCAATTATACCATTATGCTTGTATAAATTTTCAACATATCCTAAAAACAAATCAATGCTCAAATGATGATATCTACAAAGAAAGCAAAAAACATATGGCTATATCGGATGGAAAATACAAAATGAGGATGCTACCAAAAACATAGTTGCATATCATTTTACCATTAGTTGCATTCATTCTACCATTATTTGCATATTCATTTTACCATTATTTGCATATCATTTTACCATTAGTTGCATTCATTTTACAATTAATTGCATATCATTTTAAACATATTTGCATATCATTTTACAATTAATTGCATATTTGCATATCATTTTACATTTACTTGCATATCAAATCATACATCTCATTTTCAAGATACATCTCACAGCATATAAAGGCATACATCCTGCATCATCATGAAGAAATAACCCACATAACATGCATCCATATAAACACACCACATGATCAAAGAAAATGGTGCTGTATATATATATCTCAAAATGATCAAAATGTGCAAAATATATCACCACTGTGTCCAGTACAAAGAATACAATGAACAAAAATACAACAGAGACCCCGTCTCTCAAGTATGACTATCCCCTGACGGAGATGGTCTGGCTCCAGATGTACCCACCCCTGGATCTCCAGGAGGGTCCTGTCTTAGTGGCCCTATGACACCTCAGCTCTGAGACCATGACCCAGTATCTTGAGATCGACTAGATCTCGACTGTGCAAAGCTTTGTACTCAACGATCCCTGGGTACCGCCGCCTCATAGTGCCGCCGATAGTACTCTGCCTCCTGAGCTCTCAATGCTAGCTCTCTCAGGGTGTCTCTCATCGGACCACCCGTCGCTGCTCTCTGCATACTAGACACCAGCTCCTCTGCTTGCCCCCTTCGCTCTATCTCGGTGTCCCTCTTAATGGTCAACTATGCAATCTGTCGCTGATATGTCAAAATCTGTGCCTGCAGCTGCTGTATAGTCACCTGTAGGGTCTGGATTTGCGCATCCTCAACATGTGTAGGGACCCAAACCCGTAGTGGTACCTGTGCAGGGGCAACCCCTCCAACCCTGCCTGTCCTCGGTGCTGGGGGTGGGAGCACATCCGTCCTCCTCCTCTATGTTGGTCGCCTCGCCTCATCAGTGCCCCCCACTGTAGCTAACACCTCCCCCACTCTCCCCTCTCCACCGTCTCCAATAGCCAATCCACCTCTCCCCCTGTTTATCACCCCCTGTCTCACCGCTCTCTCTACACCCCTATCTCCTCTCCTCCCTTTACCTCCCCACCTCCCTCTAGCTCCTCTCCCTTTTCCATCTCCTCCATCCTCTCCATCATCATCATCATCATCATCTCCCTCTCCCTCCTCATCATTAGAATCAAAAGCTGGCCGCATCTCCTCCGGATTAGATATCTTAGCCATTGCCCGCGTAGCAAACAATCTGGAAAACTCATCGGTCATGCCCGCATCCAGAATCTCCGAGGCATAATCCCATATCTGTCCTGCCAACCTGACAAACTCCTCCACCGCCACTGCACTATCAATGGTCGGACCCCAATTCGCTACATCTTGCCTCTGACGTGCATATAGGCACGCTCCTTGTGGAATACCCTGCTGGCCCCCAAACTGTCTCAAAACTCGGGTCACCACAAACCTCTCTATAACAAAAGGGGTCCTCCCGATCAGGTATCTGGTCATAAATACAAAGGGCATCTCTAGCCCGTCCTCCACCCACACCTCGCATCCTGTATATGGTCGCCATGTGACCGTATCAATATCATCGAGCACTCTCCTCCAATGCTCTAGTTTTCCCAGCTTGCGTTGGACAACTAGACCCCTGTATCCATACGCATATGCGCACCCCATGGGCCTGTCTCTATCTGCTAGTGGCCTCGCCGCTGGAATGTGCTCCCAACACCATACCTGTAACAGTGTCACGCCAGCTGACAAACTGCCATAACCAAGGTATACCACCTCATGTAGGCCCCTATACAGATGGGCCAGCATAGCTGATCCCCATGAAAATCTCTGACCCTGTGTCACCATCTCCTCTAAAACCAGCCCCCATCCCACAGAAAATCCCTTTGACCTGCGATCAGGACAAAGGAATCCACCAATGAACCTTGCTAGTATAGATGGCAGTGGTGCATAATCTAGGTCTAAGAACTCTTGCCACGGGATCTCATAACCACAAACTGTCTCATCATGGAAAATACGGCGAAGAGCCTCTATACCACCCTCCTCTGACTGCTCATACAGTAGTAGTGCACCTACTACGGGAATCCGCAAGATCCTGTAACAGTCCTCTGGTGTGACTATCATCTCTCCAGTAGCAAAATGAAAGGTGTTTGTGTCGCTATGCCACCTCTCTGCCAATACTATCAGTAGCCCCAAGTTCACAGTGAACCGAGGCATATCTAATAGGGAGGTCAACCCACATCTCTCGATGATGTCGAGATCAGCCCAAGACAACCGCGGTATCAATGTCCATGGTCTCGGAAATCTCTCTCGCGACTGAACCACACCCAATCGCTCCTATCAACAAGCAACACAAATCCAATATCAGTTTCCACATCAAAACAAAGATATCAAAATTAAACTCACATCAACAACATGAAACAATTTGCTCATCTACATCAAGTTCAAGATCCTATCATTTCATATCAACTTGTAACACAACTCAAGTTATCAAAAACCATATCAAAACTTGTAACACAACTCAAGTCTCCACAATCACATAAACTTGTAACACAAGTCAAGTTTCCCACCCATATTAGCTTGTAACACAACTCAAGTTTCCAACCCATATCAGCTTGTAACACAAATCAGGCTTCACACATTGAACTTGAAACAAGATATGCAAATAAATCATATTTTGATCAAAACTCCCATTGATATCTATCCATAACTTGAAATATCGTAAATCAAAAACACGTTATTTCGACACTCATATTGGACAAATCCATAAAATCATGACAGCACGACACAACAAATTTACAAACCATCTCATCTTGCAAAATTTTTCCAGATGCGCTAAAACAGACTCCCACTGCGCTAAAATTCACCCACGCGCTAGGCTGTCTTTCCTACGTGCTAATCTATTTACGTGCTAATGTCTTTCCTATGCGCTAGACTGACTCTACGCGCTAGACTGACTCTACGCGCTAACCTTTCCCCCCCATGCGCTACCTAACCTATCCTATGTGCTAACCCCTACCCACTTGCTAATCTATACCTCCTGGGCGCTACCTGTTTGACCCTACGCGCTAAACCCCCTTACCTATGCGAACCCCTGTGACCCCTATGCGCTAGATCTACCCTACGTGCTAACCTACTGACCTGACGCGCTACCCGACTATCGCCATGCGCTATTCTACGTCTATGCGCTACCCTATTCTCTTTCGGACGCGACCCTAAATATCGACTTGATGCGCTACTTAAAACTTCGTATGCGCTAATCTATGACTTTGACGCGCTACCCTATTCATCTCCTGAGGGGGCATCACGATCAAATATCAAATCTGGGGCATCATGCATCAAATCAAATTTGGGGCACGACTTGCAAATCAAAAGAGCGACACAAAAATTGCATTTGATCATAAATCATGATAATGCATCATTTTCTTTGAAATAACATGTGCACACACATCACTTCAAAGAGGGGCAAAATGTAGACGTATAAAAATGACCATATTTCTAAATGAATATTTTATGTTCATTTCTCTATTTAATTAAATCCAATTTAATTAAATTATCCACATTCCTCTATTTAATTAAGTAAATTATTCAATTTATTTAAATTAAATTCACTATACCCATTTAATGAATAAATCATTTTATTCAATTAAATCCCCCCTATCCACTTTTAATTAAATTCAAATTTAATTAAATAGTTATCCTAAATTGAATAAATCTAATTTATTTAATTTCCCCAAATTGCAACCAAATCGAATTAAATTAACTTTATTTCAATTAAATCCTATTATCCCTCTATCCACTTGCAAAATCCTACATCTCCCACTTGCCTTCCTAAACCCCTTTCTAATCCCTTATAGACTCTTCTAATCGCTTCTAATTAGCCTAACCCATCTTCTAAACTTTGTCACATCCCTAAGCAAGGGGAGGTCACTTCTCAAATCCTCAAAGTCTTTGATAACCATTAAAGGCTTCAAGCCTTCAACCACTTAATTCCCCAAAGTCTTCATAACCATTAATGGTTAACTCAAACCCTCTTACATGGTTAAAGAATTTCTTTTAACTCAACCTTCATCCAACCTAAGGGTCTCATCAAGCATTTAATGTTTTGACCATGATTATCTCTTAATCATTTGCACAAGGGTTTATCCTTGGATTAACTCTTAATCCAATGGGTAATCTTAACTTAGGCTTGACCCTTACCTTCTAGATAACCCTAAGGTCTTCTCAGGCATTTAATGTCTCCAACCCCTTCTCTCAACCCAACCCTATGTTGACACTTGTCACCATTTCATTGGTGCCAATTACAAACATGGATCCCCAACTTTCAAACTCAACCCTTGATCAACTCTTTCAATCCTGGCCATCCATTGCCCTGTTTTTGCTATAAATAGAGCTCTCATTCCTCCATTTTAAATCATCCTCCAAATTTGTAGTATCATACTTATGCTCAAATACATTCATACTTATGCTCAAATACATTCAAGCTTTCATATATCATTTTTATGCTCATCATTTTAGCCTCTCTTTTCAATAGGAATTAGTCTAAATATGCATGTTTAGAATACTTTCTTTATCATTTAGCTCAATCATGGACTAATATATCATGTTAGGATAGTATTTATACTAACCTTGTCATCTTATAATCTAGTTTATTGCATTTTAAGATCATGCATAGCTTAGGATGCATTTCATTCTAAAATCTATCAAAAACATCCCTCGTTCTTGCATTTGCCATCCCTAAACCATTTTGCTCAGTGATCTGAGAGCAAAAACATTGGTTTGAGGGACATTGTAAGATAGAGAACCATGGGACCAACCTTGGGAAGCTGAGTGATACTTCATTACTCCATAGCTTGCACCAAGAAGTCCTGTGTGTGTGTGTGGACAAGTTTTTTTGGAATATTTTCATATATTGAGTTCTATCGACCCGCTTTTCCCGCATACAGTATGCATATCTTTTCAGTATAGATGAATGAATGCAAATGGAATATGGAAGTTTATTTTTGTTTCTTTTTATGCAAATAAATGAGGAGAATGAGTAACTAGTAATGCAAATGTTTATTTTTCTTCATGCAATAATATGAATGCAAATAAGTATAAAATGAAATGTATGGATCTATAGAAGATGCTCATGTATGCAGCTAACATCTCAATACACAAGTACTCAATCAGAGAAATGATGATGAAAAAGAGACCACTTAGCTGAGAAATGATGATGCTTCCAACTTCTCATTCAAAAGATAAAGAAATTTGTGTTACCATACCGAAATCACTCTAAATTCATGAGATGCAGAATGAAATGCAAGATGAGATGCAAAATGAGATGCAACCGAAACCTAGTCATTGGATTTGAAAAACTTAATTTTCATAATTGAGCATTTTACAAACATAGCAGGAAGATTAGAGTTTCTTTCTTTTCATGTGCAATATTAATTATCTTGTCCGCAATGACCCTTTTTTCGTTCATATCCTTGGATAGATTTTGCAGGCACCTAGATTGCATGATAAAGAAATTCCCTCAAAACAAACAAAGAAATGATGTTGACCTCCCTATAGCATATAAATAAGTGGAGTCGAGGTATGTGTGGTGATTTCACCTTGATGTGAAGGCACTTATCATAGACACCTAGCTGATTAGATGTTTCCAGATCATTAGAATCATTCCTACAAGAAGAAAATAAAGAAAATATTATGCCCCCAATACTTGGTTCTCTTAGTCAAAATTGACTTCCTCGAGTTACTCAGAGGGATAATAATCGAAAACCAATATAAAAGACAACACACAAAGAAAATTTTATGCATAGCTCAAACTGTTTAGTAATTGTTGTCAGTAATGTTTTTTTGCTTGTGTACTCGGTGATAAAACTCTGTAGTAGTTAGGAGATAGGTGACTGACTCAGAGTGGATGACTGGGTACCATTGACTGAAATATGACTTGGTTGATATTGCTTAGGACATGTAAATTGCTCAGTTGATTACCCTAAGACTAGGACAGTGATCAGTTTCAAGCCACAAGGGTCCCAAAAGAACCAGGATGTCACTAAAGTGACTAAAAAATATGTACAAGCTAAAGAAAAGATGCAACATTTCAGTACAAGAGATAAGACTACCCTGGACAAAATCCAACAGTCATAGTGATCTATGTCATTGTTTTGATTTGTGTGATCATTGGTAGGAATGTCTGGTTTCAAAGAGTAAGTACCCCGTATAAGACCGATTTGTCTGGTTTCGAGTGTACCCTTCCTTGTATAAGACATGTTGATGATTGATAGAGTTTGATAGATTGATTAATAAGACATAAGTTTGATTGCAGACCTTGAGAGTTTGTCTATGGTTGATTTGGCTTGAAGGATTGTCTATGCTTTCTTGCTTTGATTTTGTTAGTTTTTTTTTTATTTAGTGAGTTTTTTTATTTTTAGGATTTTGTTCACGACATTTTATGATTTTTAGGAGTTTGTTCAAGACATTTTATGATTTTTAGGATTTTGTTCAGGAGTTTTTATGGTTTTTATGGTTTTTTATGATTTTTTAATGTTTGCCCCTCGTGTCTAGCAAGGCAAAAGGGATTTTTAGTACATGAATGGATAAGTGAATGATGGTGGATGCTTTCAAGGACTATCTCACAATGTTAATCCAAGCACATGGTCCAGATATAGCAATGTAAAGCAAGGATTTTAGCGATGTAAAGCAAGGATATAGCATAACAAAGCCATATGGTCCAAAGAAGTGGCTATGTCAAGAGGTTTGTGGAAAGCATGTTTTTGCATTTTGTCCATAGTGTTGATCAAGATCAAGGAATAGATCTAGATAGGGGACAAATAGGATAATCAAGATCAAAGGTGGTAATGAAGGATGTAAGAAAGCAATGGATAGGAGCTAAAGGGTCTAGATCAAGTGTAATAGATAGGACACATGAAGCTTGCAAAGATCCTTAACCTTGTCAAGATCAAAGGTGGAAAAGGGATATGAATGTAGATAGAGTGGATGAGGGATAATGGAGGATGAAGGATAATAGATGGATGTACATGGATGGAAATTTCCCCCAGGGTAAAGTGCAAAAGGATAATGGATTACACATGACGCCCGTTTGCCAGGTTTTCATCATGGTACTTTTCCAAGGTGCCACAAGAAGTGGTTTTCACTCGTGGACAAAATTATTTCTCTTTACTTTTTTTCTGATTTTTTTTTTTTCATTTTTTCATCATTTTTTTTTCTTTTTGAAATATAATGGAGGCATGATAGGGTATGGAAGAAGGACCCTAGCGTCTCGCTCCTTTTGATGGTACCCTTAGAATATGAGTTGCAATAGACCATGGCTATGAAGGTATGCTCAAAGACGTTAGCAAGATAATGAAATGAAACTAGGGGAAGGATTTATGCAAAGGATTGGATAAGAGGGATGGAAGGGTGAACAAGAGGTGTTGGATAATGGATGGGATGTTGGAATAATTGTGTATGGATAGATGGAAATGTTGGAAAGATCAACATTGGCACACACCTTGAGGGATGGTAGACATATGGAAGAGAAGTAAATCTCAGATTTTGAGATTTGGATGGAGGAAAGGTTACAAATTTTGGGGCATAAGAACCCAAAATGGATGAAGGAAGTGATGGAGGAATAGACTCAGAAGGTTTGGATGGAGGAACAATAATTTTGGATGCTGATTTTGATTTTTCTTTAGACTGTTGTGCTTCAAGCAGTCACTTAGGGATCCACATGGTTTTTGATTTTTCATGCTTTTGTAGTTCCTTAGAGCGTATTGCCTTGTACAAGTGCCTTAGGAACCCATATAAATTTTGACTTTCCTTATTTCTTTGTGGGCCTTTGTGGTGTTTGTATTTTTCTTTTTTTTTTTGGATCATATTTTTCTTTGTTTTGACATGTCGATTAGATGGGACATGATGATCCTTGAATACATGTGGATTACTTGACTTACGACTCTTATGCTTGGCATCCAAATTGCTTGGAGGGAGATGCAAGGATAGATAGGAATGATATGGAGGTCCTTTAGCTGGATGGAAGGTACTTGAAGATGTGTGCCTTTGTTGATCCCGCATAAGGGATGGAGGGATATATGGACCTAGAATGGATGGAAGGGGTGAAGGGGAAGGCATATATTTGGATTTAACTGGAGAAATGTAGGATTTATGAGAGATACCAACATCTTGAGAAATGTCCCTAAGGCCATGACCTTTAAAATTTTCTTTAATATGGAGGGATTCTGGCTTGTAGAGATCTACCCCTTTGCCTTTATAAATATTTTGACTTGTAGGATACACTTTGCTTTGGAAAGAAGGCATGAGTCCATTATGAGATGGAGGTGGAATGCAAGGAATGATAGGATCACGAATGGGATTTGTAGGCATGATGGATCCTTGAGGTGAATATGGAGGATTATGACAAGGAGACGAAGGGATACTTTGATCTTGACATGCAAGAGGACCATTGGATAAAGTAGGAAGGGTGTTTGACTCTTTATTTTGAATAGGATCATTTGAAAAGGTGGAAGAGGCATCATGATCTTGCTTAGGAAGTGGATTAGGAATGGGATTTGGAAGGATGATTTTCTCTTGAGATGGAAAGGGATCATCATGGGATTCTAGGGAGGTAGGATATTTTTCAGTCATTAGATGGGATTGAGGAGTTTTGGTGTCTTGATCTTGATTTATGATAGGACTTGTTTCTTCATTTTTCAGATTATCCTCTTGACATGGAGTCACTTCTAAGGAAGGGATAGGATTTTGCATAGGCGTAGGGGATTCTTGGACAATCTCCATATTTTGGCATGATGGGGAAGCATTTTTGAAAGGGCCTTCTGGAGTGGGTATGATTGGAATTGGAGTGCATGATGGCATAGGATCTGGGATTTTTAAATCATGTGAGGAACTTGTATCAATATTGGCATTAACTTGGATTTCCATAGGAGATAGCCCTTGAAGGTAAACATGAGAAGTTTCATTGTTTGAAGGAGATGGTATGGATTGTTGCTGAGAAGTATTAGGAGATGAAGGCATCATGGAAGGGATGGAGGCCACATATGGAGCCTTGCTAGACATAGGTTCATGATTTTGATCCTTCTTAGAAGTAGTTCCTTCTTTTTCTTTTGGTGAGTCATTAGGATCTTCAATTTCAATGACACCATTATCAATGAGATCTTGAATCTTATGTTTTAATTCCATACATTTCAAAGTCTTATGTTCATTTTTTCTATGATATGCACAATAATTACTCACAAATTCACATCCCCATGTGGTCTTTTTAGGCAATGTGATAAGATTATGCTCAAGAAGCTCTTTCAAAGTCAACTCAATAGATTTCCCCAAAGGTGTAAACTGCCTATCTAGAGGATATTTGGAGGAAATGTCTGTATGTCTTGGTGAAGGTGTCTTGTGAGCTTGTTTAAGATTTGGCTTTTGATTGTCAATTATTTGTTGGCTTTTGATTGTCAAATCATATAATCATTTTAGCATTCCTTGAAGTTTCTCACTCTTGATATCATGCATTTGTTTTTCAAATGGAGTCATTGATTTATTTTGTTGGATTTTCATGTCATATATTTCTTTCTTGGTATCTTGAAGCATTTGAGCCAAGGAAGCCATGGGAATTGGAGCCAAGGTAGCCATGGGATTCTTACTTTTGTCAGAATTTTTAGAAGAGCTTCTGGTTTGAATAGGCATTTACAATCGATAGGACCGAGAGCTAGATGTGTTGCAGAAGTCAAGATCAAATTGTAGCTAGTTGTTCATTTAACATACTGATTTGAGAGAAGTAACTAAGATCTAGTCTGGTTTCAGGAATGATCTATCCTGTGTAAGACATTATCTAAGTTAACTTAGGTTTGATAAGATGTTGTTTGAACTAGCTGGAAGATGATCGACAAAATCGTGCAACGCAACGACATTGGTACACTATCAAGACTGTTTATGCTCAGGAGGATGATAACCAGTTTTGTGCTTGTTGTAGACTAGTTTAGGCATGTTTGACTGTTTTGGACTGACAAAATCAAGGATTCGTACGACAACTTTTACAAGACCAGACGATAGTGTAATAGCTTCAGAACGGTAACAATAGTATTTCGTACGAGTTGCTGCCTAGTATAGTGCGACAGGTGGGTAAGTCTGAAATGACAAACTGATCAATGCAATGGTTTATCATACGACATAGGATGCAGGATCAAATGACAGTTTCCTAAACCATACGACAGATAATCAGGTATCGTACGACACAGAATGCAGGCTCAAACGATAGACTGTTAGGATTGATGGAATTTCGTATGAAAATATGTATGTAGCATGACGATAAATCAGAAGATTTGCACAATAGTTTACTGGACAGAAGCTAAATTCCGAGTTTTCAATGACTGAGTATGACCAGTTTTGAGGCGGACTAAGTTTTCACTGACTAATGATGACCATTTTAGAGGTGGACTGAGTTTTCACTGACTGACGATGACCAGTTTGGACACGAAAAAAGTTTATCACTAAATTGCTTGATTTTGTTTGATTTGTTTTCCCCGGTTTCAGTATTTCATTTTCAGTTTCAGGGATGAAAACACAAAAAACATGCAAGATATATAATAATTCAATCACAAAAACACTAACCCTACAGAAGTTGGCTTTAGAGAACAAAATCTTTGCTTGCTGACTTAGGTACACACCCAATAGCTAATCAAAATACAATCGCTAATTCTCACGCAATGGATTCTCAACATCGTATTAGCCGACTCCAAACACTAATGGGGGCACGATATGGCAAGTGTCTTGGGAGAGTTACTATCTCTCTTGCACAAAGATTATCCCCCTTTCGGAGGTGAATCGTGTAGCTTCTATCTTATAGTTCTTAGTCAGGAATTCCATTTGAAATTACCCCTTGAAGTCACGCAAGCATGATTGAGGCCTATAGCCCGACAAGGTACCGAAACAAGTTGTAGTCATGTAAGCGTGACTGAGACCGCGAGGCCCTACAAAATGCTCGATATGAGAGATCTCAAAGAGAAAAATCAAATAATCCCATCCTCTGAGACTTTAATCACCATAGGCCTATTTATTATAGTGAGTTGGAATGCTCAGGTCCATCTATACTCACTTGGGTCATTCTCACAGGGTGATTACTTTTTCCCACTATGACAGGCCCACTAAAGGTACACAAATCTCAAAACTTAGAAAAAATCTTCGAGGGTCTAGATTTCTGATTGTCTATAAAAGACAAGAGCATACTTTCCTACCTCTCAGATTTTTCTGAAAACACAAAAGAAAGATTTGTTCTTTAACCAGATAGAAATTCAAGTGCCTAAAAATTAATTTAAAGAATACATGATGTTTGGTCGATTCTCTTTATGCAACCTAGAAAAGCAACGCATCAGTAGTCATGTTGTTTTTTTAATCTTTGATAGGTGTATGTTTGATTGATAAATTCTTTGTCAAGCGGACCTGCAAACATTAAAAGCCCAAAATTAGTTGCCAAAATAACATAAAAAAAATCATCAAAAGAAAATTATAGCATGCAAACTGTAAATTAAACTATTCTAACAAGAATTTCCATTTTTTATGACAATCCTAGTTATGACAGTTTTGATAGTACTGCACTCTGTCATTTATAACTTTTCAACCAGAGCTAAGTCAAAAAATCTCTTCGATGAAAATGTGGAAAACTTGGTTTTAAAAAACATATTAAAATTTTGTTTAGATCCAACGGTTCAATAAAAAGTTATGCCCTCCGAACAGAGACCATTTTTGACTATCACAGAAGAATAAGTAAAATGATAGTACTGCACTTTGTCATTCTTAACTTTCAAACCAGAAATGCTTAGAAAAATCAATTCAGTGAAACTGTAGAAAATTTGGTTTTCAACAACATATAAAAAATTGGTTTAGATCCAATGGCTCAATAAAAATTTATGCCCTCCAAAAAGAGACCATTCTTTACTGTCACAGAAGAACAAGCAAAAAGAAAGATTTTTATTTGCAAATTTAACACATGTTTATTAGTTATAAAAACCAAACATTAAATTTGTTCAAGAAACATTAGAAATCTTGTAGTTGTGGGTTCAAGCCCCACGGTGGGCGCCAAAAATGGGTGTGTGAAAAGTGGACCTGTATCTCTATTTGGAATACACAACACTTCAATTAAGTCATTAGATGCATGGTTAGTAAATCAATAATCAATGAATATTAAACCATTACAAAGCGACCCATTGCATTCTAGTAAATGCGAGTTTAGATTTCTCTCAGATTGCTAAGCTATCCAATGACTAGACAACACCTAAACAAAGGATTTTTAAATCTATATGAGCATGAATATGAGTTAAATGGATGCAAGATTTAAGCTAGATATGCAAGATTAATCTAACATGATTTAAGAAATATATGAATATTTAAGATAAATGATTTAAGCAATATGAAATAACTAATATGCAATATCTCAATGCAAATTCTCAATGAACCTAGAGCAAAAACAACATAATAACAATATATTCTCCAGGATTTTTTAATGAGAGATGAGAGCCTGAATTTATAGAAAATTCAGAAAGAAACCAAACGCTGAGATCGAATGATGATGAGCGGTCAAGATTTTCCAAGAGGAAGCACAATCCAGGTGAATTGATGTGATTGGATGCTTTTCTTAGTTTTAAAGGAAATTGAACTAAAATTAAGATAAAATCAGAAAAACTGATTTATTCTCTATTTCATTCATTTTTAATATTTAATTGTTTTAATTGCTTTCTTTGAGATTATTTATCAATTTTTAATTTGATTTTCAAGATTATCTCCAATTGATTTCTTTTCTCAAATTTTTAATTCTTTTTTGGTCAATTAATTCCTTTTTTTTTGTTTCTTTTTTTGAAGATTTGTGCTCATAATTTCCAATCCCTCTTTCTTGATTTGTTTCCTTTTTGAGGATTTATGGCAATTTTTATTTATTTTTCAAATAAATTCCTCTTTTTGATTATTTAATGGCAAATTATTTTATTTAATTAAATACGCAAAAGATATTTAATTAAAATAAATAAGATAATTGTTTAAAATGATTTACTTGGAATGATTTAATTAATTAATTAAATATTTAATTAATTATGGTTGATTAATTTTGCCATGTGACATTTGATGATTAAAGAATTAATTGTGTGCTCAAGATTTATTTAATTACCTTTGGTTAGGACCTTGGTGACATTTTCAAGATTAGGGTCTCATTGTTTAGATGACCATTTTTAGGGTATTACAAGTGTATCCTTTGCAAACCAACCTTGCCTTATTTCTTACAACCTTTCCATCTCCATCCAGCTTCTTCCAGAATACCCATTTAGTTCCAATCACATTCTTGTCTTTCAGTCTGTTGACTAATTCCCATATCTGGTTTTTCTCAATCTGATCCAGTTCTTCTTTCATTGCCTTCATCCAATTTTGATCATTACAAGCTTCTTCCACCGTCTTTGGTTCAGTTACAGATAGTAAACACAACAAGACTTGTTTTTGTTCTACCTTGCTTCTTGTGATAATGTTAACATTTTTTCGGGGTTGTCCATAGGCAGAATTTTGATCGGGTGGCACCCCTTTCTTTTTGACCTTCCAGCTACGCTCAACGTACAGGCCAGATGTCAACTCGACATTGTTCCTGATGGCCCGCTTTTTCTATTTTAGGTTGGGGGGATGTGGATTTTCCAAATGGCTCAGGTTTTGATGACCGAGTGTCCTATTGGACCCCACCCTACATCATGCGAACATAGGGACACATGGCACCTCTGCACTACCCATCGTATTTCTATTTATGCGCTCTTTTTTGGATGTCCTTAGAGTTGTCACGTGTTATCCATGGTGACCTGTCTCTCAGGCTACGGTTTGCATCAAAATATTTTATGTTCAGGAAGGTATGGAGATCACACGATAAGGTGGAAGTAACAACCTCGGAAGTGGTTTTGCTGGGTGTGTTCTTGCAGGATGCCACGATGGTTTTTTCTGGTCAGAAGCGGTTGCAGGAGGATGGCGGATGCTTTGATCTATTAGCCGAGTCGAGGGCTCTATTTATGCTTGGTTTTTCCCTATTTTGGGGGTTCAGAACTTTTATGAAAAGAGACAATTAAGTATTCTAGATAGGAATTAAGCCTTTTAGCTGTTATTGTTTTCTGAGGAAAGGATAATCAAATTGTGCATATCGCCTCTATGATGCTTGTTTTCAGTATGTTGTGATAGTTTTATGTGCATTCTTGTAATTCTGATGACTTTGGAGATATATGTCTAATACTCTACCGATTAAACTATGTTTTGCACTTATTATCTCGTGGGTGCGCGATGTATGTTTCTTTATGTTAAAAGGAATCTTGGTTGTATCTTGTTTATGGTTCTATTCAGATATATAGATTGTTGAATGGGTTTTAAAACTGGATGTTTCTAGGTTTTATATGCTGTTAATGTTTTTTCCAAAATGCTCTAGCGCATCACCTAAATAGTCTAGATCATTTTTCTTTAAGTTTCTTCTTCCCCTTTTCCCTCAATCACAAGGAAGAGTCACCTTCTTAAACTTGGAGGTCATTCAATGATTTTTGCGCAATAGGTTCCTCATCACTGAATTTCCCATAAGGTTGTTCACTTCCAAAGTAAAATTTATAGTCAACAGTTCTTTTTCTGGCACGCTCGGTGGGACAATAATTTTGAAAAAAAGTCTTGAGCTAGTTTATGAGTCATAGGAATGTTACTAGGAGTCAAACAGGCCTAAATCTCAGTCTACTCCTACCACCCCTGGTAAACATCCATTCGGCTGCAACTTCTTCTTCTCAGAGCTTACCTACCTTCCCTGCAGTCGCCCTTACAACAATGGCACATGTTCTTCCTATAAATTTTGTGACATGGAATAACAGAAGCCCTCTCATTCCCCCCACTCCACCTATTGTATGGGGGCCAATTCTCTCTGTCGTGCTAAAAGTTGTCCCAAAATTTATTGGAGAATGTCACAAGACCCCTGGGAACACCTACAAGATATAGCCAATGTCTGCACCGTCCACAGTATCACTGAGCAACATGTAGCCTTGAGATTGCTCGTGGCCTCTTTCAAAGGAAGAGCTTTAGATTGGTAGAGATCCCTGGGTCCGAATACTATAATGGATTGGGACTGGCTAGGCGACTGCTTCTTTTAGAGGTTCTCTAACAAGGTCGACAGATCATCGTTGATGCACTAGTTGATTACGATAAAGAGGGCCCCTCAGGAAGCATGAGAAGAATTCAACTTAAGATTCTAGAGGACCTTACAAATAATACCTCTGTCTGCCCGCCCTCCTACGGATATGGCATTCGTCTTTTACCTAAAAGCCTTCAATTTCGACATATAAGTAATGATCCAATCTCTAGGAGGCAATACCCTCCCGCAAGCATTCAAAATAGCCGTCCAAGCAGAAAATAACCTGATCAATGCAGGGAAGCTCGCGCTACACCCCCTCAGGTCAGTATTTCTTGAGCTATCTAACCAAGCCTCTAAAGAGGCCGCACCTAGCACATCTGCTCCTCAATCCATGTATATGTACCCTGGCCCCCAACAAGCATATGCCCCTCCGCAGTCATCTTTGGCCGCAGAAGTCGGCAACATGAAGAATTTGTTGAGAACCTTCTCCAACAAGATTGTCAATCTAAAAGGGGCCCAGATCTCACCTGCTAGACCCCCTTTTCAACAAAATTTCCAAGGGAATGGACCCACATACCAGCAAAATCAGTATACAAATAACCGTACTAATAAATTCACCCAACCAAATGGTCAAATAGTCCCGATCCCCAATCCTTTGCAGACCGTTTACCCCAGAACCAGTAAGGAGTTGATAGTGGGGCAAAATAATCTAACGGACAACACTAACTTGGTGTTTTCCATGCAATGATGCTCACACTCCCAGAAATTGTCTGAGAGGTAATTTGCAATAAAAAATTGCAGAGCAACAGAGCCTAGGCATGACACTAGATGATTTGGTCTATGCGTCTCCTGGCATGGATAGCACATATCTCATTTCCCAAATGCAGGGTATGTTGATGATGCAACATGAGGAAGAGATAGCTCCAGACCACACACTATTCTCTTGGGTGGAGGATGAAGATTTTGTACTCACCTAAAAACCTCCTCTAACTACTATCTACAAGGAAATGGGCTCGCCGAGTCCACTAATAAGAATCTTATTAGACTCATTAAAATGATAGGCTCAGAGTACAAGAGGGAGTGGCACCACCACTTAAGGAGCGCGTTATGGGCTGACCGGATAACGCCCAAGTAGGTCTTAAAGAAATCCCCATACAAGTTGGTCTATGGTAAGGACGCACTGTTTCCCATTTCCTTGGAAATCCCAGTCTTGCAGTTACTTAAGTCTATCGAAGTAGCAGAGAATAGTCCCATGGATGTAAGGTTGGTGGAGATTATGGAATTAGAAGAGGCTAGGGAAGCAGCATTCACGTCTCTCCAGAACCATCAACAAACCATCAAGAGGTGGTTCGATAGAAAAAAGAGTTCTGACCCGGGATTCAAACAAGCCAACCTTGTGTTGAAGTATAATGAAAGAGCAGCCAAGCCCGATCAGCATGCTAAGTTTGATGGATTATGGGAGGGACATTTTCGCATCATAAGTTGCAAAGGTTTCAATTCATTTGACCTCGAAGATATGCAAGGGGACTCTCTCTAGATCTCGGTCAACGGGTTCCATCTTAAACCTTTTCATTAGCAGTTTCTCTCTAAATGTATATAATGTAAATAATGCTTTTGTGTGCCTTATTTATTTAATTATTCCCAGTCCTATTCCCAAGAAGGCAAAATGAAATCACAAGATACGCCATAATTAAGAAAAAAGAAAAAGAAAATCATTATATTATGGGTATTTTGTTTTTATACAATTCATGGATAGGCCTTTGGCCTTCTTTTTTACAAATAGTTGCAAGATGAAGCCCTCGAAGACATGCCACTATTTTCTCAAAGATCCTCTCCATCTGAAAATCAAGGTCTCTACTATCATCTAAAGTATCCTCTCCTTTTGACCACTCATAGTCAGAAGCGCCACCAAGCACCCAAGCCATGAAAATAACAACCAGATTCGGTTGAATGTGCAGCATCAAGACCCGTGGAAAAATGTAATCCCTGAAATCGAAGTACCATTCGGTACCATCCAGAACAGGAACTATTAGATGAACATGGAGGAGGAACTCCGTAGCGAGCTCTGCTCAAAAATGATGGGATGACAGTGTCATCATCCTCAGACCACCGTTAAGTGGGTGCCAAGTCACCTCCTCACCAAAAGTAATGAAACGCCACAGATCAGATGCTAGAGCAAGGCCCCTGAAAGGGACGTAGTACGCCACCACATCTTCCAGCTCCCCCCAAATAATTCTAGGAGAAGAGTGCCTTGGTGAGCTGCGAGGTCAATAGCCCAGCCAATCCGGAATCCAGCAGCGAAGCCACAAAACGTGAACAAATGTCTGTGTTTACACCGTATTGGTCCATGTTATCTATAAAATCCTCGCCAAGCACCCATTTGATAGCAGCAATGATCAGGGGATTCTTCCACCTTGTCATCATCTGCTGCCTCCAGTCATAAATGTATCCAAGGAAAGCGACCTGAGCCTTGCTGCTAACGAGTCTAATAAGAGTATCCATTTCCTGAAGAAACTTCATTGTTGAAGCTAATATTGTGCAAAATAATGTCTGAAAAGACATATTTATAATGAATTCTCAGCTCAAGGTGACAAGTGGTAAAGATGCCAATGCTCTCGAATTCCAATGCTCTTGGCATTCTTCATTAATTCGCATAAGAAAGCGAGGCCTGATTTAGAATTGGCAATGTCCTACCCGGTACCTCAAAGAAAGAGGTGATGCAAACAGACGCCACGCATATGTGTAGGTACATCACGTTTTAAACCATAACTCTCACAGGACTATCTTAACTTGTGCAAACCCCGCTGACTGCCGATTTTCTTGGTAAAGGAGGAGATCCATCCAGCCAAAATTTTCATCTCAAGTGGCTTCAATTAACGATGGGCTAAATAGGTTTTCTCTTGGAAATCGTAGATGTCGACGCTCGTCCTCTTCAGGGTTAATTGCAACTACAAAATGAGTTGGCATACGTATAAATGGATGCTTGCTTTTAAGCGTCCCCTTTTGCGATAATCTAGGCATGCCGTGCATTAAAGTAAGAAGGTCGCCCGATATTCATCTTACCGATATTCATCTTATTGCTCTTTTTGTAACCTAAGTGTCCAGTTCTTTTGAAAGGTTGATAGAGAAAATATATCTTACATAAAATGGAAGTCGAAGCTTCTTCCTCAGGTGCTTCTCAAGGGGGATTGTGGGTAGATGTTTTTAGGGAGCTCTCCTATTCTTCCCACGCTATTCCGCCTAGGATGGAATATCCAAAAACCAAAGTCAGCCCAAAGATGGTTATCCACAATACGTTTGCTATAATAGATTCTTTTAAAAATGTTGTTGAGCTTGAGCTCCACAAGTAGCTCAAAAACCTCAGGGAGGTTGCATGCAGTAGAATGTTTCATCACAGAACGGAGCCGCAATCCATGGTATCTCATTTCTAGAATAGTGGCACACCTCAATTTATGGTCCATATGGTTCCTTACTATCCAGAGTTTGCAGCCGTGTGAGCCAACGAGTTCCACCCAGTTTCTTGTTCAATCAATGGCTTGTTCTTAAGAGTAGTGATCTCCTTGGAAGTCATAAGGGCTATGATGTGTTGTCCTATCTTTGAAGGAATGGAGGTGTTCTCTGAGACCACTATGGAAGAATTTTGGAACATCAGAAGGGATGCCCTATATTTTTGCCAGAGTGCCATCAATCAAAGTCTGTCTTTTGGTCTCCCAAGGCTCCCTTTTTCCTATAGGGACCTGAAAAATGATGACCTCAAAGATATCTCATCCACTCTTGCATGGCTATGTAGTCATGAAAATGACCGAGAAATCTCGACCACTATGATGGATTTCCTTTTCAAATGTTGTAAGTAGAGGGAGTCTTTTCATTTTGATTTCTCTGTCTTCATAGCCAAAGCCATGATAAAGAAGCCATCAAAGTTTCAACAGTTGCAGTGGTTCAAATTCATCTTGGTCTTGGTCCATCTGCTCTTGCACCAGAATGAGGCCTTTTTCAGGCAACACATGCGGTTGGCTATCTGCGACAAGTCGGGGAACAAGATGTCAGTTTCAGCTTGGACACCCATTCTACTAGCTTCTTACGATGCATATCAATTTTCTGATTGTTTCTTAACTCCCGTCCTTAGGGACTTCTGTTCAATCCCTAATGAACTACTTACCTACTTCTCTCAAATTCAAATGAACTGGATGTATAATGAATGCCCCCCTGTGACTGGTTCATAGGTAGCGATTTCTCTTTCATCCGGGTGCATGGTTTGTTTGAGGAACCATTCCGCTTACCTACTATGTGATTGAGAGAACCCTCGCTCTTGAAATTGCACAGCAGTTGGTAAGAATCGTGAGGGCCATCAGGGTGGGAAAGCATGACACCTCCATTACTGAAGACCACAAGGCATTGGTCCCATTACTCTAGTCCAGAGAAATGTTGTGGAGGAAGTCCTGACATCCAAGCTGGTGCAACTCGGCCTAGTGGTGATTGACGATTCTTGGAGTTATGACCCAGATGGGTGTCTTAGTAGAAGGAATAATGTAGTAAAGCATGAACTGCGAAGCTCATGGGAAGGACGCACAAATCCACAGGTGGATGAACCAAATCTTTAAGTGGGTCTTAATGATTTCCTTGTATTAAAGTGACCCCCGTGGTTGAGCTTCTATTCAATCATGCATAAGTATAACCTCGCAAAGCCTATCCCCCGGGCAATGCTAGAAGCCATGACTTCAGATTCCTGGCCCAGAAAAAGATGGAAGATTTTTGGATCTATCGACAGGAAGTGAGTCAACCTAGGGCTAACATCGGGAATGCCCCCTTGGATGAACGTTTCAAGCTAGAATGGCGTCAACACAATAAATTTGATGAAGAGATAGGTGATAGTTACCCACGTGGGTACTCATCTCCCGAGGTGGCCCAGCGGTAGGACATAGTGGTTATAAGTATCAAAGAGAAAGGTCTCGAGCCCCTTATTCTTCTTCCTCTCGCTAGTTCCGCTTGCAAGCCCCATTCCCAGGCTAGTAAGAGACAAAATGAGAAGCAGGTGCATGACTCCCCTCCTAGTAAAAATCAGTATCTGACTTCTACAAAGAAGAGTTCATGTCCTCAAGACCCAGGGGTTCCCTCAGATCCTCAGCAGTTGGTGGCTTCCACAGTTCAGGTATGCCCTTCTTTGCCTTTTCCTTCTGCTCAAGCTGTTTCTTCTACTGCCCCTCTTGTTACAATGTAAACCCAAATTCCCACCACCCTTACACTAGCACCTGCTGGAACACCGGTTGAGCCCCAAGAAGCATTTTCACAGGCCTCTATTCCATTATTGGCCCCCATTTATATTCTCATAGCATTTTCCTCACAGATGTCTGAAGCAGCCACCATCTCACGTAGGCTTGGTTTTGGAGAGTCCACTCCTCCCCCAAATGTCGAAGCAACATCCCCTGATTCATTTCCCTCGGGAGTCTCTCCCTTTATCCCATTGTTTTCTCCAACCACGCTTGCACACCCTATTCAGACTGCTTTTGGTGGCCCTATTTCCCAGTTCCCCTTTGCGGTTCCCCCTGGCGCAACATTTGTAGGCCAAGTTATTGCCAACCCAGATGATTTCCAGCATCAAGTTGCCTATTCCAAGACTGCCCGTATTGGCCGAATAAGCAAACAAAAAGAAAAGGAGGGTACCAGGCCAACCCGTCTGCACCTACAGGTACATTTCTATGAGGAAAAGGATTGTCTTTTCTTTGCAAACATGTTCCCCAAGGTTGATAAGCCAGAAGCCCAAATGAGACCCAACGATTACACTCTGCATGCTATTAGTGTCAACCTCCTAAATGCTACAATGTCCAACAAAGTTGAAATGGTGGAATAAACTTCAAAGGCCATGTCCTCGTACATCATTAAAAAGCATCTTCACCTAGAGAAGATGCAAGCGGAGAATGTGAACCTTTGAGAATCTCTGTCCCAACAGAGAAAAGAAGACAAATCTCAGAGTGTCGAGATCAATCGCCTGCAAGGTTTGTTGATACAAGCTAATTCAGAGAAAGGAAAGTTGCAGTTCGTCCTTAATAATGTGAGTTCTTAGTTGAAGGGCCAGGAGGAAAAAAGAAATGTATCCTTGAAGGAATTGTAGGAGAAAGACCAAGAGATCCAATAGCTAAAGGCAGCTTCTAGAGATGCGACCCAAATGCAAGCGCAACCTTCATGAAGAGATCCGTCTAAAAGAAGAGTACGCCCGACAACTGAGTGATGCACTGGTCATGCATTCAGAGGAGAAAGCAAGATTTGAAATAGAGTTGCGTGAAAAAGAGAATAGCCTAGAGCAAACTGAGAGGATATTTCTAGATGTAGAGGTTTTATTGCAGCAGGAGCAAGATCGTATATCACAACTCCAATAGACTGTGCAGGATGCAAATGCTAGGATCCTCACTCTAGAAAGCCTAGTGGTCATCGAGCAAGACAGGTGCAGGGAGCTACAACATGAAGTAATGAAAAAGAGTGAGGAAGTCTCATGGTTGCTAAGTATTCCTCCCCCTGTGCAGGTTTCTCAAGACTTTTCTCTGATCCTGATGGAATTGTTAGTTTCTCATTGGGAAAGAATTAAGCAGCACAACCCCTTGTTGCATCTCATGTCGAAGTTCATCAGAGAAGCGCAATACCTCTGCACCGAGACAAGATCCTTGGTCAACATTTCTATGGCCATCATTGGTCCCAAGATCCTCGTGGCTCGAGACCTAATCCAAATGTTGTATGCGGCTCAAGATGAAGAATTCATAGTGAAGGGAATAGCAGACCGTCGGTAATTGATCAATAAAACCAATGTCTTCATCAACCACCATAGAGTGATCACGCACGTATCAGCGGTGCTTGAGCCATTGCAGATCTCCATCCTAGACATCAAGCAGCACATAAAGAGGTTTGTTTCATTAGGCTTGCCTTCTCAATTCCCCGTGGATGGTTCTGTACTGGAAGTTGAGCAAGTATTAAATCAGGTCGAGCATTTGCAGCAGGATAGGACTTTCCTCCAGTGCCTAGACAATCCTATCTCAGCAGAAGAGGTCAAGCATCTCCCGCACCCCCTAGCCCATCTCTACACGCTCTTGAAACTAGTCCATAATGAATCGGTAGGCTTGCCTTTCAATGAGATAATCTATCTGGATCAACATTACAAGAGTGTAGAAGCACAAATATTGCCCTTTGAGGAATAATGGACTCCATTGCAGCAAGTCTTGGATCTGCTCTGACCTATTCTGACATGAAATCTGGTCTCCGAACCAACAATTTTAGGTTCTAGCATTCCGCAAGAAGAATGCCCTCTTTTAGTTACCAAGAGATGTTAACATTATTTTGGGGTTGTCCGTAGGTGGCATTTTGATCGGGTGGCACCCCTTTCTTTTTGACTTTCCATCTCTACTCAATGTACAGGCCAAATGTCATCTCGGTGTTGTTCTTGATGGCCCGCTTTTTCTATTTGAAGTTAGGGGGAACGTGGATTTGCCAAATGGCTTGGGTTTTGATGACTGAGCATCCTGTTGGACCCCACTCTACATCATGTGAAGATAGGGACACATGCGCCTCTGCACTGCTCATCCTATTTCTATTTATGCACTCTTTTTAGGATGTTCTCAGATCTGCCGCGTGTTGTCCGTGGTGACCTATCTCCCAGGCTATGGTTCACGTCAAAATATTTTATGTTTGGGCAGGTATGGAGATTGCACGATAAGATGGAAGTAACAACCTCGAAAGTGGTTTGCTGGGTGTGTTCCTGCAGGATGCCACGATGGGTTTTTCTAGTCATAAGTGGTTGTGGGAGGATGGCAGATGCTTTAAACTGTTAGCCAAGCCAGGGGCTCTATTTATGCTTGGTTTTCCCTATTTTAGGGGTTCATAACTTTTATGAAAAGAGACAATTAAGTATTCTAGATAGGAATTAAGCCTTTTAGCTATTATTGTTTTTTGAGGAAAGGATAATCAAATTGTGCCTAAGGCCTTTGTGATGCTTGTTTTTAGTATGATGTGATAATTTTTTGTGTATTCTTGTAATTTTGACGACTTTGGAGATATATGTCTAATACTCTGCCGATTAAACTATGTTTTGCACTTGTTATCTGGTGGATGCGTGATGTATGTTTCTATATGTTAAAAGGAATCTTGGTTGTGATGGATACTAAGAGGGAGGGGTGAATTAGTATACCAAAAAATATTGAACTTAAACACTTAAACAGTTTAGTAGTAAACCGGTATAACAGTTTTACTAACAAACCGATTAACACAAATGCAAACCAAACAACAAATAAGGCATTCACCCACAAAAGAACAATCACCATAAAACAAGAGATTTTGACGTGGAAACTCAAATGGGAAAAACCACGATGAGATGAAACTCACAAGTAACTATCTGCTAAATAGTAACTAGACCGGTTAAGGTCATACAATATTCTTTACCAGAACAGATCCTATTAGGAATCTCAATCTCTGTTAGGAGATAAGTCTAATTTAAGACTACCTTGTGAGAGATCCATAGTTGTGAACCACCTTGTTAGAGGATTTACAAAGGCTTTTCCAAGCCTACTCGGTTAAGGGTTACAAACTTGTCGAAGATTGGAGTAACCAACAAGTGAGTGATCTAAATACTAGCACAATATGCTTGGTTAGATCCTTGATAGCTCATTGTTAATGCATTTTAGCATTACTTCAATCTTCAATATCTTCACACTCTATTTCTTCACATAGACCTAATCTTCTTCTGTGATCGCACATGCAAAAACTTCATCAACCACACAAAACCCTCACAACCCTCTAAAACCCTAGACATGATGTCCTTATAAAGGAATATGATTTCATGTCGGTCCAATAGGATTACATTGCAAGTTCCTAGGTTCAGTGCATCTGGACACATTTGGTAACACATCACAGAATCACCGACAAAGTGTCGGTGGATGATAACTCATCACAGAGTAATACCAATCCATTTATTTACCTATTACCAGTTCACATATTTTACTGATTACCGGTTTGTCAAAATGAAGACTGGGAAAAATGATAACAACCACTTTGTTTCTTCATACCGCTTTGGGATCCTCGAACCGCTTGAGTTCTTCATACCGCTTGGGATCGGTAAACACTTTTTGCAAAACGCCGATAGTCTAAAGACTATAATACATGATATCAGTTGGAACAAGTACCAATTGAGCATAACTCATACATACAAAAAGTGATCTCAAAGCAAGTGTGTGTCCATGAATGACAATGAAAGATCCCTAATGGAACCTTTTGCCATTGCTGCTATAAATTCTTAATTAAACATACTATATTTTTGTAATTTTCCAGTGATCTTATAGAATAGATAGAAGTTGCAGAAAAGGATTGTTTCATTTTGGGTTTTAATGTTATAAGTAAAGTATGTGATAAATAGCAACAACTGTGAAATGAAACAGTAAACAATGTTCATATGTAAGAACACTTAAGCAATATGAAAATACTACAAATCATACCAGGCAAATAACCTAGTTTTGTATTCAACAAGAATCCATACATTTATTTGGAATTGTTCTCAATCTAGATTAATGCTAGATGGATGAATATTACTGGCAATGAACAAGGAAGACCAAATAAGCTGAATACTGTTAGGTCCTAGAGACAACTGAGAGGGGGGGTGAATCAGTTGTCAAATAAATTCAAACCAAAAACAACTTAACCAACTTAATGCTTAATATCGGTAAACCAGTTAATATGTCGGTAGACAGTTTTAATAGTTAATTGATATACCGGTAAAGATTAGTGCATGAAATATAAACACAAAGTCATCCACAACACATAACACCAATATTTGTATGTGGAAACCCTGTAAGGGGAAAAACCACAGTGGGAAACCTTACCCACAATTAGATGATACTACTGCAGATAGTAAGTGTACATAAATGGGGTTTGCACATGCAGAAAGGCCAACCACCTAGAGCTCATTGCTCAATCACAAAATGGGAGTCACACTGACAACAGTTGGATAGTTAAATCCAATAAGAATGTAGTACACAAAATAGCATCTTCATATGCTAGATTCAGTACCGGTGTAGCTCTGATTGTCTTCACAAAACCCTAGCTACACCTTCAAATGATGTCTACATGTATAGCTATGATTAATCTCGCATATACCTTCACACAATCCTTTTCGCATTCCACATTTGATCTTACATCTAAGATCTTACATTTATACCATAACCTAAGACCAATTATAGTAGGTCGGCTCTACAAGATATTACAATAAAAATATTTTACAAATAATACAATATTCGATGCAATAACCGATTGAACATATCAGCTTAATGCATTTACAACAATAATTAATCATCTCCATAGCATGCCATGTTGATCTGGAAAAGATAAACCTACCGATGTAACCCTAGACCTATTTGCCGGTAACAACAAATATGCAACTATGAATATACCAATGAACAAAACTCCAGGACAAGATGTCCAAACGATGTCTTCGACATTACCAAGTGTTTTCCATATCATTTCAAGTGTCGGTGATCATTATATCTTGCTGGTGTACCAGGTACCGGTGAATGTTGCTGATTCTCCAAAGTGCCAGAGTTGATAAGAGTTTAGTAGGTGTTGACATCAATGACAAAACCATACCAAAATACCAACAATATCCCCCTTTGGCATTGATGGCAACACAAGATGGAAAAACCATCAAAGTGCCAAAACATAAATGCCAAATACCAAAAACCAACAATCTCCAAAAAGATCATAACCAGAAATGAAAATACAAATACAGAGAGTAATAATCTCTCTTAAATAACAATCTCTCCACCTAGGAGCAACATGTGTTTTCCTTGTGTTTTTCAAAGTTTTTCCATACCAATCTCTCCCCCTTTGACATCAAATGCCAAAGTTACAATAAAACCAAGTTCATATACAAAATACCAATCAATTCAATATACCAACTACTCCCCCTGAGAAGTAGCTTCCCATCAAGGACCAGAAAAAAAGATTTCTCTGTTAATTCTGTCGGTTGATGACAATCATAAACTGTCTAAGTCTCTACCAGTGGTGGTATGACTCCAAGCTGATCTCTGAGATATTCAAAAGTCTCCTTAGGCAAAGGTTTAGTGAAAATATCTGCAATCTGCTCTTTAGTATTCACATAAACTAGTTTTATCTCCTTTGCTTCAACTTTTTCCCTTAGAAAATTTAGTTTGATAGAAACATGTTTGGTTTTAGAATGCAATACTGGATTCTTAGATATATCAATTGCTGCAGTGTTATCACAATAGATAGTAATAGGTTCCTTGCATTTTACCTTTATGTCTTTCAACATTTGCTTAAGCCATAGTACCTATGTACAGTTAGTTGCTACTGCAACATATTCTGATTCTGCTATTGATAAATATGTACAACTTTGTTTCTTACTCAACCAAGAAACTAATCTTTTTCCAAGAAAGAATGTTCTGTCGGTGGTGCTTTTTCTATCATCCACATCTCCTGCCCAATTTGCATCTGTGTATGCACATAATTCACAGTTTTCATCTCTAGGATACCATAATCCACGATTTATAGTGCCTTGTAAGTACCAGAAAATCCCTTTTACTGTTGATTCATGATTTTCTCTAGGATTACTTTGAAATCTTGAAACAATACATACTACATTCATAATATCAGGTCTAGTTTGTGTTAAATACAGTAAACCTCTTATCATAGATTTGTATCTAGTTGGATTAACAGGTGTAGATTCATCCCTTTGTGATAATTTGTCATTTGTTGTCATAGGTGTGCTTATCGATTTAGAGTTCTCCATCCCAAATTTCTTTAGTAACTCTTTTAAGTACTTGGATTGACTTAAGAATATACCTTTATCAGTTTGTGAAATCTGCAATCCTAAAAATAATTTTATTTCTCCAATCATAGACATTTCAAATTCTTGCTGCATTTTAATAGAAAATTCTTTACATAATCCATCTTCTCCTCCAAAGATTATATCATCAACAAATACTTCTATAATCAAGATGTCATCATTAGTTATTTTATAATATAAATTGATGTCTAGATTTCCTTTAGTAAAACCAATCTTTAAAAGATACTTATCCAATCTTGCATACCAAGCTCTTGGAGCTTGTTTTAATCCGTACAAAGCTTTTCTTAACCTGCAAACCATATCATTGTCATCTATCAAAGAAAATCCATCAGGTTGTTCAATGTATACTTCCTCTTCAAGATCTCCATTTAAAAATGCACATTTAATATCTATTTGATAAACTTTGTAGTTTTTTTGTGCTGCAAAAGCAAAAATAGTTTGACTGCCTCAATTCTAGCTACCGATGCAAAGGTTTCATTGTAATCAACTCCTTCCTTTTGAGAATATCCCTTACACACTAGTCTTTCTTTATTTCTGACAACCTTACCATCTTCATTAAGTTTGTTTCTAAATACCCATTTGGTTCCAATTACATTTTTATCTTTAGGTCGGGGAACTAATGTCCAAGTGTTATTTTTCTCAATTTGTTCTAATTCTTCTTCCATAGCTTTAATCCAAAATTTATCTTCACATGCCTCATTAACAGATGATGGTTCAATTTGAGAAATAAGACATACCTCTTCATTTTCCAATCTTCCTCTTGCCATAACTCCTTTAAACTTGTTTCCAATTATATGATCTTCAGAATGATTCAATCTTACATACCGGGGTGTCTTTGTTTGTTGTTGTTCCTCAATTACTGTGGAATCCTCAGATGATACCAGGGTAACTGGATCTTCGTTTGGTACCGGTGGATTCAATGTAGGTTCATTTGTCAAAATTTATGTTGCCGGTTCAGAGTCTATATACCTTGAAGTTCCTCTGAATTGTTCATCAATCTTTACATTTATACTTTCAACAATTTTCTGCAATCTTTTGTTAAAACATCTATATGCCTTGCTCTTAGACGAATAACCAAGAAATATTCCTTCATCACTTCTAGGATCAAATTTGCCAATATACTCATCTCTTCTGATATAACATTTACTTCCAAAAATTTTGAAATACTTAAGAGTAGGAGTATTACCAAACCATAGTTCATGAGGGGTCTTACTGGTTTCACCTTTGATGTGAACTTTGTTGAATGTATAGACCATTGTATTGACTACTTCTCTCCAATATACATGTGGTAGGTTTGTTTCTGATAACATACTTCTTGTTGCATCCAAGATAGTTATCTTTTTCCTTTCAACAACTCCATTTTGTTGTGGTGTCTGAGGTGCTAATAGTTGTCTTCTGATTCCATTCACTTCACATAATGTATTAAATTCCTTAGATGTAAATTCACCTCCTTGATCTAATCTTAAACATTTGATTTTCTTACCAGTTTCATTTTCTACCATTGCTTTGAACAGTTTGAACTTTCCATGTGCTTTTGATTTTTCTCTGAGAAAAGTAACCCAACACATTCTAGAATAGTTATCAATAATTAGCATGAAATATCTATCACCTTGTAAGCTTTTAGTTATAGCTGGACCACATAAATCAATGTGAATCAAATCAAGAGCATTATTTGATTTTTCTAGAATACTTTTGAAACTAGCTCTAACCTGTTTTCCAAATTGACATTCCTTACATACTGTATTTTGAGGTTTGACAATTTTAGGTAAATCTCTAACTGCCTTAGTAGTATTGATCTTTACCATGCAATCAAAGTTTACATGATAGAGTCTCTTATGCCATAACCAAATTTAATCTATATGTGCAATCAAGCATGTCTTTTCATTGTTATTCAAATGAAAGATATTACCTCTAGTCTGATTATCGGTTGCAATTTCCAAACCAGTTCTATTCATGATTTTGCATTTTCCATTTTTAAATTGTAACTGAAATCCTTTCTCAACTAATTGACAAACACTCAAAAGGTTATGCTTTAATCCTTTAACATAGTAAATATTGTCAGTGTTATGCTTACCATCAAGAGATATTGTACCCTTACCTTTGATTGAACAAGCTTTGTCATCTCCAAATCTCACTAAGCCTCCATTATATTCTTGAAAGTTCAAGAATTTACCTTTGTCTCCTGTCATATGATGTGAGCATCCTAAATCAATGATCCATTCATCCTTTACTTCAACTTTAGCTGCCAGAGCCTGTACTACCGGTTGAACAATAGGTGTTGGTTGATCTTATGTTATAGCAACAAAAACCCATCCATTGTCTACTGTATCCTCATCAGAATCATCGGTCACACCTTCATCAACAATGTACCAAGATTTATCTTTATTCTTCTTAAATCTGTATTTCTGATATTCAGGGTTAGGCTTGTATGTTCTTCTAGCTTCTTCTCTTAGTCTAGCATGTCTATCAGGGGATCTTGAAGCCATATGACCAATCTTATTGCAGTTAAAACATTTAAAGGGTGCTTTACCTTCATACTTACTTCCAACTAGACCTTTAGGCATTTTCCTTGCAAATAGTGCTTCAAGTTCTTCAAGTTCTTCATTTTATTTCCTACTTTCTTCAAGTTATCTTGCATAAAAGGCTTTCCAATCAGATTTGTCAAATGATGGAGCAGATGATGTTGATGCTTTAAAGGCCAAATCTATCTTTATAGTAGCAACAAGGCCAAATTCTTCAATTTCAAAAGCTGAAAGTTTCCCAATTAATGTATCCCTAGTAACTGATGTGTTAGGCATTGTTCTTAACTCATTTATAGCAGTGACTTTCATTTTATATGCTAGTGGCAATCCTCTTAAAACTTTTGAAACAATTTCATCCTCACTTAAGGTTCCTCAACAATATTTAATACCCAAAACAATTTCATTTACTCTTTCCATAAAAGTAGAAATCCTTTCATCTTCTTCGATTTTCAGATGTTCATACCTGACCCAAAAGCTTTCAAGTTTTCCAATTTTGACTATGGAATCTCCTTCATTCAGTGTTTCCAAATGATCCCAAATAGCTTTAGCAGTAGACCTATCTGATAGTCCCATGATTTGTTGATCTAATAATGCGCTCAAAAGTGCTTCTCTTGGTTTGCAATCATTTTCCTCATCTTTAGTCAAGTTAGTTGGACTGGGCTGACCTTGTACAACAACAGTATAGCCATTCTTTGTAACATCCCAGATGTCTTTTCCAATGCAATTTAGATGTGTCTCCATTCTGATCTTCTATATGCCATAGTTGGTTCCATCAAGTTTTAGACTGTCCTTCCTGAAATAATTAGTAGACATTGGATCTCCTCAAGCTGTTAAACTTCTGCAAAAGAGACAACTGAGAGGGGGGGGGGGTGAATAAGTTGTCAAATAAATTCAAACCAAAAATAACTTAACCAAAACCAGTTAATATGCCGGTAGACAGTTTTAATAGTTAATTGCTATACCGGTAAGGATTAGTGCATGAAACATAAACACAAAGTCATCCACAACACATAACACTAATATTTGTATGTGGAAACCCTGTAAGGGGAAAAACCACGGTGGGAAACCTTACCCACAATCAGATGATACTACTGCAGATAGCAAGCATACATAAATGGGGTCTACACATGCAGAAAGGCCAACCGCCTAGAGCTCACTGCTCAATCACAAAATGGGAGTCACACTGACTACAGTTGGATGGTTAAATCCATTAAGAATGTACTGCACAAAATAGCATCTTCATATGCTGGATTCAGTACCGGTGTAGTTCTGATTGTCTTCACAGAAACCTAGCTTCACCTTCAAATGATGTTTGCATGTATAGCTCTGCTTAATCTCACATATACCTTCACACAATCCTTTTTTGCATTCCACATTTGATCTTACATCTAAGATCTTACATTTATACCATAACCTAAGACCAATTCTACTAGGTCGGCTCTACAAGATATTACAATAAAAACATTTTACAAATAATACAATATCCAATGCAATAACTAATTGAACATGTCGGCTTAATGCATATACAACAATAATTAATCATCTCCATAGCGTGCCATGTTGATCTGGAAAAGATAAACCTGCCGGTGTAACCCTAGACCTATTTGCCGGTAACAACAAATATGCAACTATGAATATACCAATGAACAAAACTCCAGGACAAGATGTCCAAACGATGTCTTCGACATTACCAAGTGTTTTCCATATCATTCCAAGTGCCAGTGATCATTATATCTTGTCGGTGTACTAGATACCGGTGACTGTGCATGATTCACTTGCTTGCCGGTGAATGTTGTTGATTCTCCAAAGTGCCAGAGTTGATAAGAGTTTAGTAGGTGTTGACATCAATGACAAAACCATACCAAAATACTAACAAATACAACCCTTCAAGCCAACATACAAACAAGGAGTGGAAGCTACTACAAATCACGTGCCAGCTAAAATAGACCAGCCGCCCTGTTGAAACCCCCAATATGCATGCTGAATCTTCAGGCCAAGAAGATGTTTCTTCTACCTATGACAATCTATGTGCAATCCTGGATAAATCCACTGTCAACTCCTGCTGAGGGCTATGTCCCAGCAAGCTCAGTCCTAGGGTTTGCGTCCCAAACCAAAATCACTCTTCTAGAACAATTCGCAAATTTGCAAGTTTCAAAATGATCAAAGATGCTATCAATTAGGTTTTCATCTCCTTATAACTCCTTTCCCTTTGCAATTCGAACCCTAAAGAATAATAAAGCTTGCGCTTTATAATTAAAGTGACACTTTCCCAATTATGGCATCAAACTATAGAAAAATATCACTTTATTGCAAATAAATAGCTTCAAGCATCCAAAAAGACTCTGGGAGGTGAGAATCATGTAGAAAAGTTCAAGACCTTTCCAACGAGCTATAACACATAAGCATATCAAACCAACTGAATCCAAAAACCCCTTATTACTTCGAAATGGCTATATACATAGCCTTATTTTAATTTATTTAACCGCTAACATAGGAAATATTTAAATATATTAAAATATTTCCATAGATCCAATAATAGCTCAAAATAACCAACCAAACATGAATTTGACTTGGTCACCTCTCTATGACTGATGTCGAACAAGATGGGCCAACTGGTAGTCCCATCCCTAAAATCTAGGGATACTCCTAGAAACTAGGAAACACACCCAATCTTCCTGAAACTGAAACCATGGTATGGTCCAATGGAACCTCAAATATGGAAACTGCCACAACCTCCTAAAAAGTAGGGAATCACCCTAAAACGTAGGAACCTCTCTCCAAACACTTGTAACTGCTCAAAAGGATCCCGCTCTACTCCTTGGTTCCCCAGGTGGTCATTCAGTCAACTGCCAGTTCTCCCTAAAAAATATGAGACCTCCCTAAAAAGTAGGAACTGTTTTCTGAAGGTCCAAAATGGCTCACAGAGCCCATGTAAAGCTCCATGACCCTCAAAATGAGTCCCCTAACCATGTCATTGACCTACGGGAACTCGAATGGTAGGTCAACCCATGCTCATCTCATGTCACCTAGAAAAGGGGACATCACAATCTTTCCTTCATGAAGATTGCTTGCCCTCAAACAATTTGCACCTGCATGTTGAAAACCAATTCATTGGATCCCATATCAATCTAATAAATGTTGCCTCACCCAACCGTTGCGCTACTTTGATATAAACATTTGTATACCGAAAGTGAAACAACTCATCATGGATCCACTGAAGAAATACACCACACATGTCAATACCAGGATCCCAAATCTTTGCACTGTCATATCCATCCATCATGTCAATACTCATTATACTGCTGTTGTGAACTTGAACATCATCTAACCAGCTAAGATCTTCACTCCAATTGAAGCCACAAGTACTACCAACCATCAATGCTGATATGAATCCATCAATGAGCCAATTTCCAACAAGTAAAATGTGTTGAATACTTTTCCAAGACCTCCAAACAATTGTTGTAACTTTACCTATATTTCCACAAATTAATGTGCCTTCATTAAAGGTTGCTTAGTAAATGTTTTGTTGAGCCTTGTAACAAATGAAGTCCCTTACATGCTGATCTTCATAGCCGACTGTCAAATCTAAGAAAACTGAGTCACCAATCAATAAGTACAACGTTGCCTTATCATATGAAAGAGGTGACAAAATCAAAGGTGCATTGGGAACACCTTCTATGCCAATCAAGGATAAATCATTAGTGGCTGGTCCACTATGAGCCTCATTATCAATTCCATCACCACCATGAAAAAAAAACCAATATCAGTTGAAAAATCAGAATTAGATAGCTCTTGTTCCTGCTTACCAATATGGTGATGAGTATCATGAATGTTCTGAAGTTGAAGCTTGGCCTGATGAGCTATCAACTTGGCTTGCTTGTCTCTTGCCAACCATCCTTCATTCATCCTCTAAGATTGCTCTATATCAGTTGTCCCAAAATGCACAAAATTTGACTTATGATGGATTGTATTATCACATTATCATAACCCATGATTGCACCATGTGTACCTTCAAGTCTAGAATGCAAATCATTATTCTCTTCTTGACCAAAGGCTGCCATATCTTGAGGAAGAGAAGTTATATCACTTTTGTTATGAACCTCATGGGGTGGCTCAAATGACATGCTAGAGGCTTCTGATTTGCCAAGTTCAACATACACCTCCTCTATCAAGATAGACTCACACACATCCGTCAAATAAGGAAGGAAACTAGAACAAGTAAGGACATTCAATTAAATCAGAATTGATACAAATCATACTAGGCAGATTTCTGATTTATAATATCCATATTATTCCCTACGCACTTGGGATGCGCTTACATCCAATAATGGCACCAATTGAAGGGTAGATGATGAACACAAACCAAGAACACCAACTATGGCTGAATGAAAGTCTTCACCACTTCCAACATATAGTGTGCCTATTGTAATGGTGGCATCAAGCTAAAACAATCACTCCCCAACTGGGAAATTCAACCACCCTACTGAAACCCTCACCAAGCAATTTGAATCTCCACGAGGAATAGCGCATACACTCTGACCAATAATGCTAATGCCAAAAGAATCCACTGCCAATCAATAGCTGAGGGCTATGTCCCAGCTAGTACCAATCATGGGGTTTGCATTCCTGATTGAAGAATTGCTCTACCAGAGCAAAATCCCACCAAACAAGTTTTCAATATGCAAAAGATCAGTAACACCCAAACAATGAGTGTTTGCATGAGATGACCCCTCACAACCATCATCCTCATGCACCAAAGCATCGAAATCTTGATTATGCTCAGTAACAAGACTGCTGCCATAAAAGTCAGGGTTGCTATGGCTTGTTTTCCCTTTGCATTCCTCTTGTTTAACACTCATATATTGCGTGCCAACTGTAGGAATCCCTCCTACAACTTCCTCCTCATGTGCCATGACCTTTGAATCATCATTGTGTTCATATGAAGGACTGTTGTTATAAAAATCAGAATGGTTGCCATACCTTTGTGACATGTTTTCAACATTCATAGGTACCACTTCATCCCTTGTAGCATGTTCATCAAATTCCTCATAGATATTTTTACAAACCTCATTTATGGATGAGTCAATCGGTTCTTCTCTTTTTATTTGCAGCTGATATGAATTCATAGCATCTTCAGCTTCATCTAGAATACCCATAAATTGGGTGAAGGTAAGCATATCCTATAGCTTTTTTGGAAGGGAGCAATACCCAAGATAGTTGCTTATGACTGTATCATTGAATGTTTTAACAGGGAGCCTCCTTGTACTTTTAGATGTAGTTGTACCTCTAGTGTGTCTTGAACTCTTTGAAGGTGTTTGATCAAATTCCCTTCATGCTTGTTTATTTTTACATAATCCTGTCATGATGATTCTTTTTATGTCCAACTAAAAACCAAATCCAATCACACCAAGTGAATGCAATTACCACCCCATAGGCTGGCAGGATTATGCTCTGATACCACTGAAAGATCCCAAATGGATCCTTTTGTTGGTGCTGCTGTAAATTCTTAATTAAACATACTATATTTTTGTAATTTTCTGATGATCTTATAAAATAGACAGAAGTTGCAGAAAGGGATTATTTCTTTTTGGGTTTTGATGTTATAAGTAAAGTATGTGATAAATAGCAACAACTATGAAATAAAATAGTAAACAATGTTCATATGTAAGAATAGTTAAGCAATCTGAAAATAATGCAAATCATACCAGACAAATAACCTAGTTTTGTATTCAACAAGAATCCATACATTTATTTGGAGCTGTTCTCAATTTGGATTGATGTCAGATGGAGGAATATTATTGGCAATGAACAAGGAAGACCAAATAAGTTGAATACAACCCTTCAAGCCAACATACAAACAAGGCGTGGTTGCAAAAGAGGCGTGGAAGTTGCTGCAAATCATGTGCCAACTGAAATAGACCAGCTGCCCTATTGAAACCCCCAATATGCACATTGAATATTTAGGCCAAGAATATGTGTCTTCTACCTCTAAAAATCTCTGTGCAATCCTGGATAAATCCACTGTCAACTCCTGCTGAGGGCTACGTCCCAGCAAGCTCAGACCTGGGATTTGCATCCCAAATCAAAATCACTCTTCCAAAGCAATTCCCAAATTTGCAAGTTTCAAAATGATCAAAGATGCTATCAATTAGGTTTTAATCTCCTTATAACTCCTTTCCCTTTGCAAGTCGAACCCTAAAGAATAATAAAGCTTGTGCTTTATAATTAAAGTGACACTTTCTCAATTATGGCGTCAAACTATAGAAAAATATTACTTTATTGCGAATAAATAGCTTCAAGCATCCAAAAAGACTCTGAGAGGTGAGAATCATGTAGCAAAGTTCAAGACCTTTCCAACGAGCTATAACACATAGGCATATCAAACCAGATGAAGCCAAAAACCCCTTATTACTCTGAAATGGCTATATACATAGCCTTATTTTAATTTATTAAATCACTAACTTAGGAAATATTTACATATATTAAAATATTTCCATAGATCCAATAATAGCCCAAAATAACCAACCAAACATGAATCTTACTCAGTCACCTGTCTGCGACTGATGCCGGACAAGATGGGCCAACCGGTAATCCCATCCCTAAAATCTAGGGATACTCCTAGAAACTAGGAAACACACCCAATCTTCCTAAAACTAAAACCATTGTATGGTCCCGTGGAACCTCAAATATGGAAATTTCCACAACCTCCTAAAAAGTAGGGAATCACCCTAAAAAGTAGGAACCTCTCTCCAAACACTTGTAACTACTCAAAAGGATCCTGCTCTACTCCTTGGTTCCCCAGGTGGTCATTCAGTCAACTGCCAGTTCTCCCTAAAAAATATGAGACCTCCCTTAAAAGTAGGAACTGTCGTCTGAAGGTCCAAAACGACTCACAAAGCCCCTACAAAGCTCCATGACCCTCAGAATGAGTCCCCTAACCATGTCATTGACCTACAGGAACTCGAATGGTAGGTCAACCCCTCCTCATCTCATGTCACCTAGAAAAGGGGACATTATAGACAATCACAACAACATCATCAAAAATGCCAACAATCTCCCCCTTTGGCATTGATGGCAACACTTAGAAATTTTTTTGACATCTAAGTGTTTTACAACAAAAATATGCCATAATCAAAATTACTCCCCCTAAGCATATACACTACCCCTTTTGCAGAAAATACAATGTATACTACTCCCTTACAGAGATAAACATGAAATTATACATAACATGCATCAAAATTTTAAATACAAAATACTACTCCCCCTTTGCCAACAATGACAAAGTACAGCTGAACGACCCCTGTTTCCATTATCATTAAAATCATAAGATTTTATGACAATTAAGAGTGAAACTTGTCAAAAACGGATTTAAAGTCCTGCATAAATGTCTTCATGGATAAAGACCATGACTCAAGAATTGAGGTAGCAACCTCACTTTCTGTTTGCATCTGGAAAAATTGTTTCTCCATGGCATCCAAGGTACTCATCTCTTGAGTGACCTTTAAGGCATCCAAATTGAGATAGCATTTCTGAAGTATTTGTAGTCTTGGTAGTAGAACCAGTTGAAATTCCTACAAATCTCATGTCCAGTTGCTAATCTCTAGCTCTATTCTTGCAATCTAGAGTTGAAACTAGTGAATGGTTTGCCCATATGTGGTGAAGGAATCATAGGTTGTCATGAAGGTGCTTATGTATGTCTGCAAATCAGATTGTAGTTTGTCTTTCTGAGCAAGCACCTCATCACAGAATAGATGGGGTTGGCATATCTTACTAATCAGTAGATTCCCCTCATCCATAGCATCTCTTATGTCCTTTTGTGCCTTCTCAAGTTTAGACCGAAGCTCATTTAACTTCTTCACTAAGGTAGTGTTCAGTGCCTTTTGATGCTTCTTTTGAGCATTGGCTTTAGCAACATCTTCCAGGCATTGCACCTGGTCCTCTACAACTATGCATAAGAGTTTTAGTTGAGGTAGAGAGGAATCAGTACTTGGGAGGTTGGTATCAGGAATCAAACTGGTAAGAGTTTCCATCGTAGTTTGAATAACATCTTGCTCCTTCTTCCTCCTTAGCACTTCCAGTCGCTCTTGGGAAAGCTTAATGCTTTGCAGCAGCTCCATTTCATTTGCCGATTGGAGGTCAATAGGACTAGTAATATCAACCAGTTTGGCTTGACTACCGGTTGCCTTGGGGTCTCCACTTGTACGCTCTTTGCCGCTTCCTCCTTGTCCTTGGCTTTTTTCTTTTCTTCTTCTACCTTCTTTTTCTCCTCTACTTCTTTCTTTCTTTTCTCTTCTTCCTTCTTCCTTTCTTCTTCTTTCCATTTCTCTTCTTCTTTCTTCTCCTCTTCCTTCTTCTTCTTCTTCTCCTCTTCCTGTTTCTTCTTATCCTCTTCCTGCTTCCTCTTCTCCTCTTCTTTTCTCTTCTCCTCTTCCTGTTTCTTCTTCTCCTCTTCCTGCTTCCTCTTCTCCTCTTCTTTTCTCTTCTCCTCTTCCTGTTTCTTTTTTTCTCTTCTCCTCTTCCTCTTTGCTCTTTTTCTCCTCTTCTATTTGTTTCCTCTTCTCTTCCCATTTTCTCTTTTCCTCCTCTTGTTTCTTTTTCTCATTCTCCGCTTGCTCTCTGTTAGCCTTTTATTTGTCCTGTTTCTCCTTGTCCATTTTCTCTTTGTCAGCTTTGTCCTTCACTATATCTGGAGTGACATTTTCACCATCAAACGCATCAACGTCAATAGGGTCCATTTATTCAGTGACCAGTTCTCCTGCACTATCATACACCTCGTCCGGTGTTTTAATTTTCGGTTCTTGTTCAACCTTCTTGTTCATACCACTTGGGATCGGTAAACACTTTCTGTAAAACGCCGATAGTCTAAAGACTATAATATATGATACCGGTTGAGTATAACTCATACGTACAAAAAGAGATCTCAAAGCAAGTGTGTGTCCATCAATGACAATCACAACATCATAAAAAATGCCAATAGGTTGTATCTTGTTTATGGTTTTGTTCAGTTATATAAATTGTTGAATGGGATTTAAAACTGAATATTTCTAGGTTTTATATGCTGTTAATGTTTTTCCAAAATGCTTTGGCACATCACCTAAATAGTCTAGATTATTTTCTTTAAGTTGTAGCGTCCTAAAATTGCGACACTTGCAATTTTGACTGCATTTGGGTCTTCACGATGGCGATGCAACACGGAACCTGAATGGAGACCTTGAAACTTGTTCATGACATCAAAAATTGCATTTTTCAGCACCCTGGCCTGATCCTCCTTGCGCCTAGTGCCCTGGTCCCTGGCCCTATTTTGGGCCCGGTCTCTTTTGGGCATCGGGTCTTTAAGTTTGCAAATTGGAAAATAATCTTCCTAGGTCGGCCTAAGGTCGGGAAAATCAGTCTATCAGCCCTAATTGACAAGTATATAAACTACATTTCCTCTCCCATTCTGGTGGATGGAAAAAGGAAGCAAAAACAATATTCAAACATTCAAGCATTCAAGCATTCAAGCATTCAAGTATTCCTTCAAGCAATTGATCATTCTAAGTCTCCATTCAAGGCTAGGTGTTGCATTCAAGACAAGGATTCAACCATTGAAGAGGAGATCACTTACAACACATTACATACTACATACATTACACCTTCGCATGTAAGAATACAAACATTCTTACAACAAGGTATCAGTACTTGTTTACATTACAAACATTTACATTTACAACATTCTCATTTCTTGGTTAATTCCAAAACCGGGGTTTGACCTAAAGGCAAACCCCTCATCCCTAACCCCCCAATCGTCCTCTCTTTTCTGTGTGTAGGTTGCAGGTACGCGGCTGTAATTGAAGATCTAGAGTCCTTGTGCAGAGACGAACCAATCCCCCTTCGTTTCGCGGATTTTTCGGAGGACCGTGTGCACGCCGGGCGCCATCGTCCCATCAACTTTCGCTCAAATTTGCAGAACAGCACCGTCTCGACATTTTACTGCTAATTCCAGGTCCGCAGCTTCATCCTATATTCCTATCTCTGTTTATAAGCGAATCTTTCTCATTTTTCATGCATTCCTAGCTTAATCTTTCTATCTACATTCTTTACAAAAGAGGGTATCCTTGATGTCTTAACCCTTGAAACTCATTTAGAATCCAATCTTGCATTGCGTGGGATTGGATCTTGTGGGTTTCAACCCCTCTTTTGAATGTAAAGTCTCCCCTAAGTGAAAACCATCAACCCTAGTGACTCTCCCTTCTCTCTCCTTAGAGTTGGGGAGGGGAGAACAACTAGGGTTCGATTTTTCCGCTTTACATAAGTTTCTTCTTCCCCTTTTCCCTCAATCACAAAGAAGAGCCAACTTCTTAAACCTAGAGGTCATTCAGTGAGTTTTTCTCAATAGGTCCCCCATCACTGAATTTCCAATAAGGTTGTTCACTTCCAAAGTAAAATTTAGAGTCAATATATAACACCTTTGCTCTTGTCTCTGATAATTTGTTCTTCTAAGTGATTCTTCTAGACATACCTTGGAGTCTTTGGTGCAGATGTCAGAGCATCTTGAACATTCTTTTCTTCACTTCTACATTCTTCTGTCTTTTTCTCTTCTTCAAGCTCATCAGATTCATATCCTGCTATAGTTTCTGAATCCTTTGTGGTACTTTCATCAATCTTTACACCTGCACTTTCAACAATCTAATTCAACCTTTTGTTGTAACATCAGTATTCTTTTCTCTTTGTTGAATAACCCAAGAATATTCTTTCATCTGCTTTGCTGTCAAACTTTCCAAGATTATTGCTCATCCCTCCGGATATAGCACTTGCTTCCAAATACCTTGAAATATTTCACTATCAAAGTTTTACCATACCAAAGTTCATAAGATGTCTTACCATATTTCCTTCAATACAAATTTTTTTTAAGAGTGTATGTTGTTGTATGAATTGCTTCTCTCCAATAAACTTCTGATAACTCTGCTCCTTTAATCGTAGTTCTAGCTACCTCTTGTATAGTTTGGTTCATCCTTTCAACTACACCATTCTGCTATGGTGTCCAGGGGGCAAATAATTGTCTGTCGATGCCATGCTTCTCACAGAAGTCATTGAACTCATTCGAAATTAATTCTCCTCCTCTGGAAGACTTTAAAAACTTGATTTTCCTATCAACCTCATTCTCAAATTTTTCTTTGAACATCTTGAACTTTTCTAATGCTTCAGATTCCTCTCTTAGAAATGCAACCCAAGTCATTCTAGAATAATCATCAATCAATAACATGAAATATCTTTCATCTTGCAGGCTTCTTGTCCGAGTCGAACCACAAAGATCTATGTGAACCAAATCTAGTAATCCAATGGACAAGTACTCCTTTCCTCTAAATGCACTTCTAGTCTGGTTTCCTACTTGACATTCCTTGCAAATGTTGTTCCCCTGTTGAGTCAATCTAGATAAATCTCTTACTGCACTCCTCGAACTGATCTGTTCCAAGTTTTCAAAATTGATATGACACATCCTCCTGTGACATAGCTAGTTGTCATCAAGTTGTGATATCAATTAGTGTTTTTTAGCTCCTTCTAGTCGATACATATTTCCATTTGTCCTTCTTCCAGCTACGATAATCATTCTAGACTCCTTCCGTATTTCACAATCATTGTCTTGGAAGATAACATTGTATCCATTTTTGCACATTTGTCCAACACTCAAGAGATTATGATGCAAACCCTTCACAAAATAAAAATTGTCAATATTATGTTTTCCATCAAAAGTAATTGAACCAATCCCAACAATTTGTGTTGTCCGATCATCTCCAAACCTAACAGAACCTCCATCATATTTTTCAAGTTTTATAAACTTACTCTTATCACCAATCAAATGATTTTAACATCCATTATCAATCATCCAATCATTCTTATCTCTTCTAGAATGAAATGCATTAGCAACTTTATTAGAAATATCAAACTTGATAACATCCTTTTTCTACTAGAAACAAACAATCATCACCTTCATAGTCTAATTCATCATCTGAAATGCCAGCATCATCCTTAACACAATAGGATTTCTTATTGAATTTTCCCTCGTTCTCCCTAAACTTTTGTCTAGCTCCCTTATCTGGACATCTAGTTGCAATATGACCAATCTTTCCACATCTAAAACACTTAAAGGGTAACATACCTTTGAACTTGCTAGTTCCTTTCTTCAGATTTCTTACAAATTTTGCTTCCATTTCATCTAGGTTCTCTTCATCATCTGGACCATCTTTAGATGCTTTGAATGCAGTCTCTGATTTGTCTTTGTCCTTTCCAAACTTTCTTACTTCAAATGTAGTCAAGGTACCAAAAAGCTACTCTTTGGTGAACTTCTTTGGATCATAGGTTTCTTCAATAGCTAAGATCTTATCACTGTAGCTTATTGGTAATGTCATCAAGATTTTGTCAATCACATCTTCATAATTCAAGGTGCCTTCAAGTTCTCTAATCTCATTCACTATGTTGTCAACCTTCTCAAAATAGCTTACAATGTCTTCTCCTTCTTCCATCTTCGGATTTTCATATCTTCACTTAGCTGTTAGTCTCTTTGTCAGCTTAACTCTCTCATTTCCTTCATAAATGTCTTTCAGCTTCTGCCAAACCTCATAAGTAGTATTCAAAGAAATAACCTTTGTCAATTCACTTTTTGATAATGCACTAAAGATATCATCCCTTGCTTTTTCATTTTCTTCATAGGCTTGAATCTCATCCAAAGTGTTAAGACCATTCACCGATAGAACATACTTAGTCTCCACAACCTTTCAAGTGTTGTAACCCAGAAAAACTAGATAACCCCTCATCTTTACTTTCCAAAAACTATAATCAGATCCTTCAAAGATAGGAATGGATAATTTGTGTGCCATCAGATGAAGGATCTACCTCAAGCGGTTAAGCTTTATATCAAGGAACCAAAGCTCTTATACCAATTGTTGAATATCCAGGAAACTGAGAGGGGGTGTGAATCCATTGAGTTTAAAATTTTCTTTTAGACTAAATTAACAGATCTAGAACAATTAGCAGAATTGATAAAACATGAAATCATATACACAAAATAGATCTGACACAAGAAACATCAGAATTTACGTGCAAAAATCAAGAAGGGAAAAACTACGAAAAATGTTAATTCTCAATATATAAACACCAGTTAAAGTGACTTTTACAAAGGATGGCCCACTGCCAAGCTGCTCACTACAGATGGATTCACTACCCAGAAAGGCTCATTGTCAGAGGGCTCACTACCCAAAAAGATCCACCAGTAAAACACAATCTACACTGTCGAAACTGCTTCCGGTAGTAATTTGCAATACTATACTCACACAACAACTAGATTCTTTCAATCTCCTATGTCTTCAACACAAAAATGCATAGTTCAACTCATCAAATCATACACCTACATATACTATCTCCGAAAACACATAATCCTCAATGTCGGCTAAGACAAAGATCTAAAATAGATCTCCACTAATCATTCCAATGGTGGGAAGAAATGAGAAGTAGACCTTATTACACCATTCCTCATTGAACATGTTACATATATCACCTAAGTCAGACTCCAAACATTATCCGTGCACTATATTACCACCATTACACAATTTCAATGTCCAGTCCAAAAAACCTTGAGCTCCAGATCAATCTAGACCCAAAAGTAGCACTAAATAACATTTTTCGAAAAGACAAAACATCCAGTAAATCTGGGAAACCTTCAAACACTCAACACATCTTATCCAAATTCTTTTGCACAACATACTACATCCGGACCTAATCCGAACCATAGGATTTGACATCAATGGCAACACATAACATAATGCTAGCACATGATTCTTCCATGAAGTATTATTTACCTGTACATGGAATCCTCTTCACAAGTCTCATAACATATTCATAATGATGCTCATAGAGTTTACATAAATCTACTGGGTATATGCATGAAGTTGTGGTACCAAAAAGGTGCCACACTTCAAAAAAAATTAAAAAGCACATAAGGTGCACGCACTATACGATGCACACCCTATAGTGCGCACGCCTTATAAGGCATGTGCCTTATAAGGTGTGCATTGTAAACTTCATAAAAACCCTGCTCCACATTTTGGATGCATTTTGCATTCCAAACCCGCGTTTTGGCATTTTCGGGTGCCATTTTATTTCGCTTGCCCTTTGTAAAAGCTTAAAATTGGGCATTAAGTTGTCCATCTCTCATCAAAATGCTGCCACGCCATCGAAGAGCTCGAAGAGGTATGTATTTTTATTTTCTTATTGTCATTTTTTAATTAATTTGAAGATTAAACTAGGTTTATTAATTTAAATTTATTTTCATAATCAAGAAATGAGATTAGACAAGAAAATATTGAAAACACTCAATCACCTCCTCATGAAGACCATATTGAAGAAGAAGCACATCAATCACCTCCTCATGAAGACCATATTGAAGAAGAAGCACATCAAGAACCTCCTACAATCCCTAGACATCCCATAGGTACACAAGAAAACCTATTAGGTCAAATAGAAAATAGCCAAAAAGAGCTTGAAGGTTTAATCACAAGGCTAAAACATCCCACTAGAACAAACTCCCATAGGACAAACCTTGCCAGTTCTTTGCAATCTATTGTATCTCACATACAATCTGTGAGTGGGCAAATAATTTTTTGGTCCCATAAGAAGGAAGAACAAAAGCAATTTTATGCTAACAAATTATCATATGCAGCAGTGAAGAAAAAGAAAATGAATAAATTTGACTTGTGTGCTCTTTTTACGGACCCCCGAACGAATCAACCTTTACACCCTGTATGTAGGAGATTCCCTATTCATTGGTGTCATCATGAAGGGATTAAGAACAATTTTTGGGATAGGTGGTGGATGGTATTTGATCAGCCCCCATGCAATAGTCATGAGGTACCCCAATACTTTTTGAGAAAACTGTACTGTGAGTTTGTCCTTAATGAGATCCCAAACTATTTTGATTTTCTAGATTTCCAAGGTAGAGGTGGGGGTTCCTCGCATGATAGAGAGGGTGCATAGCGTGATCCAAATCTCCCACCAAGACCCTTGGCCAGACCTATGGTGGAGCATGTTATTATTCCTTCCATTGTGAAGGAGAGTATTGAGGTTGAAACTCTAGACTCGATTAGCTCACTCACTCAGACCATTTTACAGTATGTTAGGCCTCTAGTAGAGGGTGATGCGAGTGATGATGTTGATTCTTCTAGGCATCGAATTCTAGCTCATTTTTGTCGATCTTGTTGTTCTCTTTGCACTTATGATCCTAATAGTTCTGAGAATGCACGTGCACGAGCGGAGTTTGCTACAGAGAACATTGTCATGACAAAATCCTTGCTAAACGAAACATTTGGCATTGATACCCAGGTGAATTTCATTACAAGTTCATTTGATTCTTTTTATTAAATTTTATATGTAAATTTGAGAATATATCTAAATTAGTAAATTATTATGATAAAAAATCAGGGTCAAAGTGTTCACAATACTAGCAACATTCCTACAGTACCCTTTTTCACTACTTCGTCGACTCCACAGGTATACAACGAGTGAAAAAATATAATTATTACATGTAGATAGTTGAACCTTATGTGAATAATTTTCTAATTACTCATTTTGGATGTCAAATAGTTTGATGCTAGAGCTTCAACATCAACACCTCGTAGTCTATTTCATCGACAATCTTTCACCCAAGTAAACAATTTATCTTTAATGTTGTTATTAAATAATATAGATAGTTTTGGCGATTAATCAATATACTTTGTTTAATTTTCAGATGTTAACATCAGAGACTCCTCCTGCTGTCTATGCGTCAATGGAGTGTGGTGTTGCTACAACAGTAGCAAGTTCAACTACTTTAACAGAAGTATGAGACATATTTGTAAATTTAGTAAATTTAGCATTACATTTGTTATCTTAATAATATGTTATTGAAAATTTTAACAACACTTGTATTTAGTTTAATTTATATTGTGATGCTTACAGGAGGGGCTTGTCACTCCAGATCATGAACGTGCATCTATTGTGGATGAACATCATGATTATTTGTATGTGGTAAGTGACTATTCTATTATATGTCATTCTAAAATTCAATTTTTGTATATGCTAACATCATTCTTTTCATTGTATCAGGTGGAGTTAAAAAAAAGTCTGGAGAGGAGGTCAAGTGGACGTACTCGAAAGACACCTGCATCATATACATCTCCATCCCCTCGTCAGACAAAGATATCTCATGATCTATTTCCTTCCCCTAGAGGGAAATGAATAGAATAGGGTCCTATGTTGTATGCCTATATGGCAATTTTGAACATATGTTTTGTATTACGAATATGTGACATTCTATTGCCATATGGCTTTTGGCAAGCTCCTATTTGACTTTATTGGATACCATGTTGTATGCCTATATGGAAAATTTGAACATATGTTTTGTATTACGAATATGTGACATTCTATGTCCATATGGATTTTGGCAAGCCCCTATTTGACTTTATTGGATATCATGTTGTATGCCTTTATAGCAATTTTGAACATATGTTTTGTTTTATGAATATGTGAAATTCTAAGTCCATATGGCTTTTGGCAAGCCTATTTGTTTGTATTGGATATATTTGATAGTTTTAACGCTATACAATGTTGCATGGATTGTAGTTTTTTGGTTAATGCAAATCATTTATCATGGTTATCCATAATTGCAGTACAAATGATTAGATGAATAATTGCACACAGTTTATAGTTACTTAAGCTTTGAACCTAAATATGTGTTTGTAATCCAAGACACAAGCCACCCCGACACGTATGAGCTGACGATTTGGTGCCGCAACATGACCCCACAAGATCAGATGGATCGTTCTTATGATTAACGGGTGTCGATAAACATGATGCCGAATATTGACAACTTTGAGCAATTTGAGCACTTGGGCGACTTCGCTGCTAGGGTGTGGTCCGCAATGATCGGGAAAGTTGGAGAGAAAAAAGAAGGCATTCCTAGTGTAAACCTGACCACCCCGACACGTACAAGCTGACGGTTTGGTGCCGCAATGAGCGGATTGAAATATGGGGCATTGTGCAACTTTTCTTTGAACTCATCTGACGCTTTTTGTCGCAACCGAGAAAGAGTCGCCATGAGCAACTAGATCTGAGTCTACCAAAACCGAGAGAGGCTTTTTTAGAGTGCCATAACATGACCCCGCAGGATCAGATAGATTGTTCTTATGATTAACGGGCGTAGAAAAATGCGATGCCAAATATTGACAACTTTGAGCAATTTGAGCACTTGGGCGATTTCGCTGCTAGGGTGTGTCCCGCAATGATCGGGCGAGTTGGAGAGAAAAAAGAAGGCATTCCTAGCGTAAGCCCAGCCACCCTAATGCGTATGAGCTGACGGTTCGGTGTCGCGATGAGTAGATTGAAATATGGGGCATTGTGCAGCTTTTCATTGAACTCATTTGACACTTTTTGTCGCAATCGAGAAAGAGTCACCACGAGAAACCAGATCCGAGTCTACCAAAACCGAGAGAGGATTTTTTAGAGTGCCATAACATGACCCCGTAGGATTAGATGGATTGCTCTTATGATTAATGAGCACTGAGAAATACGATGCCGAATATTGACAACTTTGAGTAGTTTGAGCACTTGGGCGATTTCACTGCTAGTGTGTGTCCGACAACGATCGGGTGAGTTGGAGAGAAAAAAGAAGGCATTCCTAGCATAAACCCAGCCACCTCAATGCGTACAAGTTGATGGTTCAGTGCCATGACGAGCGGATTGAAAGATGGGGCATTATGCAACTTTTCATTGAACTCATCTGACGCTTTTTATCGCAACCGAGAAAGAATCACCACAAGCAACTGGATCCAAGTCTACCAAAACCGAGAGAGGATTTTTTAGAGTGCCATAACATGACCTTGTAGGATCAGACAGATCATTCTTATGATTAACGGGTGCCAAGAAACGCGATGCTGAATATTGACAACTTTGAGCAATTTGAGCACTTGGGCGATTTCGCTGCTAGGGTGTGTCCGACAACGATCGGGCGAGTTGGAGAGAAAAAAGAAGGAATTCCTAGCATAAACCCAACCACCCCGATGCGTACAAGCTGATGGTTTGGTGTCATGACAAGTGGATTGAAAGATGGGGCATTGTGCAACTTTTCATTAAACTCATCTGACGCTTTTTGTTGCAACCGAGAAAGAGTCGCCACGAGCAACTGTATCCGAGTCTACCAAAACTAAGAGAGGATTTTTTAGAGTGTCATAACACAACCCCACCAAATCAGATGGATCGTTCTTACGATTAACGAGCATGGAGAAACGTGATGTCGAATATTAACTTTGAGCAATTTGAGCACTTGGACGATTTCGTTGCTAGGGTGTGTCCTACAATGATCGGGCGAGTTGGAGAGAAAAAAGAAGGCATTCCTAGCATAAACCCAACCATCTTGATGCGTACGAACTGACGGTTTGGTGCTGAGATGAGCGGATTGAAAGATGGGGCATTGTGCAACTTTTCATTGAACTCATCTGATAGTTTTTTCCGCAACTGAGAAAGAGTCGCCACGAGCAACTGGATCTGAGTCTACCGAAACTGAGAGAGGCTTTTTTAGAGTGCCATAACACAACCCCACAGGATTAGATGGATCATTCTTATGATTAACGGGCACCAAGAAACGTGATGCCAAATATTGACAACTTTGAGCAATTTGAGCACTTAGGCAATTTTGCTGCTAGGGTGTGTCCGACAATGATTGGGCGAGTTGGAGAGAAAAAATAAGGCATTCCTAGCATAAACCTAGCCACCCTGATGCGTACGAGCTGACGGTTCGGTGCTGCGATGAGCGGATTGAAAGATGGGGCATTGTGCAACTTTTCATTGAACTCATCTGATACTTTTTGTCGCAACTGAGAAAGTGTCGCCATGAGCAACTGGATCCGAGTCTACCAAAAACGAGAGAGGATTTTTTAGAGTGCCATAACACGACTCCGCAGGATTAGACAGATCATTCTTATGATTAATGAGGATAGAGAAACGTGATGCCGATGTTGACAACTTTGAGCAATTTGAGCACTTGGGCAATTTTGCTGCTAGGGTGTGTCCCACAATGATTGGGCGAGTTGGAGAGAAAAAAAAAGGCATTCCTAGTGTAAAACCAGCCACCCTAACATGTACAAGTTGACAGTTCGGTGCTGCGACAAGTAGATTCAAAGATGGGGCATTGTGCAACTTTTCATTGAACTCATTTGATGCTTTTGTCGCAACCGAGAAAGAGTAGCCACGAGCAACTAGATCCAAGTCTACCGAAACCATGAGAGGCCTTTTTAGAGTGCCATAACATGACCCTGCAAGATTAAATAGATCGTTCTTATGATTAACGGGCACCGAGAAACGTGATGTCGAATATTGACAACTTTGAGCAATTTGAGCACTTGGGTGATTTCGCTGCTAGGGTGTGTCCCGCAATGATCGGGCGAGTTGCAGAGGAAAAAGAAGGAATTCCTAGCGTAAACCCGGCCACCCCAACGCGTACAAGCTGACGGTTCGGTGCCGCGACGAGCAGATTGAAATATGGGGCATTGTGCAACTTTTCATTGAACTCATCTGACGCTTTTTGTCGCAACCGAGAAAGAGTCACCACGAGCAATTGGATCTGAGTCTACCGAAACCGAGAGAGGATTTTTTAGAGTGCCATTACATGACCCTGTAGGATGAGATAGATTATTCTTATGATTAACGGGTGCCAAGAAACGCGATGCCGAATATTGACAACTTTGAGCAGTTTGAGCACTTGGGCGATTTTGCTGCTAGGGTGTGTCCGACAACGATCGAGCGAGTTGGAGAGAAAAAATAAGTCATTCCTAGCATAAACCCGACCACCCCGATGCGTACAAGTTGAAGGTTCGGTGTTGCGACGAGCAGATTGAAAGATGGGGCATTGTGCAACTTTTCATTGAACTCATCTAACACTTTTTTTCACAACCGAGAAAGAATAGGCATGAGCAACTTGATCCGAGTCTACCGAAATTGAGAGAGGATTTTTTAGAGTGCCATAACATGACCCCACAAGATCAAATAGATCGTTCTTACATGTCACTAATATCAAGAAAAACCATGCCGAATTTTGATAATTTTTTACACTTTGAGTGATTGACAACAAATGAGCATTTTTTGCATCTTTTACCATATTAGCAAGGTATTCTTCACGAAATGATCTCATGTGATCTATAATGGTCCAAAATGACATTATTTACATAAACTCACACAAAACAAGACAAAAACACAATTTTTTATATTACAATTCCTCGAGTAGTAAAAAATACAAGTCATGTACATATATCCAAATAATATTGAACTCATAATTTTTTACATTTACATTTAATCCAATGAACCATTTGGATCTACTCTACTCTTTATCATGTCTAGTATGGCCTCATGGTCAGACTCATGAACCTTCCATAGGTTCTTGTTTAGTTGTCTACCTCCATATCTGATCAAATGAACATTTGAAGCTACAACAAGGTTAGAATAATGAAGAATCTTCCTATGTGTCTCAAAGTCCTCGAACAACCACAAGTTAGACTTCTTCACTGGGTACCTTCTAAGCCATGTATCGATAACAACTACTGATCATGTGGGGTACTCAATATTTTCTCCATCTACCATAGGGAAATCCAATTTCTTTTTTGCGTCCACAAAATGACACAGGTAATAATCTGTTCCTTCTTCATTGTCTTCAGTTGCAATTACTGCATAAACATGCCCTGCAATGATAAATTTATAAGAAATTAGCAAACAACTAAGGTAAAATATTAAAGTACAAAAAATTGCATGTGGATAATTTAACTAGTTCAACTAAATCTGACACATGGTCAAAGTCAATTGATGCTTCCATCTATGTGAGTTGTAGTGCACTTGAAGGTCGATATGTCTCAAGTGGGATTAGAGGTCTCATACACCATTCGTCCACCCACTCCTTTGACTCACAGTCATTATAGACACCATCTCTACATGAAGAACAATAACATGCCATCTGCCACATATGGATAGTCCATGAACCTGCATTAGAGCTTTTGAAAGAGTGTAGCTTACTCTATCCTGTCAATGTACAACAATCTTCTAAATTTGCAATGTTATTATCATCTACCAACCAAAAAAATCTGTGAACTAAAGACTTACCTTGATTACCTGGACCAATTGTACCATTGCACCATTGAACAATTGATTTTGCATCTTTCAAGTTTGCATTCCCTTTGTACTTTAACTCTTCTCGTGGTAAAGTTCTTTTAATACATGCTCCCCTTTTCCATGCCCAGCCTCAGAGAAATTCCACATATGTTGCATCCTACTCAACCAATAAAACATCTGAGAGTTCTTAAATTGCGATGCACAATTATTAGACCATATGATATGTTGACAGAATGATATGCCTCAGCTAGCCAAATCATCGTAGAATATCTTAAAACAACCTTGCACAAACTCTGTAGAGTGTGAGCGATCATCACTGATGTAAAAATGATACTCCCTCAATATCTTCCTATCCTCTTCCATACTATCATGTGCATGAATGAATGCTATATCCACAAATATGGAAACTTGTGTGGAGTTGTAATATTGTGATTGCACCTCATTCTACGGTTGTAGTGTGTAGTTCTCTGCAAACTCAACAATTGAAATGATTGTATGAAGCGGAAATGTGTCCTTGCATAGCTTAAATTGTGAGTCCAACCAACGAGATTGATGGTTATGCCTTGCATACTCATACACTATATTCTCATGAAAGATGCCCATAAACTGATACACTGGAATCTTCTCACTAACCAATTCACACCTTTTTGCTTCTTTTCCATCTTTTAGCATGTAGGCCACTGTCTTATATTTTCCAAATTCTACTAATTCATTACCAATTTCTTGTCCAATATCCATATGTTGACAAATTTGTAAATGTCGCAATCCACCACAATCAACACATGTGCCATCCAAGCAACACTTATTGTAATATACTTGACCATCTACTCTTTCACATAAGATGCTAGATATGAATTCCCTTGAAGATGTCGGTGGACAATTTATGTTGCATTCCTACAAAACATTGTTACAATGCAAATCTATACATATGCGTTGATAAACATCATAATGGTTAGAAAATTCAATATGTACTCTACAACAACAAGTTGTGCGTGTGTGATTTATTTTGACATAAAAAGGCTTTACCATTTCAAAGAAAATTTGACTAATTTTTATTTGAGGATACATACGTTGAAACTTGGCAAAAAATTGTGTTTGAGTCATATCCAAAAAATGTTTTGGATGTGGATCACGAATTTTACTACTAATCCTCCTTCTTACAACATCTCTTTGATTTGGAGATACCCTTGTGTTATTCTTCCAAAAATCTTCAATTAGGGATATCAAGGCTTCAACAATTGCTTTCTTTCTGTGGTAATCTACCGGAAAATGCCCATAACTCATTGTTATATGGATCCTCCGCTCTTTGTCACCTTCCCAAAGCTCTCATTAGAGTTTTTCTACTTATCTTCAATTGTTTACTTGTCTTTCTAAGGAGGCGAGATTTCTTAGTTTTAGTGCTTACAATTGTTGATGTAATGACACGTCGTGTGGCATTACTATCTTTTGTGCATGAGTTAGAACCAACAATATCATATGCATTCATCAGATTCTTCACAATAGATTTGTCCCTTGATTCAATCAATGTTCTTAGCCCAAGAATCTTCATTATAGGCCTAAATTTCAGATTTCTCATCATTTCAACAAATAGTTGAAATCTTCCTGTCTCATTTAAAGGCTCAAAAAATATTTTCCATATCCTTTTAGCATGTCTTTGACAAGTACGCTTCGGAATCTTGTCAACCTTGGTTTCAAAATATTGGCATCAATATCAATCAAATACTTAGGCTTTCTATGCAAAACTCTAGGAGGTGTTCTCAAACTTTGAGTTACCTCAAGATTAGGAATGTCAACAACATTAGGGATAGGTGGCATACCTTCAACCGAAGATGAAAATGATGACATGCCTTGAAATTGAGGTGTACAAGATGGTGTAGCTCCAATACTTGATGCTAGTCGTGAAGTACTTGCAACGTCAAATGTCATAGAGGGAGTGCATTCAATATGAGATGTTGTAGACACCAACGGTGTGCCAATAATAGATGGCGTGCCTTCAACTTGAGATGTAAGAGATGGGATGCCTTCAACTTGAATTGTGGTAGAAATGCTCTCAACCTCGGGATTCAATTGTCTCATTGCACGAAGGTTTTGAATCCATTGCCTTTGTGTGGCCAATTTTGTCTCTCTCTTAGATTGGGTGGATATTTCATGTTCCTCTTCAATTGGCACCTGTTCAATTGGCACCTGTTCAATTGGCACCTCTTCTTCTATGGTATTCAATTTCCTTTGTTCACGAAGTTGCTTCATTCCTTCTCTTTTTTTTTGCATTCTTAGCTTCACGCTCTTCCGATGTTACATTTTTTGGTTGTTTCCTCAGCATGATGATGATTTCTACATGTACATGCACATAAAAGAGAATAAAGTGAAATTATGCATCTATGACTGTCCTAATTATGCATAGGTTTTTTTGATTAAGTAAAAACAGGTTTTAGGGGACCTGAAACCCGATTACAATTCGAAAGATGAGCATTAAAGAGACGAAACAAAACAAGTACAAAACACCAGCACAAAAACTAGCAGCTAAGAAAAAGACAGCAAGAAGCCAACAAGAAGTTGGCTCCAAACCCAGCATTACAAATTAATTGAAAACTTTAATAGAATCCTCAGCATTCTGAACCAAGAGCATCATCGCCTTGGCCGATTCCCTCAGGTCATTGCTTTCCTCTCTCAGCTGGCTATCTTTTGTATTGATCTCCATCTCAGTAGTGTTCTGCCTTGTTCTGTACCCGAGAGTATGGATATATGAAATTGAAATTATTTCATTTGATCTTAAAAAGGATGTATGAAATTGCAAATTTTGTTTTAAACCACTTAACAAATAATTTTCTTATGCAACTTCCTTCAAATGCATTGTTAAATCTAATGTAAATCTAATAGGATTATAATCAATTTTGACTCACACTTTTATTCTAACATTTAAACAAAATAACACTTAATAAGTATTTGAATTCTAAAAACAAGAAAATATTACCTCAATTATTCAAATTTGATAAAAAACTACGTTCTTCCTCTTTGATGTTGCCAAATGAAAAAAAAGGTGGTGGAGAGCTAATGGAAAGTATAAAACAACCTTGCATAAAGCATTTTTTTGTCTGATGATGCGCAGAAAGAAGACAAAATGAGAGAATGTGGGCTTGAATCACGGGTCAAGGGTCCCATATAACCGTTTTTTAGTGCAGCTCATTTGGCTAGCACCAAATGACTTGCATTGAAATTTTTTACCTTTGATAAATTTCTACTCTCTACCCTATAACCTTTTTTTTGTGAAGCTCATTTGGTTAGCGCCAAATATGGTGCTAGCCAAATGACTTCCATTGAAATTTTTTAACCTTTGATAAATTTCTACTCTATACCCTATAGTTTGATAGGCACAACCATAAAAATTAAACCATATGACTCTTTAGGACATAATATGGTGTCTTAGGACACCATATGATCCCTTAGGTGTTGTTATGGGTCGTATACTGTCTTAAGGGGTCATATGGTGTCCTATGACCCCTTAGGACACCATATGACCCCTTAGGACACAATATGGTGTCATTATGGGTCGTATGGACACCCAAGGAGTCATATGGTGTCCTATGGGGCCATAGGACACCATATGTCCCCTTACGTGTCGTTATGGGTTGTATGGTGTCGTAAGGGGTCATATGGTGTCCTAAGGGGTCATATGGTGTCCTAAGGGGTCATAAGACACCATATGACCCCTTATGGGTAGTATGGTGTTGTAAGGGGTCATATGTCGTTATGGGTAGTATGGTGTCGTAAGGGTCATATGGTGTCCTATGACCCCTTAGGACACCATATGACCCCCTAGGACACAATATGGTGTCGTTATGGGTCGTATGGTGTCGTAAGGGGTCATATGGTGTCCTATGACCCCTAGGACACCATATGACCCCTTAGGACACTACAGTGTCATTATGGGTCGTATGGTGTTCTAAGGGGTCATATGGTGTCTTATGACCCCTTAGGACACCATATGACCCTTTAGGACACCATACGACCCATAATGACACCGTATGGACACCTAAGGGGTCATATGGTGTCCTATGGTGTTGTTATGGGGTGTATGGTGTCGTAAGAGGTCATATGGTATCCTATGACCCCTTAGGACACCATATGAGCCCCTAGGACACAATACTGTGTCCTAGGGTGTCATATGGTGTCCTATGACCCCTTAGGACATGATATGACCCCTTAGGACACAATATGGTGTTGTTATGGGTCATATGGTGTCCTAAGGGATCATATGGTGTCCTATGACCCCTTAGGACACCATATGACCCCGTAGGACACAATACGATGTCGTTATGGGTTGTATGGTGTCCTAAGGGGTCGTATGGTGTCCTATGACCCCTTTGGACATCATATGACCCCTTATGATACAATATGGTGTCTTTATGGGTTGTATGGACACCTAAGGGGTCATATGGTGTCCTATGGGGCCATAGGACACCATATGACCCCTTAGGTGTCGTTATGGGTTGTATGGTGTCGTAAGGGGTCATATGGTGTCTTATGACCCCTTAGGACACCATATGACCCATTAGAACACCATACAACCCATAACGACACCGTATGGATACCTAAGGGGTCATATGTTGTCCTATGGGGCCATAGGACACCATATGACCCCTTAGGTGTTGTTATGGGTTGTATGGTGTCATAAGGGGTCATATGGTGTCCTATGACCCCTACAACACCATATGACCCCCTAGGACACAATACACTGTCGTTATGGGTTGTATGGTGTCCTAAGGGGTCATATGGTGTCTTATGACCCCTTAGGACACCATATGACTCCTTAAGACACCATACGATCCATACCGACACCGTATGGACACCTAAGGGGTCATATGGTGTCCTATGGGGCCATAGGACACCATATGACCCCTTATGTATCGTTATGGGTAGTATGGTGTTGTAAGGGGTCATATGGTGTCCTATGACCCCTTAGGATATCATATGACCTGCTAGGACACAATACCGTGTCGTTATGGGTTGTATGGTGTTGTAAGGGGTCATATGGTGTCCTATGACCCCTAGGACACCATATGACCCCCTAGAACACAATACGGTGTCATTATGGGTCGTATGGTGTCCTAAGAGGTCATATGGTGTCTTATGACCCCTTAGGACACCATATGACCCCTTAGGACACCATACGACCCATAACGACACCGTATGGACACCTAAGGGGTCATATGGTGTCCTATGGGGCCATAGGACACCATATGACCCCTTATGTGTCGTTATGGGTAGTATGTTGTCATAAGGGGTCATATGGTGTCATATGACACCTTAGGACACCATATGACCCCCCAGGACACAATACAGTGTCGTTATGGGTTGTATGGTGTCGTAAGGGGTCATATGGTGTCCTATGACCCCTAGGACACCATATGACCCCCTAGGACACAATACGGTATCGTTATGGGTCGTATGGTGTCCTAAGGGGTCATATGGTGTCGTATGACCCCTTAGGGCACAATATGGTGTCGTTATGGGTTGTATGGTGTCCTAAGGGGTCATATGGTGTCCTATGACCTTGTAAGACACCATATGACCCCTTAGGACACAATATGGTGCCTTTATGGGTCATATGGACACCTAAGGGGTCATATGGTGTCCTATGGGGCCATAGGACATCATATGACCCCTTAGGTGTCGTTATGGGTCGTATGGTAACCTATGGTATCGTTATGGGTTCTATGGTAACCTAAGAGGTCATAAGGACACCATATGACCCCTTAGGTGTCATTAGGGGTCATTTTGTGTCCTAAGGGGTCATATGGTGTCCTATGACCCCTTAGGACCTAGAGAGAGGAGGGAGTGAGGAAACAACCGAGGGAAAGAGGTGAGAGCTAGAGAGGGGAGGGACAAAGAAGAGTTTGTATCTATTCCACACTTGGTGCATGCCAAATAGGGAGAGTGCCAAATGTATACATAGAAACCCCCATCTCACATCTCCCTTCTTTATCTCCCTTCCCTCGTAGTTCCATCTCTCTCTATGAACTAGATCTCATATTCTCTCTCTCCCCTTACCTCTTCTCGAGCTCTTCATTCTTATAGATACATACTCTTATTTGTCCCTCCCCTTTCTAGCTCTCACAATTCCTTTATTCTGCTATCCCTCGAGCTATCTCCCTCTTCATCCTTATTTGGCATGCGCCAAATGTGGAATATGGACCACATTTGGCATGTGCCAAATGGAATATCCATTCATCACATTTGGCGCACGCCAAATAGGGCGCTCGCCATATTTGGCGAGCGCCAAATGGCCCGCTTTGGGAAACACCAACCCTATGGTTTGGATTTGCCTTGGGCATCCAACCCAAAGGTTTGGACGACCATTTCAGGCTAGAGACGTGTTTTTGTCAAAACATTGAAAATTTTGACATATTTTTGGTCGTGCTCTCCATCAGGTTTGCACATGTTTCAATACAGTTAAAAAAAAATATCGTGGTAATCTTGAGCTCCCTCTTAGCTATCCAAAAATGTAATTTATTTCAAATTTTGATTTCGTTAAGTCTTTCATCTATAATTTCTTTTGTTAGTGTGTCCGTTTTTTGTCAAAAACCAACATGCACTATTTTGGGTATATATTTTTACACGTTCATCAGATTTTTAAAAAAATTACATTTTTAGAAACTAGACTCCATTCTACACAATTTTAAAAAAAAAGTTTTAATTTTTTATTTGTTTTCAATGATTTTAGGGGGGAGCACGCTCAAATTTCTATTTTTTAGGATGTGTCCACTTCGAAAATTAGTAAAAAATCATATACTCATTAAAAAATTAGGTAAAAATTAGGGCATAAACTACAAGGTGTTAGCTAATTTGTCACTAAAGCGATTTTAAAAATTCAAAAAAAAAGTCAACATTTTAGGGGGGCCACAACAGACGCTTTGTTATGTTTTTTGCATAAAAACATGACCACTTTTTGTGGCCTCCCTTTTTGAAGCCCTTAATCTCCACCATTTTCAAAAAAAATTAGTAGTTTAGAAAGTAGATTCAAAGCACTCTGACTCTTGTTCTTGTTGCATCTTCAAATTTGGAATGTAACTATCTTCAATTTGTTGTTGAAGTTCAGACTTTGCTGATTTCAGAAAAAAAGTGGCATCTTAAGACCCCCTTTTGATACCACAACTTGATGCACATACCCTACTTATAAAGTCTAAATATAAACTTGTCATGAAGTGATTAAAATCTTTGTATGTATCTTCTATAAACTTCTCATATATTACTCTGGGTGTATTTGCTTTATTGCCTTTGTAACTCAAACACTTGCTACCTCCACCTCTCAAATACAAATATATGTCATCTTCAAAAGAGACCTTTACATCAAGCAACACATCCTTTCAAGACAGGAAACTCTAATTTAATATGCACTCTTTAACATAAACAAAACTCAGTTTCCTAATTTGGTCCTCATATTCTTCTTTTAAAATCTACACATTATCTTCACTCCCGGCTCCTCATATGACTCCTCATATGTCTAGTGTATATACTTGATCTTTGTTCCTTTTCTTTTATTCACACACTTTCATCTCTTATACTTTTCTCATTTTATATCTTCATTTTCATTAAAGGGACATACCCTCTAAATGAGGCAATACCTTTTTCTTTATAAACATAACTCTTTATGAAAACAAATCACTTCATTTAATCACGCCTTTTCATGGATAATTTATGTTTATATATTAATCTTTAACATATTAACTACTCATGTAAGCATCTCGTTTAATTTCTATTTGATACTTTTCTTAATAAGCATGATCACTAATCCCAATTCTACTTTTGATTGTTGCACACTTTTTAATTGTTGTTTAAACCATGATCGTCTTATAATAAACTCTTACAAATGGTGTTTATTCCCATTCTAATCGCTAGTCTTTGTTAACAAAGCGCTGCCATTCTTCCATAAATCATTGCTTTGTATTAAAAAATTTCATGACAAATATTAATCAGTTTGTTTAAGTGTGTTTATTCTTAGATAAATTTAAACAAATCGTTGCTTATATTCGTTGCTTTTATGTGTATTGTTTATAATCTAAACAAAATTTCTCTACTTCAATTATCATTCTTCACTGATCTCATATCTCTTAGTTAGCCTCATTTGGAATATTATCACTTTTTATTTTATTTGTCTGATTGCTTCACATATCGATATCTTTTATTAGCTACTTGATCGACCTCAACACTATTCTATCGTCTTAATATAAATTGATTCTTTCTTATCTTATCTTTGTTCTGATATATACCATACTCAAAACTGATTTCACATTGATGTAATGCCCAATATTGAAAAATATAGGAAATTTGCCCCACATTGAGTTGTAATTGTTATTACTACTATATTCCTCCACGGTCATGGTCTTCTCATACTGACTAATAATTCTATTTACATAGAATTCTACCATTTTACAAAAACTGATATGCAACCTCTGTGTAATGATGTTCATGCACGATTACTATCTATAATCGGATATCAATTCTCCCTACCATCTTACATAAGAATTCTCCCTAAACTTCGATACTAATGATTAACTTGTCTTCTTGCCTTCTTGACATCAATGACAATATTTCATTTGGATTGTGTATTAAGCTCTTTGATATAAATAACAATTATCCAATTTCTTAACTAATGACAATCTCACCTTTGACATCAATGACAATATTCTAACAAGATAGTGAGAAAATCTTGTAAAAAATGTTGTCAATATAGCACAACATGATCATGTTTTCTATAATTGAAAGGTTTTTATAACCAAATTACATTTTCTACTTGTTGAAATTAAAAATAGTTTACAAGTTTTGTTGGTAGAATAATTTTTTTTTGAGGGTATATGTTTGTTTCTTCATACAATGAGTAAATTTTGTAAAATTAAATTACAAGGGTCATGTTTGCTAACTAAATTTAGCCCTGTTTTCAAAAATTCATCTTTTGACTTGGGTATTAGATTTTGGGAAACAATATATTGTCAAAAATCTAGTTTTAAGCATGTTTCATTGGTATATGTCTCACCATCAAATTTTACTGTTGGTACATTTTACTGCCCCCTTCTCTTATGGAATAAGTAGTATATATCAAGATAGTACTCTTAAGGTTTTTGAGATGGGTCATAGTGATTGGTGTATGACCTTTCATTTGACCTTATTTAGAGAAAATATATGGTATAATTTTCATTTTGGTTCTTCACGAAAATAATTATTGCTACTATCATAACCATAATTGTCGTGCTTCTTCATTGGTGGCATTGTGATTTCTTTTCAAAATATTTGACACAAAGAGAATTTCTTTTCTATTCCCTTGTGTCACTAGTCACCCATTGCTATTATATTCTTTTTGTCTACTATCAATGGTGACCTAATATATTCTTAAAGAGATCCTAGGAGCCTCTTTGTAAGATTTGAATGGATTGTTTTGGAACTCCTCTTGTGTATCCCTATTGAGGGAATGCAAGAAAAGATCACACAACTCATTATGACCATTTTTGTGATGATAGTTAGGAGGAGAGGACTTGCCTCCATCATGTAATTTAAAATGGGTTGTTCATTCATTTATATCTGGCTTAACAATTAAGAATTAGCATGTCAAAGGTAGTGACAAACCCAAGAATGAGTTGAGGCCTTAAGAAGCCTATAATACTAATCCAAGACATTTAAATCCAATGTTTTCATACAAATTCAAGTGACCACTCCATATCAAGTGAGAATTTCCTAAGTTCTCATTATATAGGCCTTGATATGCGAGTTAAGGTTGTTATAAGTACGGTTGTTGTTGCACCAAAATATCAACCTATTAATGTCTGATACAACCATTAGACTTATAGAATCCATAGGAGATGGTTAATCCATGTCACAAACCTGAATATTGTGTTGCACAACACAAGGAGACCGAGAGCACACACCTTGCAACAAACCCTCCCAGTGCAAGTGAGGGGGTTTGAACCGGTCACCCAAGCTCTGAAGAACAAAGCATATTTCAATTAGATATAATTATTCAAGGGAGAAATTTGTTGAGAAGGAAGTTCATTTGGAATACATTTCTGTGAAAGAGTTGGTTGTAGATATTTTCACTAAGGCATTGGCGAAGGATACATTTAAGTTTCTTTGGGAGAAGCCTGGGGTCATTGCCCTTCCTTCTTCTAGCTAGGTGCATTATGGGGACACATATTTCCAGGGGAAGCTTCCATGCCTATTTCTTTACCTAGATTGATGTTGTGACTCCTCTCAAGGGGAGCAGTGGTGTGTACAATGTTGTTGTAACCTTTGTCCTTGATGCCAAAGGTGGAGAGATTGAGATTGACAGAGATAGTGTAGAAATGTGATGTATATTTTTGGAGAGATATTAAGTAGTAGTATTATTCTTTGAGGTGCAGGTGTTGTCAAGTGTTGGACCATCAATGATAAAGGGGGAGATTGTTGGAAGTATGCATTGATGTGTTGTGGTGGTTATCATTCATGTCAAACTTGTTGTTCTGGATTGGTTCAGAGTGTCTGTGGTGCAGAGTTATCTTACTAAGTTGCTAATGTTACTATTGTTCTATTGGTTGTTTTGGAAGTGCTTGGGTCTGGAATATGTTACTGATGGTGAGTGTTGTTGTTATCTTCATTGGATATAGTTTTTGTATTATGGATATGATAGTTTTGTGGTTCGGAAACATCTTTGTGTTCTTTGAGTGTTGTGGCATTGATCATTGTTGGTTTTGAGATTTTGATTTGTGGAAGCATGTTTGATATGTTATGGGTCTCACCATAGAGTGTGGAGATCCAGATTTAAGTTATTTGCATTGGAAAGTATGTTGGTGATCGTTAATTGCTTATATGGATGTGTAGTATGTGGATATACTATTGGTTATGTTTCGATGATTGCGGATCGGTGAATTGATCTTTGGAAGTTGTGTTTTGGTCCCCTCTTTCTCCTAGAGTGAATTAGTGTGTGTATTTTTGGTTCAAAAAGTGTATTTTGATTTAGGTCGACTTGGTTTAAGCTTTGATGATCTATCTTGTATACAAGGATGTGTTTGATTGAGTTGTGAAGAAGAGAAGAGAGGCAAAGAAGGAAAGTATAATGAATATAGATGCGAGGATAATCAATGAGGTTCGGTAAGGAGCAGAAGAAGAGTTGTGTTTAAATGATGTACAGGCTATGTTGAGACTGTGAGAGAGAATTGAGATAGAGTGTTGGTCGTTGAGATCAGAGTTGTGTGTGTTGATGTTGATCACTTGATGCAGAGTTCAAAGACAACTTAATGATCAGGAGATCCTTCTTTTCATATCATTTTTGTATCTTTCCTTGAGTGCAATTAGCTTCAAGTTTTGCAAATCCTCTTTGTATCTTGTCCCATGAGCAATTAGCCTTTGTGTGCAAGTCTGGAGTAGTTAGCTCTTTTCATTTTAATTTGATATACATGGTGGATATATTTTTTGGGCAAGTGCTCACCGTGGTTTTTCCATGTTCTGGTTTTCCACGTATAAATATTGGTGTTCATGTGTGGATGTGTGTTGAAGTTTAAAGGCCCCTACTCCCTTGAGCTTGGGGAGTTAGAAGGGAGCCATGACAACATGATGTCGTAAATTATGTGACCTAGAGCCTCCTTGAGATACTTAGGCTATGTTCCTAAAAAGGGGTTGTGTGTGGAAGGAATACTTCCCCCAAACATAAGTCTTATGTGTGGAGCTTGTTTTGTTTCTTTCACTTGGAAAACCATTCCCAATTATTCACACCTAGGAAAGAGTGGATAACTAGGTGGGATATTATTCAAATTCTAAAGATCAAATTGGATCTGGTTGATTCAAATTTTGAGTGTTAGGTATGCCACTTGGTTGGTTTGGATTTTGAAAGGAGAGTGTCCCCTCTAATTGGTTCAAGATTGTTATATTGTAGGGTGAGGGTAAGGGAGGCACAAAAGCCTCATTGCAACTATTTTTGGAATAAATTGACATAAGGGGGCATTTGTGTTTCCCTTGGATTTGATCATTTTTTGTAATAATAAATGGGCCTGTATGAGATCATCATATTAGAGATATATGAATTTACTTAGGTTTTTTGTGAAGAGACTCATCACCTAGATCCAACTTTGAGTGTCTTGATCTATCAAACTAGGGTAACTATGAGATATTGAGGGATTTCTCCTCGTATTCTTTGATCTTGGGTTTCACCACCCTTGGGTTGTTGAGTCACCCCATTGGTTCTCTCTTCCAAAAAAAATTCAACATTGTTTGGTGTGCCTTGGATAATTTGGCTTGATAGGTGGTATAGAGAGATTCTTGAGCCACTCAAGCCTCTTCTAAATGCTTTTCAAGATCATGTCTCATTTCATTATCTATTTCAATGGTCATGTGTATATAACTATTGATTGGTCAGTCCTTTTGATGGATCTCTAATCAATTAACCAATTAGCATGTTTTACCTTAGTTCAGATTAGGATGAAGTATAGTGTCTTCAATCTAGGTTGGATTGTTGAAGGTGAGGGATTTTTTCGGTTCTTGGTGACCATGCTTTTGTGTTGAAGTCTTGGTAGTAACATAGCAGTTTGAGATTGGATCTAGTGGATTTAGTGGGAGATACCTTTCAAAGGTAGGATTGAAAAGCTTGTTAGAGGGAATTGACCCCTAATCTTTGTCCAATTTAGACATATTTTGTGGGTACCACATACAAAATCAAATAATATAAATATGAAAGTGAAAGAGACTTGGAAAAAGATGAAAATAATGAAAGAGCGTGGAAACATAAACTATATCACCCAAAAATATTTATAAGTCATGTTAAGTTCACCAAAATATGTATTACTTAGAATTGTGTTGGCATGATTGGCATAACTGATGCAAATGAAGAATGGTGACTGAATCGGTAAATGACTGTTTGTGATGACATTGTGATCAAGAGATTGAGATTGCCTGATTGGATGAATTTGATTAGTTATTTGTGTTGTCATTGATGACAACTGATGTTTACTATGTTGTATTTTGTCATCTTAGTCTTTTTTGGTCTACTGGAAAGACCTTACCGATAAAGAAATAGGAAACTGGGAATTAGGACCTTAATCGGTAAATGAGGAAACGTTTTGATTAGATCTGGTGATTGGTGATGATTGAAGTGTTACGTTTTGGAATGTGAGTTTGTATCATTGTAATATGTATCTGACCGGAACCGCATCATGTTTTGGTTACCGAAAGTCATGTTTATGATCTCTGTTGTATTTTTGCTAGGGTTTAAGAAGGGTTTAAGGACCGGTAAAGAATTCTCTTAATCAGTAATGATTTTGAGTTTGGCGGTGGATCACAATATGTTTATAAGTTGGTGATAACATGGCTGAAACCGCGTGAAGTTTTTGAATAATTTTTTGGTGTGATCAAAGAGCGAATTTCTTGGGAATGTGCAAAGTGCTTAGAAAAATGAGCTAAGGGTTTGAAAGTGTATTAGATCGAGGTGAGGTGATCATTCAATGACTGTAATTGATTGTTATGATCTATTTCATGTTTTGTAAAGAGTTGTAAAGATCTGTGATGATCTATTTTGTAAGTCTTAGGGTTTTGTAACCGACTAAGTTGTAAAGGTTATTTATGTCAGTTTAGTTGATGTTTCTTGTGTCGGTGGTTTTGAGAAGAGTGTGAAGCCGAACCATATTGTGAGAGATATGCCAGAGTGTAGCAAAGTTGGAGCAGAATTGGATCTAATCAAGCAAGTAGTTAAGTGTTATACCCAGATCATTCACTGTTGTTCCCTAACAGTTTCAGCAGTCAAAATCCCTTAATCGGGTAGGTCCTAACAAGCCTTACATTTTAAATCCCTTAACTGGGTAGCTCAACATATGAATGCTAAATCCTCTTGCTAGGTTGATCCTAACAGGTCAAAGCTCCTATCAGGGTTCATCATCTAAATCCCTTAACCGGGTGACTCCTAACATCGTGGTTTTTCGCTTTTTGGGTTTCCACGTGAAAAACATGGTGTTCATATGGTGAATGTTTTTATGTGTTGTTATGTTTTATTTTTTAGTTAGTTCATGGTTAATGAACACTTAATGTGCAGACTTGATTAATCAGATTAGCAGATGATTATCAGCAAATACCGATACTGGTAAATGGTTTTGTTGTTGGTTATTGTTTGAATTGGTGAAAGTTTTATAAGGTTGAGTATCAGATTTGAATTTTTTGTTAATACTGATTCACCCCCCCGCTTCCTCTCAGTATTAACCGGATTCTCTAAGATTAACAATTGGTTTCAGAGCATTGGTCCTCTGTGTGTAGAAAGCTTAACAACTTGAGGGAAAGATCCTGAAGAAAGATGATGAAGAAGGAGGGTCCCAAGTTTACCAAGGACAATTACCAAATATTGAAAGACCAGATTAAGATATACATCAAAGAATTAGGTGCTCAGTATTGGAATCATGTGGTAAACAAGTATGTTGCTCCTACTACCAGCCCCTTGACACCGGATGAGCTTAAAGAATAACAAGAAAACATTCAAGCCTTGGAAGCAATTGTAAGTATTTTATCTGATTCTGAGTATATAGATGTTCATGGATTAGAAACTGCATTTGAGGTATGAGAGAAATTAGACTTGATTTATGGAGGAGATGAACATGTACAAAGAGAAAAAGAAGAAAGTTTAAGAGGGAAATTTGATGACATGAAAATGGTTGATGGTGATAACATTGCACAATATGGTCAAAGGATTAAAGAAATTGTAGGTGGTATTAAGAGTGTTGGAGGTAAGATTGATGATGATGTTGTTGCTAGTAAAATGCTTAGAACTCTCCTACCACAATATGCTATTAGAGTTTCTGCAATTCAAGAACTGAGATCTATTTCTAAAGATAAATTCACTGTTGATTCTCTTATTGGAAAGTTGACTGCATTTGAGTTAAACAACTTTGATAATAGTGTTTCAAAACTGTCTGAATCTGCTTTTAAAGCTTATGTAACCAATACACTTGTGAGGAAAGGGAAGGATATTTGTCATAATCATGATTGCAGGTCTAGTCATGGCGGTAGCAGAACTGAGGATGATAATGAAGATCATTTGATGGAACTTGAGGCACTATTAGCTAAAAGATTTCCTAGAGGCACCGGTAAGTACAAAGGTAAACTTCCTCTGAAGTGTTTTTCTTGCAATAAGATTGGACAAATTGCTACAAATTGTTCTAACAGTGATAAAAAGGAAAAGTTCAGGAAATTTAAAGGAAAATGACATAAACATTTCTATGTTGTAGTTGATGAAGGAGTAACTAATGAAGAATCAGAAGAATATGACAATGAGGATATAGTATTTGTTGATGTGAAGGAAGATCTGACTAATTAAAAGGCATTGGGGTCTCACATGGTTTGCAGTGATGAATGGATAATAGATAGTGGTTGCTCACACCACATGACCGGTGATAGAAACAAGTTCTTATCTCTTGAAGAATTTGATGGCGGTGTGGTAAGGTTTGGTAACAACTCACCCTACATGGTTAATGGTAAAAGAAATATTTAATTGAATGGAAAAAGTAATGCAAATGATGTCTTTTGGGTTGATGGATTAAAACATAACCTTTTGAGTGTTGGTCAATTAAATAAGAAGGGATATCTTCTAGAATTTAAAAGTGGAGTGTGTAGGATTTTTGGAAGTAATGGAAAATTGATTGCTACTGGAAAGCAGACAAGAGGTAATATTTTTCATCTGAATACTAATGTGAATGGTTGTTTGGTGGCAAAGATTGAAGACAACTGGTTATGGCACAAGAGGTTTTGTCATGTGAATTTTGACAATTTGATAAAGGTTAGTAAATCAAGCCTTGTGAGAGGTTTTCCCCAGCTTGCTAAACTAGATAATGTGTTATGTAAGGACTGTCAGATGGGTAAGATGACTTCTGTATCTGTTAAGAGTAAGTCTTTCTCTTCAGAAAGTATTCTAGATTTGGTTCATACTGATCTTTGTGGTCCTATGAGGACTAAGAGCTATTATGGTGATAGATATTTCATGATTTTCACTAATGATTTTTCCAAGATGATGTGGGTAACTTTTCTAAGAGAAAAGTCTGAGGCATTTAGTAAATTCAAAGCATTCAAAGCTTTAGTAGAGAAAGAAACCGAGAAGAATTTGAAATGTTTGAGATCTGACCGGGGAGCAGAATTTAATTCTGATGAGTTTGTGAAGTTTTATGATGAACAGGGAATCAAGAGGCAGATGTCAGCTCCTAGAACTCCACAATAGAATGGGACAGAAGAGAGAATGAATAGAACAATTGTTGAAGCTGCTAGAACCATGTTGATTCAAGGTGAAGCACCGAAAATGTTTTGGAGAGATGCAGTTAGCACTGTTGTTTACACTTTGAACCGGGTACTTGTCAAGAGAGGTAACAATAAAACACCTTATGAATTATGGCATGGCAAGACTCCTAATGTAAGGTACTTCTAAAATTTTGGGAGAATGTTTCATTAAACGTGATGATTTCACTGGAAAGTTTGATGCAAAGTGTGATGAAGGTATTTTTCTTAGTTACTCTACAAAGAGTAAGGCTTTCAAATTTTATAACAAGAGAACAAAAAGGATCATTGAGAGTGAAAATGTTAAGGTAGATGAAATCTCTGAAAAATCTAATAAGACTAGTAGATTTGAACCTGAGAAAGATGAATAAAACCTTGTGTTTATTGAACCAAAAGTACAAAAGGATGATGAGCAGGAAGATGCAAAAATAGGTGCTCAACCGGTAAATGAAGAAAGAGATGAAGAAGATGAAGACCATGAAGCAGAAGGCACAACACCAGAACCAATAATACCAAGATATGTTAGACTGAATCATTTGAAAGAACAAATTATTGGAGATAAAAATGTTGGTGTACAAACAAGAAGGAAAATCAGAGAAAACTCCTGTCTGATTTATGCTATTGAGCCTAAAACAATAAGAGAGGCATTGAAGGACGATGATTGGATTAATGCTATGAATGAGGAATTGGATCAGATACAGAAGAACAAGACATGGACACTTGTTCCCAGACCGGAAGATAAGAATGTGATTGGCACTAAATGGGTCTATAGAAACAAGTTGAATGAAGAAGGCAAGGTTGTGAGGAATAAAGCAAGGTTGGTATGCAAAGGCTATGCACAAGAAGAAGGAGAAGATTATGGAGAAACCTTTGCACCGGTGGCAATATTGGAAGGAGTAAGAATGTTACTTGCTTTTGCTGCATTTAAAGGCTTTAAGGTCTACCAGATGGATGTTAAATATGCTTTTCTTAATGGCATCCTTGAGGAAGAAGTGTACATAGAACAACCAGATGGATTTGCTTTGTTTGAGGATAAAGATATGGTTTGCAAGTTACATAAGGCACTGTATGGATTGAAGCAGGCACCGAGAGCATGGTATGAAAGATTGCATGCACACCTGATCAAGATAGGATTCCAGCGTACCAGTGAGGACAATAACATATATCTTAAGACTGATGGAGACAGAGTGTTGATAGCTACAGTATTTGTAGATGATATAATTTTTGGAGGTGATGATGATTTATGTATGGCTTTTGCTAAGGAGATGAAGAAAGAATTTGAGATGTCTCGTATTGGTGAGATTAAGTTTTTCATTGGGTTGCAAGTCCAGCAATTTTATGGTGGAATATTTATCTATCAGAGTATGTAAAGGACGTGTTGAAAAATTTGGCATGGAGGATTGTAAACTTGTTGGTACTCCAATGGTGACAGGTGTGTGTGTGTGTGAAAAGTGGATTTGTATCTGTATCTATATTTGAATACACAACACTTCAATAAGTCATTATATGCATGGTTAGTAAATCAATAATCAATAATGAACAATAAACCATTACAAAGCAGCCTATTGCCTTATAGTAGATGTGAGTTTAGTTTTTCTCTCATATTTCCATATGCAACACCAGTGACTAGACGACACCTAAATGAAGGATTTAATCTATGAGTATGAAATTGAGCTGAATGGATGCATAATTAAGATAGATATGCATGATTAATCTAACATGATTTTAAGCAATATGAATGAACATTAAATATGCAATATCTCAATGCACAAATCTCAATAAGCCTAGAGCAAAAATAGCATAATAATAATAATAATCTCCAGGTTCTTTTTTTATGAGAGATGAGGGCCTGAATTTATAGAAAATCCAAAGAGATACCAATGGTCAAGATCTATCAACGATGAGCGACAAAGATTCTCCAAGAGGAAGCACAATCCAGGTGAATTGATGTGATTGGCTGCTTTTCTTAGCTTTAAAGAAAATTGAACTTAATTTTAAGATAAAATCAGAAAAACTGATTTGTTTCACATTTTATATTTTGATATTTAATTGATTTAATTGCTTTTCTGATATTTTCAGTTTAATTCCAATTTGATTTCTTTTCTCAATTTTATTTCTTTTTCAAATTAATTATTTTTTTCCAAATTAATTCCTTTTTTCCAAATTAATTCCTTTTTGATGTTGTAATGGCAAATTAATTTATTAATTAAATATGCTAGGATATTTAATTGAATAAATAGGATAATTGATTAAAATGATTTACTTGGAATGACTAATTAATTAAATGATTATTTAATTAATATTGAGTGATTTATTTGCCATGTGACATTGATGACTGAGAATTAATTAATTAGGTGTTCATGAATGATTTATTTTGTCTTTGGTTAGGACCTTGGTGATGTAGTCGATATTAGGGGCTCATGGTTTAGGTGACCATTTTTAAGGTATTACATTTGCCCCTCTTTGAATTAATGTGTGAGAAATGGATTGATTCAAAGAAAATTTAATGCCAAATAGATTATCAGTTCTGAACTTGATGGATCACAAATCGATGAAGAGCGAGATGTTTAGCTTGATTTAAAGTGATGAAGTTGAACAGGTTGATTAAAGCAACACTGATCCTGAACTTGATTGAACTAGGACCGACAAAGAGCGAGATCCCGATCTTGAACTTGATTTATCAAGAAACAAGCATCAATCTAGAACTTGATTGAACTAGATTGAGTGAAGAGATGAACCAATTCTAAACTTGATTGAACAAGAACGGATTAGAGAAAATGTCCAACTTGATTTGATGCGATGAAACTTAACACCTATTTGGATTGAGCGTGATTAAAACGAAGACAATATCAGCTTGATTTGGTGCAATGAAACTAATATGCCCCTAGAGATTGATTTAATTTTGAAGAACAATAGGGTTTGTTTGATTAATCTTTGATTAAAATATTTTCTGCTCGACTTAGATGAAAATTTGAAAAAAAATCTCGACTTTTGATAATGACAAAGACTGATAATGAAAAATATGTAATGAATATGCCCCCTCGGGAGCAAAATCGAAAGATGGCGAGGTTACAATGATTTTAGGCAATTTGAAAAGATAAAAAGATTTGTTTTATTGATGATAATTTTAGCACAGAGATTGATGTAAGAATGAATTTGAGATCAAAGTTAAATTGAGTCCAAAATGACTCAAAAATTGACTTGAGGAGGAAAGTACTAAGGGGTCTACAATGTGAAATTTTGACTAGAAAATTGAGGTCTGATTTTGATTTTGATTCTAAAAATGGACTCAGGATAGGTGATTTAGCTTAGAGTACAGATTTTATGTCTATCGGAGCAAGTTTGAAAATTAGGGTTTGGGCTATATAAGGGGTTCAATGTGTCTTTGTCAATTACCTCTCAAAGTTCAAAATTTGAAAAAACTCCTTTGAAGAAAAATGGCAATTCCTATTCAATAGCATCAATTCAAGCACCAAAGACGACATAATCAACCTCAGAACTGTCCCCCAACAGTAAGTTATCGATCTCAAGCCTTTTGCATTTCTTATCATTTGAATTTTTATTGAATTTCTCATTTTTGATTTCATGTTAGGTTGTCTTGTGTCATTTTATTATTCGGTTCAATAGTGTTTCTCGTATGACTATCTGAAAATTTGTGTTGTGTTGTGTTGTATGGTCATGTAGGGTTTATCATATGGTGTCTATCCTTATATCATATGAGAATGTTATTCATGGACCATTTAATCATTCTACATGTTACTAATTGTCATATGGGGGTGTTTACTCATGCGGCTCATAATGTTTTGTCATACAAGTTGTTGCTTGACTATGGTAACTCGTATGGAAAACAACGTTTATTTTTAAGGACTAAAACATAAAATTTTGATTGTCATTTGTGTAAATTTGGATTCATTAGCACTTTTGACACATTATTAGCCTAAATTTGATCACGTAGTGATGATTTTTTGTTCAATTTGGGGTTTAGTTGCCAGATATACAGTTTCGGTGCACATATTCGCCGACTATGACATTAGTGTGTGACTTATTAGACACATAGAGAGGTCATATTGGGTTGTGTGCATTCAAACACTTTCTTTAGATGTCAGATATCCGTGTGAATCATGGTTTGTTGATTGCATTGGTTGAGCATTTCCATTCGGAGCATAACACATTCATTTGCCGGTTGGAGAGATGACGATCGCTCTTGAGAATATTTACAGGATTTTGAGGATTCCTTTTGTTGGAGATAAGGTAGATTACGATTTGACTCCATGACCGGTCATTGGGGCTCTCAGACATATTTTACATGATGATACTATCCTTGATCGTTTTATCAGTTGGGACAATTTGTTGAGTAGGTATGGTGCACAATACCCTCTTGCTTGCATTTTGGCTAGTAGGACTGGTTGTTTTGTGATGTCTGACAGAGGACAACATGGATTCTTATGTATATGGGGTAGAATGCTAGAGATATTGCTTACTCATCCAATTAGATTAGGTTGGGGTTCATTCTTACTCGCGCATATGTACCATGAGATGCATGAGATCGCCTATAAAGGGGCGAAGAGTATGGTGAACTTGGTGTTCTAGTTTTGCATATATGGGCATGGGAGCATATGCCAGTTTGCAAACCTATTGTGAATGATTCGAGGGAGGCACATCAGCCGATTGTGTGTCGATATTCAAGTTATATCACACAGCCCCACCTGGGCAAGGCTGATTTTTGGAGGAGGCAGTTAGATGACTTGATAGTTGTAGTATGGAGACCATATAGGGGTCTAGAGCTATGGGATGATTGGAGGATACAACAAAGAGATATGTGTAGACACCTAAAAAATATCTCATTAATTCTACACTAATTATTCATCTATTTAATTAAGTAATTCTTTAATTATTTGATTAAACTAACTATTTCTTCTAATCATCGCCCTTCAACACTCCTAATTATTCTATTTCTATTCTCAAATCATTTAATAAGTTAACCATATCTCAATTATTAATTAAATATCAATTATTTAATTAATTATGATTTATTCCTTAGTTAAATAATATTTATTATTTAGTTAATTTAATTTCCTAAGTTTAAATAATTTCCTTTAAATTATTTAAATTAATTAATTATTCTTCCAATTCCCCAAATTATAATTTCAAATAATTCCATCTAATTTCATTTCATTTTCCCCAAATTCGAATTTAATATCATTTCAATTAATTCCATCTAATTTCATATTTCCAAATTCACATTTCACCAAATCTGAATTTCAATTAATTTCATGTGCATTTCAGCATTCGAATGACCAAATTCAAATCCAAATTGAAAATGAAAATCAAATTCAATTTTAAATTCCTACAACACATGTTAAAATCAAAATTGATTGATCAAATCAGTTGTCTAATTAGTTAACTTAGTTAACTCTCAATCACCTTTTTATGACTAATCAATCAAGTGAGTCATCTCCCCAATCTATTCAGTTCACTAATCAATCAAGTGTGTTGACTAATTCATCTATTCAGTTCACTCTTCAATCAATCCAGTTCACTACTCAATCAATTCAATTAACAGATCAATCAATTGAGTTCACTGATCAATCGAAATCAGTTATCTATCAATCGACACTTGAGTTCTATTTCTCACCCCCTTTGTGTTGAAAATCTATAAATTCAACCTCTTTTCATCAATTCAATCTATCTTTTTAGAATCACAGTCTTCAAAACATTTGTATGTAGGAAATTGGTGCAATACCTGAGAGCCACCAACCACTCAAATTGGAGAAGCACAATGGAAGCAAAGATGCATAATGAGGGAGTCTTTTATTTGAATTCATTCCTTATTTTGTATTGATTTTCATTGATTATGTTTGATGTTTGTCAATTAGTTAGGAATTCGTGATTCATTCTTATTTGATAATTAGATCAATAACATTCATGACATTCAGGGATAGAAACAATGGTGAACCTGACGTGAATCATTCTGACCTTTGATTTTATTTTGATATGTTTTGCAGATTCGTATGGACACAGGAAATTGGACGTCGCAGTTGCATATGTAAAAATTCGCAATTTCTCGTATCATATCGCAGTTGCCCTAACAACATGTCGCAATTGATCACACAGGATGTTGCAATTGCCTAAACAGATCACAATTGCCCTAAAATATTGATAATTAAAAATTCTTGTGTCGTTTTTGCATGATTTTCTATTACGCATCTAACCCTGAATTTTTATTGAATTCTGGAAAATTTCATTTCTGCATATAAAATGTTTCTAATTCAATGGCAGGAAAGGTGACATTCTGAATTTCAGGTGCAAGGAAGGCAAAGAAAAATAGGAGACAACAAAAAACTTATCAAAAACTTCTAAAGGCTGAAAAAGAGCTCCATGAAATCGAAGAAAGAGAGGAAATCGCTCAGTATCACAGAACCATCCATCGCTTTCTAACCAAGTACAAGTTCTTTGACGAAATCGATGGGTTGGATCGCGTAGTGTGGAACAACATCATTGCAGACTAAATCTTCTATCTTCTATCTTTTCCTTCTGTTTTTCTATTAAAAGTATGATAAAATCAAAAAAAAAAAATTCAAAATAATTTTTTTTTTTTCAGAAGTCGCAATTGCTATCACATCACATTGCAATTGATCATTCATCATGTCACAATTGCTTACACGTTAATTCACAATTGATGGTTCATTATGTCGCATTTGATATGATATCAATTTGCATTTGATTAGTAGGTTAGTCACATTTGATAAATTTAGTTTTCTATTTTCTGTTTTATTGCAGTTCTGCTTTTTACCAGAATACCTCTCTATTTGTGAAAAGACAAAACTCTGTAACATGCAAATTAGGCTGGATAGCCCACAGTGTGTTGTCTAACATTATTATATTTTTACAGGGGTAGCTTAGAAACACTTCTTTTTGGTGCTTTAATAAATAACATAAACAACTTTCATCATTATTATGCTAGTTAAAATGAACACAATGTCTATGTGGAGCAACATCTCCACTTAGAATAGAAAATTATTGCAATGAAGGGATAAAAAGAACCTTGTCTTTTGTGTATTCTAAGGGATAGGTATTATGCTCTCCCCTTCAATGGGTGATCAGAAAACTAGACCCTATTCTTTCATGCTTTCCTTTATTTTATGCAATTAAATCCTTTAGAAGGCCTACCCTCCCGAGTTGCCCATAGGGTGCCATTAAGGTCGGTGAGAGGGGAACGACCTAAGTGGCCAACGACTAAAGCCAATTAATCCAATCCACTATAATCAAATGCGTATGTGATGAAAATCATGTGCAAATAGTGTTACATGCTGTCACAACGACGTTATTCCTCTCTCAGTGCCTATACGGTGCGTTAAAATCTATAGAGCATAACCTCTACAAACTGGGAGACCTCCCTCAATGGAGTATAAAATGTTGTTGATTGTGACCACTCGAATAGAACCCTGTCTAAACACCTTAGAAATTAGAATCCAAGACGAGTCAGTAACCAGACACTTCTTTTATCACAATGCAAGGGTGAAGAAGAATCTGCCCCCAAGACACTCACCATAAATCTCCCAATATAACGGGCCAATTGAGGAGCAATCTTCTTTGGTCTAATTTTTGGAAAAAAGCAAAAAAACGGGCGCACCCTAGGGCGTGACACGATTGTTTGAGCTGACGAAGTATCAAGATGTGGGTTGTGATAATACTTGTGATCTTTTGACATTAGAAGAGTCTGTCTGATATAGAATTGCCCAAATACAATGAAAACAAAATGGGGTCTTGAAAAATGTTCCAACATTCATGGAAATTTGAAAAAAATTCCTAAACAATTTCTATGTTCATGGTTTTATTATTTTTGATGTGACTATTGTGCTCTTTGCTATACTTCAACAAATTCCAAAACATAGCAAGATTTAAATCAAAACAAAGTCAAGAGTTTCAGTGTTCAACAAGGTCAAAAAATTCAACAAGAAAAACAAGTGCCAACAACAAAACCAATGTCGAAACCAAACCTTTTTGCACAAATTCAAAGATGATGAAAATGTTACTTTCAAGTGATCATAGGTCCTAGGTACTCATTTCATGTAGAAGTCCCATTAGAGTCATCGCACAAAGTCCTCACATAAGTCATTTCACCTTAAGGTTAGTGTCACGTCAGATTATAGGAATCATACCTAAGTCCATGGGTATTAGAGGAGATGGAGAATTCCCATTTGAACAACCAAATCTTGGACCAAACACTGACCAATTACAAATAATTGATGGTTTAGATAACCTCACTTGGGAGTTAAGAGTCAATCGTGCCCAATATGACACAGTTGAGGCCGACATAGATGATGAAATCCGAAATTTTGTTCGCCTTGATGAGAAACTAAGGAAAAAGATACAAAGAGCAGCTCAAAAAGAAGCCATTAGACAATTGGTAGAGAAAACCATAGGAACATTCCTCAAACCATGTTAGAAAAATAAAAAGTGTCCATCATCTTAGATATCATTCATTCATTCTTAGAGTCTACATTGTCTGCATAGTAATATTCAAATGCATGGTTCTAAAAGGAAATGATCAATTCCCATTTGAACAACCAAATCTTGGGGCAAACAACACTGACAATTTAAATATCCTTGCTGAAGAATTAATAATTGATCAAAACCAATATGACATAGTCCAGGTCGTCATAGATGAAGAAGTTCAAAAATCGGTACAGATAGACATAGACCTAGAAAACCGAATTAAAGAAGAGGCAGAATTTGAAGCTTTCAGGCAATACAGTGAAAATATTGTGTCCGAATTTCGAAATCCTAGATAGCAAGTCATCTACATTTTAGGGTGTCATAGAAACATATTTAGTTACATTTAACTAAGTCTTTCATAAATATCTTAGAGATTCAAGATCACTTGGAAGCAATATTCATGTCATTAACATGTGCTCAGAAGGCAAAAAATCAAATGGATCCTAACAACGACCCCTTGGTCAATCCAACATGGAATACAGATCTATCCACACAACAACAAACACAAGGTTACGTACCTACAACAATGTCAACAAACCCAAACAAGATGCCTTCCCTTGATGAAATACGACATAATTTGACAAAGGAAGAGCTCAAAGTAGCCCAACAAGACCCCACAACAATAATGATCCTCAATGCTCTCATTAATAGTGATAGAGATAGGTATCTCACTCTCTTAGTACAAAATGGGGCCAAAGTACTGCTAGGGGTAGATATTTCAACAATACTACCACAAGGTATGAAATTAAGCCAGAATATACCTCAAATACTCGTTACAACGCAAACACAAGCAACAATTGTTACAACAACACAAGGTATGTCTCAAAATGCAAATATGGCTACAACCTCAATACAATCAACAATGCCACCACCAAGTGCCAATCTTACAACATGGGTAACACCAAATGTGGCTACAACCTCAATACAATCAACAGTGACACCACCAAGTGCCAATCTTACAACATGGGCAACGCCAAATATGATGCTACAAGCTCCAATATCTCACACCACTACCTTCGCAAATATAACTCAACCAACAGTCTCAGTTGGTTCCTCCTACAATAGTCAGAATGTGAATGCAGGGATAACAAGCTTGGCTGAGCCAAACGCTACTCCACAATTTTCTTACTTCACACTGCCTGTTGGGACTTATGGGACACAGTTACCTAGATTATCTACATTTCAACAAGACCAAAGGTACTCAAATACTTTTCCTTTTGTAGGCAATATTCATCAAGTCAACACACCGGAAACCCAAATAGAACTTCCGACTCAACAAATGGAGAACCTACAAAAGAAAATGACCGGTATACAAGTGGGTAATGATAAAAAGAGATATACCATGGAAGATCTTTGTCCTTATCCCTTTGACATAAAATTATACATGCCACCTTTCCCCCCACATTTTGAAATGCCAAAATTTGACAAATATAGAGGGAAAGGAGATCCTCGAGACCATATAAGAGAATTATTTACAACAAACATTGAAGTAGCTCACAATGATACATACTTGATGAGATTATTTTAAAAAAGCCTGGGAGGGACAACACTAGAATGGCTTTTGCACCTTTCACCAAAAATCACTTCATGGGGAGAATTAGTTGAGTTGTTTATATCCAACTTTGCCTTCAACATAGAAAATCCAATCACGTTAATGGATTTATGTGCAACAAAACAAAAAGAAGGTGAGACTTTCGATACATTCTTACAAAGATGGAGAGGACAATATCGTAGATGCCTCAGTTACATCCCTGAAGCGGAACAAATAGTCATCTTTAATGAAAATATGGTGCCTTTGATTAAATATCCATTACAAATGCAATGCCTGAATAATTTCAAAGACATTACAAAAAAAGGCATCAAATGTGAGAAAGGCCTATTAGAACAAGGGATATTGAAACACCAAAAGGATAGTGGACCAACCACCAGCACAAGCAATGAAAGACCAAAATTTTGGTCTAGAAACAAAAATGTCACAAACAACGGAGTTGTTGACGCACGTATTGTAAACAGAGGTCAACCAGTAATATCTTTACAAGGGCCAACTGATAAGAACCAATCTCAAACAAATAACACCAATGTGCTACAGTCAAATAACCCAAGGCCTCCAAGGATAGGCACACCTCGAAGGAACTTCACACCCCTTGGAGAATCCATTGAATCAGCACTGAAGAAGTTGATACAGAGCAATGCTATAACTTTACCAGAAGCTAGGCCATATGAACCAGGTCCATTTAAGCCTGCTTGGTGGAATGACAATGACTTCTGTGAATATCACCGTAATAAGGGCCACAAAACAACAACCTGCTACAAATTGAAGAACCTCATCCAAGATCTCATAGATCAAGGTGAGATTACATTGGATAATAAAGCAACAAATATAAATCATACCATTTTCAAAGATCCTTTTGTCAAACATGACAAGGGAAAGGATTCTAGTTCTAATACACAAGACAATACTGCCAATTATACCAATGTGGCATTTGAGTATGCCATTAACATGCTAAGTGAAGGACATAAAATGGTAGCTACAATCATAGTGAATCCTAGAAGCAGAGATTGTGTCGTCATTACAAGAAGATCGAAAGTGACATTACAAGGAGTACCTCCAAACCAACCTTCAATAACTAGCAACTATAATATGGTGGATCAATTGAAGAGAACTCCAGCCCAAATTTCATTATTTGAGTTGTTGCGCATATCACCACCCCATAAAGAAGTCCTGGATAAAGCCTTACAAGATTTGGTTGTTGCTAGAGACATTGATGAGAACACATTTCAATCAATGGTGGGAAACTTTTCAGCCTCAAAGGTCACATTCAGTGAACAAGATGCTCTTGCAAACCGACTCGTGCATAACGATCAATTGCACTTAGAAGCTTTCATTGACCAAAAAAAGGTTTGAAGAGTACGAATAGATGGTGGCACGGGCCTCAACATTTGCACTCTATATTTGATCAAAGCTCTAGGATATTCTGAACATTATATTGACTTTACTAAGAGAATCAATATAAAAGCCTATGATGATGAAGAGCGCCCTTCCAAAGGTATGGTGGCATTACCAGTACAAGTGGGACTGGCTACAACAAATATCACCTTCCTAGTACTAGATAGAGAACTGGGGTACAATATGTTGTTAGGTCACCCGTGGATACATACAATGCAAGCAATACCATCAACTTTTCACCAATGTGTAAAGTTCCCATATAATGGTATAGAGATCACTATCCATGGTTACCCGAACTCTTTCCAACATTGTAATCATTTAAAGGCAAGCTCAAACAATCAGGTACCAAAAAATCAAGAAGCTCCTATTCACCTACAAATGGAAACATTATCAATTAAAGAAATAGAGAAAATACACTAGCTACATCTTCTTTGCATATTAAAGAAGTTGGTTGTGAAGAATATTCCATTTCAAGCACATCAGATGGAAAGCAATTATCATTTTGTCCAAGATCCTTTGGGAAGCCTCAGAACACAACAATGAAGCAAGATAAAGGAAAAGAAATAGTAAAATATTCGGATTCTTGTTCCTTCATTAGATGGGGAGATCTACAAGAAGAATCTCTTAATGAAGATATTAATCACTAGATATATAGAGAGGAGGATGACATGGTGGTACCCAAGATACCTCTTCATCAATATGGAAATGGCTTCAAGATGTTACAAAAACATAGATATGATGGCACCGCAAGATTAGGGCTACAAAAGAAAGGAATATTAGAGCATGTTTTGCCTAATAAAAACCCAAATAATCAAGGCTTAGAATATAAATATGTGCCACCAATTACAGAAGCTAGACAACAAACATTGGATATATTGAACAGGCCAAAGGTACCCTCAAATTTCATACCTATAAGCCAGATGGATTTCTTTCCACCTCGGAAAAGAAAGAAACTACCAACATCTCCTATCATAGAATAAGATGGTGAAGACATGAGGCAACTTCTGCAAGAACCTAACATAGAGACAACCAACAACACAGTACCTAAATCACTTGCACAAGCAAACATTGCAACAGATACAAGCGTAACACAAGTAGATGAACCAAATCCTTGGTTATTGTCAATACTCTTTCCAAGAGAAACAACTTTGGCACCTCCATTTGAATAAGATGAAGAAAGACTGCAAAGACTAATACTAGGCTTAAGAAGGGTATCCACAATGCAAAGGAGGCCTACTCATTTACCAGAACAAGAGTGTCGTTCCCAAACTTTTGGGCAAAAACGAAACAACAATTTTTTTTTTTGAACATAAACTCATAACATAGTCTACATTAAAATGAAATCAATAGAGTTTTGTCTTAACTAAGATGCAAGTAGAATTGATCACTAACATTGGATTAACTAACTCACTCATAAAAGCGACATTAATTAATGAGGACTATTTATTCCCTAAGAGGGTCCTCGCAATTTAATTAGTTAATTTAATTAACCTAATTAAATTGTCGTGAATTAAAGTCAAGGGAAAATTAAATATTTAAATTGCATTTAAATTATTCCGAGCAAATTGAATAATGATGCGGATATCTTAAATCTAAAATTTAATTAATCGAGCGCACGCAAAATTCATTATTTAAAAATTAACCAATAAGGTTTACAAATTCAATATTGTTATAGGCCAAATAAATCTAAATTATACTATAGTCAAATTTAATTTCCCCTAAACCTTCAAATTTCGACGATTAAATAATATTGCCAAAATTGGCCTCATAGGTTAAAAATTCGAATAAAATATTTAATAATTCCCATTTACAAATTTCCCCCAAATTAAATTTAACTTGACGTCCACATATAATTAAATACAAAAATTATCTACAAAATATCTTTGATAAAATTACGTCAATAAATTGTGATATTAGAACTATATAAAATTAATTCCCTCAATTTAAATTTTCAGCTAAAAGTGAAAAGGGGTCTAACTATTACTTAAGCATTCATTAATATTTATTAATAAAATAAAATAAAATAGGCATTCAACTTAACCTCTTATATATATATATATATATATACAATAAGATAAACAACTCTAAATTTATACCTATTTATACATGTATATTTCTTTAATAAAGTGAGCCAACTATACCCATTAAATATTATATTGCAACTTATTGTAAATCCCTAAAAGGTTATAATTTAAAATCTATAATTCAAATTTCTCTATTATTCTTACATGCTAACCCTAACCCGAATATGGGCTAGGGTTGCATTTCTAATATATCTCTATTATTTAAATGCTAACCCTAACCTGAAATTGGGTTAGGCTTTTATATTTTCTCTTTTTTTAAAGTGTGTGTGTGTGTTTTGTGAATGTTGCAGGGTACGGTGGAGGCGACGGCCATGGAGGCGGCGGTTTTCTTTTGTTGCAGGGCCGAGGAACCACGAGGTTCTAACACAACGCGCGGTGGGGTAAGAGCTCCCTACAGGGACGGCCGCAGTCATGCCTGTGGGTTGCAGCCCACAGTGACGGCCTTGACGGTCGTTGTGTGTTGCAGCCCATAGCGTGGCGCCACTGCGGGTCGCCGCCCACAGTGCGGGCCAAAGGCACCAAGGTCACACTTTTTTTTTGTTTAATTTTAAAATAATTAAAATATAAATAAATATATTTATATATATATAGTTATATATAGTTATAATAACAGATAAATTTAAACATTAACATGCAAGAATGCTAAAAATGTACAGGCAGCATTTAGATAGATATAGTTTTCCTTTTTTTTTAAAACGATCTAATTTACATGAATAGATTAACTTATACCCTCATTGTCTAGGACTAAATCTATATATATTTTTCTTTTTAAAACAACAATAAATTTTATTACAATAAATAATAGCAGCAAGCTAAAATCTTTAAATAGTTTTTTTTTTTTTTTAGATGTAAGGAATGCATATATCTATTGCATATTGGGATAAATGCATTTCTAATTTACTTTCTATGTCATATAGTCATCTATAGGAAGAGATTAAATTTATCTACTTTAGCTTTCTGTTTTTGTTTTTTTAATTAGGAAAATGATAGTGGTAAATACAATTATAGCAGCATATAAATAGTACAGAAAATACTTATAACATTAACATATCATTTTCTGCATTTCCCCTTTTTTTTTTCTTTATATAAGTTGCAGAGATAAATAAATGATAGATTTCAGTATAAGACATAATTAAATAAAAAAAACAGCAGCATAATACATTACATAATTTATTCAAAATGTCTTTCTTATAAGAATGTTTTGAACACAAGTTATCAACTTTTACAAATGGGTAAAATACCCAACTAGTCTCTCATTCTTAATAAATGAGGACTTAACTAAATAAACACACTCCTTTCTTTCAAACTAAATGCAACAATTACATTCTTTTTTTTTCTTTCTGCAATTAAGAACAAATCAGCAACATCCTAGCTTTCTTTCTTTCTTTTTTTCTTCCCCCTTTCCAAGCAACCTGCATACAAAACATAAGGTTGTGACCATGGGGTGCTCACCTCCCAGCCAAGGCTTACTAGAAGCCACCCCCGAGCTTGGAGAACCAAGTCCTAGACGGGTTACACTCAAGCAAACACAAACAAGCAAGGGGAAAAACTCAACAAACACATTCTCATCCCAAAGCTGAAAACTTCATCACATAATGTGATGTTTTACAAGGGTGAAAGTGGACCAAGTACCTTGGAGGAGAGCTGCTAGATAGTAAATCATAGCCAACTCATGGCATCCAAGAACACAACAAAAATCATCTTAACCCCCACATCCTTATGACCCCCAATGCATACATGTCATATTTTCTCCCCTTATGACCTCCGAATGCATAAACAAAACTATGCAGCAAGGGTCACATGGACAAACCGTTGAGATCACTCTCATGATGAGAGCCTCTCACTCTAAGGCTGTCAAACTCCTTCCACCTCCAAGACCATTTTGCCCTCCCAAGGGTAAGATAGCCTTGGATACTCCCAAAACACAATAAAATACATAACAAAAATGGGAAAAGAACCACATAAAAACTTTCACAAATACAATACAAGGAAAGATACAATATTTACATTCAAGCATTCCTACAACAGATTTTAACATACAAGTAAGAAAAGCACCAACCTTGAATCTGCCAAGGGGTTTTCTAGGGATAGCTTGGAGAAGAGCATCCCAATTCCTCAAATCTTTTCTACAACACTTAGCCAAAATTCATATTCCCAAACTGGTTTTTTTCTTCCAAAATTGTCAAAATCTACAAAGATGGAGAGTGGGTGATTAACTCACTAAGTCTGAATCTCTAGCCTAAGAAGGCTTCTCTCACTCCTTCCAACCTCTTGGATAGAGTGAGAGACTCCCATTGGTTGGTATTCCCTAGGTCTTACACACTCCCTAACCAAGGCACCTCAAGAAGAGGAATGAAATGGGGAAGATGAATAACACCTACCAAGAAGGTTATCTAACCAAGGATGGCACTCCTAAAGATGAAATTTGACCATCTAGGAAAACCCACATTTTTGGGTGGTTAAACAAGCCCTAAGGGAAAGACACATGGCCAAATTTAGCCCTCAACCATAGGTACCCCATGAGGCCCAATAAAAATGCCCCAAAACTGAGTCTAGGAGTTGATTTAACCCTTTGAAAGTCCACCTAAAGTTAACCTACGGCTCAACTCTGAGTTGACCCTCCTTATGGCTCACTGTCCTAGATTTCTTGGAACCTTCAAGGATAATTTGGAAATATATCAATTAAACAAAAAGTAAATCTCTCAAAAAGGTGACATGACAATTGCCAACACAACATACAACATGTGTGTCAAGTGACACTACAAAATAATTCTACCTCACAAATACACACATGGCAATTGTCCCTTGAATGATTTAGACAATTTAATAAATACAATTTACACTCATGCAAACATTTTACGTTTACGAATAAAATACGATACATACGGGGTGTTGTCTCTCCAAATAGACAACCCCTGGTTTTATGAATGTACATAGGCCTAGGCTTGATTCTCCATAATATTTCCATGGTCACATGGATAATTTCCCACGCATCTCAATTTAAACATTAGTACTTTCCAATAGTCTCATATAATATTAACCACATAAATAAGGATACACATCAATCACTCTGCATACAATTGACATCATACAATTCAATTTACCATATATCAAAGCAATTTATCATAATCCTCATAACTTTAATCCATTTATAAGATATGCATCATATTTCTAACATCCTAATAAAGTCCTGCAAATCAAATAATGACATGCATCATCTCAATGTTATCCTATTTTAGAATCATATAGAATTCTATATCCACAAAGCATAGAAATGAAGCATCAATATATCAATGTTATCAAATTCCTGGAATCATATAAAGTTCTATAACCACAATGCATAAAATAAAGCATCCATAATAGTTCCAACATGGAAATCACTGAAATGCTAGGATGGGTCGGGGTAGGGCCTCACACCCTCCCCCTCTAGGCATGAACTTCCTCCTGGAGTTCATCAAAAAGATGAGGGTATTGTGATCTCATACGTGTTGCATCCTCCCATGAAGTTGTAACCTCATCATAGCAATCCCACTGGACCCTAACCTGGTCCAGCTTTGGACCTTGAAGAGCCAATGTACGGCGAGCCAAAATGTGAATGGGCTCCAAAGCTAGTTGCCCATCTGACTCCACCTGCAAGGCATCCCAATCTAAATTATGAGACTCATCATATATATACTTCCTCAAAATTGAAACATGAAACACATTGTGGATGCGTGATAGATTAGATGGCAAAGCTAGGTGATAAGCAACTGGTCCTATCCTCTCAAGGATCTCAAATGGTCTGACAAAGCGAGGTGCGAGCTTAGAACCCTTTCCATGACGGATTGGACTCTTATATGGTCGCACTCTTAGGAAAACTCTGTCCCCAACCATGTAACTCTGGTCTATCCTCTTTGCATCTTCATACTTCTTCTGCCTATCTTGTGCCTCTCTAAGGTGCTTTCTAATCAAAATTACGTGCTACTCCATATCACAAACCATCTTAGGACCTATGGCCACTCTATCCTCAATATGGTCCCAGCTCAAAGGTGTCCTGCAAGGTTAGCCATACAAAGTCTGAAAAGGTGGCATCCCCAAAGAAGTTTGATGCCCATTATTATAGGCAAACTCTACTAAATGAAGGTACTCCTCCCATCTGGTCTGATGATCCATGATGTATATCCAGAGCATATCCTCTAACACCTGGTTAACCCACTTTGTCTGTCCATCCATTTTTGGATGATAGGTTGTGCTGAAGTTGAGCTTGGTGCCCATTGCTGCCTATAATGCTTTCCAAAAGGAAGAAGTGAAGAGGGAATCCCTATCAGAAATAATCTTGCATGGAACACCATGAAGCCTGACAATGTCTCACAAGAACACCTATGCCACTGTTGGTGTTGTGAAGGTAATCCAGACTGGTGAGAAGTGGGCCACTTTGGCCAACTTGTCAACTGTCACCAAGATAGCATCATGGCGATGGGATGACATGGGAAGACCAATGATGAAATCCTTGGATATAGTATCCCACTTCCACTCTGGTATAGCATGTGACTGGAGCAGCTCACCAGGATGGTGGTGCTCTGCCTTGACTCTCTGACACTCAAGGTATCGGGCTACTAACTCAGCAATAAGCTGCTGCATACCTGGCCAATGATATAACTGCCTCAAGTTTGAATGCATCTTCTTAACCTTGGTATGCGTTGCATAAGGAGCTCTGTGAGCCTCCATGATAATGAACTCTCACAATCCCCCAAGAGAAGGTACATAGATGCGCCCTCTGTGGCGTAATAGTCCATCTAACTCTAAAGAGTAATCCACATACTTCCCCTCCAGGGTCTCCTAAGATCGAATCATCTAGCAAACCTCTAGATACCATCCATCCTCTGGCAACTGCTGCAATATACGGTCTCTCAAATCTGTGCTCATAGATATGGAGTATACCTCATGTCTTCTCCTACTCAAGGCATCTACAACTACGTTCTTTTTCCCCTTGATGTAGTGGATATCAAAATCATACTCACATAGAAACTCCATCCATTTCCTCTGACGGGCATTAAGATTAGGTTGGGTGAAGATGTACTGCAAACTCTGATGGTCTGAATGAAGCTCGAAGTGATGACCCAAAAGGAAGTGTCTCCACCTCACAAGTTCATGTACTACTGATGCAAGCTATAGGTCATGCGTAGGGTAGTTAAGCTCGTGAGTCTTAAGCTTCCTAGACTCATAAGCTATAACTCAACCCTCCTACATAAGGACTGCTCCTAATCCATCGAAGGAAGCATCTGTGCCTACCTTGAAATCAGTCGTGAGGTCTGGCAAAATGAGGATAGGTGCACTAGTGAGTGCCCTTTTCAGATCCTGAAAAGCCCTCTCACACCTCTCTGTCCACTCGAATTTCTTTCCCTTTCATTGGAGGGATATAATGGGATGTGCAACTCTGGAAAATCCCTCAATGAAGCGTCTGTAGTATCCTGCTAAACCCATGAATCTCCTGACCTCTGTCACACTGGTTGGTGCTGGCCAATCCATAATGGCTCTGATCTTTGATGGGTCAACTGAGATCCCATCACCAGATATAACATACCCAAGATACTTGACCTCTTATCTAAAGAAAGCACACTTTGACAAACTGTCGAACAACTGGTTGTCCCTCAAACACTGCAAAACTTGCCTCAAATGCTCCTCATGCTCCTTCTCACTCTGAGAATATATCAATATGTCATCGAGGAACACAATCACAAATCGATCGAGGAAAGTACGGAATACCCCATTCATGAGACTCATGAATACAACTAGAGCATTCGTAAGACCGAATGGGACCACAGTGAACTCATAGTGGTCATATTTGGTGCGAAACGCGGTCTTGTGGATATCACTCTCCACAATCCTCAACTGATGATACCCTAACTTCAGATCTATTTTGGAAAACACTTTAGTACCTTGAAGCTGATCAAATAATTCATCGATACTAGGCAAGGGATAATGGTTCTTGATGGTTACTTTGTTTAGTTGCCTGTAATCCATGCACAAGCGAAGGGTCTCATCCTTCTTCTTCACGAAGATGACTGGTGTGCCCCAAGGGGAGACGCTAGGATGAATGTGACCCTTCTCTAAGAGTTCCTCTCACTGCATCTTGAGCTCATTAAGCTCATGTGTGGTCATCCTATAAGGTTCTCTCAAAACTGGCTCAGCTCTTGGTATCAGATCTATGTGGAAGTCAATCTCTCTGCTAGGTGGCATACTAGGTATCTCGACTGGAAACACATCTGCAAATGCCTCAAGGATGGGATGATCATCTAGGGAAGGCTCCTTCTCATTTTATTCCTCTTTATCACTGATGGTGATAGAAAACAACTGGCATCCCTTTCACATGCTCCACTTAAGCTGCATAGCGAAAATCATACGAAGAGACATAGGCCTCTAAATCCCAGTGATTACTATGGGAGCACCATGATCATCCTCACACTCGATCTTTTTCAGGTGACAATCCATCTTGGCTCTATGGGCGTAAAGCCAATCCATGCCAAGTACGACGCCATAAGATCCGAGTGGTGTAACTCTAAGGTCTACTAAGGTGGTGTAACTCTAAGGTCTACCAATTTGGAGTGGACATCCCCTAACCTCTGAATCCACTGACACTCTAGCCCCTGAAGCTAACTCCACTTCGCAACTGACACCTTGCCTAACTGCCACTAGTCTGCAATGCTCCATAACCAATGGAGATATAAAGGAGTCAGTCGCTCCTGAGTCAAACAATATAGAAATACCGATACCTCTGATCATACCTGCAGCCTCAATGACTGTGGCCTGGTCCTCTGCCTGGCAGTTGTCAACCGCTGTGTAGACCCTATGGGACTTGCCCATATCTCCAACTGTAGGCTCTGATGCTGCCATCCTCTAGCTACCTACCATCTGACCCTGCAGACACTCTCTCGCCATGTGCCCCATGGCTCCACATGTGAAACAAGCACCACGTGCTTGAAACTGTGCACCTTGAGGCCTAAAGAAAGGCTGCCCACCTGTCCTGCTCGAACCACTGTACCCACCCCTAGAGGACTGTTGAGTCCGTGCCGGAGGTATGTATGTACCTTGTGCTCTCTGGTTGCACCTAGTACCCTGTGAATGCCACTACTTAGGCTTGGAGCCCTGCTGTCCCTAAGGGGGCCTCTGCCTCTGACTCTATTGTGACTGTTGTGGAAGAGGGGGTTTATAGGACCCTGATGCATTTTTGTGGTTGCCTTTCTAGTGGGGTTTCTGAAACCCGAAAGACTGGGGTGTCGGGTTTTGGTTCTAAAACTGATCCCTCGTGTCCTGTGGCCTGACCTGAATCTCCTCGGCTATCAAGGCCTTCTCCACGGCAACCCGAAGGCTCCCTGGAGTGGCTATCCTCACCAGTCCTTCTATCTTGGCATTAAGTCCCCTAATAAAATGGTTGACGAGAAGCTTCTCATCCTTCAGGTAATCCACATAAGGTAGGAGCTCAATGAACTTGCTCTCGTACTGGGTCACTGAGAGACCCTTCTGCTGGAGGTCATGGAATTCATCCATCCTACGCTGCTTGAAGTACTCTGACAAGTATCTCTCCCTGAACCTCTCTGTGAAGATCTCCCATGTGAGGGTGTCTGCAGCTAGACCACACTTGTATTCCTCCTGTCTCCACCATGTGGAGGTCATCGCTCTCAAAAGGTGGACTGCAACTCATGCCTTTAGATTGCTTTCATAAGAACGCAATGCGAAGCACCGATCTAGGCTCAACAGCCAAGCCTCAACTTCTACCCTGCTAGTAGATCTCCCAAAAGATGGTGGCTGGAGGCACAAAACCTCTTTGATCTGATCCCCTGGTTCTCGACGTGTCCTCTCAATATAAATAGGTGCGGCTACTGGAGGTGGTCTAGGTAGATGAACAGAATCAGGCTCATGCTCAACTTGGCCCTGTAAGGAATTAGGAGGTGGAATTCTACTCCGTTCCCTATCTGCTGATATAAGGCTCCCTAAGTTCTGGTTTTCTGCATGATAGTCAACTGCTGGAAGCCTATCCTGCACTATCCCAATCAAGTTCTGAAGTGCTAATAAGATGTCTCGGTTTGGGTCAACCGATGGTTCGGGAGGGGCCTCTGGGTTCCCTTCTGGAACTGGTTCCTCCCTATCAACATCTTCGTGTGCCATACGTGTATGCCTAGGACCCCTTCCGCGCTTGCGAGCTTGCTGCGTAGTTGGAGGCATCCTTATGAAAAAATAAAATAAAATAAAATAAAAAAATAATTTTGGGGGAAAAATTTAATTAATTAAATAATTAAAGAGAAACATAATGGAGAAAGGTTCCTAGTGTTGGAAACCTTGCTCTGATACCAAAATGTCGAGCCCAAACTTTTGGGCAAAAACGGAACAACAATTTTTTTTTTTTGAACAACATAAACTCATAACATAGTCTACATTAAAATGAAATCAATAGAGTTTTGTCTTAACTAAGATGTACGTAGAATTGATCACTAAAATTGGATTAACTAACTCACTCATAAAAGCGACATTAATTAATGAGGACTATTTGTTCCCTAAGAGGGTTCTCGCAATTTAATTAGTTAATTTAATTAACCTAATTAAATTACCGCTAATTAAAGTCGAGGGAAAATTAAATATTTAAATTGCATTTAAATTATTCTGGGCAAATTGAATAATGATGCAGATATCTTAAATCTAAAATTTAATTAATCACGCAAAATTCATTATTTAAAAATTAACCAATAAGGTTTACAAATTCAATATTGTTATAGGCCAAATAAATCTAAATTATACTATAGCCAAATTTTAATTTCACCTAAACCTTCAAATTTCGACGATTAAATAATTTGGCCAAAATTGGCCTCATAGGTTAAAAATTCGAATAAAATATTTAATAATTCCCATTTACGAATTTCCCCCAAATTAAATTTAACTTGACATCCACATATAATTAAATACAAAAATTATCTACGAAATATCCTTGATAAAATTACGTCAATAAATTGCGATATTAGAACTATATAAAATTAATTCCCTCAATTTAAATTTTCAGCTAAAAGTGAAAAGGGGTCTAACTATTACTTAAGCATTCATTAATATTTATTAATAAAATAAAATAAAATAGGCATTCAACTTAACCTCTTATATATATATATATATATATAAACAATATGATAAACAACTCTAAATTTATACCTATTTATACATGTATATTTCTTTAATAAAGTGAGCCAACTATACCCATTGAATATTATATTGCAACTTATTGTAAATCCCTAAAAGGTTATAATTTAAAATCTATAATTCAAATTTCTCTATTATTCTTAAATGTTAACCCTAACCTGAATATGGACTAGGGTTGCATTTCTAATATATCTCTATTATTTAAATGCTAACCCTAACTCAAAATTGGGTTAGGGTTGCATTTCTAACAACTAGAATTCTTTCCTTTTTCTTTATTGCTTTTACCCTAACCTGAAATCGGGTTAGGGTTTTATATTTTCTCTCTTTTTTTAAAGTGTGTGTGTGTTTTGTGAATGTTGCAGGGTACGGTGGAGGCAGCGGTTTTCTTTTGTTGCAGGGTCGAGGAACCGCGGGGTTCTAACACCATGCGTGGTGGGGTAAGGGCTCCCTACAAGGATGGTCGTAGCCGTGCCTATGGGTCATGGCCCACAGTGACGACCCTGGCCGCCACTGTCTGTCACGGCCCATAGCGCGGCTGTGCCTTCACTGTGGGGCGCTGCCCACAAGGGAAGGCCGAAGCCGCCCCCTCTATGGGTTGCGGCCCATAGTGCGGCCGCAACCGCAGCCGCCGTTGCTGGTTGCCGCCCACAGCGTGGGCCGAAGGCACCAAGGTCACACTTTTTTTGTTTGTTTAATTTTAAAATAATTAAAATATAAATATATATATATTTATATATATAGTTATATATAATTATAATAACAGATTTAAACATATATTTATGTGTGTGTGTGTATATATATATATATATATATATATATATATATATATATATATATATATATATATATATATATATATATATATATATATATATATATATATATATATATATATATATCAGTCTCTTAGGGTTATAATCCTTTTTTTTTTGTCTCTTTTCCTAAAGAGAAATTTAGACATTAACATGCAGGAATGTTAAAAATATACAGGCAGCATTTAGATAGATATAGTTTTCCTTTTTTTTTTGAAACGATCTAATTTACATGAATAGATTAACTTATACCCTCATTGTCTATGACTATATATATATATATATATATTTCTTTTTAAAACAACAATAAATTTTATGACAGTAAATAAATAAAATTACAGCAGCATATAAATAGTACAGAAAATACTTATAACATTAACATATCATTTTCTGCATTTCCCTTTTTTTTCTTTATATAATTTACAGAGATAAATAAATGACAGATTTCAGTATAAGACAAAATTAAATTAAAAAAAATAGCAGCATAATACATTACAAAATTTATTGAAAATGTTTTTCTTATAAGAATATTTTGAACACAAGTTATCAACTTTTACAAATGGGTAAAATACCCAACTAGTCTCTCATTCCTAATAAATGAGGACTTAACTAAATAAACACACTCCTTTCTTTCAAAATAAATGCAACAATTACATTCTTTTTTTTTCTTTCTGCAACTAAGAACAAATCAGCAACATCCTAGCTTTCTTTCTTTCTTTTTTTCGCCCCCCTTTTCAAGCAACCTGCATACAAAACATAAGGCTGTGACCATGGGGTGCTCACCTCCCAGCCTAGGCTTACTAGAAGCCACCCTCGAACTTGGAGAACCAAATCCTAGATGGGTTACACTCAAGAGAACACAAACAAGCAAGGGGAAAAACTCAACAAACACATTCCCATCCCAAAGCTGAAAACTTCATCACATAATGTGATGTTTTACAAGGGTGGAAGTGGACCAAGTACCTTGGAGGAGAATTGCTAGATAGTAAATCATAGCCAACTCATGGCATCCAAGAACACAACAAAAATCATCTTAACCCCCACATCCTTATGAACCCCAAGGCATACATGCCATATTTTCTCCCCTTATGACCCCCGAATGCATAAACAAAACTATGTAGCAAGGGTCACATGGAAAAACCCTTGTGATCACTCTCATGATGAGAGGCTCTTACTCTAAGGCTGTCAAACTCCTTCCATCCCCAAGACCATTTTGCCCTCCCAAGGGTAAGATGGCCTTGGATACTCCCAAAACACAATAAAATGCATAACAAAAATGGGAAAAGAACCACATAAAAACTTTCACAAATACAATACAAGGAAAGATACAATATTTACATTCAAACATTCCTACAACAGATTTTAACATACAAGTAAGAAAAGCACCAACCTTGAATCTACCAAGGGGTTTTCTAGGGATAGCTTGGAGAAGAGCAGCCCAATTCCTCAAATCTTTTCTGCAACACAGCCAAAATTCCTATTCCCAAACTGGTTTTTTACTTCCAAATTTGTCAAAATCTCCAAAGATGGAGAGTGGGTGATTAACTCACTAAGTCTAAATCTCTAGCCTAAGAAGGCTTCTCTCACTCCTTGCAACCTCTTGGATAGAGTGAGTGACTCCCATTGGTTGGTCTTCCCTAAGTCTTACACACTCCCTAACCAAGGCACCTCAAGAAGAGGAATGAAATGGGGAAGAGGAATAACACCTACCAAGAAGGTTATCTAACCAAGGATGGCACTCCTAAAGATGAAATTCAACCATCTAGGAAAACCCACTTTGTTGGGTGTTTAAACAAGCCCTAGGGGAAAGACACATGGCCAAATTTGGACCTCACCCATAGGTACCCCATGAGCTCCAATAAAAATGCCCCAAAACTGAGTCTAGGAGTTGATTTAACCCTTTGAAAGTTCACCTAAAGTTAACCTATGGCTCAACTCTGAGTTGACCCTCCTTGTGGCTCACTATCCTAGATTTCTTGGAACCTTTAAGGATAATTTGGAAATATATCAATTAAACAAAAAGTAAATCTCTCAAAAAGGTGACATGACAATTGCCAACACAACATACAACATGTGTGTTAAGTGACACTACAAAATAATTCCACCTCACAAATACACACATGGCGATTGTCCCTTGAATGATTTAAACAATTTAATAAATACAATTTACACTCATGCAAACATTTTACGTTTACGAATAAAATACGATACATACGGGGTGTTGTCTCTCCAAATAGACAACCCTTGGTTTTCCGAACATACATAGGCCTAGGCTTGATTCTCCATAATATTTCCATGGTCACATGGATTATTTCCTGCGCATCTCAATTTAAACATTAGTACTTTCCAATAGTCTCATATAATATTAACCACATAAATAAGGATACACATCAATCACTCTGCATACAATTGACATCATACAATTCAATTTACCATATATCAAAGCAATTTATCATAATCCTCATAAATTTAATCCATTTATAAGATATGCATCATATTTCTAGCATCCTAATAAAGTCTTGCAAATCAAATAATGGCATGCATCATCTCAATGTTATCCTATTTTAGAATCATATAAAATTCTATATCCTCAAAGCATAGAAATGAAGCATCAATATATCAATGTTATCAAATTCCTGGAATCATATAAAGTTCTATATCCATAATGCATAAAATAAAGCATCCATAATAGTTCCAACATGAAAATCACTAAAATGCTAAGATGGTTTGGGGTAGGGCCTCACAAAGAGCAGATAAGTGATACAGAATTAGAGAGTGAAATATACATAGAAAGCATCATAGATTCCCATGACTATGAATTTCCATCTGACAATGAAGACAACTCGTCACCAATATATGATGAAGAAACAACAGATCATAATAAAGTATGCATGATATCTGAATCATCTAAAATGACAAGAGACAAAGATTTGCCCCTCATACATCCATGTTTGATTAAATGGGGGAAAGAAGGAGAGCCACAACTAGATTGGTTCCAAAATAACGAAGGTATAGCAGAATTCTTAGGTGCAAGAGATGGATTCCCTTATAATGACCTCAATGTTGTCTATGCAATAGATCTAGACAGAACTACATATTTTGGAGACGCAAGCTCTTCTCTTAATCACGAAAGTGATGATAAAACCAAACACATAATAGCTGCGCTACCTATTGGTAAAGAACGGTCAACATTATTGGTAGAAGAAACTGAGGAAATCAACATTGGTGATGCTGAGAAGGTTTGTAACATTCACCTGGCAGAATCCCTTGATCCAGTGGAAAAAGATAAATTTATTAACTTCTTTAAGAAAAGACCCATCAATTTTGCATGGTCTAATGCAGATATGCCTAGATTAGACTCGGAATTAGTTCTACATCACTTGCCCTTACTTCCAAGGGTAAAGCCATACAAACAAAAGCTCAGGAAAATGCACCCTCACATAACCTTGTTAGTCAAAATTGAGTTACAAAAATTGTTAGATGTAGGTTTCATCAGACCTATAAACTATGTTGAATGGATTTCAAATCTAGTCTCGGTATCCAAGCATACTAGAGGTATCAGGATTTGCACTGACTTTAGAGATCTTAACAAGGCTTGTCCCAAAGATGACTTTTTGCTCCATAATATAGACATCTTAGTGAACTTAACAGCTGGAAATGAAATGCTATCACTCATGGATGATTTTTCTAGGTATAATCAAATCAAAATTGTGCAAAATATCAACCAAAGACAACATTTACTTGCCCATGGGGAACCTATTGCTGGAATATGATGCCATTCGGCCTTAAGAATGCAGGTGCCACTTATCAAAGAGAAATGACCACCTTATTTCATGATATAATACACACAATCATGGAAGATTATGTAGACGACTTGTTAGAAAAATTCAAAACAAAGGATGGTCATTTAAGCATATTGGCTAGGATCTTTGATAGACTGGAGCAATACAATGTAAGACTAAATCCAAAAAAATGTGTCTTTGGGGTAACCTCTGGTAAACTCTTGGGATTCATTGTATCCAATCACGGAATTGAGATAGATCCAGAGAAAGTTAAAGCTATTTTAGACATGCCATCACCTACTACACTCAAACAACTCAGAAGTCTACAAGGGAGATTACAATCCATAAGGCGCTTCATAGCCCAATTGGCAAAAAAGTGCCAACCGTTTCAACATCTTCTGAAGAAAGGTGTCACATTTAAATGGACATAACAATTCCGGGAGGCATTCGAAAAATTAAAATAATATATATTGTCCACTCTAATATTGGTCCCACCAGTACATGGGAAACCATTACTACTATACATAGCTGCAACAAGTTCTTCCTTAGGTGCTCTCCTAGTGTAGCATGATGAACAAGGAAAAGAGAGAGTCATGTACTACATTAGTAGAACACTCATTGGATATGAACTCAACTACACACAGATAGAAGATATTCATTCCTTATTTTGTATTGATTTTCATTGATTCTGTTTGATGTTTGTCAATTAGTTAGGAATTGGTGATTCATTCTTATTTACTAATTACAATAATAACATTCATGAAATTCAGACATAGAAACAATATGTTTATGAATAGACCTCTCATCGACAGAGTGGGTACCATTATTGAGTGTTTTGTAGTGTGTAGGGTTTTGAGGCAGTACGAGAGACCACGAAGTATATCCTAGGAGTTTACGGCTTATGCTAGATTTGGGGATGAGGAGAGACGAGGATGGGCACCTGGAATCTCATATGCCTTGACCATGCAGGAGTTAGTGGGTTTACAGCCGCAAAGATGGGAGTACCTGGAGGATGTGGCAGACGCGGAGGTATTGCCCCAATATAGAGATTGGTTTCCGAGACACCCTTTTCCTCGATTTATAGATCCTGGAGAGCATGCGCCTCATATAGATGAGGTTGAGAAGGATGCACTAGCACAGACATAGGGACCAGGTCAGGTAAAGGGATGGAGAGCAGATCCACCTAGGCGGACAAGAGGTGATCCTGGTGTGAGTAGAAACAGGGCACCAGTGACTGGGCAATAGAGGAGGAGGGGAGAGGGTGGATCCTTGGGAGAAGTTGGTGGAGATGCAGGTGGCGACAGGGGAGGAGATGTTGCAGTAGATGTAGAGATGGGTGAGGCAGTGGGACTTGGTGGAGATGATGCTTCTAGGTAGGTACGGCGAAGGAGAGAGGAACTAGGGGGTGGAGATGAGGAGGCTAGAGCAGGAGGACAGACACTTGGAGATATTATCTGTACCCTGAGAGAGAAGGTTTTTGGTTTGGAAACACAAGTGGCAGTGGCACAGGCATGGATCACAGAGCATGAGAAACAACTACAGAGCCTGAGGATAGAGAGAGACCAGGAGATGCAGAGAGTGAGAGAAGAGCGGGACTAGGAGTTTCAGAGATTGAGAGTAGAGCTAGCTGCTTCTCAGCGTGAGGTCCTTCATCAAACTAGTCACGCAACATATTATGTGGCAGCATACACTACAGTTGTGCCAGCAAACACACAGGTGACGCCATATTCCTAGTACATGGCTCGATCTAAGGGAGCACAAACACCCAGACAAGTTTATCCTTAGCAGGCACCTCCTCCACCACCAAGCCATGAGGGAGAGGGTCATCGTTAGACTATGATGTTTTATGTTATTTTGTACACCCCATTTTTTTGTGCTCGATTTATTTCTTGCTCCAATAGACATTGTATATGAGAGTTGATGTCATTTGTACCCTTTGACATTGACATTTTTTATGAGAGATATATATGAGTCCACGATTTGATCTTATGTGTTCTTATGCTGAGTTACATGAGATGTTTTGTGAGATGTCTTTTTATATGCTTTTGTTCTATATGAATGCATTTCTTTTCAGTATGTATGTATGTAATGCAGAAGAATATGAATGTTTTTGTTTCTTTTTTTCATGTGCAATAAATGATAACAATGGTGAATTAAGGATGTAAAAGTATATATATATTATGTTTTTCATGCAATAGTATGAATGCAAATGAATGCGTATGCAAACTAGGACTGAGTCACTGGATTTTCATTTTCTTTTTATCATCACTGGGTGTTTTACAATGTCGGAAATAAACATAAGCATCAAGGCACGAAGAACCAGGATGACCTGAATGTCACGCCATTTTTAATATAGAAAGCCAACATAAGCACTAAGGTATGAAGAGCCAAGATGACCTAAATGTTACCTGCGTGCAAACACACCGGACAAAGCAGAGTTCCTTCTTTGTTATATGCAATATTGATTATCGTGTCCGCAATGACCCTTGTATCATTCGTATCCTAGGACAAATTAAGCATGTATCGAGATTGCATAATAAAGAAATTTACTCGAAACAGACAAGGAAATGATTCCAACCTCCCTGTAGCATACAAATAAACAGAGTCAAGGTATGTGTGGCAATTTCACCATTATGTGAAGGCACTTATCATAGACACCCAACTTATGAGATGTTTTCAGATCATCGGAATTATTCCTACAAACAGAAAACAAGAAAAGTATTATGCCCCCAATCCTTTCTCCTCTTATTCAAGATAGACTTCCTCGAGTTACTCAGAGGGAATAATAATCGAAAACCAAGTTAAAAGACAACATTCAAAGAAAATTTCAATCAGAGCTCAAATAGTTTTCAGTGATTGTTTTCTATGTTCTTTCTTTGTGTGTTTATTCAGTGGTAAAACTCAGTAGTGGATAGGAGACAAGTGACTGACTCAAATTGGATGACCTAGTTGAACTGCTTAGGACATTTAAATTGACCAGTTGATTTTCCTAAGACTAGGATGTTGATTAGTTTTAAGCCATGAGGGTTCCAAGAAGAACCAAGGTATCACAAAAGCGACTAAAGGATATATACAAGTTAAAGCGAAGATGCAGAAAAGAAGGAAATAAAACAGGAAATGCCAGATTTGTGTTGATAGATGGAGCGCTTGAGAACAAGAGGCACCTGTTTACCAGGTTTTCACCAAGGTATTTTTCTTTTATATTTTTCTTTTTTTTCTTCTTTTCCTTTTCTCTTTTTTTTTGTTTTCTTCGGGACTTTTTCCAAATTTTTAGGATTTCTTCAAGACTTTTTATGAACGTTTGGGATTTCTTCAGGAGCCTTTCTAATTTTTTTAGAATTTTTTGAGGACATTTTCGTTGTACAGATTATTGGAGCAAAGAATGCTAGGTGTAGAATTTATTCAAGTGGATGGTGTTGATCGGTTCACGGAGCTGTTCTCCTTCCAATGTTGACAGTTGATAAGCACCAGAGCCAAAGGTTGTAGTAACGACGTAGGGACCCAACCAGTTCGATTCAAACTTCCTCTTTTGTTCTCGAAATTGTTGATTTTTAGGATTCTCTCTTAAAACAAGGTCGCCAACTTGAAATTCTCTATGTCAAACTTTCTTGTTATAACCTCTAGACATTCTCTTCTGATAAGATCATAGATGATCAAATGCCACTTGCAGAAGTTCATCTAGTATTTCAAGTTCTTGCAACCTAGATATTATGTGATCTTCATTAGTGACAAGACCTTGTAGAAAAACTCTCAAAGAAGGGATTTCCACCTCTATAGGCAAGACTGCTTCAGCCCCATATACCAAAGCAAAAGGTGTAGCTCTTGTAGGTGTTCGGATGCTTGTTCGATAAGCCCATAGTGCTAGATTGAGTTGCAAATGCCAATCCTTTCTAGATTTGTTGACCATTCTGTGTAAGATAGTCAGTAGATTTTTATTAGATGCCTCAGCCTGGCTATTACCTTGAGGGTATAGAAGACCAGTGTTGTTTGATTTTAAACTTTTCACAGAGCTCATCTAGGTCTTTGTTTTTGAACTACCCTTCATTGTCAATTACAATCAAAGAATGTATGCCATACCTACAGATGATATAGTTAAGGATAAACATAGCTACCTATTTGTCAGTTGCGTTGATTAGCGGAACTGCTTCAACCCACTTGGTGAAGTATTTAGTAGCCATTATGATAAACTTGTGTCCATTAGAGGATGCAGGATAGATTTGGCCGATGAGATCAAATGCCCATTGTTGAAAAGGCCAATGTGTAATAAAAGGTATTAGCTCTCTAGCTGGAGCATGTATGAGATGCCCATGTATTTGACATTTCTCACAAGTTTTAGCAAACTGTATAGCATCTTTTTCCATATCTGGCCAATAGTAGCCAGCCCTTAGCATTTTTCAAGGTAAAGTTGGGCCATTTGAGTGAGATCCACAAATACCTTCATAGACTTCAGATAATGCATGTTGGGACTCTTTAGGTTCTAGACACCTAAGCAAAGTACTATCCAAACCTCTCCTATACAAATTGTTAGCTATGATGACATACCATGAAGCGTTTCGGATTAGGTTTCTTTTTTCATTATGGGTAAGGTTGTCAGGAATAATTTGGTCACATAAGTAAGAGTAGATATGACTATAGCGAGATGAGTCATGTCTAATAATAGAATAGACCATTTGGGACCCAGGGGAATCATAGGCAGGATAATGAAGCTCTTCCACCAAGAATTCATAGCAATACTCAAATTCTTGTAGATGTGGTATAGATGCCAATGTAGCCATAACATTTGTTGCTCTGTTTGTTGATCTGGGACTGCTGAAATGATACAAAAGTAAAGTATTTCTTAAAGTCATCAACCATTCTTTTGTAGGGAATCAATTTTTCATCCCGAGTTTGATATATATCATTGATCTGGTTGATTATTAGCTGAGAGAGTCCCCATAGATGTGTAACTCAACAACCTTCCATTCAATAGCTAGCTTGATTCCATTTACCAAAGCTTCATATTCTGCAATATTGTTTATGCAAGGAAAGAGGATCATGTAAGCCTTTGGGATTGAATATCTTTGAGGAGTGATTAAAAATATTCCAACACCAGAACCTTGTTGAGTGAAAGACCCTTCAAAGAACATTTTCTAGGATCGTTGTGTAAGGTGCATGATGGATTCATCTAAAAATTCTATGTGCAAAGGTTGATTGTCTTCAAGCAGAGCATCAACAAGTTGATCTGCAATGACCTGTCCCTTGATAGCTTTGCATTCTATATATTCAATGTCAAATTCTATAAGAATCATAACCCACTTAGCCAATCTCCCTGTATGCGTTGCCTTGTTAAGAAATATTTGAGCGGATCTATCTTAGCCACAAGTTTGATAGAATGTGCTAGCATGTAATGTCTTAACTTATGTGATTCGAAGACCAATGCCAAACAAGCTTTCTCAATAATAGTATAGTTCATCTCATAGGACACCAATGTCGGGCTGATATAATATATAACTCTTTCCTTTTTATTCTCATCTAGCTAAGCCAAAAGTGCCCCCAATGATGTATCAGTAGCTGATATGTAGAGTATCAAGGGTTTGTTTTGAATCGGTGGCATTAAGATAGGTGGATTAGAAAGATATTCCTTGATTTTCTTTAGATGTTGTTCATAGTCTTCATCCCAGTTGTAGGTAACTCCTTTCCGTAAAGCTTTTATGAATGGTTGAGCTTTGTCTGTGAGCTGAGAGATGAAATGTCTTATAGATTGGAGCCGCCCTTGTAGAGTCCTCATTTGACTGACATTTTTCGGAGGTGGCATGTCCATGATAGCCTTAACTTTTTCTGGTTCTACTTCAATTCCTTTCGCTGAAACGATGTATCCTAGGAGATTGCCAGATGTGAATCCAAATGCACATTTCTTGGGATTTAATCTGAGTCCTCCATCCTGTCTAAGATTGGACCTAGTTCTAATAGATGTGTTGATCTTTTCATAGATTTGAGTAGAGTATCATCGATATAGTCCTCCATGTTTTTGTGCTCATATCATGAAAAATTGTTGTTACAACTCTTTGATAAGTGGTGCCCGCATTCTTTAAGCCGAAGGGCATTACATTCCAGCAGAAAGTTCCCCATGCACAAGTGAGCATTGTTTTCTCTTGATCCTCGAGTGCAATTTTGATCTGATTGTATCCAGAAAAACCATCCATAAGAGAGTACATTTCATAACCAGCAGTCATGTCCACTATCATGTCTATGTTGGGCAATGGAAAATCATCTTTTGGACAAGCTTTGTTTAAATATCTAAAATTTGTGCAAACACGTATTGATTTGTCAGGTTTGGACATAGGTACAATATTAGATATCCACTTGGCATAATTAATTGCTCTGATGAATCCAACTTTTAGTAATTTTTCTAGCTCAGCCTTAACAAGTAATGCAACATGAGGATGCATTTTTCAAAGTTTTTGCTTAACAGGTTTAACTCCGAGAGGGATAGAAAGATGATGCATTATGAGGTCAGGATCCAGACCTGACATATTAGCATATGTCCATGCAAAATTGATCTTCTTTTTTATGAAGAAATCAACAAATTCTTTTCGTTCTTCTGCTGATAAGGATTGAGCTACATGTATGGTATGCTGAGCTTCTTCCGTTCCAATGTTTACTAGCTATGTAGGTTCAATCAGCACTGATGATCGCTCTTGAAAGTGATAAGGCAAAATATCAAGTATCTCACCTTCAGGTGCCCCAAAGAGGTTTTCACCATTAGGTACGTCCTTTATTTTTACTATTTTTGATTATGACACCGCCACAGTGTGGTTTTTGCCATCAGAACACTTTTTTTTTTTTTTTTTTTTGAGACTAAGACACTTGACATCTATTGTTGTCATGTTCTCACTTTGTTCACTGGTGGAAGAGCCCATTTGTTCAACTACATTAAGATAGCAGGTTAATGTATAGTCATTGGCAAAGGTAGGGATATTCAAAGGTTGATCTTGGAGAGTACAGTCAATAAGTTCAGGATGTACCAGGGATAAATATTTAATAGGTTCAAAGGAATTCACGGTATTGTCATCACAACCTTGGACGAACAAGTTGAGTTCTAGAAGACTACCTTGCGTAAGCGTCTCAGGACCAGGAATATTCAGAACATGATTATCGAAGTTTACGTTAGTATTTAGGGGACCTAACCCAATAGACCTACCACTAGCACCATCCTCTACTTTGGATTGGACTACATATCATGGTTTGACAGTAATAGGTTCATGAGACAAAGTTTTGAAATTCATGACGAAGTAGTCATAGTTTGGTGTTGAATAGGAAATGTCATAAATAGATCTTATTTCAGAGTGATCAGAGTCAGAAGATGAACCCTCTGACTCCTCTTCAAGTGTCTTACTGAAAGCATGTATAGTATCAATATCTACATCTTTGATGTTGCAAGTTCCTTCCTGATTTGGTTCAATGATCACTTGTAGTTGACATACCTATTGACATAACCTTGATGACTTTGTTAGTCTCTGTCATCTTTCCCATTCAGCTTCCTTTGGATTAATGACCGGCGTTGCTATTGTAGCCTCCAATTCTTCATTTGTAGTCCCATAGCTAATTTTCTCTATCTCATTAGAGGGAGATATAGTAGGTGAAGAATTTTCTTGTGCTCTTCCTTCTTCCAGTTGTTGTTCATAATCTTCTTGTCTTTTTAGTCTGATTTCCTCTATTTCCTTTTACAGCTTCAAGCATATTATCTCTTGTGCTTTGTCTATGATATCAGTAGGTTCTTCAGGAGGTGCATCGAAGGGAGGCTCTGGACCCCATTTATGCTCATTCGAGTCTATTTCTGAATCCTCTCCATGTATTCTTCCCGTATATGTGATAGGAATATTTAGTGGTGCAAACAGGTTTTTGATTCCTTCCACTTCTTGTAGTGTTACTACTGATACAATCAATACTTGATTACAAGATGCTTCTTCTCTCTTGATTTCCATTTCTTCCTGTTCTTTTTCATACTCGTCCTGAATTTGCTAAGTATTCACTTCTTGTGATGTTGGAGGTAGTATCTTTTTCCTCCACTTAGGTTGTTGATGAGAAGTATTTTTTTTATTTGATGACTCTTCTAGATGGTAGCCGAGTCCAGTTTTATCATTTGTAGACATAGTTTGTAACTTGATAGATTTTGTGATTCCGTCTTGGTGTTTCCCAAAGGACCAGTACCTAAATATCCCATGTGTTGAATCATCTTATAACCTGGACAATATTGGGTAGGGAAAATATCACTGTGTTGCCCTTATCTATTTTCACTCTCTTCTTTGAAAAGCCATTTGAGGACTATTGCCTCTACTATCTCATCTGCAAGGGAAGTAGAGGACTGTACAAAAATACCATCATAGATGATGTTTGTATTTGAATCTTGTGGCTTCATAGCCTCTGACAATTTTCCAGATTGTCTTGGTGATGGTGGAAGAGACATAAATGAGAGTACAGGTTCGATCTTGTATCCATCCATACAAGTACCTGTGATTTTCAATTTCTGTTCTAAGTCTTTCACCAAAGTTTCTGAACTTTCAGCTGCAGAGGCTTCTCTGGTATGAGGAACAAGTTTATCAACACCTTGTTTTAAATCATTACAGGTGTAGGTTGTATCCGTAGGAACACTGACTTCAACCCCATTGTAGAGAAATTTCAACATTGATGATAAGTAGAAAACACTGCTTGCATCTCGTGAATCCATGGTCTACCCAACAAGATGTTGTACGAGAGGAAGATCAAGCACCTGACAATTAACTTCTCATTCTACAGGTCCCACCCTGATCGACAATAATACCAGACCCTTAGATGTTCTTTCTTCTTCATCATAAGCTTTGATTGTTATTTTCTTTGTTGGATCAATGACATTATTATAAAATCCCAATTGTATTAGTAAATTGTAGGTACAAATGCTCAACCCGTCACCTCCATCTGTCAAAACACGCTTGACTCGGTGCTTATGGATCATAGCTTTGATATGCAATGGCTGGTTATGCGGATGATTTAGTGAATTGTAATATTCTTCAGAAAAAGACAGGTAATGAGGTGAAGTCAGGCGACCCACCATAGATTGAAACTGACCCACATCTAAGTCTTTAGGGACGTTAGTGGTGAGAAAAGCTTTGTCTAGAATTTCTCTATGAGCATAAGAGATTTTAAGTAGTTCAAGAATGGAGATTTGAGTAGTGGTTCGCTTTAATTGTTCAACAATGCTATAACCAGAAGAAGATGATGAAGCCAGTTGTTTGGATTTAGCCGTGATCGTATTTGGCTGTTTGTTTGAAGCAGTCGGTAGATTTGACGTTGTCAACGGATTTGATGATGTTTGATCAGGAGAGGAAGAGCTAGCTCCTTTGAGAGTAACCTTCTTTTGAGCACGGGTTATAGTATTTGTAGTTTGCATTTTATTTTGTTTATCTTTAACTATGATCACATTGCAATATTGAGATTGGGAAGATTCAATCATGTTGATCACATTATCATTGTTGGCATAGGTGTAATTGACTTTGGCCCCTCTGTTGGATTTTGAGGAATCACCTTGTTCATAAGCGGGTAAAGGATCTTTGAAGGCTTTGTGATCAGCATTAGTCGTATGGTTTCTAACAATAATTTTGCTAGCATCAATGAGGTCTTGAATCTCATGTTTGAGTTTCATGCAGTTATTTGTTGTATGACCCTTGTTTCGATGATATTCACAGTACTCGTTTTCCCTTCACCATTTAGGTTTGACCTCAGGATCATATGGTTTAGAGTTATCTGGCAATGTGATCAGCTCATTTGCCAAGAGAGTTTTAAAAGTTGACTCACAGGATTCACCCAAAGAAGTAAAATCACACTTAGGTTTTGAAACCCAAGGTTTCTCTTTAAACCACTCTTTTGATTTCTTAGGTGGGTTTTCTGTAGCTCTTTCAACTACTTTGAGGGCTTGTGTTTTGCTAATTTGGTTGAATACTACAGGTTTTGATTTTGGTTTGACATTATCAACCACTTCATCATTAACAACATTTATGTTATTATCTTTTTCGTACGTCCAGTATTTGTTCTTTTCTTTGGAACTAGAGCCTTGATGTGTTTCTTTATAAAGTGATATATCTCCTTTCCTTACAAGCACGTCTTCCATCTTGAGAGCACTATCTACCATTTTGTTGAATGAAGGGTATACTTGCATTTGGATGTTATATTTCAACTCAAAAATCGGATTATTGACAAAGATGTTCATTTTCTCAGAATCAAGAATGGGTCGTGAATACCTAGAGAACCTCTTTCTCCAACGTTGAAGGAAAGTAAGAGAAGGTTCTCCTGTATTTTGTTTGGTATTACAAAGCTTGATCATTGTAACCGGATGGCGAATGTTATAGGAGTATTGTTGTAGAAACAATCCAACCAGCTCTTCAAAAGATTTAATTCCTATAGGTAGGCTTGAGAACTATTCCATAGCTTGTCTTCCTAAACTTCTTGGAAAGAGGCACATGAGATAAATCCGTTCGTGCATGAACTCCATACATAGGGCACAAAATTCTCGGACATGGTCCTGGGGATCCGAGTTGCCATCATATTTATCGAACTTAGGGATTTTTGTTCTAGAAGGAAACAGAGGGATGTAAAGACTCTTGTCGAATGGAAAAGGACAAATTGTATCCAAGGAATATTTCATAGGAAATTTGTCTTTGTCTTTCATCTCCTTAATCTCATTTTGTAGTTCTTGTAGTTGTTTTGTCACCAATGCTAATGGATTATCATCTTCTTTAGTGATAAGACTTTCAACATTGTAATTAGGGGGGAGTTTAGCTCCTTGTTTGGCCAATTCGAGAAAGTATTCTTCTTTGTCTCGAGCCATGATAATCTTCGTCATCTTTCTTAAGTCTTTGTCTTTTTGACATTTTGCTATTGTTTCTTCTCCGGGTTCAAAAACTTCAGAATAGCTGGAAGAGGAATCACTGTCATTAGCCTGGACACTAATGTCATCATAAGCTTTACGTTTATCATTCTCTTTTTCTTGTCTTCCTTCAAACATATTGGAAGATAAGGATTGATCCAAAAATGGTTTGTCTGAGTATCATTGTTCAAAAAATCCATCAAAAATTGGTTGCTCTTGGTAAAAAGGACCGGTTTGCAAAGTTACTGTCTCGTCCTTTTTCTTGTTCTTTATCTTAGAAGAGCTCCTGGTTTGAACAAACATTTACAACCAACGTGACCGAGAGTCGGATGTGATGCAGATGTCAAGATTAAATCAAAGCTAGTTACACGTTTTAACATAGTGATTGAGAGAGGTGACTAAGACCTAGTTTGGTTTCAGGAACGATCTATCCTGTGTAAGGCATGATCTAAGCAACCTAGGTTGATTAAGTTTGATAAGTTTGATAATCGATTGATTTGAACTACCTGGGAGATAATCGACAAAGTCATGCAACACAATGACATACGTACACTATCGAGGTTGTTTATGCTCAAGATTACGATGACTAGATTTATGCTCACTACGGATTGATTAGGCAAGTATGACAGTACTGGAAAAGGACCAGAGACTGACAGAATCAGAGATTCGTATGACAAAGGATACTGACTCAGACGACACAAACAATTTCTTGTACGAGTTGCTGCCTATACTCGAACGACAGTTTAAAGTTAACTAGACGACAACTTATCACAGACCAGAACGACTCGCACGACAAAGTTTATAAGCTCAAACTACAATCTTCAAAGACCAAAACGATAGTTTAAATAAGCTAGAATGACAAACTAGAAGACTTGTACGATGAATTAGGAAGCTCGTACGACAAGTATGCTCAGAGACAAAATTTTGACAAGGAGACTGAGTTTTTCAACCACTAAATTTTGATTTCTTTTGGTATTTTTGAGTTACACACCCAATAGCTAATCAGAATACAACCTTTGAGTCTCACGCAATGGATTCTCAATTCCATATTAGCTGAATCCAAACACTAATAGGGGCATGAAATGGTAAGTATCTTGGGAGAGTTACTATCTCTCTTGCACAAATATTATCCCCCTTTCGAAGGTGAATCGGGTAGCTACTATTTTAAAGTTCGTAGTAAGGATTTTCATTCAAAATTACCCCTTGAAGTCGCACAAGCATGATTGAGGCCTATAGCCTGACAAGGTACCGAAACAAGTTGTAGTCACACAAGAGCGATTGAGACCACGAGGCCCTACAAAATGCTCGATATGAGAGATCTCAAAAGAGAAAAATCAAATAATCCCATCCCCCAAGACTTTAATCCCGAAAGGCCTATTTATTATAGTGAGTTGGAATGCTTGGGTTTAGTTGTACTCGCTTGGGTCATTCTCACAGGGTGATTACTTTTTCCCACTGTGAAAGGCCAGCTAAAAGGTACACAAATCTCAAACTTAGAAAAAGCTTCAAGGGTCTGGATTTCTGATTGTCTGTGCAAACAAGAGCATACTCTCCTACCTCTTAGATTTTTCTTAAAAAACAAAAGACAAATTTGTTCATTAACCAAATAGAAATTTAAGTGCCTAAAAATGAATTAAAGAATACATGATATTTGGTCAATTCTCCTTAGGCATCCTGCAAAACCAATGCATCAGTAGTCATGTTGTTTTTTGATTCTTTGACATGCGTGAGTTTGATTTGATAAATTCTTCGACAAGCATTCTACAGAAAATGAGTTAGGCTGTGAAAATCTCAGGCAGACAAAAGACAATTCAGGGTTAACATCAATGAAATTCAAAGCCAAGTCAAGAAAACCCTAAAAAGATACTGTTTATAGAATGAAAAACTCAGAAATTCATACGACAATTCCCACAGGGCAGAACAAGTATTCTCACCAGACCGAACAAGTAAACCCCAAAAGAAGATGACAAAGCAGGAACTCGTACAATTATTCCCACAGAACCGAACGAGTATTCCCAAAACTCCTCTTGTAATGCACAAAAACTTGTACGACCTTTTGCAGAGGTTGTACGGACAAAAACCTGAAAATAAAATAAAGATCTTGCAAGGTCAAAAATGAAATTCTCAAGCCCCACGGTGGGCACCAAAAATGTGTGTGTGAAAAGTGGATTTGTATCTGTATCTTTATTTGAATACACAACACTTGATCAATTAAGTCATTATATGCATGGTTAGTAAATCAATAATCAATAATGAACAATAAACCATTACAAAGCGACCTATTGTCTTCTAATAGATGTGAGTTTAGTTTTGCTCTCAGTTTTCCATATGCAACACCAGTGACTAGACGACACCTAAATGAAAGATTTATTCTATATGAGCATGAAATTGAGCTAAATGGATGCAAGATTAAGCTAGATATGCATGATTAATCTAACATGATTTTAAGCAATATGAATGAACATTAAATATGTAATATCTCAATGCACAAATCTCAATAAGCCTAGAGCAAAAACAACATAATAAGAATAATCTCCAGGTTCTTTTTTTATGAGAGATGAGGGCCTGAATTTATAGAAAATCCAGAGAGAGACCAATGGTCAAGACCGATCAATGATGAGCAACAAAGATTCTCCAAGAGGAAGCACAATCCAGGTGAATTGGTGAGATTGGTTGCTTTTCTCAGCTTTAAAGAAAATTGAACTAATTTTAAGATAAAATCAGAAAAATTGATTTATTTCACATTTTATATTTTGATATTTAATTGATTTAGTTCATTTAATTTCTTTTCTGAGATTTTTCAATTTAATTCCATTTTGATTTCTTTTCTCAATTTTAATTCTTTTTCAAATTAATTCTTTTTTTCCAAATTAATTCATTTTTGATGTTTTAATGGCAAATTGATTTATTAATTAAATATGCTAGGATATTTAATTGAATAAATAAGATAATTGATTAAAATGATTTATTTGGAATGACTAATTAATTAAATGATTATTTAATTAATATTGAGTGATTTATTTGCCATGTGACATTGATGACCGAGAATTAATTAATTAGGTGTTCATGATTGATTTATTTTGCCTTTGGTTAGGACCTTGGTGATGTAGTTGAGATTAGGGGCTCATGGTTTAGGTGACCATTTTTAGGGTATTACAACAGGTTGTAAATTGTCTAAACATGATGATTCACCCTCTGTTGATGAAAAAGAATACAGGTCCATGATTGGTAAGTTGCATTATGTTGATCACAATAGGCCTGATATTGCACATGTTGTTGGTTTGGTTGCTAGATTTCAGAAATATCCCAAGGAGACTCACTTGGTAGCGGTGAAAAGGATATTATGGTACTTGAAAGGCACAATAGATTATGGCTTATGGTATCCTTATAAAAATGATTTTTCTTTGGAAGTGTTTACTGATGCAAATTGGGTAGGCAACGTTGATGACCAGAAAAGCACTATTGGTGGAGCTTTTCTTCTTAGAGGTAGATTGGTTGCTTGGACAAGTAAAAAGAAAACATGTGTATCACAGTCAACATCAGAGGTAGAGTATGTTGCAGCATCAATGAATTGCACATAGGCAATCTGTATAAGATGTGTTAGAAGGTTTTAAACTTGATATGTCTGAACAAGTAACTATTTATTGTGACAATACAAGTGCAATTAATATTTCAAAAAATCTTGTATTACATGCACGAACTAAACACATAGAATTGAAATATCACTTTCTAAGGGAGAGGGTACAGGAAAAACAAGTTAGAATGGGGTATGTGACAAGCAAAGAGCAGCTAGCAAACATTTTCATAAAACCATTGCCGAAGACTACCCTTGAGTACCTCAAAGGTAAATTAGGGGTCAAACCCCTATACAAGAAAAATTAGGATGCAAGAGATGCATCATTCCAATATGCTTATTGAACACTTTTCACTATGGATTGATGAAATGATGGCTACTCTGCAGGGGGAGCAGCTTAGATGAGATTTGCAGAGATGTTGAAGACAACAACAACATATTTGATGATCGGCGATGCATATGCACCTTTGGCATTGCTATCAAAGGGGGAGAATAAGAAATATGATTGGGGAGAAGAAATATATTAGCCTAAGGAGGAGAAGATGTGTAACAGAAAGGGGGAGAAGAAATGAAGATTTAGTTCCAGGTGGAGAAGAGATGAACCGACATAAGAGTGAAGTGCAATAGAGAAGTTCAAGAACTGAGTAGCATGATTTTAGTTGAATATGTTGGTGTTTATATTGGTGTTGCCATCAATGCCAAAGGGGGAGAATGTTGACATGATTGGCATAACTGATGAAGATGAAGAATGATGACTGGACCGGTAAAGGACTTTTTGTGATGACATTGTGATGAAGAGATTGAGATTGCATGATTGGATGACTTTGATCAATTATTTGTGTTGTCATTGATGGTAACTGATGTTTACTATGTTGTATTTTGTCATCTTAGTCTTTTTTGGTCTACTGGAAAGACCTTACCGATAAAGAAACTGGAAACTGGGAATTAGGACCTTAACCGGTAAATGAGGAAATGTTTTGATTAGATCTAGCGATTGGTGATGATTGAAGTGTTGAGGTTTGGAATGTGAGTTTGGATCATTGTAATATGTATCTGATCGGAACTGCATCATGTTTTGGTTACCGAAAGTCATGTTTATGATCTTTGTTGTATTTTTGCTAGGGTTTAAGAAGGGTTTAAGGACCGGTAAAGAATTCTCTTAACCAACAATGATTTTGAGTTTGGTGGTGGATCACATTATGTTTATAAGTTGGTGATGACGTGGTTGAACCCGCGTGAAGTGTTTGAATGATGTTTTGGCGCGATCAAAGAGTGAATTTCTTGGGAATGTGCGAAGTTCTTAGTGAAATGAGTCAAGGGTTTGAAATTGTATCAGATCGAGGTGAGGTGATCATTCAATGGCTATAATTGATTTGTAATTGATTGTTATGATCCATTTGATGATATGTAAAGAGTTGTAAAGATTTACGATGATCTATGTTGTAAGTCTTAGGGTTTTGTAACCGACTAAGTTGTAAAGGTTATTTATGTCGGTTTAGTTGATGTTTTTGAGAAGAGTGTGAAGCCAAACTAAAGTGTGAGAGATCTGCCAGAGTGTAGCAGATTTGGAGCAGAACTGGATCTGATCAAGCAAGCAGTTAAGTGTTATACCCAGATCATTCACTATTGTTCGCTAACAGTTGCAGCAATCAAAATCCCTTAACCAAGTAGGTCCTAACAAGCCTTACATTGTAAATCCCTTAACCGGGTAGCTCAACATCTGAGTGTTAAATCCTCTTGTGAGGTCCTAACAAGTCAAAGCTCCTAATCGGGCTAGGCTCCTAACAGGGCGCATTCCGAAAGAGTGCACATTTTTTGTTGGTACCAATTCCCGCCGTGGTTTTTCCCTATTTGGGTTTCCACGTGAAAAACATGGTGTTCATATGGTGAATGTTTTTATGTGTTGTTATGTTTTATTTTCAGTTAATGCATGGTTAATGAACACTTAATGTGCAAACTTGATTAATCAGATTAGAAGATGATTATCAATAGGTACTGGTAAATGGTTTTGTTGTTGGTTATTGTTTGAATTGGTGAAAGTTTTATAAGGTTGAGTATCAGATTTGAATTTGTGCTTTCACAAACTTATTATGTTAATTACTATTTTGAATGAAATTTTTAAATGAATGTTAACCTACATGAATTTTTCTAACATATAATTTTTTATATTTTATGTTTTGATTTTTCTAGCATAAATTTATCTTAATGAAAATAAGATCACGTAGAAACAAAAAAAATAGAATCCAAGATCTTAGTAAACTAGGAAATTCCAAACCAACCAAGGACAAATAACAAATGTAATTCCTCAAGGGCAAGAGAAATTTCTAATTACTAAATTTACAATCTTTTCAAAATTAGAGAACCTATGAATGAGATGCTTGATGCTAGTGCAAGCTTGCATCCTTAGGAATCTAGTTTTGATTGTATCATTTTTTATAGTTGTTGGATCCTCCACTTGATAACATAAAAAAACAAAGAGAAAAAGAGAAATTAGGAATTATATGCAACAATTTGAGAAGCTTGAAAAAAAATATAAATGGCTCACAAAGTGATGTGGAAGCACTAGATCCTTCTGGGGGCTACAATGTCCTCTAGAGGTTATTCATTGTAGGAATCTGAGCTCTTAACAAGGATCTCAAAACACAAGGAGGTAAAATAATCTCCCAAATAATTAATGGGGAGGGGGATATTTATAGTTGGAGAAGCAAAACAATGGGGTTTTGATTAGAAGAAGATTGAAGAGTTGATTGAGAGATCAAAGGATTGATTCAGAATAAGGAGAAATGACAACTAGTTAGGTGGATTAATGGTTTAGTGAGGAGTGGAGAGCTCTCAATTAGAAGCAAATTGGTTGAAAGAAATCACATATGTCAAAAAGTGACAAGGTCGCCACTTTTGGGAATAGGGCCCTCCCTTTAACTAATGGAGAGGGGGATATCTATAGTTGGAGAAGCAAAACAATGGGGCATGGTTTTTATTAGAAGAAGATTGAAGAGTTGATTGAGAGATCAAAAGATTGATAAGGAATCAGGGGAAAGGACAATTAGTTAGGGGGATTAATGGTTTAGTTAGGAGTGGAGAGAACTCTCAAATAGAAGCAAATTGGTTGAAAGAAATCACATATGTCAAAAAACAACAAGGTCACCATTTTGGGGAATAGGGCCCTCCCTTTTACTAAGGCAAGTTGCTTGGATGACCATACAAGTTAATGATAGGTCACATAGGCAATCATTGGATTTCTCTAACCCTCCTCTAGTTGAGGATTTTCCGAAAAAAAAAATAAAAAAAAAATCGAACATGCATTAAGACTTGGAACTTAGTTTATGCATTGAACACTTATGAGCACCGACGCGCTCATATAAGATACTAGTACAATCAAACATCCGTGTAGAGACAAAGAGCATTGAAGGACAAATACATAAACTTTTAAATTACAAAATACAAAAATCTACACTTAATTCCAATAATATTAGTAAATTAAAATTAGGACACCAAACAAGAGTTCTATTTTGAGATTATACCATCTTGTAAGAAAAAGAAAAGCCAAATGTTTCCCCTTTTATGCATAATGACAAAATCAAACACTGTCCGCCGCACTCCAACAGGGGAATATGCTCCCTTTCAAGTTCGTTTTCAGCTAAAAAGACGTGAGATTTAGTCGGGGCCATCTAAACACGCACGCAGGGTGTGGGGTTTGGGACTGAAGATTAAATATCATTTTTGCAGTAAGTAATAAAAAAATTATTTAAGCCTTCTTCAGGAATTTCGCCACAGAATATGGGGTAAAACGCAAATACTAAATCAACACTTTTTTTCCAGTCCATTAGAATTGATCAAAAAAATTACAGTTTTCTGCCAAGCTTTCTAATCATTTATCATGTTGCAGTTTGGTCTATGAATAATGCCATTGCGGAAAAGAAAAAGGAAATTACATCATACAAAACTGTAATCAGAGAGGAGGCTATTTTGTATATCATTACATTTCATAATTTCATATCTGAAACAGCAGCCATACCCATCAGATAGCCAAACCTGCACAGTTTGCACAAGATTATTATTTTACTGAGACTACAAAGTGTCAAAATAACATATCACAATGCTAAAAAATCTAATCAGTCAGATGTGTAAAAGGTCAATACTACACAAAAAGACTCTAGGATCTATGGAGGCGCCTGGGTATCAGAAACTAAATATAAGAGTATCATATAATAATTGTGCTCTGCCCTTAAGCTTATCAGAAAGGAATCCTTAAACCAAAACAGGGAGCTTCACAAAACAATCATTCAATGGAAATCAAGGATTTCTAAAACAATCAGAAACAGGAAAATTCGCAAGACAATCAAGAAAGATGAGGACTTATTTATAGCTATTAAATAGAAACAGATGACTTGAGAGAAATATGGAAACAACAGTTTCAGATAACATATATGACATAACGATGCTGAAATCTACCATTAGAATTAGAATCGGCCAGATCTGTAAAAGGCCCTTACTACACAAAAAGGCTGTAGGGCCTATGGGGTCGCCCTGGGTAGCAGCATATTATAGTTATTGAATAGAAAAGGGCGACTTCATAAAAATGTAATTAAATAGATTGTGCCAGTCAACATATATGATATAACAATCAGATATACCTTTAATTCAGAATTAGCCAGATCTGTCAAAGGGTCTTATTACACAAAAAGCCTCTAGGACCTGAGGAGCCACCCAGGATATAATAAACTGAATAGAACAGTATCATATAATAATTAGGCCTGGCCTTGAAGCCCATCAGAAAGTATCCATTTAACAGAAACAGGATCTTCATAAAATAATCATTCATTGGAATATGAGAGGACTTCATATGACATCAGTAGATAGAATCAAATGACTCAGAGAAACATCACTAAAATGAAACAGTGTCTGGACCTGACGGTTCTATTGTATCATATAACAATGGTCAAATCTACAACAGAACCAGCCAGATCTGTGTAAGGCTCTTACTAGACAAAAAGGTTTTAGGGCTTTTGGAGTCACATTGGGTACCAGAAACTAAACAGAAAAGTATCATATAATAATTGGGCTTGGCCCTGGGCTCAACAGAAAACAACCATTAAACAGATGCAGGGGACGTCATAAAATAATCATTCATTAGAAAATGAGAGAACTTCATATTATACCAGTAAATAGAATCGAATGACTCAGAGTAACTGTCAGTAGCATATATGATATAACAATGGTCAAATCTACAATAGAACCAATCAAATCTGTAAAAGGCCCTTAATAGACGAAAAAAGGCTCTAGGGCTTCTGGAGTCGCCCTGGGTATCAGAAATTAAACGGAAAACTATCATATAATAATTGAGCCTGGCCCTGAAGCTCATCAGAATTTAACCATTAAACAGAAACATGGGACTTCATAAAACAACAAATTCAGTGGAAAATGAGAGGAGGACTTCATATTATATCAGTAGATAGAAGCAAATGACTCAGAGAAATATCAGAAATATCATCAAACTGAAACAGTGTCAGATAGCATATACTGACACTGGTCAAATCTACAATAGAACCAGCCAGATCTGTATAGGGATCTTACTAAACAATAAGGCTCTAGGGCTTAGGGAGTCACCCTGGGTACTAGAAACTAAACAGAATAGTATCATATGATAATTGGGCCTGGCCCTGAAACTCGTCAGAAAGTAACCATTAAACAGAAGCATGGGATTCACAATCCATGCTATAAATTTCTTGTCATCAACATTTTGAATCACACTCCATGATTCATATCAAAGGAGATGAAAGAGAAGCATGGGACTTCATAAAATAATCAATCTTTGGAAAATGAGACGAGGACTTCGTATTATATCAGTAAATAGAAGCAAGTGACTCGGAGAAACATCGTTAAACCGAAACAGTGTCAGATTGCATATATGATATAACAATGGTCAAATCTACAATAGAACCAGCCAGATCTGTAACAGGTCCTTGCTAGACAAAAATTCTCTAGGGCTGATGTAGTCACCCTGGATATCAGAAACTAATCGGAACAGCATAATATAATAATTGGGCCTGGCCGTGAAACTCATCGGAAAGTAACTATTTAACAAAACGGGGAACTTTATAAAATGTTCGTTCATTGGAAAATGAGAGAAAAACTTCATATTATATCACTTAATAGAGGCAAATGACTCAGAAATATCATTAAACTGAAACACTATCAGATAGCATATAGGATATAAGAAAGATCAAATATAACAATAGAATCAGCAAGATCTGTGTAAGGCCCTTACTAGACAAAAAGGTTTTAGGGCTTACCGACTCGCCCTGGGTATCAGAAACTACTCAGAATATTATCTTATAATAATTGTGCCTGGTCCTGAATATTGTCAGAAGGCAATCATTAAACAGAAACAGGGGACTTCATAAATGATCGTTCAATGGAAACTGGGGCATTCTCAAACACTAGAAACAAGAAAATATACAAGATAATCAAGAAACATGACGACTTCATATTATAATCGTTTAATAGAATCAAATGACTTGAGATAAATCTCGTTAAAATAAAGCAGTACCAGATAGCATATAACAATAATCAAAAGTAGCATGTAGATTTAGAATTAGCCAGATCTGCAAAGGGCCCTTAGTACACAAAAAGGCTCCAGGTCCTATGGAGTCCTCTGTCCTATCAGAAACTAAACGTAACAGTAGCATATAATAGTTTGGCCTGGCCGGGGCCCTGAAGCTCATCGGAAAGTAATCATTAAACTGAAACATAAGACTTCATTAAAACAATCATTCCATGGAAAAATAGGAATCCTAAAACAATCAGAAACAGGGGATTTCATTAAAACAATCATTCCTTGGAAACTGAGGAATCCTAAATTAATTAGAAGCAGATGACACAGAAATATCATTAAACAGAAACAGTACCAAATATCATACAATAATAAAGCTCAAATCTACCATGTAGATTCAGAAGCAGCCAGATCTGTAGGTAGTCCTTACAACATAAAAAGGTTTCAGGATCTATGGAGTCCTCTGGCCTATCAGAAACTAAACATAATAGAATCATATGATGATTGGATCAGAAGGACCCTTTAATAGGGGAAGAAAGAAAATAAGCAGAATTGACTAGCTTACCATCCATCATCAGTTCTCCATAGTTCGACTGACGGTGGGACGCAAATCCATATCTTTCAGAGCCTTTTCTGGATTATATATCAACAAATAAAAAAAAATCATTATAATCATCATTCAATCAGGAAACTATAGCTAGAAACACAATCAACCCTAGCTGATTCCCTATACCTGAAAAACCCAAAAAACCACTTTTAATCTTTTGAAAAACCCCCAGGGTTATATCTGTTAAAACAAAATCCATGGCTGAATAAGGGATATGAAATTGAAGAAGGAAAAAAAGAAAAGCCGAATAGAAACGAGATAGAATCATTAGTCAATTTTATGTACTTATTTGTGCTGTAGTTGTGCTTGGATCATGGACAAATGTAACTACTTTATCTTCGCCCAATTTAACATCGGCAATTCCTGACATGGTTTCCTTCAGCCCTTCGATCTCTGCTTTCTGCTTTTCAAAGTCGTAAATGCCACCAAGCTGGAAACGAGTTTTCTGTGACATTGCTTCAATCTAGCTGAAAATACCAGCTCCCTTGGCCTATGCAGACAATTTCTAGAGCTAAAACCGCAAGCACAACTTGTTGCTTGAAGAAAAGAGAGGAATAAAAAGACATATACACATGGGTTCGTTAAAGGCGAGGAATAAGAAGGCATATACACACGAAGAGATATATACACATGGGCTCCGTAGTTTTCCCTGGGGAAAGAGGGCAATAAACGCCATTCTTGATCAAAATGACACGTGTCCGCCGATTTCATTTAGCAGGTCTACTGGACGTTAAATTCTCTCTGTTCTATTCTAATTCACAATTCAAGAGTGGGCTATAAATTATAAATTTTTTTCGCCTGATATATTTTTCTAATTTATTTTCAAAATTTGACCTTTCAGATTAATAATTAAGAAACAATTACAAATAATTAAAACAATGCAAGAAAACGAGTTTTAGGGCTACATAAAACCTTCTGTAAATGAGAGCAAAAAAAGCAGATATGCTGTAAAATTCAGCCGTCATATTAATATACTTCCTTTCTTCTTTATCTTATACAATTACCAGGAAGCTAGATAATTTTAAACCAGTATGATACGGTATACGATAGTTTTTCCTCCGGTATATTTTGCATTAGCTAAGATTTTGGTATATTTGAATCAGCAAAGATACAGAGTTCGAATCCCCGCTCTTACAATCAACCTTGCTTCCTGTTTACGCTTTTAGACAGACACAAGGTCAACATGCCATCTGGAAAGTAAGCATGGTGGACAGTTATTAACTTTCAAAATTGACCAAGTTTTATTTTGTTTTCTGTGAAGCGAAAAGAAAAAAGAATTGATAAAGACCAGCAGTCACAATAGACAACTTTTTGCTGCTAAAGAATAGACAAAACATATCTTCAAACAGTGAACAGTCCAAATTATACACAATCAAGAACAGTGACCCCCACAATTGACCAAGTTGGATAAAATCTTTTTATGAGTTTGTTCTTTCTTTTTCAAGAGTATAAGTTTTCTATCACTAGGTCATTTATAAGTTTTCTATCATTAGGTCAATTCAGATGTATATATTCTTTTTAGAGTATATCTAGCCTTTGTTGATTTATATGGCAAATCCGAGATTCCTTCCCTTTCTACTATGGCTTTGATAGTCTAGTAATCTTTTTCATGTTTTATGTTATCTTGTCTTGGGTTAATTATTCTATAAATTTTAGACGTGTGACTTTTTGGTAACGTGGCAACATGTATATGGAGAGGTCAAATTTACGTTGATTTATTTTATTTATTTATTAATTAATTGAAAATTAGAATATAATTTTTTTATTTTCAATTAATTAATTAATAAATAAAAATTACACTCCAATAAACAATCCAAACTTTTCCCACCCACCTTTTCCTTTTAATATGTGTAATACTATTTTTTAAAAGGTAATATGGACACAATTAAATCTACCCATAAACTAAAATTAATGAAGAAGATAATTACCTTTTAAAAATAAAATCTAAATATAAAGAATATTTAATCTTTATATCTAAATTATCTTTTTGTAAGATAATTTGTATATATATCTAGCAATTTTATATTAAAAATCTATATATAATTATAATGGTGAGATTTGTATATATATATTATTTGTTATTTAGTTTTGTTTTTATTTTAAAGAGATTGTCTTAATAAATTGATATATTGACAAACAAATTATTTTGAGTGAAGTTTATTCTCTTACTATATGCCACCTACTTATAGTTTCTAAATATTTTAATACATGTATTATTGGCTCCATCCAAGTGTATTCATTTTATATATTCACTATATAATTACATTTATTATACTTGTAGGCACACATATGCTCATTTACTTGATTCCCATGTCAATTTGACTCTTTTTTTCTTTTCTTTTTTATGTTTGGGATGATTTTCACAATTGTGGATTTGACCCTTTCAAAAATTTTAATTTTTAATTTCAAATTTGATCAAGTTTAGCCGATTTCTTTCTTGCCAAGGGTTGACCAAACACAAATTTGCATGGTTTGTGGCTTTGTATTTGTGTTTAAAAGCATTCAATGCGCAAATTTGCTCCTTAATAAATTCACAAATCTTCTTATCCAAAGACATTACAACACTTCATTTGGTGTGCTTAAAGGAATCCAGATTTTATATGATCATTTTAGAAGCATATGCATGTCTAGAGAGTGTGAATTTTTTATTGTTTACACACATTTCTATTAATTGGCCTAAGAGAACATATCTTCTAGAACATAACAATCCTACCAATGTATTTATAATTACTACCAATCTTTAGATATAAAAAAGGAGCAAAGTATGCAAGGACCATCTAGGCAAGTAATGAAGTACGATTCCACATTATGTAAGGTTTGAGTCTAAACTAAAAGGGTGGATTCATGACTATAAACTTGAACCAAAACTAAGTAGACTTCACCCAATCCAATATAAGCTCTAAAGCATGTCATTAATAAAATGACCATTCTTGCTTGAATAGATCATGGCCTAATTTCAAAACCTTTGGCAAAACAAACCATTCTTCATTCATATAGCTAACTATCATCCTCCTTTACACTTTATTTCACAAAATAGTTATTACAATTATTTGATTTATTAATCCCTATAGATGTAACACCCACCCAGAAACTCGAGAGGACAACACTAACTAACAAACCAACTAAACATCTGAGAGATGATTTTTTTTTTTAAAGAAACATTACTACATAAAACTATTGAATTGACCTACATATTTAATCAACAAGTGAAATATCTTATTAATGCATTAGTGGAATCAACTTATGATCATCAATCCTATGTCCTCTAAGGTTCCCTAACATCGCCACCATACAATGCTACAGCATAATAAAATACATGAAATCAATCTTATCTAATCATTAACATTCCATAATGCTTAACTTAAATAAATAACTCTTAACAAGGAAATGATAACACATAGGATATGAACATCACTGTTATACCTAGGAAACTAGGTTCTTTTTAGTCACCATTATTTGAATGTTCCTAAGTAAACGTTTCAGATAATTCTTAATGCGAAATAATAAATGGTTCTAACTAAGTGAAATAACAATACATAAAATATGATTCAACATTACTATTTCTAAGAATCTAACCATCTCATAAAGGATAGATGATACCAACATCATACTATTTGAACTCAGAATTCAACCAATAAATAACATTATTTAGATTATTACATTACATCAACCTCACAAAGAGAGTGTTCATATTACATCGATCATATAAATATAAACCTACTCTAAGTTACATAATGGAATATAACTTGCATCTTGAATTCAAGGTACTAAAACCAAATAAGACATAGTCCATCCACATTGCTCATGAACAAGCCACCAAAATTCCCAATGGAAGAAAGCATCAACCACCCGAGCATGTGGAACCTAAAGGCCCACCCCATGTTCTTTGAAGAATGACCTAAGGCCTCACACACACAAACAACCAAGGCTGACACTAACACATCCAAGGGAGCATAAATATTCACAAAGAATAGACATACACAAGTACTGAAACACCAAATGACACATGATCTCTAGAGGCATCCACAACACCACATAGGATAGGATCTCTACAGTGTCATCACATGGTATCAACATGAGTTTTCCTAGTGGACCGACACTCTCCAAACTCCAAACCCTAGTGCCCATTTGACGGCACATGTGGAACCGGATAATCTTTCCATGGAGGCAAGGAAGTTTGATCTGCCATGTAGGCCTTCCCGATCTCATCCTAAGTCTAAACGAGCACTCTAGGCCATGAGTGGGGTACTAAAAAATTATCTTATTAATGTTTGTTCTACCCACCCCTTAATTCATTTAATTTAATGTTATCACTTGATTAATCCAACTCTCAATGAGATTCCCTTGTAGCCACTTTAGGGCCTCGACACCCACTTAAGAGCCACTCCCCCTAACTTGCACCTAGACACCACTAACCTATGGGTAGGATCACAACAACCTCATAACATCCATGGTACACATAATGAATCATCACAACCCCATCTCATAAATAAATATCTCATAAATTGAAATAGGACTTCCATAAGACCCCAATCAACAAAGGGGTTAAGTTCTGAATCAACAACATATGTGATAAGCTAAATTAATAGCTCTTTTATTCCTATAACTGATAAGTTTTTGCTATGTTTTAAGTTACATACTGGGATAGTGTTTGAGTCATGTGATGTATTAAAGTTTGACTATGTGCATTCTAAATGATAACTAAACCCTTTAAACCCTATATTATTTTGACCTATTATTTATGTTGTCATGCGGATTATTATAGGTAATATCATGTGTGGATATATAAATGTTATGATTAATAAAAATAGATATATATGTATGCTTGTATGTTCTAACTTTTAAATGCATAATTAAATAAGTTGTTGTAGAAGTGGTTATTTCAAGCCAGATGGAGAATCACGTCATGAAAGCAGTTGGAGACATTCAGGGGCAGTTAAACATTTAAAACATCAGAGAAGATGGTGTGTATAAGAATAGACAAAGGAATAGCAAGGCGATACCATATTCATTTATGTTTGTCTCCAACAAACATTAATCTAGTAAACACCGCTATGCTATATTCTTGGTTGTGGTTTAGTTGAGTTCCACGTTTTCTGTGGATTAACTTCTTCTCTTTGCAGTCATAAATATTTTCCGCCTCATTTCATGGGCATGATCTAGATAGTAGGAAGTTTGATATAGTTTTCTTATAAATAAAGACCTACACCTCTTCTCAAAGGTTAGACAACATTTTCCAAAACTTGAAACATTTTCTCTCATTTCATGTGTTGTATCGACTTTTGGAAATAGTGAATAAAAGCTATGTTATTCTGAGTATATAGAATCATCTTTGAAGTCTAGATACACTCATCCAAGGGGGTCCACTTGGTGAGTATTCCTATGTATTTGTTAGATTATGTTTTCTTTTTGCTGCAGTAGATGTTCTAGCGACTGACTGTTCCTACAACCACTGGAACCAGATCTTGTGAGTGTTCCTGTAGCCAAAGCAAACAGAGTAATTCCTGTTTGTCAGCTCTGAACTTAGTTGATAGTTTTTTATTAATGAAAAAGCAGGTTTTGAAGGGACCCTGAAACCCCATACAAGCAAGATTAAAACAACAAAGCCATGAGAAATAGAGAGAAACAAAACAAAAGGAAAAAACCAGCAGAAAACCAAGAAAAGCCTACAAAAGCCCCTAAAAGCCAGCAGGCCGTCCAGGAATCAGATTTTATCCAGGGCTTTAGCCAGGGTGCTGCTAATTTCTTGCAGCTCTTTGATGTTGTCTTTGAGGTTGGGAGGGTCCTTGGCCGTAGCAGCCACAACTTTCTTGATATTGGCCCTGGTTCTCTTAGCAGTTCTGCCCGCCGAGGTAGCATCACCAGCACTTCCAGTTTGGATGGTCTCCTCCTCCAGGTCAAGGTCCACAACCGGTTTAGGAGTATGGTCAAAGACCTTGGCAATGTCTTCCAGGTTTTTGGTGACAACAGAGAGGATACTTGGGATAATTCCCATCAGATTTTTCATTGCTTCTTTTCCCTCTTCCAGCAATTCTACCTTATTCTCCATTTCCTGCTTCTAGTTAGCATGCTCTCTGTTTTCATCCTCCCTCTTTTTATCCGAATTTATCCCATGCTTCTCCAAGTTTTTCAAGGTTTTGTAAGTCTGTTTGTCGAAATTCATTCTAGCCTCCGAGAGCTTCTTGAGATTATCTAGGATAAGCCCCTCGCCGGCACTATCCTTAGCCTTGCTATCCCCTTCCTCAGCCAGGTTCTTCTCAAAGCATTTGTTTGTTTCCTTCTCAGAATTAACTTTGGTTTCCTCATTATCCTTGGGTGTCGTCTCCTCCATCAGATGGCTATTGTCCTTACCAGGGTGATCACTTGGAATAGGGCTATCTTGACCAGGCTTGAAATCTCCACTTTCTTCCTCGTTGCCCAGTTCCTCTTCCTTCCAGCTATCTTCTCCGTTAGAGTCATCTATCTCCATACCACTGCTTTCCTTGACAATGTCCTCAGTTTCCAGCCCGGGGGAGGTTTTCCTTTTCTTGTTGGATGACGCCTTCTCCTTGCTAGTGTCTCCCTCTTCCATCCTCCTTTTACTAGGGGAGGCGAAAATCCGCTTATTTTCCTGCAGAGCGAGGGTTTTGCAATGCTCATAGATGAGCAGTAGGAGCCCGCAGTGGAGAATCAGGCTGGAAGGGTTCGTCATGTGCTTGTTCAGGGACCTGGAGAGGGATCGAAAAAGGTAGTAGGGCAAAGACACTTTTTTGTCATGTCTGAAATGGTTCAAGAGCATGAAGTGGTAAGTGTGGGCCCTGGAGTAGTGGCCTTCAATCGTAATATACTCCATGATTGCATTTAGGACCCAACCCCACAATTTCTTGATGTTTGCAGCATCATAGTAGCCCCCGGTAGCCTTGCCGATTTTGGCCCACTCTTTCTCTTTACGCGGGAACAGGGTAACAACATTGTTGGAGACCTTGAGGTCTCAAAAGAAGTTGAGCCCGGAGTGGGGCATACCGGTTACAGTAGAAATAAGCCCAGCATCTAGCTTAAATTTAACTCCGTAAAGTTTAAAAGAGCCATTAGAACTTAGTTAATAGTTATTTAGTTAGAATTTTTGTTAATGTTAAGATTTCCTGTAGCCATTCAGTTGTTATATTTTGGCTTGTTTAATTTAAATAGACGTAGTTGTTGCAATAATGCAGAATGACTATCACAGGAACTTAGTGCATATACAATGCAGACCCATTTCAACCCAAAGATTAGTCAGCATTGTATATGCACTAAGTTCCTGTGATAGTCATTCTGCATTATTGCAACAACTAAGTCTATTTAAAATAAACAAGCGAAAATATAACAATTGAATGGCTACATGAAATCTTAACATTAACATAAATAACAATTGAATGGCTACAAGAAATCTTAACATTAATAGGAATAATAGGTCAAAACAATATAGGGTTTAACGAGTTTAGTTATCATTTAGAATGCACATAGTCAAACTTTAATACTTCGCATGACTCAAACACTATCCCAGTATGCAACTTAAAACATAGCAAAAACTTATCATTTCTAGGAATAAAAGAGATATTATTTTAGCTCATCATTTGCCCCCCAACTTAATGTCTTGTTGATCCTCTAGCAAGAGGAAAATTCCTTATTCGAGCACTGACTCGTAAATCACCTATGATTCATTGTCATGTACCTCCTGTAGCTAAGTTCCAACAAAACCCTTTCATCTTTTCCATCCTAGTCCACCTAGATTCCTCTTTGGCCTCTTCATATGGTTTGTCTATAGTCCTGCATCCCATCAAGGACCACATAAGGATAGGTGGCTGAAATATCAAGAGTAGCCAACTATTTATTTTTGTCCTACCCAAGTGGATATACTTGGGAGCTCTTTGTGTGGTTGCATGATAATTAGGCAATGAATGGGCTTCAACCTGCTTTAGGTCTTCTAGAAGATTGTTGCAACACTGGACCAAACATTCAACTATAGCTTGATTCTCATATTCCTGAAATGCTTCCTCTCTCAACAGTAAAACCTGGCTTCTAACATCAGGTCTAGTCAACAACTTTTGCCAGTCATGGTACATATGTTGTGGGTTTTTAGCCTCAACTATGAGTGGCAGTGGGAAATCAAACTCCAAATTCATGTGTGTTCTAGCCTGTGTTCACATACTAATTTCATTTTGTATCCATGACATCAATGCTTCTAACTGAATGTCACCAATATACAGTAAGGGATTCCATTTGTTGTCAGAAGAGACAACATAATTATGCAAATAAAATTCACTTAACAAATTCTTAACGGTTGTAGGAGAGTTTTGATAAACATTATAAAATTCCTACAGAGTATCCAAAGAAGGACTAAGATCCCTAACAATGCGATTTAGTTTGAAACATAAACATTGTTCCCTCAAATATAAAGCATAAACTCTCGGTAGAGCCCTACACTGCATTAACTCAGGAACCATGTTTTCTATTGTGTCTACTTTGGTTTGCAATTCAAAAAATTGATTGTCCCTCTTTTCAATTTCTTTCTGTTGCTTATCAAATATTCCCTGTAGCCTAGCCCTTTCTATCTTCCACTATCTATAAAATGTAAGTGCAGTGGATAAACTAGTGAGACATTAAGGAAGCCTGTGAGTTGTTACCCGAGGGCTTGAGATCTCATCAACCAGCTCTTCAAACTTCTCTGCTACATGTGCCAAATTTGACAGTCTTTCGGCTCCATGTCCTTCATGTGGTTGACCCTTTGGCTGACTTTTGTGCCCTAATTTTGACGTTTCCACATAAATGACTTCACTCACATCCCCTATTGCTTGAGTTCTTCGTTTAACCCATCGAATCCTTCTTAATTGCATTTCTTGAGTGGTTGTAGGAGAAGTTGTTGCAGGCAGGAGAAACCTGCACTGCTTGAGGTCGTTCTGTGGTCTCTTCCTCTACATCACCTTTTTCTTTTTCTTTTCCTTTCCTTCTAGAAGATGCAGCTCCAATTTGAGTTTGAGTGGAGGGAATCTCAATATTTGGTTTAATTATTGTTTCTTCTGCATCAAGCAAGGCTTCTTCGACAACAGGAGGTTCGTTCATTGTAGAAACCCTAGGAAATTAGGGTTCTCTGATATTTTCCTCTTGAGCTGCAATTTCTTCTGCAACAGGAACATTTTCTTCCCCAAATTGTAGGATATCCTCAAACTCTCTCCATGACATCTATAAGACATCTCTAAGAGACCATTCTACCAACAATTTGATCAAGCCATGATGACTAACAGAATGGTTACTACTCCTCTGTGCTTCCTTTGCACTAATGGAGATAAGATGATACAAGAAATTTAGAACTTTCATCCTTCGGCCATGCCACAGATGACTCAATAAATTAAAATGAACATAATGCAGATTGGAGTACCTACCATCACATGTTATATATTTCATCACATAAAATGCAACCTGTGGCCATTCTGCTGGAAGAGACGTCGGTTTAGTTCCTTTCTTGTCCACACTTAGAGGTCTATCAATTAGGTGAGTAAACTCTACCCTAGCACTTCTTGCATCTTTTGCCTCAAGAAATAGTTCTCCATTCTACGGCAACCCAGTGACTTCGGCTATTTGCTACTTTGTGGCTATGACCCTTAACCCTTTGACAGAGGCCTCCCCTTCACTGAATGTGTGCATGAATTCATGAGCAATTTCCTCATTAAAATCCGTCAATTTTAAAATAAAGTCAATCCACCCACATGTCCGAAAGTAATGTTCACACTGGTTGTCCTGCAACAAAGCGTCATGTACTACAGGCTCATGACAAGTAGGGGCTCCTCCCATGGCTAACTTGGATTTCAAAAACAATTACCACAACAAAATGAAAGACTGAAATATACTGCAAAATTGAAAATCATGCTCTGAAATCTTTTACTTATTCTTCAGTAACTTTCATCAACTATGGCAGCAGGATGAACTACTCACTCGTGCTATAGGATTTCTCATCCAAAAATGATATCAAGAAAATTAAAGCACATTATTGACAAGGACACATAATTACACAACTTGTAAATCGAACCATAAAATACCCCCCCAACTTAAGATGACACATGTCCACACATGTGAAAAAGGATAGAGGGAAGGGTATGCGAATTATGCGAATCATATCAGGTAATAATCATAATGAAAGAATAAATGCATAATTAAAAGAAAAATAAATAATACACATATCTGTAGTCGTACTAATTAATGTTGCAATTAAACGATTAGTTATTCACAATATGAGATGAGATGACATGAAGTGAATGATGTGACAAAAATAGAAATGAAATGGGATGAGGTGGATGACAAAATTATTAGCGGAGAACGATATTCCCATACAATATGGAAACCGTTATTATGAAGGCATGAATGAGGAATTTTAAGACTAATGAATTTTAAGACTGATGACCAAGAAGGCCTCCTAGAGAAGCTGTAAGAACTGCATCAAGAATGTTCTCTTTAGATGATGCAGGAACTGTGGCAAAAGGTCTTCTTCAGATGCTATAGGAACTATGGAAAAATGGTCTTCTTCAAATGCTAAAGGAATTGTGGCATGCACTTGGTTGTCAAATTGTTGGAGGAACTATTCTTTTGTTGTAGGCTTATGATAAAGGCATACTCGATGACCATTGACCATAAGTTTGAATCTGACTGGGTCTATTGTTGTCAACCAAACTGCTCCATTTTGAAAAACTTCATCTATTTCATATGGGCCCAACCAATATTTCTATAGCTTCCCCATAGTATCCTTATATCAAGAATCATATAACAATGCCCAATCTCCAGATTTAAATATTCTCTCCTTTATATACTTATCATGCCATTTAGCTCATTGATGTTGAATAATCTTTGTATGCTGGATAGCCATCTTTCTTAGCTCATCTAGAGCAATCAATTGCATGATGTGGTCTTTTTGTGCTTCTGAGAGAATCATATTCAATTCCAGAGTTGTCCTAAGATTTTTATGCTCAAACTCAATGGGCATCATTGTTGTTTTTCCATACACCATTTCAAAAGGTGTAAAACCAGTTGTTGTCTTCCATGTTTTTCTGTATGCCCAAATGGCTTCAAGAAGTCTATTTGACCAATATTTCTTATGAAGAGCTACTGTTTTGGTAAGAATAGCTTCTAAATCCCTGTTTGTAACCTCTAACTAACTATTTGCTTGAGGATGGTATGGAGTAGACTTCTTGTGTCTGATATTATATTCATTAACCAATGTTGTAATTAATGTGGAAGTAAATTGTGGTTCTTGATCTGAAACAATCTATCTTGGTACTCCATATCTGGTAAATATTTCCTCATAGAGAAATTAAGCTACCTTATTATCTCTTACATGTGTCATGGCTCTTGCTTACACCCATTTTGTAACATAATTAGTGCATGCCAGAATATAAGATTTCCCAGTGGAAGGAGGATCAATTGGTCCAACAAAATCCAATCCCCATTTGTCAAATGGTGCAACCAATATTTGGGGATACAATGGAATTTCATCAGATTTGGTAGGCCTACCCATTCGCTAGCATCTATCACATTTTCTAATATATTGTGTTGCATCTTTATACAAAGTTGGCCAATAATATCCTGTGTTAAGGATTTTAAGTGATGTTCTTTTAGCAGCAAAATGTCATGTACATGACTCATCATGACATGCATGAAGGATATCATATGTTTCATCCTCTTTGGCACACCTTCTTAAGACTTGGTCAGGTCCAGTATAAAATAAACAATCAACTATCCATGAGAAATTAAAGCTTTTCTCAACTAGCAGCCTTCTTTCTTGGAGAGAAAAATGAAAAGGCATCTTATTAGCAGCTAAATAATTTGCAATATCGGCATACCAGGGAGTGTGAGCTTTTATCAGGAACAAATGTTCATCTAGGAAAGTATCATCTATTGCTGCAGGATCATCTTGCAATTGAAGCCTAGTAAGATAATCTGCAACTACATTAGCTTTACCTAGTTTATCAACAACTGTAATATCAAATTTCTGCATCAACAGTAACCATCGAGCCAATCTTATTGTAATTGAAGGTTTGTTAATGAGATATTTGATTATTGTATGATTAGGGTGCACATATATCTGATATCCTATGATATAATGCCTGAATTTATTTAGTGCATATATTATTGACAACATCTCCCTTTTTGTGAGAGTATAATTAAGCTTAGGTCCCTGCATGTTTTTGCTAATGAAATAAATTGCATTCTCTAAACTGTCCATCTTCTGCCCCAAATTTGCTCATATTGCATAATCTAATGCATCTGTATGAATATGAAAAGGTAATGACCAGTTCAAACCCTTGAGCACTGGTGCTTGAGTCAAGGCATGTTTGAGCTTCAAGAAAGCTTCATGGCATGCAGAGGTACAATCACAATATAAAGGTCCTACAATTGTACTAAAATCCTTAATAAACCTTCTATAGTATCCAGCATGACCAAGGAAACTTCAGACGTCTTTTTATTTTGTGGGAGCATAAAGGTTTTGAATGACTTCAATTTTGGCTAGGTCAACCTGTATTCTAGTTATAGAAATATGATGACCAAGAACTATGCCTTCCTACATCATCATAAAGAATTTTTCACTATTCAATGATAAATTGTAGTCTTCACACCTCTGCAAAAATTTCTTCAAATTCTTCAATGCCTCTTCAAATTCTGAACCATAAGTGGTAAAATCATCCATATAGATCTCCATGCTATCTTGGGAAATATCTGAAAATATGTCTCTTTGAAAAGTAGCTAGAGCATTACACAACCCAAAAGGAAGAACAAAATATGCATATATTCCCCAAAGGCAAGTAAATGTAGTCTTTTCCTGATCCTCGGGAGCAATTTAAATCTGGTTGTAGCCACCAAATCCATCCAAGATTGAAAAGTACTGCTTCCTTGCCAAGGAATCTAATACCTGATCCACAAATGGTAATGGAAAACGATCCTTCCTAGTTGTTGAGTTCAAAGCTCTGTAATCTACACATACCCGCCATTTACCTCCTTTCTTTAGAACTATGACTAGAGGCGACACCCACTAATTATCTAATATAGGATAGATAAATCCAACATTTATTAATTTTTGTAGTTCCTCTTTAACTATCTCCCTTAATGAAGGATTAATTCTTCTCTGTGGTTGTCTAAGAGGTCTACAGTCCTCTTTGATATAAATACAGTGGGTACAAATTGTAAGATCAATTCCTTGCATATCTTTGTAATCCCTAGCAAAAGCGTCTTGATGACATTTGAGCAATTCAACCAGTATTAACCTTTGAGTCCCTGTGAGTTGATTGTTGATATTCAAATATTTATTTGGATCAACTTCCACTTTGACAGTAAGGTCAACCTGAGACACCTCAGAAAGGTAAGAAGTGTAGACTTCCTACAACAATAGGGTATGCAATATGTCAATGGTTGCTGGAAAATCTAATGTTGTAATAATTGATGTTAACTCCTGCGACTGCTGCTCCAGATTATATTGATTTGCCAGAATTTTAGAGAGGATCGAATCGTCATCCTTGAGTCGTATGAATGATTCTCTGTTAATCATCATAAGATGATTGACAGAGTTGACTTCCTCCTCTAATTCTTCCCCCACGTTAGGCCAAACAACGTGATCTTGATCAAGTTGGGGCTGAGCAGGTGATTACATAGCCAGATTTTTAGTAGTATTTCCATCAAAAATAGTCATGTCCCCTAATCGGCATCCAATATATGCATTGGTTGTAGCAAGCCAAGGTCTCACTAAGATAACCGGATATCCCCCCAATGTAGCTTTAGGAGATAGGATCATAAAATCTATTGGATATTCCGAGGAGTTTAAAGTAATGACAACATCTTCAATCATACCATCAGGCCAAACCATGGAACTGCTAGCAAACTGCAAGACCGTAGGAGTAGGCCTGAGACTGGAAATGTTATGTTTTTGCATAATATCTCTTGTCATTACATTAATGGCTACTCCCAAATCTATTAAGGCATTTTTTATCTGAGTGCCATTGATGACTATTTTACAATAGGACTACCAGGGTCAGAATATTTTGGAATTGAAACTTTCCCAACATAATATCAACTAGTTGACCCATTACATGCACTGTTTGTGGATCCTTTTTCTTCTTGCCAGGTTTCTTTAAACATGCCTATTTAATTGCCTTACCATAGATAGGGTCATCCTTAATAGCCTAAAATAATGGAATTTTAACACATGTATTTCAACTAATCAATGATATCAAAATTTATATCCTCTTGATGAGGATTCTCTCCAGCTAGTAACCGTTGAAGAAATGGCGGTATTTGTTGATTCTGAGGTATTTGGGTTGTTGGTATAGATATTTCCTTTTTCTTTTGTATTTTAGTTATAACTGGAGGGGGTGGGCTAGGCAAAGTTGTCCCGAATTTAAGGTGAATATCACTTATAGAAAGAGAATAAGATGGGTATTGATTAGGATCAGTTGAATAAACTTGTTGTTGTTGTTGAGCTTTGCTATTAGGATTTGGCATGGGTTGAGTGGGTAGTTGTGTGGGTTTAGGTGGAACGATATTAGCGGCAAGAGGGGGCATTATAGCAGGCTGTTGAGGTTGTTGATAACCAAAAGACTGATTCGTCCATTGTTGACCTCCTCTCCATTGAGGAGTCGGTTGCCAATTCCCTTGGAATGGTTGCCATGGTCCTTGAGACTGAGATCAATTTCCTTGTGGTTGTTGCCACTGTGGAGTTTGATTGGTAAAATTTTGCCCTTGGCCTTGAGGATTATACCAATTTTTATCATTTTAAAAATTTTGAGCATATGGAGGTTGCCATTGATTATTTTGTGCATAAGAATTTTCACTATAACTAGAAAAAGAAAGTGGATCAGGATGCATACCTTGTTTTGGAAAATTTGGTCTTCTTTGAGCAACATAGAAAACTTGTCCATCATCTCCTTATACTGTCTTGAAATCAGGAACTTAAAGATTTGCAACCATCTTACATCTATAGTCTCTTTTCTTCTGTCTACAATGCAGACAGAATTCTGCAAGGATTGCATTAGCTTCCTCATGCTTCTTCTAATCTTGAAGTGTGTCTAACTGAGTAGCCATATTTTTTATGATATCCTTCTTAAAATCCTTCAAAAGGTGACTAAGCTCCATTCGAGAAACTCCATTACTGGATGTTGATGAAGAAATTACTGGCTTGAAACGCTTACTCTTCTTACAAGAAGATCTGGAATACTTCTGACAGATTTGACCAGTGTCATTCCATGTTGCTTGTGTTATATCACCACCTCCTATAAGGTCTAAATCATCTATGCATTCGTCATCAATTCCCCTTAGAAATATTAACTTAAGAGAATCTTCATTTAGAGTACTATGCTTGGACTTCTTGACACTGAATAGAAATCTCTCCAGATAATCTTCTAGACTCTCATCTTCCTTCTGTGTCATTCTAAAAATATCATCCCCATGGTGGTCAATTCGTCTACAATAATCTTTATATTTTACAAGAAATAACAGTTTCATCTCATTCTATGTAGTGATTGTACTACTCCCTAGACTCATAAATCATCTCAAAGCTGATTCTTTTAAAGTGGCAGGAAATATTTTGAGTCTATGGGAATCTGTAGTATAATCATAACTCCTACAGAGGACATCAAATTCAAACAAGAAGGTGTCGGGATCCTCTGTCACTAGTCCATAAAATTTAGTTAGAGAAGAAGCTAGAATGTTCTTGAGATTAGCATTATCATGCAAATCAGAAATGGGGAACTCAAATGTTGGGTTTACAAGTGGAGGTGGGTTATTCCCACCGGGGGGTGGATTTACTTGCATTGGTCTTTGAGGAGGAGTTATTGGACAAGGTTTCTCTTCAGGAGGTCCAGAGAGGAAATGAAGGTTGTTCTTAGAAAGTTCAAATTCAAGCGGGTTCAAATTATCTGGGGCTTGGTAAAGTGCAGCAAAAGGGTTTACATCTGGTGCTTCATATGGATTGAGTCTTGTATGATTAGGATGGTTAGGAAGGAATCTACCTTGAGCATCTCTTCTTCATCTATGCATGCAGATTCACGAGAATTACTTAAAACAAACTGAGTTATCAAAAACAACTATACTAAAAACTCAAAAATTCATAGCTGTAACAAGTTCTTAGTTTGACACCATCCTCGGCAAGGGCACCAAAATTTTCTTCCTTGACAATAGGAACAATAACTAGAGATAAAGTCTCAACCCCAAGATTTGTCATTCATTCTGAGTAGCTATTATCTCCATGACTGAAGTTCAGTTACTTGTCAACCGAGGGACACATTACTTGAAATGGGTATGCATTGTATATGTACTAAGTTCTTGTGATATTCATTCTACATTACTGCAGCAACTAAGTCTATTTGTAAATAAACAAGCGAAAATATAGCAATTGAACGGCTATAGTAAATATTAACATTAACAAAAGATTTTAACTAAATAATTGTTAACTAAGTTCAAAGCTGACAAACAAGAATTACTCTGTTTGCTTTGGCTGCAGGAACAGTCACAAGATCTGGTTCCAGTGGTTGTAGGAACAATCATTCGCTAGAAAATCTACTGTAGCAAAAAGAAAACTTAATCTAACAAACACACAAGAATACTCACCAAGTAGGCCCCCTTGGATGAGTGTATCCAGACTTCAAAGATGATTCTATATACTCATAATAACATAGCTTTTATTCATTATTTCCAAAAGTCGATACAACACATGAAATGAGAGAAAATGCTTCAAGTGCTGGAAAATGTTGTCTAACCTCTGAGAAGAGGTGCGGGTCTTTATTTATAAGAAAACTATAAAAAAATTCCTACTATCTAGATCATGCCCATGAAATGAGGCGGAAAACATTTATGACTGCAAAGAGAAGAAGTTAATCCACAGAAAACGTGGAACTCAACTACACCGCAGCCAAGAATATAGCATGGCAGTGTTTACTAGATTGGTGCTTGTTGGAGACGAACATAAATGAATCTAGTATCGCCTTGCTATTCCTTTGCCAATTCTTATGCACACCATCTTCTCTACTATTTTGAATGTTTAACCGCCCCTGAATGTCTCCAATTGCTTTCATGACGTGATTCTCCACCTAGCTTGAAATAACCGCTTCTGCAATAATTTATTTAATTCTGCATTTAAAAGTTAGAACATACAAGCATACATACATATCTATTTTCATTAATCATAACATTTATAAATCCACACATGATGATACCTATAATAATCCGCATGGCAATAGGAGTAATAGGTCAAAACAATACAGGGTTTAATGGGTTTAGTTATCATTCAAAATGCACATAGTCAAACTTTAATAAATCACATGACTCAAACACTATCCCAGTATGTAACTTAAAACATAGCAAAAACTTATCAGTTATAGGAATAAAAGAGCTATTATTTTAGCTCATCATTTGCATAAACACTGATTCGTTATCATCAAAGAATAGGATTGGGATAATGATCATCAATAAAAATCAAAATATCCATACATAAAAAAAATAAAAAAATTGAATTGGATTCAAAATTAAAGCCTTCTTAATCTTTTCTAGCTGAGTACACCAATGAAGACACTTTCAAGACAATGCATTTGAACAACTAAACAAACAAGCATAAGAAATCATGAGAATTGTTAAATCCAAGACAAATTAGACCTTAGAAACCCCCCAAAACTAGAACAAACAAGAACAAACCCTTGACAAGACTATGGAAGTCAATTGGAGTCAAACGGGGTCCAAAACCTAACCTGGTAACCAAAAACTGTAAAACGTTGCATCGGTTTCATGAAATTGTGCATCTGAAAGCTAATGTTGCACATATGAGGCTCTATTATATGTGTAAGAGGTATTTTTTTGCACATATGATGCAGAAAAAGGGCATTCAAAGACTTTTCTTGTGCTTTTGTAATAGAACTAGGACGGGGCCCTTAGGTCAACTTTTGCCCCACCAACAGACTGTAAAATGACACACAAGCCCAAATTTCAGTCATACCCATTTGAGATGGGTGAGTTTCCCACTCATAAACATGATTATAAAAACCCTAAGACCAATGCAAAAATTCAAGGATAATAAACACTAAAAATAACCCCTTAAAAGAGCAGAATGAAAGCACCCAAAACATCCAATTTACATAATATCAAAACATGAAACTATTGAATCATTTCTGGAGAATTCTCAACATCATATAAACACAAATAAAATGAATCCTCTCAATTTCCAAAGATCAAAATTGCATAGAACAAAGAGAAAGTAAAAGAAACTCCGACCTGGAGATAGAAGAAATAGGAGAAGAAGATGAAGGGTCTGCACAAGCAACTCCTGTCATGCAATCCTATCCTTTCCAATAGACACACGATAGAAATCCAATCCAAATTTCTCCATTTCTTGAACTCTTTATATGCTCTTGTAATTCTACATGACATAGTCTACTTCATAATATTACTTATCCATATTATGTTGAACTACAATAATGGATCTAAAAATGAGTGCTATGAAGCTCATACCAAGACATGAAAATATGATGAAACCATACCAAACCCAAAGGGAGAGGTACAAGCCAATCAACAGTCAGCGATCTCGTATTATTCTTCAATATCTTTGAAGCTCCTAGTTGATGTTGAAGAAGATTGATATAGACTTGATAGATGCTTGATTTGTTGATGAAGTCTTCACATAACCTGCACTTTCACTTCATAATAGGCTCCTTCAATTGCTAGAGAATGGACCCTTCAAATGAGGAAATGAAAGGCTATATGCATGAAACCCTAATTTTATTTTGGGTCATAGGTCGACCTAGAATCAATCTAATTTCACAATCTCCTGGATTCAAACATTAAAATACTACCAAATCATGCTCCTAAAATTTATGGAGAAAATGTCGGAACCAAGAGGCTGCCTCTTGGTCCGACCAACTTGTTCTTAAATTTTCAAGGAAGCAAGATATTATTATTCTAAAGTGAATTCTAGAATGATGTAGAGATTCAAACTGTCTAGATATGCAAAATTGGGCCTTGAAGGTCGAAATAGGACATAATTAGGGTTTTGGGTGAATAATTAATTGGAAGAATAAAATAATAAGTGGCGTGCTTAGGGTTAAGGGCCCAAATTTATGATGTGTAGAGTGATGAAATAAGACTATATTTAATTTAAATAATTAATTAAATACTTAAAAGTAATTTGAAATGCATGATGCAAACACACTAAGGTGGGTGCTAGCCTAAGCGTGGAATTGTACTACCCAATTAAGGGTGTATAATTTACAATGCTACATTTAGCCCCCACTTTAGTAGTCATATGACACTATGTGCATATGCAAGCCAAAGTATAGAAAAGTAAACATTTCATGAAAAAGGATATATCCATAAGGTGTCAGACGAAGCCCCTAGTGGTATCTGTAGTACATTGTTAGGAACCGCACCCTACAAAACCACTTGATAAATAAAATCACCTAAATTATTACTAAGAAAGTGATGAAATTATTGGGTATCTATATGCCCCCATGTTTCATCTTGCTAATTAGTGAGATGAAACAGGGTATCATGTTTACCACAACAAATTATGAAGAAAGGTGATGACAAATGCTCTCAACAATGATGGATATGAGATAAAAGCGCATCATAGGATATCTGGTAAGAAAGATAACTGAATCACAATTCCAATGCCACCAATGACATTGAAATCAGAGCTCTCTAGCTCAAGATATGGATGATTCATTAAAAAATATAGAAATTAGGGTTTTCAAAAGTGCATACCTCATAAATAGCAAAAAAGACACCTTCATTTGTCATTTTCTCACTTTTTGTCCTTTATGCAGCAGAGGAGCTCACATAGCACTCACGATGCCTCGAAGATGACATGAGATGCCCACTCAGATAGAGATCTTGCAACAATCCATGATTGTTGATCGCTTGTTTGACAAGGTGAGTCCACTGAACCACTTTCATACTTTAAGTTGATTTTTTGTTGACTGAGGTTTGACTTTTTAGTAGATAGGAAATTTTGATCACATTAAGCCTCCATCAGGGCACCATGGTTGCAGTTGGGCGCCCTGGTCCACCTAGGGCGCCATGGTCCCACTAGGACGCCTTGTTCCTTCTATGGTGCCCTTGTCCCTAAGTAGGGTGACCAAGGGCTATCAAAGGATCAGGATTTCGTTGTTGAGTTGATAGATGGGATTTGTAGATATAGTACTAATTATTGATTGTTGATTTTGCAAAAATTATCATGCATGCGAGAGCACACCACCAGACACACGTATCCAACCTCCCAGCACCGGTCATGTGTCAGATTCTATATATCGTGTTACCACTTGGCTAGGAATTATCATTATAGTTGACACATTCCCATGAAGTCTACATAGCTATATTCCTCAATTATCTTAGGAGGATAGAGAGATACTATAGGCAGTAAGGTTGTGGTACATATGCAGCATGCCATCCATTTATTTCCATCCAACGATGTTTATGGAACTTATGGAGAGATGGGATGCAGATACCTTCATATTTATCCTACATGTGGGAAAGATGAGGGTCACCCTTGAGGATGTGTACTGTGTAATGAGACTTCTCATAAGAGGATGAGCAGTTAGGTATCAGACAGGCTGATCACCATCGTCATTTAGGAGAGAGAAGATGTACTACATTGGATGAGCTATACCTAGTGACACAAGGGGTCAGATTATGATCCATTGGTTACTAAACCACACCGGTGCCATTCCAAATGATAGAGGAGTGATAGATGGGGTAGTCACATGCATGGTGGTCTCACTTATGCTATCCAAGTGATAGAGGAGTGACAGATAGTGTTCTCCTAGGGACAGAGTATGTTAGCTCATCTCCACCATGATCTAGGAGAGTATGTCTATGGTGATGGGAGTAGTTTGATGACATGCACCCTTCTCCAGATTTGGATGTTCGTGCACATCACATATACTAGGCCAACACAAGTACCCATCGATGTGGATGTTGATGTGCTTAGATCATATTCTTACCCACTTACTAGACCATGGCAAGATGGTGATTTTCTATATTGGAGAGTTGTCATAGATAGATTGAGATCATATGACATTTCTTGGAGGCCATACCGGTGGTTGGCCAATTGGCCAAACCAACACAAACAAATTTGTTTCATGCAGAGGAACCGCCTCCAGAGGGTCGTCACGGTTACATCATAGTCCCATTCTATTTTGACTGAGTTAGGCGATAGTTTGGAATAGAGCAAGGCATTCCTTTGAATGTAACGATCTTCATTCAATACTCTCGAGTTATCGCAAGACTAGGAGTAGTTCCTAGGCCTACCGGTGATGATGTAGAGATGATGAGAGAGAGATATTGTAGTCCCTTTTAATGATGATATGGGTGTCCATCTTAGGTATATCACATGATGGAATAGGACATACCCCGAAGCCATATTTCCTTTAGACTAATCGAGGGGTAATCCTGGTCCATGGATGCGAGTAGTGAATTCCACTAATGAGGATCACAAGGGATCTGAGGATCTGAGTGGCACAAATGCACATGATCATCAGGATGAGGGAGAGGAAGAGGGAGAGAAATAGGAGATAAGAGGTGATGGCGATGATACAGATAGGGGTGAGGAGGGAGGGCAATAGGAGGAACATGGAGGAGCATAGGAGGAGGAGGATCATCAGAGAGAACAGGAGGATGAGGAGGAGGAGAAGGTGGAGGAGGAGGAGGAGAGAGAGAAGGAGGAGGATGAGGAGGACGAGGAGGAGGATGATGTCCCCCATCACTCAGGATATGATATCATATCCCTAGACCCTCCAATAATAGCAAGTAGAGAGGAGGCGATAGACACAGTGAGGCCCATCTCAAGCTTGCATCGATCATCTCCCACAGTACCATCCTTTGGAGGAAACAAACATTACGAGTGAGGAGAGGGTAGCACCTCTAGATCAGAGGTAATTGTAGTACATGACCCACACTGACAGGAAGGAGATCCGGGTAAAGGATCCTCCATTATATAAGCGATTTCTTGGATTTAAATAATTATGTTTTTGTGATTAATTAATCTATATTCTCTCTTCTACAGCCAAAGTATAGGATTGACAATCTCTTATCTAGCAAACCCTATCCGACATCATTACCATTTCACGCATTCCTCGATCTTTGCAAATCATACATAGACCCCAGAGGAATGTCGGATGACATGAAGATCTATTCGATTAAATTCAAATAGAACTAGAGATTGGGAGAGAGGAGAGGGAGCGGCTACAATGCAAGCTATTGGAGGCCCGACCAAAGTCAAACATGTACCAAGGCATAGTCATGGATCGAGATTGGAGGAGATATTCTAGAATTCACTCACGATCATCTTCCCATTATGTGCCCATGGGACCACCGTGACAGGGACTAGAGGGCTCGAGTAGCCACCAACCATAGCTAGTGTTGATATAGCATAGGCCAAATTTTTGTATCTAGTGGTCCATTTTGTATATTATGTACCTCAAGCTCTTGATAATGACACACACACACACACACACACACACACACACACACACACACACACACACACACACAGATATATATATATATATATATATATATATTTATGATTATTTTGGTCTCAAATGTCTTCTTTTAATTTGCAAAAACAATATATATATATATATATATATATATATATATATATATATATATATATATATATATATATATATATATATATATATATATTGTTTTGATTAAAAGTAACAAATTTGGAAATGTACATGTATGTCTAATTTAATTCTTATGTGACTAAATTCTCAATACTTCATTGATTAAATTGATATATGCATGATCTAATTAAATACCTAAGTACTTAATTATTCTTATGTGACTAACTTCTCAATACTTCATTGATTAAATTGATATATGCGTGATCTAATTAAATACCTAAGTACTTAATTAAATACAACATTTGATGATGTAAAGAAATGTGTTAAGTTAAGGACTACATAACTAATGTCATCGAATGAAAGGTTTAATTAAACACAACATCATGATGACAAGATAGCATAACAAAAATGTAAACTACTAAAAATTTATAGAATGAATTCAAGATAAACAAACTTAAAAAATATGTTGTCAAGAACGAAGCAATATAAATCAAATAGCAATAATTTAATACTAAATGCTTTAATGAAGACATGCTAACACACCATACAATTTAAAGAGCCGGGAACCCTAAAGAAAAACAACACAACTAGGCAACTAAAGGGTGAAATATTTTATTTTTTAAGATTAAGTGCATTAATTATAACAATTGCACATTTAATAACACAACAAAAGTCTAACACATGATTTCCTAAGGGTTACCAATGAAGATTAATTCACAAATTATATTAACACCATGGTTAATCCAACTGTCCATTTTAATTAGGTAAATTAAATGCTTAAGATTAAATCTACACATATATCTAAGTTCCATAATGAAAGAATTAAAGTATGGCAATGCATTTATTTATCCATAAACCATTTATACAAAAGATCAAAGCAACTAAATTAACATACATTCCACCGATATAATATTACAATATCCATAAATACATGGCTTCCATAAATACCACAGAATCCAAAGTTACAATATCAAGGTTACATAAAAGTTTGATACAATGACCACAAGGTCTCCACTGAACAATGATCACAAACATGAGCTGGTACATGAACCATGAACCAAGAAACACCAGCAAAGCCTTTCCTTGCCTGAAGATACAATCCAGAATATCCAATGGGAAGTGGCACTACCACTCGACCATGTGATCCCAAAATGGAACCACCCCACCATGCTAGGAGATAGTAGAAGACCCTCAAGCAAGCAAAATAAGATAAGTACGATAGAACTACATGACTCCACAAACATCCTTGTGACTCAACTCACAAACACTAGTGACTCTAAGGAGAGAGTGTCATCTCATGGCTTAAGGTGGTTACCCTGGTAGGCCTCCATAGGTCCCGGCCCCCATCCTGGGTTAACGTGGTTACCTCTCTCGAGCCTCTAGCTCCATCTAAGCCTCATGCAGACCCTACCAATCCTTTCGTGAAGACAAGGTGATAAGTTTTCCATTCTAGGCCTTCTCACCACATCCTGAGCCTATACAAGCACTCAACCATGTACAAGGCATATTATCTTAATTAATATTTAATCTACCCACCCACTAATCAATAATTAGGTTATCACTTCTTAACTGACTTTCGAGGGGTTATCTTGCCATCCACTTCGGGCATGGCCCCTACTCGAAAGCCACTCTCTCTCATAGGACACTAACAGGAAAGGTCTCTCTACAAGAACTCTATGGTGAAACAGACAGCCATATCTAATCTTGACAAACCACAGGTAAAGAATACACAATCACTAACCCAGGATTGACCATTTGGAACAAAACACACAATGACTCATATCAACAGGGTTATACAACAACACCTGACCAAGGGGTATAATAGCATATGACATAATGACAACTCAACCAGAATTGCAACGAAATTAAGCTTGACTGCAAATACCATTTACACAAGATCCTAATACATGTAATCTTTTCTTTAAACAACCAAAAGCATAAATAACTTGCAATTAAAGATTTTCCAGAAAATAAGAAAACGCAACTATATTAATACAAAGAAATCAATGTTGTCATTTGTCCAATAAGGTTAAATCAATCACATAAAAATTAATCTCCTAATGTATTTCCAAGCATAAATATAGAATCTAAAATTATAAGCTTTTATGGAAATAACCAAACTCTAAATTATATATATATATATATATATATATATATATATATATATATATATATATATATATATATATATATATATATATATATATATATAATATAATTATATGAATATATATACCTCGTATATATATCATATACCTATAATCATATTACAAAATATATATAAACACATGAATTAATTTTCACAGTATTAAAATAATACTTAAATGACATAATGCCCATAATTAAAAAACTTATATATATATATATATATATATATATATATATATATATATATATATATATATATATATATATATATATTAAAGACCAAATCACATAACACTGGCACAGAAAAATGAATGTACCATATTCTAGAAAGCATCGAATTCAAACCAGGAAAAAGCGAATTATAATAGCCCCCCTACTACCGCACGGTAGCAGGTACTACCATAGGTAGTACATGCTACCTTACAGTAGCACTGCTACCATAAGGCGGTAGCGCCTGCTACCGTCGATAGTTGCTACCGACCTCCCCAAAACCAAAGTTTTTTTTTAATATTTTTTTTTAATTTACAATAGCATAAAAATATAATAAATTTCATTTTCCAATAAAAATTATTTCTCACAAATTTATTTAATACAATTCTCCCCATAAATAATTAAATTAAACAATTTCCGCATAAGTTTAATAACCCAATAAATTTAATTGAAATTAAATTTAATTCCATAGTAACTAAATAATTACACAAAGATACACAAATATTAAAAGGGATTGTCATAGCCAAATATTGAAACAAAAATCAAACAAGAGGGAATATTTTCTCTGGTAAATCCCATTTCTCCCCAATCTTGCAATTTTCATGCACAATAAAAATCTTGGCAAAATTTGCCATATTAACTTTTCCCAATTTTAATCTACAAACACCCAGGAAATAACTTCTTTCCATAAACTAGAAACTATTTCAGGAATGGACTTTAGCCAAGAACAAGAAATAACCAGAAAGGATTTTGGATTTGACAAATATTTTAACACACACATCATTCAAAAAGAGGGAAGAAATAGAAATTTTTTCTTTAAAAACAACCTGAAGAAGCCACCCAACCTGGTATAGCTTTCCAGGAAGAACTTTGTAAGAGAGTTTCAATCCTTCAACAAGCTTCCAAACAATTTTTCTTCACCAAAATCTTTGCCTCCTTCCCCTGACTTTTCCCAAAAATAAAAAGATATCTTCCCCTTTTAAACTAAAATTCTAGGTTGCATATATTTTTCCCAAAAACCCTAATATTTAATTTTAGTAATTAAAAGTAATTTTATTTTCCTTTTCTAATTCCTAACAAAGGAATAAATTAACATGCAACAAGCAAAAATCATTTTTTTTCTTTTCTTTTCTCATGCAAATTAATTAATTTCCTAAAAAAGGAATTAAAGCAATACTTTAATTCTAATTTATTCTTTTATTCATTCATTTATTTATTTATTTAAAATTCTAGAAAACAATAAATGAAATTAATCTAATTTATTTTTCACTAAAATTATATTTCTAATATCATGCAGCTTGCAACTTAATTTAATAACTTCTTTTAATTAATTAAATTTATAATCTCAATGCATAAAATACATAATTCAAAAATACCAACTATGAGATAACTCCATAAATTTAATTAATTAATTAAATCCACTAAACACACAACTGAGCAAACCCCAAGCAAAGACTCATAATAAGGTCAAATGACACAATACGAAGGTCGAACAAACTGACAGGACGACCAACTGACGACACTGTTGGCATTACATTAAGTTTGTTGGTATGATGATATTGAGAAGGTTGTTGGAGATTGTTGATATAATTGATAAAGGATGATTACTGTCTTAGTAATATTATTTTGTCATTGATGTCAAGCAATTGATTTTCTGATTCAGTATGATGTTGCCATATCTTAAAGAGTATGTTTTGATGAGTATAAAGATGTCGGTAAGTGACACAGAAATAATGTGAAAATGAAGGGGAGTAATAAGTTATTCAATGGGCAACTATTACCGAGTTAGACAGTGATGAGATTATGTTATTTTGATTGTTTTGATATCCTATATATGTGTATTTGAAGACTGAATAAGAAGGAAAAGATTTCATGTAATAGAATGAGTAAAGGTTTGATACTGTTCTATTTTACCGAGCAAGGAGCTAGTCGGTAAACACCAAGGTTATCAATGTCGGTTAAAGAAGGAAGAAGTTATCAAGTAAAGTTTTGTATTTACCGAGTATCAACCGAGCAGTAACAGAATGCATTGGATGAATAAATACATTATTAAATGAAGGATGCCAATGAGCTAGAGATTTATAGGAGATTGGAATGTCGTGCAAGAAGTTTGTTAAGGATCAACGGCAATGAAAATTCAAGAGTTGGATCTACAACATAGATTGAACGGTCATAACCGAGCACAAGTACCAAGGAAGGGATACAAGTTCCAAGGAAAGATAAAACAGTTTTCAGTTCGAAGGATTCAATGAACCTAGTCAAGTTTGAAGATCTGATGGCTAAGATTAATCATGGGAAATGTGATTAAGTAGATTAAGCGGTTTGGAATTGCTTATAAATAAGGAAAAGTTGATGAACAAAGCATGTGGGCAAATAGAAGAACAATGATGTTGGTGAAGTGATTACCGAGTACAGAATATTGAAGATCGGATTGAGAAGCCCAACAAGGAGGATGATAAGTCTTATGACAAGATTATTTTGAGCACATAGAGTCTGCTTTAACATTTCAGATGTGAAGTTGCAGATATATTTTATTACTGTTATTTATTTTTGTAAGTGATAGGAAATCTCTTAACCGAGTGGACCTAACAATCTTATTTGTAAATCCTCTGGCAAGGTAACATTCTGAATGAGTATTTAAAATCCTTTGACAAGGTCACTTCTAACAAAGTGCAAGATTCTGATAGATCTGAGGGAAATCCCTTGACCGGGTCACATCTAGCAATGTGTTTATGTAATCTTTAACATGATTGGCTTTTAACCGAGCATACTCTAGAAGAGTATATTTTCATAGTGGGTCTGAAATCCCACGGTGTTTTTTCCCTATTTGGGTTTCCACATTAAATCTGGTGTTAGATGTGTTTTGTTGTTTCAAGTTTATCAGTTTATAAGTTTGAATGATTTACAGTCATAGTTGCATATTAAGTAAGTTCTATTGAGGTTGAATCTGTATAGATCATTGTATTGTGAGTTTATTTGATTCACCCCCCCCCCCTCTCATCTAACTAACAGACACTCCCAAGAGTGTAATTGGGTAAAATAGGGTCAACTACTACCTCCACTTCCATTAGACAAATATACGGCATGCTCAGACCTGTGAAGCTAGGTGGAGACAATACCTGGTACTTGTACCTACAATATCTTGCATCACCGAACCACACATGCATATATACAATATAGATAACACAACATACACATCGATGAAAGAGAATCGTGACATTCCCTATCTCACCGAAGTGAGTGAAGGAAAATCGTACCCTTGCATCCAATACACTCGCAGACACGCAACATATAATTACACATTGCATAGATAAAGTAAAGTGTCAGTACATAGCAATAATCCATAAAATACCATAAATCACAAGTACTGAAATACTGCAAATAAATTATGCATCTCATATCCAGATAAAACATGAAATAATGTCATATAAGTCTGAATAACACATCATAGTAATGTATCCATTGAAAGTAAATAATAATAAAATATGAGTCTAATGAGTTCAAATGAGGAGGGGTACTACATTCTCCCCCCAAAACTAGGCTTACTCTAGGAAGCCTAAAACAAATGAGAATACAACTCTCTCATCTTCGCTGCATCCTCCCAAGTCGTCGAGGTCTCATCATTTGGGTCCCATAGGACCCTTACCTATTTGATGGTGTGACCCCTAAGGATCAAATCCCAAAGCTGAAGAATGTGCACGGGTTCCATGGAAAGCTTCCCTTCCTTGACCTGCAAAGAGTTCCAATCAAGAACATGTGTCACATCAGGATGATAAGGTCAAAGAACCGAAACATGAAATACATCGTGGATGCGAGATAGACTCAGTGGCAAGGCAAGACGGTAGGCAACATGTCCTATCCTCTCAAGGATCTTAGAAGGGCCAACAAACTGTGGCGCCAACTTAGAACCCTTTCCATAACGGATCAGACTCTTTCGTGGGCGCACTCTAAAAAACACACGGTCGCCAACAGAAAACTAACGATCTACCCTATGAGCATCTGTATACTTCTTCCTATCTTATGCAGCTACCACACTAGTACATTCGGAGCTAATTTTTGACGGTAGTTTGTCAGATTTGTGATGAATTTTCATTGGAGTGTCGACGAAATCCACTGTCGAAAACTCAGCATTGGATTGGTCGACCATGCCATGCCCGTCGGAAATTCGACAACCAATGGACTCTGCTGACGGTCAAAGAAGTCATCGGTTGAAAGCTTGGTATTCGTCATAATTCTGACGATGATAATTTTTATCAAAAAAAATAATTATTATCACCAAAGATAATTATTATCACCGATTATGCATTTTCATCGAAAGAATAATATCGATCAAACAAAAGGAAGCTACATCGATAAAAAGATATCGATGAGACCTAGCAATGTCTCATCGATATAAAAGAGCCATCGAAGGAAGGAAACACCGATGAATTGCAGAAAGGACTCACCAAAGATAATAACTTCATTGACAAAAGATATCGAAGAAAGCAGAGAGGGTCTTCATCGACTGGAAAAGTTCTTGAGGAAATAATACTATCGGTGCAACATAAAAAGGACCCACCGAAAGGAGCGTTTTCATCGAAAGAATAATATCGATCAGACAAAAGGAAGCTACATCAATAAAAGGTATCGATGAGACCCAGCAATGTCTTATCGATATAAAAGAGGCATCGAAGGAAGGAAACACCGATGAATTCTAGAAAGGACTCACCAAAGATAATAACTTCATAGACAAAAGATATCAAAGAAAGCGGAGAGGGTCTTCATCGATGGGAAAAGTTCTTGAGGAAATAATACTATCGATGCAACATAAAAAGGATCCACCGAAAGGAGTGTTTTCATCGAAAGAATAATATCAATCAGACAAAAGGAAGCTACATCGATAAAAGATATCGATGAGGATATAGGTTTCGAGGAGGTTAAAAGGCATGTTCTCGATATGCGTGGTTTTGCCGATGTAACTTTACCGGTGAAGAACGATAAGGGAAAATAAAGAAAAGCTTTGGTGAGATAATAGACTCATTCATTGACGGGGCATAGTGATATTGATGAAAGAAGTATTTTGATGGAAAAATAAAGGAGGACACCGAAGCCCAAGGTTTCTTTGACATAAGACCTGATGGATATCAGATATGTTTCGATGAGGAGATAGCCATACTGATCAAATACAGTATTTCAATGAAGGGAAAAAATACTTGATCGAAGTAATATTTGAAACAAAAGTATTGTCGATAGAAACAAAGAGATCGATGGACTAAACAAACAAATGATCGAAAGACATATCCTCATCAAAATGATTATTGATTGTCATGAAAATCATAAACAAATCCCACAAAAGGTCACATCGCCATTAAATTTGAACGTGTGCCTGAGTGACCGTTGTCCAAAACGGCCATTACTAACTAATTAAAAACGCCATAAGTAGTGGATCAACATCAAAGGACACAACATTAAGGAATTCACAAGCGACGAACTGAAAGCAGGAATTGGGTGAATTCACAGATAAAGCTCAGTAATTCCAAGTAAGTTGTTTGCACACAGACCTCTTTTTTAAAATTCAAATGGAATCATTATCTAAAACTAATAAGACCAGAAAGGGAAAAAAACCTATCGCTGCAGAAGAAAAACCTAAAAGATAGAAAAGGGAAGGGCGTTCTTTGGCCCAAGACTTGATTGACCAGTGCCCATCATCCAGTTTGAGGTCCAAGAAGATTAGAGTTGATGAGGAAGGCCTGGAGGACCAGTTTGAGAATCTTGGAGACATATGGACAGAATTGAGAGGGTATGAATTATTCATATATGGGTATAATAGAAGAGTTGCCCCTCAACCTATCAACAATTTATGGCAATTGAACTTAGGAAGGTTAGATGTGGCTAATGTATTCATGAATGCGGAGCTCATGAAGGCATTGGCAAACAATTATGACCCTAAAACCAGGACCATATATAACTACATGGGTGAGCCAATTCTTGCAATCAGAAAGGAGGTTATTGACACTGTGTTCGAGTTGGATTGGGGATTTGAATAATTGATTGACCTCAAGAAGTTAACAAGTGAATATTTTAACCTAGAGCACATTTACAAAACATGGAGACTCCCTATACATAGACCTAGGAATGCAGGGTCCTTAGTGCCACTAGGTCAGGATGACAAAGCTCCCTATGATGTCAACTCTTTCCATCCATATTTCAAGTATACCTATTACTGTGTTGCCCAAGTGCTAGGGAGAAAAGCCCATCATTTGATGGATATTGCAGCCACGGTCATTTGTGCCGATTTGTAGTCTAAGGACCCCCACTTCTTTGATTTTTCTGCTTATTTGGTTGAGGTTTTGAATCATGGGCTAGAAAAGTTAAAGGGGGATGTCATCAATGTTCATTTCAAGCATTATTCCTTACTTATGCATTTGCTATTATATGTGGGCCAAGATGAAGGGTCATGACCAGAAGAGTTATGTGTCAGGACATATGACAATGTTGGGATGAGAAAACCAGTGCAGCTATGGGTTTCTTCATGGGACCAAAGGTATGTGAATAATCAATATTGGCATTTTGAGGAGTTCTTTGTCAAGCCATTATATAGACTGTTGGGATGCCCGTGCGATCATGCCCTTGCACCAAACATTCAAAGATTCCTAAGACCAAAAGATTTCGCTGAAGATCCCTCAATTGAACATAATTGGGGAGATTGTTATTTTTTTTCAGACTGCACACAAGTTAGGGCATACGGGTTCGAAGGGAGACCATACTTACTACCACTTATAGTCCCTAACAGAGTGGCTTGTCTGGAAATTGTGAGGCAACTGTCAATAGTGAGTACAAAACATCTGACAAGCCATGGGAAATAATCAATTGTACCTGGGTTGTTAGTATTTTTAGATTTTATTATGAAAAGTTCAAAGAGTTATGGCCTGTTGTAGACAAAATTGGATTATTATGGCATGGCTATGGGGGATCCAAGGCCCAATTTCAATCCTGAAGGATACATAAGGATAGCGTGGTCATCACAAAAGCTGAAGGCTGGAGAGCATAAATCTTACCTACCAGATGACCTCATTAAGAACATTGGCAGAGAAGAGGCCAGAGTGAAGTGAATAAAGTTTGAGAAAGCAATGTAGGCTTATAAATGAAAGCTTTTTAGAAGGAAAATGGATGAGAACGTGCTACAAAAGATTAAAGACCCCTTGGAGTTGGCCAACAAACTTATGGAGCATGAATTGGAAATACTTGAGGGAGTCTCGCTTCATGTTTTTAGGGATTACATTGATACTATTAGGAATACAGAGCCTTTGGCTCATATGTCTCCTGCTTCCACATCTGGCATCATTCCATTCACTCCTCGAGAGGATTACCCCCTGGTTATGTAGAGGATACATCGAGACTTGGCAACAAGACAACTGAATGTCTAAGAAGTGGCTGACATCAAATTCCTGGAGCATGAGGATTTCATTGCTGATAGTGACTTCATTGCTTCCAAGGAGTTCACCGCATCCCTCTATCAACATAAAGGATCTCAAATTAGGAATAACATGAGAAATAGTGAAGAAGAGCAATAGCTTCAAAAGTTATAAGAGGAGATGGATCTTGTGATGAGAGAAATGACACCTGAGAAGGGAAGATAGTTGCTTAAGGAAGCTGGTGTGCTATTATACTCTGGATGGGACATGAACTCTACCTTGTTGTTTGATGGATTCCTCAAGAAATAGGACCCAAGTAAGTAAATGATGTCAAAAGAGATTGATAAACTCTTTAGAGGGTCAGGATATGATCCAGATCAGAAGGCTCTTCTACAGTGGGCTATCTATCCCAAAGATAAAAGACCTATATTGGTTTATACAAAAGAAGCTTTTAGACATTTGATGGTGTAGCAGGTTGGAAAGACTGACCCTAGAACAACTTCCAAACTAAATTTGGATGTCGCTAAACTAAACCAAGATCAGATAGAGTTTCTGGTCTGAGAAAAATCTACATACAAAAGCCTATATGAGAAAACTGATGAAGAAAAACAGAGGCTACAAGAAAGATTGCTTCAGATTGATACATGTACCAGTCAACTAGGGATGACATACGATGTTGACATAGATGCCATGGATGCCTTGACAGATGCTATGTATTGGAGGAACAGGACCGAAAAGACATCTCGACAAGTAGAAAAGGTACAACAAAAGATGGATAAGTTGATTCTGGAGATCATTGAACATAGGTTCAAAAGTATGATGCAAGTTGCAGAAATCTATTGGAAAACATACACTGGAACAGTCAGAGCTTTGAAAGAGAATGAAAGGATCAGGTCTTGGTTGGAAGACATGATGAATGACAACAGTGTGATTGATCCAGGTGAGAAAATTGAAGCCGAGGCTTACTTGAAGTCCCATGATGAATTGGCAAATCAATTAAGGAAAGAGCTTCAGAGGTTGGATGATGGGAATACCCCTAGGGTGCCCTCTTTTTACAGTAATGGTGAGTTAGTATCATTCAAACAGTGGAAACAAGAGTTCATTGATGAGAAGAATCGAGCAGTATCAGAGTTGGATCAGGACAAAGAATTGTCACTTTGTGTTAACCATATTCTATCCAATCATTTCCAGACAGAAAGCGACATGAGGAAACTAAACAATGATGTTCTAATGTATAAAGATGATAAGTACATTCAACACATAGGAATGCTAAACTTTTTTATCTTCCAGTTTGTTAACAAAAGTGCTAATTAATAGTTATGTGCTGAAAAGCCACGATGCTTGGTGACAATGTATGCCCTCATATAAATGAGGGAACTTTTGTAACAATAAGGATCATTAGAGAAGAAGTAGAATATAGCCTCAGGCTTACTATTGTACCATTTTGTGAACATACATAATATAATCAGTCGTCTTTCCTTTGTGTATATGTTGTGGATTACTGCATCTTTCTATAGGAAGTTGCTTGTGATATTATCTAAAGGAGATAAGGTTACTTGTGTTCTTCTAGTAAAACTCTGTGTTTCATATTATGGATTTGAATAAAAGATTTACTTGCGAATATAGTTTTGTATATAGTGCGCCTGCATATTATCTCAACCATGGTGTGCCTGCATATGTATATAGTTTTGTTTATAGGTGGAAAGCCTGAGGTTCAATGTTGAACTTGGTTGCTCTGATACCATATGTAATATTCCATTAATTCTATACTTAAAGAAAATAAATTGTGATCTATATTAAGATTAAAAATTGAGTATTTCAAAATAAAACATAACTACTTCAGTTGAAGGAGAAAACTAACTAAATGTTCTTCAACATAATAAGAATCTAACTAATTTATCTAAAAGGAAGGTAATCTTTTAACGATAAAAAAAATTGAACAAATATTATTAAGCTAATCAATATGAGAAAGGAATTCAAATGGCCAGTTTCATCACTTAGATAAAGCATCACCATCTTGGCCAAGGTTTTAACATTGCAAGCACCAATGCGTTGTTAGTTTTCACCTCCCTTGCTCGACTTGTACATCCAATTCTTGAGCTCAACAAACTTGCTAGTTACCAACCATCTAAACAAGCCATCTGCTTAATGTGTACTAACAATAATGGTTATTAACGACCATCATATGATAAATAGCATACACTTGAGCCAACTAACTCACTGGTTTACTAACCAACTATCTAGCGAACTGCTTAATGTCTACTAAGAATAATGGTCATAAATGACCATCATAAGATAATTAACCTACACTTGAGTCAGTTGATTCATTGGTTACAGAACTTCTAGGTTTAGTTGATCCAATTCTTTACATAACAGTCTCATGTCTACTGACATTAACGGTTTACAAGGACCTTCATGGGATTGTGACATAACCTAACAAGCCAACTGCTACAAATCCCCTATCTCTAACAAGCTTCAACTGTCATCATGGAATTAAACCTAATACAACATCGGTTCCCTTATTTAGCTAAATTAACACATCTGATTATAACTGATGTGCATTGATTCCAAGATGAACCATATTTAGTTGAACTATGAGTTAAGAGTGGAAAACAAATAAACATAGAAAAAAAATAAACACATAATAGCTACAAATTATAGCAAGGTATTGTGAATATAAGATACAAACCATCCTAGGAGCCTCCAATATATCAAAAGTTGAGAAAGTAGCAAGCTTACTGTACAAAGACAATGATCACTATAAAGTTGTAGTCAAGTTCAAAGTATTGATTTGTGGGAACAAAGGGTTTCATATGGGGATAGAGCAGTCTCATGAAATATCATGACAGTCATAATCATAATCTAAAGAGTAGTCAAATCTTCAAGATAGATTGGTGATAGTGCAATCATTCTATTGAGCATCAAATCTGAATTAAGTAGAATATCTTGATTTGAGAAATTAAATCATAGAAGCCATCTCTCTTTGGAAGAAATCATCATTTTCATTGATACAGTAATAACCCATAACTTATCGAACAAGTCTAAAAGCATTCTATCGAAGTATCTAAGATTCAAACAGTATCGATGAGACCCAACGATGTCTCATCAATATAAAAGGGGCATCGAAGAAAGCAAACACCGATCAACTTCAGAAAGGACTCATCGAAGACAGTAACTCCATCGATAAAAGATATCGAGGAAAGTGGAGATGGTTCTCATCGACAAGAAAAGGTATTCGAGGATATAACACTATTGGTGCAAAAAGACTCACCGAAAGAGATGGTCCCACCAACAAAAGGTATCGAAGAAACCGGAGGTGGCCCCCACCGATGAGAAAAGGCTTTCAAAGAAACAATATCATCAATGCAAGATAAAGAAGATTCACTGAAAGAAGCATTCTCATCGAAAAAGTGATATCAATAAAACAAAAGAAAACTACATCGATGAATGATATCGATAAGGATATGAGTTTCGATGGGAGGACAAAAGAAGTCACTGAAGTCCAAAGTCTCTTCGACATGAAACCCGACGAACAACAAAAAGATTTCGATAAGAATATGAGTTTTGAGGAGACTAAAAGGCATGTCTCTGATACACATGGTTTCATCGATACGACTTTATTGGTGGAAGATCACAAAGAGAGGATAAAAGGGGCTTCAGTGAGACAACAGACCCATTCATCGAACGAGCATAATGATATCGATGGAAAAAGCATTTCGATGGAAAACTAAAGGAAGTCACCAAAGCCAAGGGTTTCTTCGACATAAAAAGGGACCGATGGATACCAGATAGGTATCGGTGAGGAGACAACAATACTCAATTTGTTTATCTTCTAGTTTGTTAAACAAAAAATTTTGGTTACCGGTTATATGCCGAAAATCCACAATGCTTGGTAATAATGTATACTCTCATATAAAGGGGGGAGCTTATGTAACATGAAAGAGAATTAGAGAAGGAATAGATTATAGCCTCAAGCTTACCATTGTACTATTTTGGCAAATATACATAATAGAATCAGTCATTTTCCTTCACGTTTATGTTGTGCATTATTGCATTTCCTACAGGCAGTTGCTTATGATAATATCTAAAGGAGATAAGGTTATTCATGTTCTTCCAGTGAAAAATATTGTGTTTCATATTGTAGATTTGGATCAAAAATATTTACTAGCGAATTGTAATTGTTCCTGGTATTTCTTCCTTGGATGGTCTCTTAAAAGCTAGGGTTAAATTCATTCAAGTGGTTTACAATATAGACATTGAAGTAGAGCTCATAAGAAACAGTAACTGACAGACTCATCGAGAGGTGGTGGGTTTAAAAATTGTCTCATAAGTTTACACAATAAGTCCTAAAGAAATATAAAGACTCTGTAGCCCAAACAACGAAGAAAGGCACTGGTCATCTATAGAATACAATTCATCAGTTCACATTTCATTTTAAAGCAATAGGAGTAGCTGAGTAGGAAATATAGAGTAGACTATAAATAGTGTATATACATAAATTTCAAGCACAGAAATCGAATAATTTCTACAACAACAATCTTGAACTCATCTGCTATATCTCCATCCTAGGAATTTATGCCATTCTAAGATGCATTAGGTTAGTCTCAGTCACTAGAACACAATTTGCAACATGCATTAGGAGTTGTCCTCCTTACAAATAGTACAACATTAAAAAGGTATTATCAAAGCTACAACCACAATTCAAAGAGGAAGCTTAAAAAGATAGGACAAAACTAGGTACATTCATAAGTCATAAGGACAAACACACTTTTTACCGTTCTCTTGGTGATTGAGCCCAATTGTGTCTCGTAGAGTGAGACTAGGGAGTTGGACCATCTCAACCATGGTGCATCTGCATATGTATATAGTTTTGTGTATTCATTAAAGATTTTCATTTAATTTTAATCAACTAAAGAGCAATATTCATGACTTACAAGTAATAAAAAAACTTACAAGGATGAGGCATATTCATAACTTTTGCAGTCCTGCCTTGGATATCAACACTAGAAGCAACTCATATTGTTCGTGTACAGACAAGACAATATGGGAGTTTATTATACCCAACAACTTGTGGTGTTGTTGTTCATGTTGGCTCTGTTGGACCTTGCACTTAAGATTCAATATACATTATTCAATAAGATTAACTGTGCAAGATAATGTAATATTGAAAAGTGTGTTACCTTGTTGAGCTTCGCTTGGTTTCGAGAATAGTTTAATATTCTCTACTTAACATGGCCAACCACGTGAAGGTGGAAGCTCATTTGGCCACTCCCCCCCCCCCTAACATCACTCTAAATTCCTCGTTAACATCTTATAACATTCATTCATTAATTCTTTCTACCATTAATAAAATATAGCTTTCATTCATTAATATCACATAAAGTTCATTAACACATAACATTGATTAACATTAATTAACATGCAACATTCATCAATATTAATTAACACATATCATCCATAACCATTAATTAGCACATAATTACATTCACTAACACATAAAAATCAGTCATTATCAAATAAGTTAGATTACAATCATTTCTTTCTTTGTTTTTTCTTTGAAGCTATGAAAAGACTAAGTGGAACATCGGTTTCTTCATCATTTCCCCCCTCTATAGATGTTCCACCAACTGCTCATCATCTCAATGTATACCTAGTCCTATACTGAGGACGAGGACACTGAAGTGAAGGGGGGTCCTCTACAATAACAAAGAAATGGGTTAAATTCAAAAAAAAGAATTATTATTGTTACAAGTATTTCCTTAATTTAGAGAACATAATTGTTGTGCTCTTTACCTGATGGGGCCACATCATTTTGTGTAACCTCAACCTCAACATGCTGAACACCGTCTAGATCATTTGGAGTTGAAATATTAAAGGTTACATTAATGCTAAACACCAATTGCAATTATATTTGTTTAAAGCAATAACAGTGGTCCTCTTTACTTGAGTGGGGAACATCACATTCTTGAGGTTGTGTACCCAAATCATGCTCCACTTCCTCACCACCGACTACATGCTCTAAAATATTAACAAAAAAGGTTACATTAATTACTACTCTAATTACAAATTAAGATGTTTAATTGTATTAATAGCTAAAGAAATAAATTTGAATAGCAAATGAATACCTCCACTACTGGGATGCACATCCGGACCTTCATGTGTAGGTGGTGTTTCACAATTAGCAGGCTGCATTCCAATGACATGCACATTGTTATCATTGCTTGCTTATTTAAAACAAATATAGTCACTTTATGTTGGAACTCAACATCAATTAGATTATTGGTAAAGTATTCAATTTGAAACAACTTCCATTTAGCATATTTACCCGTGTGACGGATGCACTCGAATGTTGTGTATGCCCACTCAATTCTCATAGCCGATCAGCCACGACTAAATAGCCTTCCTAGTAGGCAATTCTCTTGTCATCTTCTATGGGTGCTCTATTGAATTCATAGCCCTACATTTTTGCTTGGTACCGTGAATTTTGCTTGCATTGTTTGAGTAAAAAAAAACGTTTGCAATTTATTAATATTTTGATGCAATATTTCATTTACATGAGATACTTACAATTCGTGCAACAAGTTTCATGTAACCACGAGAGTCGAGTTTGTGTTGCCCATGCTTTTCTTGCCTTGCCTTGGTTGCCTTTGACATGTCACTCAATCTATAAAAAGTTTGAAATATGTTAGATTATATAAATATAAAGAGTAATTAATTAGTACATAATTACATTCTTAATAGTATCTCATACCTTCTTCTGGCGTCTAGTGGTGTATTTCCTTTTTTCCTTTCAATTCTCTCCTTGGCATCCAAAATCAGGTCCTTCCACTCCCTCTCTGGAATCATGGGGGGTTGCTCGTACTTTAGGTTCCTCTCCAAATGTGTCCTGTATTGGTCCCTCACATACTTTAGATATGTTTCAGCTTTTTCAAGGAGCTTGGTTTTGTCAAAGGTGTCATTTTCAAACCACTCAACCATTTGGTTTGTCAATTCATCTTTTAACCTTTTTTCTTGGTCATTCCACCTTTTAAAGCAAAAACAAACTTGTTAGATTTAGAAATGAACTGAAGCTACATTTATTACACTTCAAGAAATGGATCAAAGGAAAACTATTCTAGCAATGATATGAAATCAAAAGTGGATAAGGGTTAGTTCACATATGATGTACCACCTTTTACATATGGTGGGCCCAAATATCTGCAATGCAATGTCACTAAGATGTTTATAGAAAATATCATTGCCTACAAAAAATTCATGGGATCATTAGTCCAAAATGAGTGATCATAAAGTAAATTACAATTAGAGTACATATAATAATAATTTTAAAGTACCTGGAACCTTTTGTATCTTTAAGGGAAGCATTTCTTCGTCGCTCACCACCGATGTGGCTTGCAACGTTCCCGTACTAGCAATATGAGAAGATCCAGGAAATGATGGTATGTTATCAGCAGTAGTCGCCTTTGGCACATCCTCATGTTCATCTCCTCCTGCAAAAAATGAATCCACTATGAAATGGCATTAGAATTCAAGAAAGAACGCTTGAAGGGAAATAAACACATGACAAAAGATAGAGCAAAAGAGGGATCTACCAACAGTGGGCGGGCCAATATGAGGTGCACTAAAGGATGTCTGCATGCTACATGTTTCTGACATTGCAGTCGGCAATATAGGTGAGGGTGACCTCTGATGAGGTGGCAGCGGCATTTGCACAGTAACATTGACAACACCTAAAGAATAATATATTAAATATATCAAACATTAAATATATGAAAAGTGCTAGAATTGTAAACAAGGATGAACCTTTATTTTGAAAATTGATAGTATCAAGTATGATGTGTTTTGGCTACTCAGAGTGATAAGCCAAGCAAGTGATAATACAAGAAAATCATCATCACCTGAAGATCCTGCAACACCTTGATCGTGGGAATGACTTTCATGAGGGCGGATAAATTGTTGTAAAAACAATACGTACATATTTTAGTTAATGACATAAAAGAGAATAAAATATAAACCATTATTGAACTTTTGTTATAATTAAAGATTTCATTACTGCTTACTTGCAAGTTTTCTATTGTCTTAAACAATAATTCCACCCTCTGTCGTATCTCATTAGTGGTAGGATGCACGACTGCCAAAGCAATAATTCTTTTCTAATTTTTATAAGAGGCATTTTAAAGAATTTCACAAGGTCTGTGGGATCTTCAGGGTCATCATTGCTTAACCCTAATAATTCTACATCCATAGAAAGGTGCTCAGGTACTGCAACTCCCTTTCCTTTTCCTCGAACATCCGTCTGTGTCAAGAATATCATTAACAATTACAAAATTAGTATAAATCACTAAAAAAAAGAACATAATAATGTAACAGTTTGCTTCTATCTAATTTGTATAATTACAATGAGGTTTACCTACTCGGTATAAGTGTCACAAGCTACATCTTTGTCTGTGATATGTGATGGATCCATGTCGGCCTGTGACAAAGAAAAAATATAAAAAATGTTTGTGAAATTACATAGTACACAACATGAACAACATGAACTTTGTAGACAAAAAGAGTATTAAATAATAAAAAGATTTCATCAAAATCATTGTAATTTTTTTAATTCCTTACCTTTACTTTATGTAGACTATGCAGGATCCTCAACTAAATGGTTGACGATGTCTGTAGTCAACGACCTGTTCCCACCAAGGGTGATAGCATCACACGGGGACTATACCGGAAATCAACACCATCAATTGAGCATCATAAGCATTACTACATTTGTAAGTTGATAAACAATAAATACATACGTATCATAAGCATCAGAAGCATCACATGATGTGTCATCATATATGTAATTGAGCATCACAATTAGCATCACATATCATGTGTCATCGTAAACATGTAATCCATCACATATGTATCATAAATCACCATCCATCACATAGGTAATAAACAATCCACGTTCTATAAATAAACACAAAGTTCAAAAAATGTCACATGCATCATCATAAACATGTGATCCATCACATATGTATTTTAAATCAACATCCATCACATAGCTAATAAACAATCCAATTTCCATAAATAAACACAGTTTAAAAATTGTCACATAAATAGTCACTCTCCTTATCTCCATCTCCATATTAAAAGGTGCATCATGAATTAATTATGTAATGGCATTAGAATTCAAAACATAAAGAATTAATTATGTAAAAAAAAATCTATCAAGAAGTCAATATTAAATAGATAATAAACTAATCGCATACATCATACATTTCATTCTTCATCATCATGAACATCAAGGTCATCATCATCATCATCATCATCATCATCATCATCATCACCACCACCACCATCACCATCACCATCACCATCACCATCACCATCACCGTCATCATCATCATCTTCTTCTTCTTCTTCTTCTTCCACTTCATCTTCTACTTCTTCAGTATCTTCTTCTTCCATCACATTATACTTTATCAGCCTTCCTCTTGGATCATGTCTAACAACAAATGACCAACCCGGTTTATGTGGAACCTCTGAGTAAAATACTTGCTCACATTGGCTTGGAAGAACATAGGGCTCATCCCCAACTATTTCAAATGACCTTGTATTTAGCATTATAAAACCATTATCATGTTCAATAACAGTTCTATCAAGATCATTTTTATTCAATCGTAGCCTATACCATTTGATGACGAACAAAACTAATTTGAAGGAATTAAAGTCACACTCAAGTATATCATCCAAAATGCCATAGTATCGATTTTGAGACTATTGGGGATGAATGTCATTTCTCGATGAAATATTTGTCACCTCAAAGACTGCAGTGATGCCAGAATTACAAGTTTTCTTCGTGTCATCCAACTTTTTAATGCGAAATTTATGACCATTGCAGCACATAGCGTTGTGGTGTTTGACCTGCGATATGTCAAACATGTAAAATTTATTGCATTTTGAGTTGATAAACATATGGGTGATTAATAAATTTATACGTACCTGTTTATCTCTTAAACCATATGCTAAATCAATTTCCCTTTGCATAACATTGGAATCTCCATTATGATGTGCTTCTTTAACCAATGAAGCCACAGTTTCCCATGTTAACGTGCATCTAGAATGTTGACAACGTTCAATCCATACCATCATCCAACCAAGATTGTTTGCAATATACAAATGTAGTGCATCCCACTCTCGACCAACTGTACAAAAAATAAATAGACGTCTTACAATCGATTTATTTTGAAGATTAAGAATTAATTAACTACAATAACATATTATAATTACCTCTCACTTTCCTCAATCTTCCTTTCCCCGTCAAGTACTCTCCTTCGAATTTGTTAATGGTGTTGGGATCCCAAATGCGATCCACATGGATCTTTGCTGCAAACTTAGGAAGATATTCAGAAATGTACACCATAGTCTGGTATACCATATATCCCTCCACCATAGAACCTTCAGGATGTGCTCTTTGTCGAACCAAAGCCTTCAAAAATTTCAAGTGCCTCTCAACCATCCACATTGACCTAGTGTGTATAGGTCCACACAATTCAATCTCCTCAACTTGGTGTATGAGGTAGTGTTCTTGTGCATTGAAAAAAGTTGGAGGTAGACACTTTTGCAATTCACACATTAAATGAGGAATTTTTCTCTTCCAATATTTTATATCATCTTTATGGATTTCTTTACATGACAACCACCTATAAGGTATTCAAGACGCAAAAAAATATATTACATAAGAAGTAAAACAAATCGCAAATATAATATCTATACAACGAACTAAACAAATATCACCACTTACCTCATGTATTTTCCAAGATCATATATGATTTGCTTGACATTATTGTCGAAGTCATCTGGGAGAGATAGAGGTAGAACGTACTGCAACAATTATAAAATTATCTTTTCATTTTTTTGTAACATAATGAAAAGTTCACATACATGCAGTACTTAAATACATACTAAAAACACAAGAACACGAATTACGTTAATGAAGGTATGCCAATCATGCATTTTCATCCCCAACCCAAATTCACTTTTCTTTGATATGAAATTGTTTATGTTCGTAGCAAATCCTGTGGGAAATCAAATTTTTTGTATGACTTCTTTTATAGCATTGCTTTGTTGGTCCGTTAATAACCATTGAAGCTCACTTATATTAATCTAGTCTCCATGGCTATTTGATTGAATGACATTTATCATTGCATGATTGGAATCCTGAATGTCCCTACATATTTTGACAATTCTTTCTTTGTCACGCCTTCCATCCAATATTTTCCATACTGTCTCTGTTATATTCTTTCCAATATGCATACTATCAAACAAATGAACAATTTGTAACTGCTCGTAGTAGGGCAACCTACTAAATTGTCGGGGATAACTTTTTATTCCCTTAGGAAGGTGGTCATTTATGCCTTCACGACCTTCATGATCATCAATCACATCATCAGTAAACAAAACAAAATAGAAAAGATGTTTTATGACAAACCAATAGATGGAATGACATTACCTTGATGATTAATTCTATTATATTCCAACTTCCACAGGTGAGGTGTCATTCTTCATGGCTTTGATGTATTCTCTTCTTTCCCATTGAAAAGATGTTTTTCAGTATTTTGATACTTATGATTTTTGTGGAGAAAGTGCATATACTCATCAAACACCTGCTTTTGTAAACTTTTTGAATGACGAGATTTCATCTTTGGACCACAAATAGGACATGCAAATTTTCCCTTTGTTTGAAGACCTACAAGAATGTATAATTGGATTAAATATGATAATTTTTTGAATTATAATGTTCATGCACAACTTAAACACTATAACATACCACAAAAATGTGTTAGCCCCGGGGCATCGTGTATTGTCCATAGAAGCATCACATGGAATTGAAATTGTCTTTGTCCTATTGGTCTAGAGATGTCATACATAGTGACACCATTCCATAACTCCAACAACTTGTCGATAAGAGGCTCAATATATACATTCATATCTTTAACTTGGTACTTACCTAATCGAATGAACAAAAACATTACATAATTATTATGACCATTTTACTGCAATATTTATAATTAAATTTAGATGACTATATTTAAATGATAAAATACCTGGAACAATCATTGCCAACATTATGTGCTCCCTTTTTATTGACATCCATGGAGGAATGTTTTTGTTGATAACAAAAATAGGCCACACTGAGTAAACAGATCTCATCTCTCCAAATGGATTGACACCATCCGCTGCCAATGAAAGTTTGAGATTACAAGGTTCTTCTTTAAAGTGTGGCCACTTTTCCTCAATGTCCATAAATGTTGAACCATCCATAGGAATTCAAATAATGTCATCTCAACTTCTATTGCGTGCATGGTAATCCATAAATTGTGCCAAGCTAGTGCACTTGAATAATCGTTGCATACGTGGAATAATGGGAATATAGAGAAGAACCTTGCGAGGAACCCTTTTTGTTATTTGATCTGTTCGATATCTACTAATATGACATTTAGGGCATTCAGTTTGAAATTCATGATGTTTGTGATATATAGTATGATCATTGGGACAAGCATCTATTGCTTGATACTCCATTCCAATATCTTACATAACGACAGATAATTCTCAGTATGAGTGAGGTAGAATATTTGATGGTGGTAACAAAAACTCACCTATCAATCTACAACGAAAAAATATAATTTGTTATAATAAAGAATATTAATGGTACAACATGATTCATACTTTATTATGACATATATGACACACCTTAACATACGTGACATTGTTATGTTGGATAAACCATTCATAACCTTCAAGTTCACCAACAACAATACAACGGAGAGAAGAGTTGCCTGCGAGCCTTCGTAAAGGGCCTCAGATGCCTTCTCAAGTAGAGGGACATCATGAACAACATCAAGGTCATCTTCATCATCATGATCAGTTGCGTGAGTACTAAATGAGTCATGGATCAATGTATTTGTACCATCATCTTCAATTGTGTTTTTTGGCTCATGATTGTCATCTTCCATGAGATCATTATCTTCAGCTTCGATATTCACACCTCCATGTTCGTCCACTTCAAAAACCATATTCTCAGGGTTGTGTTGATCCATACCATGTGCTACGAGGTGCTCGAGCTATATAAAATTGATAAACATAAATAAACTGTGATCATGATCTCATCATCACGTGATTTATTATGTATATAAATTGTCAAAATGATATAATGAGAAACTTACCAATGGATGATAATCATGTCCACCTTCAATGTGACCATGCAGCCTACAATGTTTTTTCGTTGTTTTGATTAGAAGTCTTCTATTCTTTAACCCCTTACAAATTTTGCATGGACAATAACATTTTCCATCATCTTTTCTTTTCAAGTTAGACCACAATCTAGCAATTGTCTCCTTATTTTGTTGTTCGTTGATATTGTCTAACATGGTCTTTCTTCACATGCAAGAAAATAGAAATTATCATCATTGAAAAAACCATCTTATTGAATTTAGATTTATAGTTTACTTATGGTACATCACACAACATGGAAAACAAGAAATACTCAATAAATAATAGGATTCATTGATCTAGTATTATCACAATCTGCACTTGGCCTTCAATATTTTCTCCTCCTAACACTATTTATCCATTACCTGTCAAGTACAGAACTCTAAAACCTGTGGCTATTAAAATACATAAGATAACATTGTAGCATCTTATAATCATCTGTTATAAAACCAAATCACTTGGGAGTGATTCTTTTGTTTGTCACAGTCCAGGAAAACAGTGTCTACTGGAGCCTTGAATAACTGACTAGAAAGATTTTTAATTCCTTTTCTTTTTCCTTCTGATTTTTTCACTGTCACTTCCATCCTCCGAGTCGGATGCCCTCGCCCTTTTCTTTCTTCTTGTTTTTTCATACTCATTATCATGCTTTGAATTATTTTTCTTTCTTGGTGACTCCTTACTACTCTCACTGTCAGTTTCGCTCTCAGAATCTAAGTCTGATGTATCAGAATTTGACGAACCTAATGAACTAGAAGAATCATCATTAGAGGTAGATTCATCTGACTCAGGAATAGACTTTTGCTGCTGCATTACAAGCCTTGGCACATTCTTCAAATACTCACATAAACTCTCAGTGATACCACCGAGACCAATAGAAGTAAAGAAATTGATAGCAAACCATGAATTTTTGGGATTGTCCTTTGGAGAAATTGAATCAAAAGACTCCTGCATTGTTGGATCGTTCAACCTTTCATTAAGCAACAATATACCAAGCTACTCTGCCAGCTCCTGCAAGAGAACCTTTATAAAAATACGAGAAGAGGAAGTAGTATATTCCTCTGTCTCACATATATAAGCAAGACAATGCCATGGAACAACATCTGTGCCAAGTAAGTGGGCAAAAAACTTTGCAACATTATGCAGTTTATTTGTTTCTAGTCTGTGTATCATAGAATACTGTTGTACAAAACACTTATCAAAAAATTCCTCATAAATTTTATTGATCATACAAAATCTTTGCCCAAGAAGACCATAATAACGAAGGTATGTTCTCTCTTGACCAAGTTCAAGCTTGATCTTTAGTAGCTTATGACCAGCTTCCTCAAAATCAACACTTGACATGATTGTCAAATAAATTGTACGTCTTAAATTGACCAAGTTTATCTCTGTCTCATCCTATATTCTCAGTGCTTCCTCACCTTCCTCTTCATCATCATCATCATCATCATCATCTAAATCATCACCTGAATCATTCTCCCCTTCTGCTTCATCTGAAGAAGCATCTCCAAGGATATCTTTCTTCAGATTTTCATAGGTTGCCTCATGCTCTAAGAAATCAGGATCTAGCTTGAAAACATCCAAACCAACTTCTTCATCAAGTTCATCTTCTAGGAAAACTTCATGTGTTCATTGATCTGGACGCACAGCTGGATGACCCTCAAACTTAGCTTTGCAAAATGCAAAAAGGCCTTCGATTAAAAACTGTACTCATTTGTCAATTTCCCACTCATAGAGAATACCTCTAAATCTTTCAAAAATCCCATAGAGACGTTTGGGTGAAAGGTCTTGCAACAAAGAACCACATTCTTTCACGATATATACATCAACCTCTACACTATCATTTGTGGGGTTCTCTAGTAAAAGGGTGAGAAGTTCCAACGCAATGATCTCATGTGCAACTTGTTGATTCACTAAATGAGCTATGAATTTGGCTGTTGCTATCAACATGTGCTTGTCATTGTGATTTTATGCCCTCTTAAGCTGCAAAATAATTCTTCGCAAAAGCAGATTGCCAACTTCAGGAAATTTTGTATTTACCATAGCAACCAACGTAGCAAAAACATTTGTAAATCTAGGGGATGCCATTTGGGATTTCATACAAGACCTATAAAATAGACCCCTCCCACAGATGAGATTCTCTATAAACAACTCTGGAATGATGTTCTTGATGTTAGATGCATTTACCTTGTTTACTAACCCATTGATACTCTTCCGAAGGGCATCCCATGTCATGCACTGGTATTCCACACTGCTCTTGTCTTCCACATCTTTCATCATTTGAGCCAGCTTAAATGGGGGAATGTAAACACCCCTACTTCTTCCAACACCCTTCTCAGCTCCTCTTACAACACCTTCGCCATTCCCATTCTAAGATGGAGCAGACACAACACCAGAAGTTTTCACTTCCACTGCCTCTCTGTCCCTCTTGTTTCCAGAAGCCCCTTTACCACTTACTTCGTGCTTATTTCTGTACATAAACCCATCAGGAAGCATGAGTTTTTGCATATAAGCTCACCTAAATATTTTACAGTTATTTTTCATCAAGATTCTCTCAGGAGCTGGCAGATCCTGCTTCCATACTTTAATTATGTTTTCTCAAAGGACAATCCTAAAAATCCATGCATTGGTAAACAACTTTTTACACCTTTGTTGGTTGTGGTGGCGTCACAGAGAGTTTACATCAATAAATGAAGAACATGCCAATGCTTTTAATTCAGCAATAGAAGTATATCTCTTATTCAATATCTCTAGTGAAACCCCCATGATCTTTTGTTGGAGTAGAATTTGTTATATTCTAGAAAGGGTCTTGTCCTTTGTTGATGGGATATTCATCTACCTCAAGAAATAACTGTTCTTTTCTCCAACAAGAAGTGGAACTAAATGAAGATCTAGCACCATGAAATGAATACTCAAAAGGATTACTATAGTTAGTTTTGGTAGATAATGATCTGGGTAAAATACTAATGTGGCTTTAGGAAACATTATGTACTAGCTTAGCATACTCTAACAACTTTGGTGTGACATGCTACATCCAATTAAGTCTTCATCGGTATCTCTATTGTGTTTATGGATTGGGATTCAATGTACTCTTTTTATACATAGATTTTACTTTCAATTGAGGAGGTTTGTATGTACTTACTTGTCTTTCGATTGTATCCCTATTTCAAGAATTTCTTCTATCAACAAATCATTTGTTTTAAGTTGTACAAGTGGAAGCTTGAACATGCCTTCCATGCTAGCCTTATTGATACATTCAACACCATCTTGTGCAACAAATCTTTAGAACTCCACTATTTCATTGAAGAGTGAGTAGTAGGGACAATCTAGGACACTTACAGAGGTTTTTCAAGAGAGATAAATAGACCTAAATATTATGGCTTAATAATGATCAATAGGTAAACAGATAAGAAACTCTCAATATCAAAATGACTTTCTCAATTGTCTTTACTAGAAATGGATAGATCTGCTAATAATGGCTTTATGACTGTATGTCAACTTTAGACTCAATCCAAGAAGAGCTAGAACTAATATGCGATATCTAGATTTATGATCTCTATAATATAACAATCCCATAATTATGTTTCCATGCATCTATACCACAACACAAACATCATGCTAGTGTTCAACCATAGCAATTGATATCCTAATTATAGAATGTGAAATATGCACATAACTATGAATAAAGATTAAGAAAAACAAAGAAAGATGCTTATTGCAAACATAAATGACTAATGGACAAGAATTAAATTCATTGTAGATAGTTTTGAATATCAAATTCACTTATTTGTGTGCATTTAGTAACTCATGTACTTGTGGCCAACCATTTATCTCTTTCATAAATTAAACACTTATTAATAACATTAAATGGTTGAGTAATTATGTTTTAGTTGAAATTGAAAATAAAATATTTTATTTCAGAACAACTCACACTATTCCCTATCATATTTTAGACTCTCGGTTTTGTTAGTAGTGGTTTAATGTCTTTGGAGCTGATCATTGCATTTCTTTAGTTACGTTTGCCAGCGTACTCCCAGCCTGTGCCAAAATGGGAGCTTTGGAACAGGGTATGGACATCCATCAAAGCATAAAAGATAGAGGAATTTTGTCAGATGTAGTTGCAACCGCTACGTTAGCATGTATGGAAAATGTGGAAGCATAGACAAGGCACAGGAACTGTTTGATGGATTACCTCAAAGAAATATGGTTTCCTGGACTGCAATGATTGTCGAATATGCACAAAATGGATTTGTTGAGAAGGATTTAGAATCTTTCAATCAAATGCAATCAGCAGGTGTAAAGCCAAATTCCACGACCATTGCTACTATCCTCCCTGCCTGTGCCAAAATGGGAGATTTGGAATAAGGTATGGATATTCATCGAAGCATAAAGGATAGAGGAATTTTGTCAGATGTTGTAGTTGCAACTGCCCTGGTAGACATGTATGCAAAATGTGGAAGCATAGACAAGGCACATGAACTGTTTGATAGAATGCCTGAAAGAAATGTTGTCTCATGGACTGCAACGATTGCTGGATATGCACAAAATGGATTTGTCAAAAAGGCTTTAGACGCTTTCAAGAAAATGAAATTGGAAGGCATAAAGCCAAATTCCACAACCTTTGCCAGGATCCTCCTTGCCTGTGCAAAAATAGGAGCTTTGGAATAGGGTATGGACATCCATCAAAGCATAACGGATAGAGGAATTTTGTTAGGTGTTGTACTTGCAAATGCCCTGCTTGACATGAATGTAAATTGTGGAAACATGGACAAGGCTCGTGAATTGTTTGATACGATGCCACAAAGAGATGTGATCTCATGTGAACAATCAACACGCGTGTATACGGGAGGAAGGGATTGCTGCTACAAAATTGAGCGCTCACTCCTCAATCACAATTCTATGGTTTTACGAGATTAAACTAGGATAATTAACCACCACATGTATATTTTTTGCAACATGAAATTAAAAACTAGGGCAATTTGAATCTACCTTCTGCACAGGATTGCAAGCAATGCCACAAATGCCTTTGACACAGGTTTGATGTTCTTGGGGGTTGAAGTCACCACGGACGCCTACGTGGGAAATTTGCAAAAAAAATGAATTCCCCTCTCCTTTTTTTTAAAGTAATGGCCGTTGTCGTCGAGATTACGACGAACTCAAGCACTTTTTTGGAAAAAAGAAAATTCTCATTTCTAATGCCTTCTTCGTCAAAACCAAATGGAAAATTTTCATCGGAATTACGATGAATGCGGGCATTTTTTCAAAAAAAATCAAATTTGGCCACAATATACCTTCTCTGTCAGAAAGCTCAGTCGAAAATCTAGTCCAAATGTATTAGTGCCAAATGCTCATGAATCCGCTCTACTTGCTGCTCCATCTCTCGAAGAATATCTGGTCCTATACACACCTTGTCCTCTAGCCAATCCCAACTCAAAGGAGTGCGGCAAGGACGACCATACAATGCCTGAAAGGGGGACATACCTATGGAGCTATGATATCCATTGTTATAAACAAACTCCACTATATAGATATAATCCTCCCAGTGCGACTGCTGGTCCATAACATACATGCGAAGCATGTCCTCCAAAACCTGATTCACCTACTTGATCTAACCATCTATCTCTGGGTGATAAGCTGAACTAAAGTTAAACTGAGTCCCTAAAGCATGCTGAAGTGAGGTCCATAATGTTGAGGTAAAGATAGGATCTCTATCAGAGATTATTTGCCTTGGAATCCCATGCAATCTCACTACATCTTCCAAGAAGACTCGTGCCACCACTGCTGTCGTATAGGAAGCTCAAATAGGAACAAAATGAGCAACCTTAGTCAATCTGTCAACAATGACCATGATAGCATCATGACAATGTGAAGAGACAGGCAACCCAACAATAAAATCCATGCAAATTATATCTCATTTCCAATCCGGTAGCAAATTAGGCTATAAAAGCCCTGTCAAGTGTTGATGCTCTGCCTTCACTCACTGACATTCTAAACATCTCGACACAAAATCAGCAATGTCGCGTTTCATACCAGCCGAATAATAAACCTATCTAAGATCTGTGTGCATCTTCTTGACACCTGGATGTGCTGAGTAAGGTGCACGATGGGCCTCAGTCATGATCAAAACGTGAAGATCCTCTAAAGGAGGTACATAGATCCGTCCAAGGTGACGAAGAAGTCCATCTGCCTCAAGATTATATCCAGAAAATCTACCCTCTAAAGGCCTTCCAGACTCTATCACGGCTCTAACATCCTGATACCAAGTATCATGAGAAAGAACTTCAAGAATCCTCCCTCTCAAGTCTACTCCAAGGGACAATGTTGAAACTTCATGCCGCCTACGACTCAAAGCATCTGCCACCACATTCTTTTTCCCCTAAATATAACAAACCTCAAAATCATACTCACAGAGGAATTCCATCCATCTCCACTTTCAAGCATTGAAGTTTGTTTGTGTGGATATATAATGTAGATTGCGGTGATCACTATGCAGATCAAACTGATGCCCTAACAGGAAATGTCGCCATCTAACCAAAGCATGAACTACAACTGCCAATTCTAAATTATGAACTAGATAGTTCAACTCGTGGTCCTTGAGTTTGTGAGACTCATAAGCAACCACACGTCCAACCTGCATAAGCACTGCACCTATACCTTCCAAAGAGGCATCTATGCATATCATAAAATCTCTAGATGGATCAGGAACTACCAAAATTGGAGCACTGACAAGGAGTTCCTTCAAGGTCCGAAAAGCTGGCTCACACTGTTTTGACCAAACAAACTTCTTCCATTTCATCTGAAGAGAAGTAATTGGGTGTCCTATCCAGGAAAATCCCTGAACAAAGCGACGGTAATATCCAACCAAACCCATAAAACTCCTAACTTTTGAACTGTTGGTCAACATTGGCCAATCAACAATGGCTTGGATCTTTGAAGGATCCATGGATATACCTTCTCTCGAAACCACATGACCAAGATAGTTCACCTCAGACTAGAAGAAGTCACACTTCGCCAAATCGGCATAAAGTTCATTTTCCCTCAAGCACTACAATACCTGACGTAAGTGACCCTCATGCTCTTCCATAGTTCTAGAATAAATCAATATGTCATCCAAGAATACAATGACGAAATGATCAAGGTAGGTGCGAAAAACCCCATTCATGAGGCTCATGAATACTGAAGGCATGTTCGTTAACCCAAATGGCACCACTGTGAACTCGTAGTGACCATAACGAATACGTAACGTTGTCTTATGAATGTCTGTATCCTGAATGCGCAATTGATGGTATCTAGATTTCAGGTCAATCTTAGAGAACACCTGGGCTCCCTTTACCTGATCAAAAAGATCATCTATACGAGGCAATGGATATCGATTCTGGATGGTTACCTTATTCAGCTATCGGTAATCAATGCATAACCAAAGAGAACCATCTTTCTTCTTAGTGAAGATAACAGGCGCACCCCAAGGAGAAACACTAGGATGAATGAATCCCTTGCCCAACAATTCCTCTATCTACAATTTCAACTCACTCAACTCCTGAGTAGTCATCCGATATGGAGCTCTCAAAATACGTTCTGCACCAGGAACCAAATCAATGTGAAAGTCTATGTCTTGCTTCGGAGGCATACTAGGGATATCCAATGGAAACATATCAGCATACTCTCGAAGAATAGGGTGACCATCAAGAGAGATTTCTTGACTCTCTGACTCATCCACATCCTCAAGAGTAACTGCAAAAAGCTGAAACCCTCTATGCATGCATCGCTTAATTTGCATAGCGGAGATCATACGTAGGGATATCGGTCTCTGAACTCTAAGAATCTCCACTTCTCTGCCAAGGTCATCTAAACACTCCACTGTCTTCTTGTGACAGTCCACACAAGTACTGTCAGATGAAAGCCAATCCATCCCCAACACAACAACATAAAAACCCAAAGGAATGACTCGAAGGTCAACTGAGGTAACTATGGTTCCTAGGTCCAACTCACAACTAGGAATAAAGGCATCTACGGAAACACAGACACCTATAGCCAATTCTACTTGCCACCTATCCGCCTGCTTAGCAGACGCAAGTCCACACTGCTCCACAATAGATGAAGAAATGAAAGAATCTGAAGCACCGAACTCAAAAAGTACAAAGATAGGGATTCCATGCAACATACCTCCTGCCTCAATAATTGTACCCTGATGATCAGCTTGGCAGTCATCCACTGCTACAAACACTCTATGGGATCTCCCTGCATCTCCCACTATAGGCTCTGATGCTACTGGCCTCTGACTGCCTGTATGGTGGAAACGCTGAGGGCACTGCATGGCTATGTGGCCAAACTGCCCACAAGAGAAGCAAGCTCCCCTACCTGGTCCTCTATTACCTATCAGCCCACTAGACTTCTAGAAACTTCCCTAGCTAGGGGCATGAGATTCACTCTGCGAGGACTGCCCTGAAGGGCCTTGTTTGCCCCTCTACCAGTTCTTGTTCTTCCTATACTGGGAGTTACCACCTTGCTGGCCCTGGAATTGTTTCGGTTTCAACGGTTGTTGCTGCTGCTACTATCCACCCTTAGTGGGTGCCTGAGGAGTCCTAAATGGTGTAGTTGACTAGGACTGATTTCCCCGAGCTCTGTTCCCACTGGAAGTTGCACTCCCTATCTGCACACCTGACCGACCACCAAGTGCATGACTAAGGTTTAGCTCAACCAATCTGGCTTTCGCCATGGCTATCTCAACTAAAGGTGGCTCAAACACCCTCACTCCTCCACTAATATGGTCATTCAAACCTCTCAAGAAGTGCTAAACAAGCATAGACTCATCATTACCAATCCTAGCATACTGTTTGAGCTCATAGAACTTGTGCTCATACTGGTCTACTGGCATACCATACTGACGCAAGGCATAGAACTCATCTTCCCGAGTCTTCCTCCACTGGGGTGAGAGAAATCGTGTCTTGAATCTCTCCAGAAATAGCTCCCATGTTATAGTGTTAATGCACACACTGATCTTCTCCTCCTCTAGTCTCCACCAGATCAAAGAAAAACTATTGAGACGCATGATAGCACATCTCACCTTGGTGTTGCTACTGTATGGGAACACATCGAAACACTAATCCAAATTGATAAGCCAGGTCTCTACCTCGAGACCGATACCCATTCCATCAAAGAAAGGAGGGTTGGACCTAATCAAGTTCTTTATGTGACCCAAAGAAGGTGGATCTCGGTCAGCTGAAATCTCCCTCCTCCTGGGTGATCTCTCTCTCTCTCTCTCTCTCTCTCTCTCTCTCTCTCTCTCTCTCTCTCCTCTGGAACCTGCTGATGTGACTCCCCAACCTGAGCAAGAATAGGTTGATCAACCTCAGGCTTGGGGCCTAACCTGACCAGAACCTCCTGAAACATGTATCTCAGCTCTTCCCTTTCAGGAACCTGCTCTCCTGCATGTTGAGGATCCCGATGAACTGACTGTTTCGGCTCAACACTCACATGAGTGTGTGGTGGTGAAGGACTATGATGGTCATAACCATGGCCCCGTCCTCCACCTCTGCCTCCTTTGCGACCACCCATACAACTACCTCCCCTAGCTTTCCTAGCCATGACCTAGCACCACAAAAGAGAAAACGGGTCAGATCTACGGCAAGGATAAGACAACAGAAACACAAACATTAAGACCTAAATAAAAAGGTCAGGTTGAATAGGCTCACTACAAACCCAAAGTACCTAGTGTTGAAACATGGGCTCTGATACCAAATGTAATGCCCCGCCAGGAACCCTAAAGTAAAATAACACAACTAGGCAACTAAAGGGTGAAATGTTTTTTTTTTAAGATTAAGTGCATTAATTATAACAATTGCACGTTTAATAACGCAATGAAAGTTTAACACATGATTTCCTAAGGGTTACCAATGAAGATTAATTCGCAGATTATATTAGCACCATCGTTAATCCAACTGTCCATTTTAATTAGGTAAATTAAATGCTTAAGATTAAATCTACACATACATCTAAGTTCCATAATGAAAGAATTAAAGTATGGCAATGCATTTATTTATCCATAAACCATTTATACAAAAGATCAAAGCAACTAAATTAACATACATTCTACCGATATAATATTACAATATTCATAAATACATGGCTTCCAAAAATACCATGAAATCCAAAGTTACAATATAAAGGTTACATAAAAGTTTGATACAATGACCGCAAGGTCTCCAGTGAACAATGATCATGAACATGAGCTGGTACATGAACCATGAACCAAGAAACACTAGTGAAGCCTTTCCTCGCTTGAAGATACAATCCAGAACATCCGATGGGAAGTGGCACTACCACCCGACCATGTGATCCCAAAATGGAACCACCCCACCATGCTAGGAGATAGTAGAAAACCCTCAAGCAAGCAAAATAAGACAAGTATGATAGAACTACATGACTCCGCAAACATCCATGTGACTCAACTCACAAACACTAGTGACTCTAAGGAGAGAGTGTCATCGCATGGCTTAAGGTGGTTACCCTGGCAGGCCTCCATAGGTCCCTGCCCCCATCCTGGGTTATCCTGGTAACCTCTCCCGAACCTCCGGCTCCATCTAAGCCTCATGCGGACCCTACCAATCCTTTCGTGAAGACAAGGTGATAAGTTTTGCCATTCCACGCCTTCTCACCATATCCTGAGCCTATATAAGCACTCAACCATGTGCGAGGCATATTATCTTAATTAATATTTAATCTACCCACCCCCTAATCAATTATTAGGTTATCACTTCTTAACTGACTTTTGAGGGGTTATCCTGCCATCCACTTCGGGTGCGGCCCCCGCTCGAAAGCCACTCTCTCTCATAGGACACTAATAGGAAAGGTCCCTCTACGAGAAGTCTATGGCGAAATAGACAGTCATATCTAATCCTGACAAACCACAGGTGAAGGATACACAATCACTAACCCAGGATTGACCATTTGGAATAAAACACACAATGGCTCATATCAACAGGGTTATACAACAACACCTGAACAAGGGGTATAACAACATTTGACATAATGACAACTCAACCAGAATTGCAACGAAATTAAGCTTGACTGCAATACCATTTACACAAGATCCTAATACAGGTAATCTTTTCTTTAAATAGCCAAAAGCATAAATAACTTCCAATTAAAGATTTTCATTAATTAAAAACCAAATTACATAACACTGGCATGGAAAACCGAATGTACCATATTCTGGAAAGCACCGAATTCAACCCAGGAAAAACCGAATTATAATAACCCCCCTGCTACCGCACGGTAGCAAGTATTACCATAGGTAGTACATGCTACCTTATGGTAGCAAGCGCTACCGCCGATAGCATACCGACGGTAGCGCCTGCTACCACTACCTACGGTAGCACCTGCTACTATGCGGTAGTTGTACTACCATTGGTAGTTGCTACCGACCTCCCCAAAACCAAAGTTTTTTTTTTATATTTTTTTTTATAATATTTTTTTAAAAATTTACAATTGCATAGAAATATAATAAATTTCATTTTCCAATAAAATTTATTTCTCACAAATTTATTTAATACAATTTTCCCCATAAATAATTAAATAAAACAATTTCCCCATAACTTTAATAACCCAATAAATTTAATTGAAATTAAATTTAATACCATAGTAACTAAATAATTACACAGAGATACACAAATATTAAAAAGGACTGTCATAGCCAAATATCGAAACAAAAATCAAACAAGAGGGAATATTTTCTCCGGTAAATCCCATTTCTCCCCAATCTTGCAATTTTCATGCACAATAAAAATCTTGGCAAAATTTGCCATATTAACTTTTCCCAATTTTCTCAAAATTTTAATCTACAAACACCCAGGAAATAACTTCATTCCATAAACTAGAAACTAATTTCAGGAATGGACTTTAACCAAAAACAAGAAATAACTAGAAAGGATTTTGGATTTGACAAATATTTTAACACACACATCATTCAAAAAAATGAAAGAAATAGAAATATTTTCTTTAAAAACAACCAGAAGAAGCCACCCAACCTGGTATAGCTTTCTTGGAAGAACTTTGTAAGAGAGATTCAATCCTTCAACAAGCTTCCAAACAATTTTTCTTCACCAAAATCTCTGCCTCCTTCCCATGACTTTTACCAAAAATAAAAAGATATCTTCCCCTTTTAAACTAAAATTCTAGGTTGCATATATTTTTCCCAAAAACCCTAATATCTAATTTTAGTAATTAAAAGCAATTTTATTTTCCTTTTCTAATTCCTAACAAAGGAATAAATTAACATGCAATAAGTAAAAATCATTTTTCTTTTCTTTTCTTTTCTCATGCAAATTAATTAATTTCCTAAAAAAGGAATTAAAGCAATACTTTAATTCTAATTTATTCTTTTATTTATTTATTAATCTATTTATTCTATTATTCTTTTATTTATTTAAAATTCTAGGAAACAATAAATGAAATTAATCTAATTTATTTTTCACTAAAATTTAAATAAAATTATATTTCTAATATCATGCAGCTTGCAACTTAATTTAATAACTTTTTTTAATTAATTAAATTTATAATCTCAATGCATAAAATACAAAATTCAAAAATACCAACTATGAGATAACTCCATAAATTTAATTAATTAATTAAATCCACTAAACACACAACTGAGCAAACCCCAAGCAAAGACTCATAATAAGGTCAAACGACAAAATACGAAGGCCGAACAAATTGACAGGACGACCAACTGATGACACTCCCAAGAGTGTAATTGGGTAAAATAGGGCCAACTACTACCTCCTCCACTTCCATCGGACAAATATAAGGCATGCTTAGACCTGTGAAGCCAGGTGGAGATGATACCCCGTACCTACCCGGTACTTGTACCTGCAATATCCTGCATCGCCAAACCACACATACATATATACAATATAGAGAACACGACATACACGCCGATGAAGGAGAATCGCGACATTCCCTATCTCACCAAAGTGAGTGAAGAAAAATTGTCCCCTTGCATCCAATACACTCACAGACATGCAACATATAATTACACATCGCATAGATATAGTAAAGTGTCAGTACATAGCAATAATCCATAAAATACCATAAATCACAAGTACTGAAATACTGTAAATAAATTATGCATCTCATATCCAGATAAAGCATGAAATAATGTCATATAAGTCTAAATAACACATCATAATAATGTATCCACTGAAAGTAAACAATAATAAAATATGAGTCTAATGAGTTCAAACGAGGAGGGTAGTACATGCATAGCATTTATGGGTTCCTTGAGAGGCGTACCTTCCACATCTACTATTTTGTAAGATCCTAACTTGTAGACCTTAGCAATGATGTATGGTCCAAGCCAATTTGAGCTAAACTTTCATCTTTCTTCTAGTAAGGCATTCACATTTCGCTAATTATCATAGAGCACTAGGTCACCTACTGAGAAGGAACGTTGAACAACCTTGTCATTGTAACTTCGCTATAACGATTTATGATTTGCTTGAATATGCTCGAGAGTGTTTATGCGATGTTCATCAAGCATTTCAATTTGTTGAAGACGTTGTTCCTGACAAGAATCATCGTTAATTATGCCCTTAAGAGAAACTCTTAATGAGGGAATCTTTAACTCCAAAGGCATAATAGCGTCAACACCATAAACAAGATTGTAAGGAGTGGTACGCATAGCTATACACACACATATTCGATAGGCCCAAAGGGCATAGGTCAACTGAGTGTGTCAATCCTTACCATGCTTGTTTATAGTCTTACGAAGGATTTGCTCGATAATTTTATTAGAAGATTCGGCTTGACCATTAGATTGAGGGTAATGAGGTGTGGAAAAGCGATGTTGAATGTGGTATTTCTCGAGCAATTTCTTCACATCTTTGTTCTTGAATGAAGTCCCATTGTTAAAGACTATAGTGGAAGGTATACCAAATTGAGAAATGATGTTGTCTAAGAGAAATTGACAAATTACTTCAATGGTAGTGGTCCTAAGAGGAACTGCTTCTACCCACTTCGTAAAATAATATGTAGTAGTTATAATGAAAGTATGTCCTTGAGATGAATGAGGGGAAATTTTTCCAATAATATCCAAACCCCATAAGGAAAAGGGCCAAGAAGCCACTTGTGACCTAAGTTCTTACGCAGGAGCATGAATATTGTTATGTTGCTAACACTGATAACACTTTTTAACAAACACAAAGGAATATTTTTCCATGGTTTGCCAATAATATCCCATACGAAGAAACCTCTAAACTAATTATTTGTTGTTGGTGTAAATAATTATTCATCATGGATATTATTACACTTTAGTTAAGTTTACTTAGGAAATGCATTTCATAGTAGTTTGGGTATGACACACTTAGTTGTTTGTGCCACATTGGGATAGTGTGTGTAGGAGAATTTCCACCTTTTATGGTGTGATCTTGTTGTTATACTCCACATTCAATTTGTGATCCACCTCATGTGGACTATTATATTATTTCTCCTACCTACCCTTGTTTCTTATTGAGCCACACGTCATGTTTGTGTGCTCACATATCCATATAGCCTTGCCTATATAAGAAGGCTTATATTCATTGTATGTAATGCTTAATGATCCAGTTGATCATATTTTTCATCTTGATAGAATACAGTTTATTTCTATCATCTATTTTGTTTTTTCTTATTTGTGATTTCCATTGCCTCTTGATCTTGGCAAAATCTCACATGGTATCAGAGCTGGTCCATGTCTCACATGGTATCAAAGCTATTAGAGTGTCATTGGTTTGCTAAATGAGAGAAATTTGATGTTATTTGGGGTTGTGTATTTTGGAGTTTTCTATTGCAAGTTATTATGGAAGCTTGATGGGTCAAATCTAAGGTTACCATTGGATTTAGGAGGTCCAAGAAAGTCAGTTTTGCCTTTTGTTTAATCCAAATCGAACTTCAGAGGCCAAATCTAGAGGCATTTGAAGTTTGACGCTGTGGCAGAAATTTTCCAGAAATTATAATTTTGCAAGCATTTTTCAAATAGCGATATCTCACTCATCCGGACTCATTTTTTAAAGCAATTTTTTTTGTTTTGGGGTAGAATTTCATGATCTATACAGTGGTGCAAAAATTTTCTGATTTTCAGATATAAGTTTTTCAGAAATCGCGAAATCTTGATTTTTACAACTTTGGAGGCTTCGTTTGGGCTCACATGGACTCCTTTTCAGGTGCCATTTTTTTTGAAAGTGCATATTTTTTCATCTACTTTCATAATCTGCCATCTGTTTGCAATGAGTTTAAGTAGAAACTGTACTTTCAGTATTTGGCCATTTTTGGCATATTTGGTACTTGCATTTTGCTTGGATCTTAGTTTAGATCACTACTAGTATTTCTTGAAATCTCTTAGATCTCATTTTGAGAAGTTGTAAATTGAAATCAGAAGTCCACTTTGCCTTGTTTTGCAAGTGGCCCATTGTATACGCACTAAGTATAAAGTGCCAAAATCACCATTTTGGGGGGATTTCTTGATTGAGTATTTTGGGGGGGTGTCTTGTGTGATTGTGCCTCTCTCTATCTTATGTTTTTTCATTTTGGTGCTATGGGTTCTCCTAAATTTCCACTTTTAACTCCTCATAATTATGCATCATGGAAAATTAAGGCATGGAGTAAACTAATGGAAAAATGATTCATTCATTATGTAAATGAAACTATTACAGCACCACCTGATCCTAAGGCTGATCCTAATGCTCAAATTGAATGGCTTACTAAGAATGCTATGGCACTTGGATCTCTTAGAAAGTATGTATCAGATGACCTCATTTTTCACATTGATAAGTGTACAACAATTAAAGAGGCTTGGGATATTTTTAAGAAATTGTATGGTCAAGTTGATGAGATTAAGGGATACAAGCTTGATAGTGAACTCACAACTTTGGATCCCAGGGATTTTGATACAATCCAAGATTATGTCACAAAAGCAACTAAGCTAAGAGAAAAGCTAAAGGATTGTGGAATTGACAAAAAGGATGCTCAATTGGTTTATAACTTGTTGGACAAGCTTCCTTTAGAGTATGCAGCCTTTGTATCTAGCTTTCACACCCATAGGTTAGCTCAAGGTTCCTCATACACTTCTCCCTCATTTGATTCATTCATGGAGATGTTGATATTTGAGCAATCTAAGTTGAACATGATGGGGATTCTTAAATCTTCAAAGTCACAAGCTTTGGTGGCTAACAAAGGGAATCAAAGTAATCAAGGAAAAGGCAAGAATCAAAAGCAACTTAAGTCAAAACAACAACAAGATGGAGCACAATCTTCCTCTCCACAACAAGGTGATTCACCATTCTCACCTAAGAGGAAATCATATAAGGACAATTTGTTTTGTGGATATTGCAAGAAGTCAAGACATGATGAACATCACTGTTATAAGAAGGATATTGATGAGTTGAAGAATCTTCTTGAGAAGAATAGAATCAACCTACCTTCTAGAATGTCTACATCAGCTTCTTCTTCCAAGGATAAAGGAAATGATCACTCTTTTGGGATAGATAAAGGAAGGGACAAGCTCTTTGTGCTACTACAAGTCATGATTCAGGGAGATGGCTTCTTGATTCAGGGGTTTCTTATCATATGGCATCTTCGCAGTCTATGTTCTCTACATTTGAGCCTTGCACCATGTCGCAGATTTTGATGGGCAATCATACATACATGGATGTGATTGCGAAAGGATCTATTGACATTGGGGATAACTCCTTCAATAATGTGTTGTGTGTACCCCACTTGAAAAACAATCTCCTTTCTATCTGTATGCGGGAAAAGTGGGCTGATAAAACTCAATATGTGAAAATATTGCTAAATGCTAGTCCACACACACACACAGGACTTCTTGGTGTAAGCTATGGAGTAACAAAGTATTACTCAGCTTCCCAAGGTGGGTCCCATGGTTCTCTATCTTACAATGTCCCTCAAACCAATGTTTTTGCTCTCAGATCACTGAGCAAAATGGTTTAGGGATGGCAAATGCAAGAACGGGGGATGCTTTGATAGATTTTAGTATGAGATGCATTCTAAGCTATGCATGATTTTAAAATGCAATAAACTAGATGATAAGATGACAAGATTAGTATGAATACTATCCTAACATGATATATTAGTCTATGATTGAGCTAAAATGATAAAGAAATTATTCTAAACATGCATATTTAGACTAATTCCTGATTTAAAAGAGGCTAAAATGATGAGCATATATGAGATATGAAAGCTTGAATGTATTTGAGCATAAGTATGATACTACAAATTTGGAGGATGATTCTTAAAAATGGAAGAATGAGAGCTCTATTTATAGCAAGAATAGGGCAATGGATGGTCAAGATTGAATGGATTAATCAAGGGTTGAGTTTGAAAGTTGGGGATCCCTGTTTGTAATTGGCACCAATGAAATGGTGACAAGTGTCAACATAGGGTTGGGTTGAGAGAAGGGGTTGGAGGCATTCAATGCCTGAGAAGACCTCATGGTTATCTAGAGGGTCAGGGTCAAGCTTAAGTTAGGATTACCCAATGGATTAAGAGTTAATCCAAGGATAAACCTTTGTGCAAATGATTAAGAGATAATCATGGTCAAAGCATTAAAGGCCTGATGAGACCCTTGGGTTGGATGAAGGTTGGGTCAAAACAAATGTTTTAACCATGTAGGAGGGTTTGAGTTAACCATTAATGGTTATTGGAGACTTTGGGGATTAAGTGGTTGAAGGTTGAAAGCCTTCAATGGTTATCAAAGACTTTGAGGAATTAAGTGGTTGAAGACTTGAAGCCTTTAATGGTTATCAAAGACTTTGAGGTTTTGAGAAGTGACTTCCCTTTGCTTAGGGATGTGACAAAGTTTAGGATGATGGGTTAGGCTTATTACAAGCGATTAGAAGAGTCTACAAGGGTTTAGAAATAGGTTTAGGATTTTGCAAGTGGATGGAGGGATAATAGGATTTAATTGAAATAATTTAATTCAATTTGGTTGCCATTTGGAGAAATTAAATAAATTAGATTTATTCAATTTAGTATAACTATTTAATTAAATTTGAATTTAATTAAAAGTTGATAGGGGGAATTTAATTGAATAAAATGATTTATTCATTAAATGGATATAGTGAATTTAACTTAAATAAATTGAGTAATTTACTTAATTAAATAGAGGAATGTGGATAATTTAATTAAATTGGATTTAATTAAATAGAGAAATGAACATAAAATATTCATTTAGGAATATGGTCATTTTTATACGTCTACACTATCTTTCAAATCACACATGGCGCAACTAAGAGAGTTGTGGAGTTCACACCTGAGTCAGTTTTCATTAGAGACTTGGAGACTAGAGCTATCATTGTGACTGGGGTGGTTGATCATACATCTCGGTTATACTCCTTTTCAAATTTTGTTTATGATGATGATTTCACATTTGATGATTCTACACATGATGATCACACTTCTTGTGATGGTTCAGTTTTTGAGGAGAACTTTGGACACTTGAACATGGGGATTCTCACATGTGACCCCATTCTTGAGCCTTGTATTTCATCTCCTCATATTGATATCACATCACCTATTGCACCTGATGATGCAGATAGTGTGACAATTTTGCCTTCATGTGATTCAGTGTAGCAGGATATTCATTGCCTTCCAGCTTCAGATTCATGGGATGGTTACTTCACAGACATTGCAGGTTTGTTTATGGAATCCTACATTGCAGATTTGGGAGACATCATTGATGACATTCATCTTCTCTTTGATGAAGATGATCCTTCTTCGATTGTTGCGAGGGAACACTCTGACCCTCTTGTTCATTCTCTACATGATCATTCTTTCGAGGTTGACATGATTGTGGATACTTATGTACAGCAGTTGGAGGAGGTCTCTTTATCTTTTGAAGAGACATGTGAGTCTTTGGGACATGTTCTACATCCATCTCCACTAGATCTTGGAGTGCCTTTTTCAGCAATGTGGCACAATTTACCACCTTTGGAGGGGGTATCTTTCAGCATCGACATGGGGACACTTGAGCAGTTTTCAGAGATTCCTTTCATCATGAGTTTTCATCATACATTTTCCCTTCATGATTGGGGAGACTTCATGGATACACCTGTGGTTTTGTTTCTTCCTAAGGGGAGGAATGTTGTTCAACGCTCGTGGAGCATTTTCTTCATACATCGAGCTTCTATCATTGGTGTAGATTCCACATTAAGGGGGGGCTTCCTAGCTTCTCTTCTTCTCTCATATGGGGGGGACTTTTTCCTCACATGGGGTTTTGTCCTTCACATACTTCTATGAGAGTTCTTTGTATCTAGTTTTCAGCTCTCTATTGGGGGAGGGTTTTTTCCCATTGGTTTAATCTCTCTTTCCTTGCTTTGTGAGAGATTTCATTGCATTGGTTTGCATGCATTTGCATTTGTACATGGGTACCTAACATGGCCTAGTAGCCAGAACCCATCTTTCATTGCTTAGTTGCATTGTAGACTTAAGTGCATTCCCCTAAGTTGCACTTAAGGGGGGGTGTTGGTGTAAATAATTATTCATCATGGATATTATTACACTTTACTTAAGTTTACTTAGGAAATGCATTTCATAGTAGTTTGGGTATGAGACACTTGGGTGTTTGTGCCACATTGGGATAGTGTGTGTAGGAGAATTTCCACCTTTTATGGTGTGATCTTGTTGTTATGCTCCACATTCAATGGGTGATCCACCTCATGTGGACTATTATATTATTTCTCCTACCTACCCACACCTATTTCCTACCTACCCTTGTTTCTTATTGAGCCACATGTCATGTTTGTGTGCTCACATATCCATATAGCCTTGCCTATATAAGAAGGCTTATATTCATTGTATGCAATGCTTAATGATCCAGTTGATCATATTTTTCATCTTGATAGAATACAGTTTATTTCTATCATCTATTTTGTTCTCTCTTATTTGTGCTTTCCATTGCCTCTTGATCTTGGCAAAATCTCACATTTGCCCCCAAAATGCCCCCCACAAGCACCTAAATGTACCTCCTCAAGGGTAATTGTGATTTTAGGTTTGTTAAGACATCAGAGGAGAAGACCATAATATCCTCTTCTATAAAGGACATTGGGGAGGATAATGTACCTTGTGGATAGTTTACAAATTCTTTCTCTAGCATTTTTACTTGTAGAATTTGGAAAAGTATCATCGATCAAGTATTTTGAGATATGCGAGTACCACTCATCAGAGTCTATAGCATAGCAATAGGCCACATCACTAGAATTATTAGTAATAACCGGAGAGGAAAGGTTGTGAATAACAAAGTTAAGATCCACCATAGGGTCATCTAAGGATACAAGGGAAGCAATGCATGCCATTGCATGAGCATGTCAATTACCCATTTGAGGGACAAGCTCCATGGTGTAGGAGTTGAACTTTTCTAACAAAGATATAGCCAGGTCTCGATATTATGATAATTTATCCTTCTTAGCCTAATAAACCCTCGTGAATTTATTAATAATTACTTGAGAGTGCCCATAAATGTGTATATGCTTAACATTTAGAGCTAAAGCCACTTTAAGGCCAACAATAAGAGCTTCATATTCAACAATGTTATTGGTGCATAGAAAATTGAGATGATAAGATAAGGGAATAGGTTTTTTGTTTGGGGATACCAGAATAACTATTGCCTCAAGCCTATACAACACCTAGAGCCATCAAAATATAACTCCCAAGTTTTGTCAACATCAATAGGAAGAACAAATTCTCCAAGAAAAGATTCTTGATTTGGTAATGCAAGAAGAGGGGGTTTCCGCCAATTAATGCTTGTCTTTTAATTGCCTTTTGAGAGACAAATTTAAGGTCAAATTTTGTCATCATAACCCATTTCGCTAAACTCCCTGAAAGGTCTGTCTTAGAGAAAAGATTTTTTAAGGGATCAAATTGGATGATAACATGGACCTCAACATTCAAAAGGTAATGTCTTAATTTTTGAGTCGCAAAGACAAGAGCAAGGCATTGCCTTTCTATCGCATTATATCATACCTCATAATCAAATAAAGTGTGGCTTACATAGTAAGTTGGCCAGTCTTTACCATCCCCAATATTTTGTGCCAATAAAGTTGCGAGAGCATGAGAAGAAGTGGTTGTGTATAGGAGGAAAGGTCTATTAGGAACAATAGGTTTTAGGATAGGAGGATTAGCCAAATAAGATTTTAAATTATCAAAGGCTTGGTGACAATCCTCATTCCATTGGAAAGTGGTGTTTTTCTTAAGAAGTTGGATAAAGGGAAAAGTTTGATCCGCAAGTCATGAAACAAACCTACGAATAGCTTGTATCTTTCCTTGCAAGCTTCTCAATTGGGAAATATTTCTAGGTTTGCATATTAACTATTGCATCTATCTTATTTGTGTCCACTTCAATACCATGATGCGAGGCTATTAACCCTAATAGTTTTCCACTATCCACACCAAAAACACATTTTCGGGGGTTCAAGTGCATGTTGTTTTTACAAATTCTCTTAAAGACTTGACGAAGGATCTTAACATGGTCTTGATGAAGTATAGATTTAGCTAGGATGTCATCAACATAATCTTCTAAAATTTTATGCATATAATCATGAAAGATGACAGTCATAGCACGTTGATAGGTAGTGCCAACATTTTTCAATCCAAAAGGCATCATAACCCAACAAAATGTGCCCTAAGGGAAAGTGAATTCATTTTTGTATTGATCTCGGAAAATCATGACCAGCAGTAGAATCTACTATCATATGAATGTTTCGAAGCAAAAAATCATCCTTTAAAGAAGCCTTATTGAGATCTCGGAAATTAGTACACATCCTAATATTGTTACCAGGTTTAGCCACAACAACAATATTCGATATCCAAGGGGAATAACCAATAGGATGAATGAATCCTGCATCTAGCAAATTTTTTATTTTAGTCTTGACAAGGATATCTTAGGATTCATCTTTCTAATTTTTTCTTTATAGGTATAGCATCGGGGATTAAAACTATGTTATGAGTAACAATTTTAGGATGAATTTGGGCATGTCAAAGTATATCCAAGAAAATATCCCAGGGAATTCATGTAATAACTCAAAGTATTCCTTTTGTTCTTCATCGGTTAAGCACTTTCCAATCTTAATAATATTTTCTTCTTTACTAGGATCCATCTTAACATCGATAGTATCACTTATAAGAAAATTGCTTTGTTGAGGAGTATCCATTGGTTGAGGGAACTCTTTGATTTTCTCATCATCACTTTTGATCAATTTGGTGTATTTCCCAAAGTATGCTTCTGCATTCAAACAATAGGGGAATCCATGATTATGGTGGTAACGAGGAAGGCTATCATAAGCTCCTAAAAACTCAGCCAAGGATTCATCAATAGAAAAGACATCCAAAGACAAGATACTAGAATTACAGTCCATATACTTAGGTTGTTTTAATGAGAGAGACTTGGAAGAAGAGAAAATGACATTAATGTCGATAGATGGTCTCTTAGAGGCTTTGGTGGGTTTGAAGGTATTATATCCGAGTCCAAAAGATGTTTCACGAACATTGTTTTCTAAAGGAACTTTTATCCCTTGTTCTTGAGCACCACAACCATTGCCATTATATCCACTCTTAGTTAAGATATGGAAACCAGGACCATAGAGGTTAGCCATTTCTACAAGGGAAGGTGGGTTCTCATAGGTTTGAATGTCAACTAGTTGAATTAGAAATAGGTGACTTGGCGTAGAGGTGGAAGCAGCCACACAATTATTACTCAATGGTTTGGACAAAGTGGGATGCTTCTTAGGTTCATCTTTATCTTTCTCCTTCTCACTCTTGGATTCCTTCAAATAGACCATATATTCTCCCACAAAAGTAGGATTAAAGTCTATAGATCCCCAATCGTCATCTAAAAGCACCCCTTCGGGAGAAAATATATCTTTGGGAAAATATTCAAATTGGGTAGAATCCTCCTCAAGAGCCTTGGACTCACTAGAGGGAACACGAGTATTCGAGGAAGAAGGGATGTTAGAAGAAGCATCAAAAATGGTTGGGGAGGAACTAGTCAAGGAAGACTTAGAAGAAGATGTTTGCAAACAATCTTGAAGATTGGTATCAACAAATAAAGTATACATTGTACATTGTTGTAAATGAGATTAACTTGCCTATGCAAAGTGGAAGGAACAACTTGCATATTATGAATCTGGGGTCTTCCCAACAAAAAAATATAAGTCAAGTTATCAAGCATGACATGAATAGGCATGGGCAAAATAACAATTCCTACCTTGACAGGTAAGGTTATGATACCTAACGAAGACCTAGCCACAAATTGTAAGAGAATTGGGTTTAATGAGAGAAGTATCCACATTAATCTTATGCAATAAGTTAACACTACAAATGTTAAGGATAGGGCCATTATCCACAAGGGTCTGTCTTATATAATTACCATTGATAAGAACCACAATCATAAGAGGGTCATATTGGTGTTGAAATTTATGATGAGGTAACTCATCTTGGGTGAACACAATTTGAGCTTTAGGTGTGGTCATGGAGTCAATTAAAGAAGACATAATATTAGATGGCACTGCGGGTGGGACATCCAAGGTATTTAAAGTATCTTGTAACATTCCATGATATGTGGAAGAAGTTTGAATTAGATCCCAAATGGAGGTCTTGGCGGGAGTAGCTTTAAGTTGTTCAATAAGATCATACTCCTTACCAAGAGTTTGTGAAATATGAGGTGCTTGAGGAAGAATAGATTTAGGATTAGGAAGAGATGTTGAAACAAATGGAGGAGGATTAGGTTGCCTATTGTTTCTTGTGTTTTAGGTATGAGCAACTGAATTATAACTCTCTCTAGTTATTTGTTTATCCTACTCATAAGGACTCTTAGTGGGATACCCTCCTTGCACGGTGGTAATAGGTTTATTACGGGTGCAAAGGGAATCATTGCCATAACCACCTTGAACCATAAAGAGAGGCTTGCTAAGATATTGTGATGTTGAAGAAGGACAAACACCTTGAACCACAAAGAGGGGTTTGTTAGGAGGTATTTGAAAGTTATGTCTATTCACATTTATCATGTTGATTAATCTCTTAGATGTGTGGTCTTTTTTTGAAGAGGTTGGAATAGACATGAAATCATCAAGAGCATCATCCAACATAGCATGCTCATATCCATTGAATGGTTTGTGTTTAGACTCAAAAGGAGACAATTCATCATAGAGAAGGTTGTTGTAAACCATCGTGCTACTAGATTTAGAGGATGAGTTGATAGGAATGTACTCATGAGAAGAACCATTCAACTTATCTTTCTCATCACTACGAAATGGCATAGTAACTAGGTTGATTAAATTTTGGAAAAATGTTGGTTTAGAAGGCTTAGGGTATAAAAACTCATCAAGAGCCTCATCAAATTATTCCTTACTAAACTCATAATCATCATAAGAAAATGCATTATCATATGAATGAAAATCTTGCAAATAAAAATCCAACATTTTTTAAATGAAAAGTCCATACAAAACCTAAAACACACAATACATGCAATGTATTTTTTTTTTTTGAATTTTTATGTTTTTATCTAGATAAGAAATACAAATCTATGAAGGTAGGATTCACGTCAGGTTCACCAAAATATGATTATTAAAATGGAATCAAGTAGCTATGACCTGGTTATTAAAATGGAATCAAGTAGCTATGACCCAATCCCACTCCCACGCACACATTGGAATACGAAAGAGCCTAAGGAGATTACTCCCTTTGACTTCTTCTTGCAAGAGAGAGTCAAGGAATATCTTTAGGGTTTCTATTCCTTTGTTGCTCTGAAGATGAGATGTACAAAATGCAATGTGATAATTAACTAGGCTAGGGGATCAACAAAATGTAAACATAAATTAAAAATGCAAAAACTTGTAGAACTGAAACTGAGAGATCCAGTATAGAGTAGGAAAAGGAAATAAGAGAGGCACCTATCATTGAATTTTGGTGTTGACTGTTTAGGACCAAGGCGCTACGCCTTGGTCTCTGATGTCACATAGGGCTAGATCTCTGCATTTGAGATTCTAAGAGTAGAAATGCATAACTGCCAAAAATACTACAAAACACTGTGGACCAAGGCGCTATGCCCTGGTCTTGGACCAAGGCCCCATGCCCTGGGCTCTAAAATATGAGCTCAAATTCTATAGCTGATTCTGCACTTGTGTGTTCTGTTGGTCCTAAAATTTGTGCATGCGTCAAATTCCTATACCTACACTTGCAACTTGAAAAATAGTGTCTAGGTGGATATTTAGGGTTTTGCCTTAGTCAAACCCCCTTTTTTGGTGATTTCCACCTCCACAAATAGCCGCTAATGTATTTAAAATATGTGTGCAAGAATCTTGTGTGTATGCAAGATCCTAAATGAACAAGAAAGTAGACCTAGAGTTCTACCCTACACTTTGGAGAGAAAACCCTAAATGATTTTAAATGTAAATGTAAATGCTTCAAATAAAAAATGCAATAATGAATCTAAAGCATGAATATAAATCTGAAAATTAATGCTACGAATCTCATACCAAGACATGAAAATAACATGAAACCATACCAAACCCAAAGGAAGAGTTACAAGCCAATCAATAGTCAGTGATCTCCTATTATTCTTCAATATCTTCAAAGCTCCTAGTTGATGTTGAAGATGATTGATGTAGACTTGATAGATGCTTGATTTGTTGATGAAGTCTTCAAATAACTTGCACTTTCACTTCATAAGAGGCTCCTTCAATTGCTAGAGAATGGACCCTTCAAATGAGGAAACGACAAGTTATATGTATGAAACCCTAACTTTATTTTGGGTCATAGGCCAACGTCGAATCAATATAATTTCACAATCTCCTAGATTCAAACACTAAAATACTGCCAAATCATGCTCCTAAAATTCAGGGAGAAAATTTCAGAACCAAGACGCTGCCTCTTGGTCCGACCAACTTATTCTCAAATTTTCAAGGAAGCAAGATATTATGATTCTAAAGTGAATTCCATAAGGATGTGGAGATTTGAGGTATCTAGATATGCAAAATTGAGCCTTGAAGGTTGAAATAGGACATAATTAGGGTTTTTGATGAATTAATTAATTGGAAGAATAAAATAAAAAGGGGCACACTTAGGGTTAAGGGCCCAATTTTATGATGTGTAGAGTGATGAAAGAAGACTTTATATTTAATTAAATTAATTAATTAAATACTTAAAGGGAATTTGGAATGCAAGATGCAAACACACTAAGTAAGGTGCTAACCTAAGAATAGAATTATACCACCCAATTAAGGGTGTATAATTTACAACGCTATAGTGTCTATACCTCCTGTGCCTATCCTAGTACCACCTATGTAACCACCAAAAACCTTCCCCCTATAGTTGAACCACCTCCTCCATTGCCCCCATCATCTCCATCATCTCCATCTCCATGTTGGACATCACCCCTACGACTACTTCATCCTCAACCTTGACCCCTCAATTTCCTCCTCTTACCATGACCATGTGTCTCCCAAGGGATGGGTATAGCTAGATCTATCAATGGTGGTGACCAATGAGAAAGAAACCAAGCATAATTCATTGGCATAGTCTCAACATCTACCACATTGAGATCGAACCCCCATTGTACTAGTCGTAGCTCAACAAACTCTTGATAGTCTAGCTATGGGCTAATCACTAGCCCCCAATGTCCAACCTCCCATGTCGGTCAACCAAAATAGGCCTCACCATGATAAAACATCCCATCACTCCCCAAAGTATCTCAAAAACTTCCTAGAAATCTATCGATCAATATTGTTTTGACTCTGAACATTTAAATCTATCAAATATCATGTCTGATAGAAATACAACAAGTGATCCCCATAGTCATCCCATTGTTCAATCTACATATATAGTCTTCATGTGAAATCAACTAGTAAATCTAAAACATGTCGCTAGTACATAATGTGACCTAATTGAGGCTATGTAATTGCACCTTGATATTTGTAAACACATGGCGGATCCTCTCCAAGGTGTTGGTCACAAATTGGCCCACCTACCGTAATATGCTTCTAGACCCAACCTAAAGTAGTGTAACCCATCAACGAATAGAACATCTACCTTTGTATGTGACATCATGAAGCTGAAAATACAACATAGAAAGAACACAAGGTCCCCATGTATACAATATGTCATGACCCATCATACCCTCTAGAGGTGCTCCCCAACCTATTCAGAATCCATGACCACATTTGTCTAGAATAAGAACACCTGCAATAATGACACAAACTATAATGATCGGTCACTCATAAAAGTCCATCAATGTGACCTAACAAATCTCATAATCTTTGATACCGAGATTATCAGTCTCAAAACATTTGATCAAAGCAACATTTCCTGCATCAAGCTCATATGCAACCATTTGTCCATGAATAGGGATGTAAAGAATCTATCAAATGTCCTCGACTCTGATCGTAACCTCTCTAGTAGATAGATGAAAGGAGTTGGTCTCATAATACCATCTCCCTATGAGTGCAGTAATGAGATCCCTATTAACCCCAATCTTGGATATGAAAGTGACATTGTACAAACCCAATGCATGAAGAGCATCTCACTCCTTAATAGTCAAGTGATGTTGTAGAGCCAAACATGTAGGTCAACTCTCTTATGTGTATAATGGATGCTATAAAAACTACATAAAATCATTTCATACAGTCAACAATGACCTAACCCTAAGCTTACTTAACCAAATCAAATGACAAATTTTGAAACCTAGGTCAGATTTGACAGTCAAAATTGTGTAGCTCAATTTAGTAGATGTAATTTAATATTCATTTGAAAATCTAATTTAATCAAGTACATCGAATACATCAATTACAACAATTAACTAAGAATTTGTGTCATTTTATATTAGCTGGGGTACCGAATGCCATGATTGTGGTGGAGGATAAGATATTTTGTCAATTGACTATTAGTTGCAGAGAAATTGATTATAGTTCTAGCACCTATAGAATCTCGCACCAAAGTTGCCCTCATTTTGGGGCCCTAAATCTACCAAAAAATGACAAAATCACAAAGACGCAAAAGGGTAAATACTAGGGGAATCATGTTTGTAGGCCATCTATAGGTCCACGTGCACCATTCTCAATGATCACGCTCTAGAATGTCTGGCATAGCTTTGTTACTATGCTCCTAAGACTCTCTCTCCTCTCCTCCAAATTCTCTAAAACAAAAGTGCACAAATGAGGTGTTTAAGGCCTAAAGGGGGTATATATAGCCAATTCTTGACCTATAGAACCCCCCTTGCACCTTTTGAACTGGCTGTGGTGCCCATAGCCTCCTAAACTTGGAAAATTGGACCTACGAACATCATTTTTCGATGTGAATACACCTAAACACACAAAATTACCTTGTCACCAAATTGGACTCAACTTATGAATTTTTTGTCCAATTTGTCAAGGGGGCATGACTCTAATCCATTGTCATCGAGCATGTTGAGTTAGGACCTAAGATAAAATTTTCACGATTTTTCTTTGAAACAACACTCAATTCACATTCTCTTGAGGGGATAAATGTAGACACCAAAAATGGTTCTGATGCTTGCGAACCACAATTTACTACTTTTTCCTATTAAATTAATTAACTAATTTTAATTATTTACTTAATCTGGTTTCATTCCTGTAATTCAAATTCAAAAATCAATTTTTTTCTATCATCTCATAATTAAATAAGATTTAATTATTTAATTGTTCTAATGTTCTTCATACATTAATTATATGATTTTATTATTTAATCAATTCTTCCTTGCACGCATAATTAAATAATCTTAATTATTTAATTATTTTAATTTTTCCCATCATGCACATTAATTAAATAATTTTAACTATTTATTTGTCTTGCTTTCCCTATAGTTAAATAAAATATTTAATATTTTTTATTATTTATTCTTCAAAATAGTATCTGCTAAAAATAAATAGTCTTTACTTCTTTTTTTTCTCCTCTCATGCAATTATTTAATTCTAATTTTTTCTCCACTTCCACCTTTCAACTCCACTCACTCTGAGTTGAACTGATTAGTCAATACAATCCAACTACATCATGCAATCTATTAACTTCATAATTAGCTTAATTAATTCTTCTCATTGAATTTCATCCATTGATCTTCAATGTTTTTTGATCAAATCTCCACCATTGATCAATATAAATTTTTTTATAAATGCAATCTTCAATCATCAACAATTCACCACAATAGTCTTTGAGCTTTGGTGCAATCATGTTAGTGAAATAGCTCTTCAATATAATATATCATGAAAGCAACACTACAATACATCACAGAATTGAGAAGAGCAATGGAGACAAAAATGATACTTGAATAAGGTATATGACTGTTTTATTATTTGGTTATTGCATTTGTCATATGATTCAAGTCATTGTTTGATATTTAGAACAATAATGTGTTTCCTACATTTTGTGGTTGCCTGATCTATTCCACACCGATTCTATTTCTAATCTATAATGGGGGTCAAGTTGAATGGGCTATATTATCTAACTACTTTTGCATTAGCATACTTAAGTTTACTTAAGGATTTTTTTGTTGTCTTAGGTCATTCACATATTTGTCTCATATCATAAGTGTGAGAGTTTGCCAAGATCAAGAGCTCAATGCAAATTACAAAATAGAGAGACAAAATATAGGATTAGAATAAATTGTATTCTCAGCAATAAATGAATGATCAATTGTTGTTACATACAATGAATATGAGCCTGCTTAAATAGGCAAGGCTATATGGATATGTGAGCTCACAAACATGACATGTGGCTCAATAAGAAACAAAGGTAGGTAGGGATAAATAGGGGTAGGTAGGAGAAACAATATAATATTCCACATGAGGTGGATCACCCACCAAATGTGGAATGTAACAACAAGATAAGACCACAAAAGGTGGAAATTCTCTTACACACACTATCCCAATTTGGCACAAACACCCAAGTGTCTCATACCCAAACTACTATGAATGCATTATCCTAAGTAAACTTAAGTAAGGTGTAATAATATCCAACATGAATAAATAATTACACCAACACCCCCCCTTAAGTGCAACTTAGGGGAATGCACTTAAGTCTACAACACAACTAAGCAATGCAAGACAGGTCCTGACTATGAGGCCATGTTAGGTACCCATGTACAAATGTAAATGCATGCAAACCAATGCAATGAAATCTTTCATAAAGAGGGGAAAGAGAGAAAAAGCCAATGGGAAAAAACCCTCCCCCAAAAGAGAGATGAAAACTATACAAGAGAACTCTCATAGAAGCGTGTGAGGAACAAAACCCCATGTGAGGAAAAAGTCCCCCCCCATATGAGAGAAGAAGAGAAGCTAGGCATCCCTCCCTCAATGTAGAATATGCACCAATGGTAGAAGCTCAAGAATGAATGAAGAAACTACTCCATGAATGTCGAACCACATTCCTCCCCTTGGGAAGAAACAAAACCAAAGGTGTATCCATGAGATCTCCCCAATCATGAAGGGAAGATGTAGGCAAAAAGGGCATGATGAAAGAAATCTCTGAAAACTTCTCAAGTGTCCCCATGTTGATGCTGAAATATACCCCCTCCAAAGGTGGTGAACAACTCCACACTGCTGAAAAAGGTACTCTGAGATCTAGTGGAGATGAATGTAGAACAAGTCCCAAAGACTCACATGTCTCCTCAAAACATAAAGAGACCTCCTCCAACTATTATACATAAGAATCCACAATCATGTCAACCTCAAAAGAATGATCGTGTAGAGAATGAACAAGAGGGTCAGAGTGTTCCCTCACAAAAGTCAAAGAAGGATCATCTTCATCAAAGAGAAGATGAATATCATTAATGATGTCTCCCAAATCTGCAATGTAGGACTCCACAAACAAACCTGCAATGTCTATCAAGTAGTCATCCCATGAAACTGAAGCTGAAAGACAAGATATATCCTACTGCACTGAATTACAAGAAGGCAAAACTATTGCACTATCTACATCATCAGGTGCAATAGGTGATGTGATATCAATAGGAGGAGATGAAATGCAAGGCTCAAGAACGGGGTCACATGTGAGAATCTCCAACTTCAAGTACCCAAAGTTCTCCTCAAAATCTGAATCATCACAAGAAGTGTGATCATCATATGTAAAATCATCCTCATCAACAAAATCTAAAAAGGAGTATAGCCAAGATGCATGATCCACCACCCCAGTCGCAATGATAGCTCTAGTCTCCAAGTCTCTAATGAAAACTTACTCAGGTGTGAACTCCACAATTCTCTTAGTTGACCCATGTGTGATTTGACAGATGAAAAGAAGATTGTTTGTCAAATGGGGTACACACAACATATCATTGAAGGAGTTATCCCCAATGACAATAGTTCATTTCCCAATCACATCCATGTATGTATGATTGCCCATCAAAATATGCGGCGTGGTGCAAGGCTCAAATGTAGAAAACATAGCCTGCGAAGATGCCATATGATGAGAAGCCCCTGAATATAGAAGCTATCTCCCTGAATCATGACTTGTAGTAGCACAAAGAGCTTTTCCTTGTCTTGTCCCAAAAGAGTGAGACTTTCCACTTGTAGAAGTCATGAATGTGTGCCCTTTCCATTTTGAAAGTGAGGAAATGGAAGTTGATGAATCCTCCTTCTTGTAGGCATTAGGCAAATCAATGTTGTGCTTTTTGAGGATGTGTGTGAGCTCATCAATCTTCTTAGAATGGCAATGATGCTCCTCATGACCAACCTTTTTACAATAGGCACAAGTAGGTCTCTCCTTCTTTGGTGAATTGTCCTTCTTGGAAGAAGATGAATCTCCTTGGTGTGGAGAAGGTGGTGCTTTGTCCTTAGGCTTTGATTGCCATTTATGCTTGTTTGAGTTGTCCTTTCCTTGATTTCCTTTGTTCCCTTGATTTGCCACTAATGCTTGAGACTTAGAAGTCTTAAGGATGCCCATGCTTATCAACTTAGTTTGTTCCATCATCAACATTTTGGTGAAAGCATCAAATGTAGGAATTGTGTAGTTTGAACCCATTGTCATCCTATGGGCTTGGAAACTAGAAACAAATGTTGCATATCCTTGTGGAAGTTTGTCCATCAAATTGAAGATCAATTGAGTATCCTTCTTATCAATGCCACAATCCTTGAGTTGTGCCCTCAACTCTTTTGCCTTAGTGACATAATCTTGTATTGTATCAAATTTCTTGGGATCTAACATGGTGAGATCACTATCAATCTAATATCCCCTAATCTCATCAACTTGACCATACAAATCTTGAAACTTTTGCCAAGCATCCTTAATTAAGGTACATTTTTCAATATGAAAGATGAGATCCTTTGATACATACTTTCTTAAGGTACCAATTGCCATGATATTCTTAGTGAGCCAATCCAAGTGAGCAACAAGATCAACCTTAGGATCAACAGGAGCAACAATAGTTCCATCAATGTAATGAGTTAGTCCTTTTTCTATAAGTTTACTCCATGCATCAATTTTCCAAGTAGCATAATTATGAGGAGTTAAGAAAGGAAACTTAGGAGAATCCATAGTAGAAAAATGGAAAGAACACAAGAGAGCAAAAGCACAAGAGAAATCCCCCCAAAAAGATGATTTTGACACTTTATATGTAGTGCATTTACAATAGTCCACTTGCAAATAATGGCAAGGTGGACTTCTGATTTTTTTTTACAACTTCCCTAAAAGGCTAAGAACTACAATGCAAAAGACTAGAAAGATAGATCTATGCAATACAAGTGTCGAATTGGCCAAAAAAGACCATATGCTTAAAGTACAATTTCTACTCAAAATTACTGAAAACTGATAGAAGATTATGAAAGTAGACAAAAAGTTATGCACTTTCAAAAAAATGGCACCTGAAAAGGAGTTTGTATGAGCCCAAATGGAGTCCTAGAAGTTGTAGAAACAGGGATTGGATAGGTACAGTCACCAAAAACTGATATTTATGAAATATCTATCCATCAAAATCAGAAAATAATGCCACCACGAGAAAGTACACAAAAAAATAGCCCATTAAAAAAAACATTGCACCAAAAAAGGAGAAAAAATGAGCAAGATATGGCCATTTGAAGTTGAAGTGCAAAATCAAAAAGCTCAACGGGAGGGGTCTGCCAAATTTTCAAAAAAAGATGACGTCAAAAAATCACACGATTAAATATGATGGCCGTATAACTGTCACAGAAAACTTCACCCTCTACTGACTCGACATTTGTACAATACGAACTGATGACATGGCATAATAACAAATGGAACGTTTCGTACAGAAGATGAGCTGGCGATATATGTGATAGTATGAACGTGCTAAGTAGACCAGCTGACAGTGCGTACGATCGATGATGGCTATTGCCACGTGGAAGTATGGACGCGACTTACATGTTTGCTGATGTGGCAGAACACGTGGCTGAAATGTGTCGTGTTGACTTAGATGCTGAAGTGGATGCCAACAGGGTGCGGACGAGGCATGACAATGTGGCAGTGACCTATGACTGGACTCTTAAGTGGCACGATGACAAGTTCGATGACTCAGCCTAGGTGGCGCTGATTGTGCGTCCTGCGTGGGTGAGTGAGGGCGGGTCGCGTGGCAAGGGTGGTGCAAGGTGGTCTGCGTGGCAAGGGTGATGCAGGCAGGCCGGAAAGGTAGCAGCGATGGGTGGAACTGATGGCAGGCTATCGGAAAGGTAGTAGTGGTGGGAGCTATCGATAATATTTATCGGCGATTGGACAACAAAAGGTCGTGAAGTGCAGGTCGTCGGAGACGGGGGTGCCAAGAGTTCAGGTGCGGCGATTGTGGAGGTACGACAACAAAGGTGGGGCCCAGGCTGCGGTACGGTGGCGGAAACCGCCACACAAAAAAAGACTCTCTGGAAAAAAAAATTAATATAGAGTAGGGTGGCCAGAGGGGCGGGGGGTCAACCCCCTCGTAAAACAAATGATTTTTTTCATTTTTAATAAAACCTTTTACAATATATATAAAAAAAATTATGCGAAATATTCGCAGATAAAAAAAATCTATTTAATTTTTATTTTTTAATCGTACCATACAGCCTAATAGGCTGAATTTTTCCTCCAAGCCCCAAAATTGACTTTCACCCAATATAGGTGAATTTATAGTCAAAATTTATGGATACTGTTACCTGGACTCATTGGCGAGGTCGAATCTGGTCTAGAACACCTCCAAAAGATGTTGCTCCTCACATCTGAAAATGAAAGCCTTCAACAATGCCTCTCAAAAACAAATCAATGACGCTCTAATAGCTCTGATACCATGTGAGATTTTGCCAAGATCAAGAGCTCAATGAAAAGTACAAAATAGAGAGACAAAATATAGGATAAGAATAAACTATATTCTCATCAATAGATGAATGATCAATTGTTGTTACATACAATGCATATGAGTCTTCTTATATAGTCAAGGCTATATGGATATGTGAGCACACAAACATAACATGTGGCTCAATAAGAAACAAGGGTAGGTAGGGATAAGTAGGGGTAGGTAGGAGAAACAATATAATATTCCACATGAGGTGGATCACCCACCGAATGTGGAATGTAACGACAAGATAAGACCACAAAAGATGGAAATTCTCCTACACACACTATCCCAATGTGGCACAAACACCCAAGTGTCTCATACCCAAACTACTATGAAATGCATTATCCTAACTTAAGTAAGGTGTAATAATATCCAACATGAATAAATAATTACACCAACAATAAAAATAAAAAACTTATTATAATATAAATTATTCCTAGATCTCACCCTTGCAACATCTATTTTGGTTCCATGTTATCCTTGATTTTTATGAGGTTGTCCATCATACTAATTTGATTGTAGGTTATTTTGATTGTAAATTACCCATAATTCTAATTTGTTTCTAAAAATGACTATTATATAACTAAAATAATTTGTTTGATATGCCTTATTCAATTCTTCTTCAATTTGTTTGGTGCCTTGACTATAAACTTTAATTATGCAGGTGTAATCCACTATATATAATTTCTTTTGAGTTTTAATTTTTTTAAATGGCATTTGGACAACGTTTTCAAAGTTAAGCGTATCTTTCTTCCAATTTAGTAAAATCTTTTTTGAGCCCCTTTTAGCGTGGAATTTGCCATAAAAGGCTTAAAATTCTTATCCTCTCTTAAAAGATTTTATAGGCTTGTAATGTTGTAAAAACATGCTTGATGTAACAGGTAATGATTATAATAAAATAAAGCACACTTTAAGATTCCAACAATAAATGGAGAAAGTGAATGTGGTCAAAATTAGTAGGTAATGAAAGAGAAAAGATTTTCTTGCCTTTTGTATATATACTTTGTTGTTCAAAGGTATCTCACAGTATTTCTTTTTATTTTCTTTTATTGAACGAAATATCTGAAAACGTTAAATCGAAAAAGAAAAAGAAAATGAAAAAGAATTTTCATTTACACGTGATGTGGGCCCCGAAGTCCTTGCCATTTATAGAATGGATACACATCTAATATGAATATATATATATATTTTAAATATTTTATTTAAAACAATATTAATTCTTTCAGTAATTATATTTGTGTATTAGTTAGATGCAAATCTACGTGATATTTAATTAAAATATTAAATTAAAAAAAAATAAAGTAACAATTTGATTTAATCTATATTTTATTATATTTCAACTTACTCATTATCTATTAATTTTATGGGATTTTTTCAATTTAGAAGTGTATCTAGATGTTAGAAAATGTAAAGAGAGAGAATTGTAAGTTTTTATAAGTCGTTATCTATATTGTTATGGTTTTTGTTTTTAATATTAAAAGCAACAAAATGAGGGTATTGTCCTTTTTACAACTAGAGCGGAAAGGCATCAAGAACCAAACATGAGCACATCCACATCAAACATACTAAGTGCAAAGATAAAATTCTTTATCAAAATTTTATTGCATTTATTAATGTGTATTGTATCAAATAAATACCCAAATCATGTGAAGCTCTTCAATAAATAAAAGAAAATGTAGATAATCATATTTTATTAATTCGAAGCAAAGATGAAAATAACTGTTTAATTTATTTTTTATTTCAATGCAAGTAGATTTCCACAATCCATGAGATTGAATGTGTTTTGCTTCTAGATTAGATTGTGTGAGTGTTTTTGCATCAATGTTTCGGATTACACTTCGTGATCCATCATCATAATGAAATAGTGATCCGTGAAATATTATTTTTTATTTACTAGAGCCACTTCAATACACAAAAGAAAATTAAATCATGCAAAGAAGCAAAGATGAAAAGAATTATCTATTTTTTTTTTACTATAATTATACTTAAAAAATTATTTAGATGAGGTGACTTATTATTTGTTAAACCAATTTAATGGTTATAAGAATATTTTGGAACCATTTTCTAGACATGCAATTGCTATTTCTATTCAATTAGTTACAACTATAAACCATGAACCATTACTAATTTATAATGCTGGGAGCTCCTTTAATTTTAATTGTATAAATACTTGTTTTTTATTAAAAAAGCAGCATTAACTAGGGCGCCGACCCTTAAACATAGTCATAGACTATCAAAAACTAAAAGCTCGCCAGGTAGAACAACACAAAAGCATATGTGAGCAAGCCCCAAACAAACAACTATCAGACTTTCAACAACCCAAACCCAGTGCAAGGGGGAGCGGGGGGGGGGGGGGAACTCAAGCCTTGACCAGGGGGGTTTGGGGAGAACTTCCCCTTCCGCCTGCGACAAACAACCATCCAAGCGATACTATCATTGGGACCATCAAAAGAATGCTCAAGCAATGAGGATCCAGCTTGGGAACCATCACTAGAGCCAACGTTATGTTGTTGCAGGGCAAAAGCCAGCCGACACGATGCAACAGGGGGCTATAGGGGATCAACAACAAGTTGTTGCAGAGGAGTGGCAACAGGAGAAAAACCAGTAGGTGGAGAGAAGAGTTGCGATTCAGCGGCAACAATAGGTGAGCCCACGGGGGCAGGAGGGGCCACGGTGGAATCAATTGCAACATCAATAGTAGTAGGAGGCACCTCAACCTCACGAGAGAAGTCATCCGGATTCGGATCAACAACATGGATGGTCAAGTGATCGACAATAGTGATAAATACTTGTTGCATTGCAAGCTAACTATTTATACATTTGTATATCATTATTCTTTCCTTCACCCAAGAACATTATAAGTCTTAATTCTAAAAATAACATGATATACTCAATTTTGTATTATGATTTAATACTTTGCTCTATTTAGCTTGCCTCAAATCCCTTGTTTCTACTTTGTTTAACATTTTTTTATCATGTTTATGTTTCTTGTTCTATGAGATGCACATATAAAAATAATAAATACCACTACATCAAGAAGGCATACCTCATTTCCATCTTAAAAAGAAGCGCAAATGCTTTCTTTTCCTTGTTCTAGCATAAACTACCAATTAGAGTGGTGTAGTAACAAAATTTGGAAAGCAACTATTTCTTATCATAATTTATTTAAACAAGAGTATAGCCTTCATTTTATTTTTCTGACCTTCTTAAAGCCATTTATGAGGCTAAAATAAGTGCAGTTACGAAAATATCTGATTTTTAATTATTTTAATACTAATCATAGATGTTTAGCTAACATTTCTACTTTGTAGAGATCAATTAGGGTGTTGCATTTAGTATCATGTAGAGAGTTACAATCATATATTATTGCATCTACTAATCAATGACAATTTTAAGAAATCTCTCTAAATATGTATATAAAATTTTAGTAAATTTTCTATTTTTCTAAAAAAAATTAATTTCTATTAGCTAGTATTTTATTTTTCTAAAAAATATTAATTTCTATTGACTAATATTCTATTTTTCAAAAATAAAGGTACAAGAAATTAGTAGAAAATCTTGGCAATTTTTTTTTTTGAAAAAAAATAATTATCATGGCAAATCCTTCTTTACAATAAAAAAAAAAATCTTTATGAAAAATTAGGAGTCCGAGTGGTGGCAACAATCAATAATATGGTGATAAAGAGAAATGTGGGGATGTGAGTTTGCACAAATAGGTGGAGTACACAGATGTTCATAGGGATGAGGGAGGGGTTCCTAAGGGGAACCCTACCATGGAACAGATACAGGGCATGAGCAGTGAAGTCTGGGAGCTTTTGAACCAAATTGATAACTTGGGTCTGATCTTGGAGGACAATGATCTCAAAGAGGAGATCATGGAGATTGTGTACAAGTTGGATGTTCATGACAAATAGATGGTTAGCATAAACAAGTTCTACCTGCGGGTGTTGTACAACTCGATGTTGACTCTCTCCCTCCTATGGGAGTGTGCTGCGGTGGATGAAGCTAATAAGGACAGGGCCCATGAGCTTTACAAATTCATCTATAATGATCGGAACAAAGTCATTGGCATGGTTGGGGTCTGCAAGTCGGTCCCATAGGTCTTTTTTCTGGTCTTTTTCTATGGTTGGGGTTGTTCCCTATGTTTTGTTGTTAAACTCTTCGATGGTTTTTTTATTTTTGAAAGATTGCTTCTTAGTATTGTTTGAGTGTTGTTTCTAGTGTTGTTATAGTGTTGTTGTAGTGTTGTTGTAGTGTTGTTGATAATTCTTACTATGTAAAGGGTTAGCGCCCTGGTTTCCGTTGCTTTTTCAATAAAAACAATCAATGATTTTAAGGGGTAGTGTATCTTATAGGGGCAAGGGGTTATTTCTCCCCCATGAGATCAAGAGGCAATACCCCTTGTGAGGGTCGAGGGGGCAAAGCCTCCTAATTGCCTCATGAATGCAACACTTAACATCTTCTTGACTAGGGATGTGGTCCCTTATGTGCTACAACAAGCAAGGTGCAAGATTGGAAAAGCTTGTTAGGGACATGGTCCTGTATGTTTTTTTCTTTTATTGCTTTAAGCCAGGCTTGGCTAGACTCTAAAGACTTTATTATTATTATTATTATGGTTTCCTTGAGTAGTTTGGTTAAGAGTGTTAAGACTGGTATTAGCTATGTTAGTATGTTGTGGAAGTGTCATTATGGATAGTCTCTTTTTGTTTTTTGTAGGTGCTCTTTTGGTTTTATTTTTTGCCTTTGTAGTATGTGATTAATGTGTTGTTAATGCGCTGCTACTAGCCATCTGGTTGACTATATGCCCTTCAAGCTATTATATTTTGGGACAACACCCTTCATCTGTTGCTATTAATATCAAAAACATCTTCTTGACTAGACACTATCTTTTGTCATAGTAGCAACAATCATGGTTGATTTATCTCCATGATTTTCTTTGAAGAAGGTGACTCGGTCTTGAAGCTTGAAAATATCCTAAAAAATGCTTAGAGGCCTACTATTTTCTTGAAGTTGACTTAGTCTTTAGCTTGGATTCCTTGTCAAATATCTTGATAAGGATAGGTACTCCTATTTATAAAGAGAGGCTTGATGATGCTTTTGAATCTGTACAACAACCCATTAACAACTATAGACCATAGGATCACGTTGATTACCGAAATTTGACTATCTGATAAATTATAGGATCCTCCACAACCTAGACTATGCATCATAACTCCTACAAATTTGAAACTATCATCAATCATTTTGAAACAATATATATGAAATATAATTTAAAGTATAAGGAAGCAAATATCCATATGTAAATGTCACTTATACTTAAATGAATATTCCATGTATATAGTCCTAACCTAGCCTACAATTTTGTATTATTAATGGTGATTTTTTTTATATTTGTACTATAACTTAAAAATTTATGTGAATCAACTAATCTTCTATCAAAGCTATTCAAATAGTATGTTGAAATGGTCAAGTTCCAAACTCTAAAAAAAATGTCAGCAATTTGACCATGACTATTTTTTTCAAAAAACTATGGCAATTTTAGTTGTCTTAAAGCTTGTTTAATTCACCAAAATTTGATTTTGTGATTTAAACTATTCATCAATTGACAAATATTTGTCACTATAAAAATCCTTGAGCTAGATGATATGATTATGATATGAAATGTGTTGATAGGCGGTGATGTGGGAGATGTATTGATGTGATATTCATATGTATGTTCAATTATTATGACATGGATGTTATGCATGATGATGGATGGATTATATGCTAACCCATTTCTGATGCAGGATCTGCATGAATGCATGATGTAATAACCTATATGATGTATGTTCAATATTGATGATATGAATATAAAGATATATGATATGGTTATATACGATCTAATAATGAGATATGAATATGGTACATATAACATGAATATTTCCATGATTATGTAGAATGAGATGTATGTAATGCTTATGTTATATTATGTATGAATATGCATGATTTTTATACTATATGACATGACTATGCGACTTGATTAGGTGATGGATGAATCATGCATTATGTATGGACTACATACTAACCTATGTGTAATACAACATGTGTATGAATTCAACTCTACCATGATACATGCTACATAATACTCCAAGGATATTTGAAAAGGACTAGAATAACAACCAGAAGAACAAGGATTGTGTGCACATTCCCAAATGAAACCTCTAAAGGAAATGAACCAGATGAATGCAATGCAAATGCAAATGTGAATGAAGAAATCTTGAAGCATGAGTATCCATGGCACAAATTGCCATTTTAGCGAGCACTTATTTTGCTTTAGCACCATATGTGACACAACAAAGTATAAACAATCAGGATGTTTTTCACAAACAATGCATGGACTGACAAACAAACAGACACAAGAGGTTAGTCTAGCAGCACATAGAATTATAGAGAATACTATGGGAAACAGTGCTAGAAAAATCACAAGAAAAGAGATATGCCCAAGTGTAACATGAGATAACCATGCTATTAACCTAAGAGCTTCATATTCCCATATTGTAGAGACATTTTTTTAGGGTACTCTATGTAAGCTTATTAGGAGAAAAGATAGCTTGTGTCATTTTCATGAATAAAACAAGAGGTTAATTTGTTTAGATGCATTATTCTTATCAAATTCATCTAGGATTGACTTTATTCATTTGTTGAGGTATGATAGATTAAAAAGTGGATGTAGAATATGACCCAATTTAACAAATAATCATGTCTTTTTAAATTTGATCACGGGAATCCTCTATGCAAACTCCATTTATACACTTAAACTCATTTAATTAGCGATGATTGATTGTAACTGATAAGAGGAATTATCAATTTTATTTTATAATTGCCTATTGTAATATAAGATGAGCTCATTAAATGGGTGATTGAATATCTTTTAGAGGGTTAACCCTATGTTCATTTTAAACTTAATCAAAAGTAAATTAGAAGGTATTCCTATTTTTTCTCTGCTTGGTTAAAAGTGGCGACTTGGAAGATATTGTTATTTGTATCTAACTTTATTAGTGATTTACAACTTGGAAGTGATGGCCTCTTGTAGATCCTATTAAGCATGGATTTTATATCCCTAAATGTGAACCACCTATTCTTCTTATTCTCAACCCATTCCCAGTCATTGAGAAACTTAGATGTTATTAAAGATTTAAAATATTGGATTTGGAATCTTATTTATTTAGTCTACATTGTTTATGAAATTTGCATGCCTTACTCAAATACATGTTTATGCTAAATGCAATGCAAAAATTGCATGTTGTATCATTTTATATTATAAATTATCCTTATTTTAGTCTTCATTTTCATATAATATTGTATGGATAATTATAGCTCAAAATTCACCTTTTATATATTCTTAGTGTCATCATCTTGTTGATTTTTATGTTTTCAACCCCTTTATAAGTGTTTTCATGTGTTCCTTGGTTTATATTTAATGCTTTTTTTTTCATTTTATGATTTTTTGACTATATTGCACTTGGATGCTAGCATGACATGTTGATGTCCAAATGGCATAGTGTCATCCCTTGTTGTATAGTCATAAAAAATCTATGTTCAACCTACCAATGGATGTTCATATTCCAATTATTAATTTGTAACTATCATATACCTAGTGCCTAGAAATCCAATAATCATGTTTAAAGTTGTGGATGGATATTGGGCTTCACTTTCATTCTTCCAAGATTTGTGCTTTCTCTCATGAAACTCTCTAAATCCTTGGTATAAGCTTGAAATATCTTTGGCTTTGGACAACACTTTGTAGTAGCTTCATTGTCCTTCTTAGAATCCTCCATTATCATTGTAAATGTTGGTCTTCTCTATTTTATCCCCCTTTCTTCTTTATCACTTATCATTTCTTTCTTTGGTACCATTGGTTTTATCACCTCCTTTGTTCTTCCAACATACTAGGGTATTTCTCCTTGTAGACCAAGCATTAATGCATACATATTTATTTACTTTATCTATTTTTAGTCCTAGACACATGTAGATTAAGCATACATATTGTCCAATATCTCCTTGTTTCATTAGCTACCCATGGAGGTTGAAAGACCAAAATAGGGCTTAACTTGTAGATAAGGTTCTTAGTAACCCTAACGTTTCATTCTTTCTGAGCTACAAGTTTCTTGGATTCCACATCACATGGAGTGTCATGTCCCCTTTTGTAAATGCCCTACTTTTTTCCATAAAAAACACAATCCCAAGTAAAGTAAGAAATGAAACAAAGATATCATTTACCAATTAGATCCTGGTTGAGAACCCTCAAACATGTTAGATATAAAATTGATATTTCCCACTAGGTTTAGGAACATTGTCTTAATCATCACTATAAATTACATAATGTGCATGTGAGATTCAATTATACTTTCCCTAACAACCTATCCTCATTATGGAGTCCCTTGGAACATCATATAAGGTGCCTCAAGATTAGCCTATTCCATAAAGTGCAAGAGAAAAGAATGACACGTCTTTTAGCCTCCTAGCCCCACTTGGGGTTGCTCTACTTGAATTGAACCTTGTGCTACTTGAAATCCTTATATGTGTTCTATTCTACTGTCCATAATGAGATGGTTGGTCAAAAAAAATGTTAAGGAATCTACTATATAATTTATTATGACCAATATCATAATACCAACGATAGAAATATACAAATATATATTAACAATAATATATTAATTACATCCATTCCTAATGTAGCATCGTTAATTGACACCAAGCCAATTTACACCTCATGTTTGTGTCCCTAATTTAGCATGTCTCTCCCTCATCTCCTATCTAGTTCCGTTCAGTGCCTTAATTCCAATTTGTATGCCATATACACCTACCAGTTGATCCTCTAGAGCTATGTCCTCCTTGGGGATAATTTGAGGTCCCTAATTGAGGAGGATCAGGGTGCTAGCACCCTGGTCCCTCTCAATGGGGCCATTTTTTTATGAGGAGGGTGTGACCTATCTCTCTGCTGGGAAATAAAATTGGTGGCTCTATATGACCATTAGAGGTTGGTCTAACTGGTAAATTGACCTAGGATCTCATATATAAAGGCATTTGATCAAATTCATTTCAATCTAAGTCTCTGTATTCAAGCAATCAATAATCCAATCATTGAAGTGTTCATCATCAAGAATTTCTAGAGATATTCAAGGCTACATTTCCTTCATTCAACCATTGTGGAGAAAATTATATCATTCATATGCAAGCATGTGTGTGATTAGGGTTTTGTCATGTTCATGCCATTTCATACAACATATGTGATTACATTCGAGAAGCAAAGCATCATTATAGTCATTGCAAATATGATGTATATCTTTCCATTGTTTATTTCAGTATTTTCAATATTTCATTCAAGGTTAATTCCTAAAGTGAGGTTTGACTTAGGCAAACCCCTATTCCCAACCTATTTCCCTTCTCTAGTGTGTGCAAGAGTAGGTATAGAGATGTGATCTTTAGGATTGGATTTATTTACAGTGATGAATAGATCCCCCATCAAAGTGCAAAAAGTGCGGAGTACTAGGGTGACCATCACTACGAACCTCACAAATTAGGAGCTCCTTCTAGGAATAGGTCCAAATACTCTTATAACCCTCAAATCCAGGTTCGTGTCTTGATTTGACAATTGTAGCTCATTGTTCACGCATAATTACATCAATTCCTACACATTTACCCTAGTTTTAACATCTTTAATACTTCAATTCAACTCAAGGGAAAGAAGATGCACGCTTAAAAACCCCTTGGAATTAGATCAGAATCTAGATCTATTAGGTTAAGCTCTATCTAATTCCTATCTTTCCCTAATGTGATGGCCCTTAAGAACATTCAATGGTGGAAACTTATGAGTAATCTCTCTTTCTATAATCCTCCTTCTCATTTTTCATATACTTGAGGGGAGATGATTTCTCTCTCTTGTACTTTCTAAGGATCCACTTTTCCTTTGTTGAGTGGTGTTTGCTTATGATTTTCAATGTCATTCCTTGTGTGAAGTTTTTGTTTGCTCAAGGATTATCTCTTATGCAAGAGGTGTATGTCCTTGGCTACAACCTCTTTTTTACTTGGAAATATATATCTATTATAAATGAATCCCTCACTTTGGATCAAAAGTGTGTCATCCTTCATCAAGAATCTATTTCACCTAGCAATAGGGGAAAGGTATGCATTCTCGTTCTCCTTCCCTTCTTTTGGTAGAAGATGCTATGTTGTTTCAAGAACTCCTCTTGGAGGTAGATGTCTTTTGAGAAAAGATCTCTTCTCCTCCAAGGATCCTCTTTACACTTGTTGTAAGATATCTCTTTTTCAACTATCTTATCCTTGCTTATAAGAGTATTCCCTCTTCTTCTTAGATTTATGACATTGTTGCCTAAAGGATATATCCTTGGTGTTGAAGGCAGGTAACCTTGTTTCTAGCTTCCTTAAGACATCAACATAGGGCTATGTTGAAATCTTAAGGGGGGAATGCATATCACCCTCTTTTGTTCCATATTGTACCATATCTTTGCATTTCTTAAACAGGGTGTTTAGACTCGAAAAAAGAGAAAACAAACTCTTATACGAGTATACGAGATGCTTCACGCCCGAAACCAAACGCAAAATTTGATATATGTCTTGGATGGGGTATACATTATTGAAACCAAATAAAAAAAAATTATTACACGGGATGTCCTCAAAACCAGGCATGTATCTATCTTAAACAGGGTGTTCAGACTCGAAAATAGAGAAAACAAACTCATACGAGATGCTCCATGACTAAAACTAGACACTCACCCCTTGCCATTTGTATTTGCATGATATGTCTTGAACAAGTTGATGCACTTTCAAAACCAGAGGAAACAAACTCTGAAGCCAGACATCACTTGCACACATGCATGAGGATGAGTGGAACTAGCAAAAGATGACTAGACTATTCCTACTCTCCTCCCCAACACAGATCACCTAGAAAAACACATCTAGAGTGTATATCCATTTCTTTTCTCATCATTCTTCTCATGGATCACATAGAAAAACAAATCTAGTGTGTATCCATGCTCTCTCCTTCCTTCTTCTCATGAGCTCATAGCTTCATTATTTTTTATTCATGGATGATGCACGATCTTGCTCTTTTATGTGATCACTTTGGTTCTTGAGGGCATTTTCAAGAACAATATTTTGGCTAGTTGACTTGAGGTCTTGTTTAGTTTTTAGTCTTTTTGTGTGTCTTTTTTTTTTTTTTTGTCTTTTTAGTGTGCCCTTACATGCATTTGAGTGAGTTAAGATCCTAAGATTAATGACTTAGTTCCTTGAAAATAGTGATGTCCTATACTCCTTGTGATTGTGCTCCTTTCCTCTTCCCATCCATCACTCTTTCGTCTACTTTACCATGACTATTTGCTCAGGCTCATACTCCTGTTAAAGTAGGGGTTAAATGTAGCACCGCAAATTATCACCGAGCCAATTTAAACCTCATGTTTGTGCCCCTACTTTAGCCTGTCTCCCCCTCATCTCCTATTTGGGTATGTTCAATGCCTTAACTCTAGTCTTTATGCCATATACACCTGCCAATTGATCCTTGGAGCTATGTCCTTCTCCTTGGAGCTAATTTGAGGTTCTTGATTGAGAAGGACTAGAGTACCTAGTGCCCTAGTCCCCCTCAATGGTGCCCATTTTTTATGAGGGTGTGACTTATCTCTTCGGCAAGAAATAAAATTGGTGCCTCTATATGACCATTAGAGGTTGGCCTAATCGTTAAATTGACCTAGGATCTCATATATAAAGGCATTTGATCAAATTAATTTCAATCTAAGTCTCCATATTCTAGAAATCAAGCATCCAAGAATTGAAGTGTTCATCATCAAGCATTTCTAGAGATCTTCAAGGTTTCATTTCCTTCATTCAACCATTGTGGAGAAAATTACATCACTCATATGCAAGCATGTGTGTGTGATTAGGGTTTTGTTATGTTCATGTCAATTCATACAACATTTGTTTTACATTCAAGAAACAAACCATCATTATCAGTCATTGAAGATCTAAGATATATATTTCTATTTTTTATTTCAGTATTTGTAATATTTTATTCGAGGTTAATTCCTAAACTGGGGTTTGAATTAGGAAAACCCTTATTCCCAACCTATTTCCCTTCTCTAGTGTACGGAAGAGAAATTATAGAGTTGTGATCTTCAGGGTTGGCTTTATTTACAGTGACTAATCGATCCCCCATCAAATTATGAAAAGTGAAGAGGACCAGGGTGACCATCACTATGGTCTTGACAAATCAAGAGCTCATTCTGGGAACAAGTCTGAATAGTCTTATAATCCTTAGATCCAGGTTTGTGGCTTGATCTAACAACTATATCTCATTGTCCACGCATTATTACATTAATTCCTGCACATTTACCCTAATTTTAAAATCTTCAATACTTCAATTCAACTCAAGGGAAAGAAGAGGCACACTTAAAACCCCCTTGGAATTAGACCAAAATCTAGAGCTATTAAGATATATCTAAATCCTATCTTTCCCCAATGTGACACTCCTTAAGAAAAATTAGTGGTTTTACTACGTTCAATGGTGGAAACCCTAATTTTTCACCATTACACCTACATGAAAGACAAAATAGACAATCAGTAAGATCATGGTCTATGCGTTATGCATCATACCCAATACTTGTAAATACATGAATCTACCAATTATTATTATTAGATATGAGGCTACTTGCTTCCACTTGATTGATTTCTCTTCTTCTTCTTTTGATGTTAATCACTTGATGATTTTCTTGATATAATAATCACCCTATATATCCCTCAAGAGGGCGTGAAAGGTTGTGCCTCTTGATCAGTTATATCATTCCAAAAATGGTAACTCTTCTCTTTATATCTCTTTCCTTTCTATTATTCTTATTAACTTAATAACTCAACCCTTATTAACTTAATCATCCACGCCTTAATCCTTGGCACTACATATGGTTTATTCTTTGTGAATTGTTTAAGTCAACCCTTAAATCACTTAGGAAAATTGTTGATTACATGGAGGGTAATTACTTAGACAAATGAATGATCAAATGAAGAGATAATTGTTGATCCTTGACCATTCCTACATCCTCCTTAGAAGACGTCTTAGTTGTTGGTTTGTTGATTAAGGGAGCAAATGCTTGCCAATGTTGATTAGAAAATTGTGAAGTCTTACATAATAAGACAATTTTCTGAAAGTATAAATATATTCCTTTTTTTTTTTTACTTAAGGTAGGTTCTGAGGAAGTCATGGTGGGGCATGACTTGGAGTTATTCTTCTTCTCTTCCCTTCCTCTTATTATTTTGGCATTTCAATTAAGCTAATTAATTTAGTTGGTTTTCTATATTTTCGTACATTTATTAGGCTTTCTATTTTCTATCTTGGTTTCATTTTGTATAGAAAGAGTAGTTAGGTAAAAAATATATATTTTTCAACATCTTAGGATGACAACATAGAAATCATATGAAAACATGTAAACTAGTATTTTGGCTTCTAAGCTTCCTATTTTGGCTTCTAGGTTCTTTATTATTTCAATATTTTCTTATAATCAATTTTTTATTTCCATTTTTCTGTCTTATGTTACTTCTAGTTCTCCTTGTTTTCATAACCCAAGTCAATTAATGTAGTGTAATTTTAACTCAATTTAGTTTTTACTTTACAGTATCTTTGAATAATTATAAAAAAATTAACTTTGAAAATTAATGGAGGTGTCTTTAGGTGGTTCTGGTGTGGATATTTTAAAGTTACAAGAGGCAAGAAAGGCTTGTTTGAAACAATATGACATTAATGGAGGTGGGTTGGCTGCTAGCAAAGGTTTGTTTGGTGGTAGGTCAATTGTTGTCTTGTTAGCTAGGTCCTAAAGTGTGGATTTGAATTCACTAGACAACACACAACACATTGCTCCATATGGGTTGACATCAATGACAACACACTGCTCCATATCTACAACAGGGATAACTCACAAAATTACTTATGTAGTTTCTTGTAATATGATTATAGTGTTGCACTTATGATTAATGATATTAAAATCAAATAATGGAGCAAACACATTTATGCTAACAAATTTATTCCTTCTAATTGAAACTTTCCTACAATCCACAACCTTAAGGATAAAATAATTGTAATTATAATAGTAACCAAAAAACAATGATTGCACCTGGTATTGAATCTGTGTCCTCTTGGCACTTGCCTTCTAAATCTCTTCTTCTTCCTTCGGACATTAGTGAAACCATCATCCATCTTTATTCTCTCTTTAGTTGTAACAACTTGTTCTAATTTTGAACTTCTAGATCCTTTTCTTTTGAATTCTCTACTTCTGACTTCATATATTATTCTATATTCTTTCATTTTTTTCTTTGGTAAAACCAATGCTAGTTCTGATATGTAATGACCTCTAACTTCCAATAATTTAATCCAACATCTTTGTATTCATTTCAAAGTTCACCTTCAACTAATTATTTGATTTGTCAATATCTTTTCTCAATGCAAACATCTTTTCCTTTAGTTTCTCATAGTCTTTGCCTCTATTTAATAGCCTCTTCATCAATACTTCTTCAATCCTTTTAGCTTCTTCTATTTCAAATTTCAATTCAATGACCTTCCTTTCTACTTTTTCAAGTTTCTAAGCCAAATTTTCATAAACCTTCACTTCTTCAAGAATTTTCTTCGTTAGCCCTTCTAGCTCTCTGCCGATACAAAGCAATTATTGTTGGCATTCTACACTCTTATGAGAATAGTTGATGTTGTCATTGATGGCAACCAACTGGCAACCAACTGGCAGTTGCCGGCACCGGCAATAGACTTCTACATACACCGGCAGGCACCTCACCGGCAACGACAATACTGCATACCGGCACTCAGGCTGACATGGAATAAACTTTGTTTATTGTTTTATATTGTAATTATCTTTTGTAAAAGCCGACATGGCATATTTTAAAAGACTCATATAAATGCATGAGATCTTATAGGTCATTTTGTAAGAGAGAGAGGAGATGATAAAAAAGGTTAGATGATATTTTGATATAGTTGATAGCGAAGGTTTTGGTGATAGACTGAGCTTAAACTGGTACTGAAACTGGCATAGTTGATGCTGATCTGAAGCAGCACATTGTATTGGATTTTGATAATCCATTTTGTAAGTAAGTGAGACTTCTGTTTTGTGATTGAGCAGTGAGCTCTAGGCTGCTAGCCTTCCTGCATGTGCCAGGCCCCTCAATGTAAGTAATATTTATTCATTGGCTAGTGAGTGAATATTGTGGGTCACAAATCCCACGGAGGTTTTTCCCACACTGGGTTTCCTCGTTAAATATCTTGTGTTATGGTGTGTTCTCTATGTTATCTCTGTTATTCTTATTTGCTGCATTAATTCTTATTTACTAGTACACTATTTTGGGATACAAAGCTCTTAATAAGTTTAAATATTCTGGAAACCGGTTAGACACTGATTCACCCCCCCCCCCCCCCCCCACTATGTTTGGGACTATCATTGATTCTAACAATTGGTATCAGAGCCTGGTCCTTTATTTTCAAAAGCCTTACAACTTGAGGAAGATTCTGACACCGGTACAGATGGAGAACTTAAGAAAACATTTGGAAGGAGCTCTTGTAGTAATTGATGCAGAGAAATTGAAGAATATCAAACTTGAAGATGATCTAAGGACTGCACAAGAATTCATTAAAGGACTTCAGGATAACCTTGCTATAGCACAAAATAAAATAAAAGAACTTCATGAGAAGATGCAGAAAGATGTTGAGGAAAAAGAAACTCTTAATGAATTTGCAAACAAGTTGAGATAGGAAAACAGTAATATGAAGAATGAAATGCAAGATATGACTATGAGGTTATGTAAAGACATTGAAGACAGGAAGAAGAATGAAGAAGATTTGACTAGGAGACTCAATGATGCTGGAAATGAAAATCTAAGACTTAGTCATGAAAATGATATGTTGAAGACAGATCTGATTCACATGCAACATGATAAAACTGAGCTTGTGAGACAAAAGGAAATTCTAGAAAATGAGTTGGCTACTGCAAATCAATACAAAGAGAAATTCAAGAGAATTTCAGAGGAACTTGATGAAATGCTGAAAAGTCAAAAACCTAATGGAGATACAAATGGACTTGGATTTGAAGTTGGAGAAAGTTTCGGTACTACAAACAATCTAGAATAGAACAAACCGCTAAGACAACCTAATGCTTATAAGTTTAATGGAAAATGTTTCAATTGCAACAAATATGGTCATAGAGAAAATCAATGTAGATTTAGAAACAATCAGAATATTAATGCACCGACCGATCAATGTTCCAAATGCAACAAAGTTGGTCATAATTCAGAAAATTGCAGAATCAATGTGAAATGTTATGTTTGTGGAAGATATGGACACTTATCTAATCAATGCAGAACACAAACCAACGTAGGATATGGAAAGGCTATTCAGAGGAATAATGTGACTTGTTATGCTTGTAACAAAATTGGACATATTGCCAAATTTTGTAGAAGAAAGACTTCATCGGTGAACAATAAAGGATCTAGTTTGAAAGGCAAAAAAAAGGTAGATGAGGTAAAGCAAGAATTTTCAAAACAATGGATTAGGAAGAGAAATCAGAATGTTGATGAAACTATCTCTATACCGGTAGAACAAAGTAATCCTCCACTGGTAGGAGATTCTTCATCCAACTAAGAAGTAACCCTTTGGGGGTATTGCAGTAAGTTGAAAATCATGCAGATTACCCTTGGTCGATGGTGAGAAGATAGATTTCTTCTTTACTGGCAGATGTGTTAAGTTTTCACTTAACCGACAAGAATTTAATGTGGCTGGTAAGAGAAATGTCATTATAAATTAGCTAATTTATCTCTTTTTGAACTCACTGAGCATTCAAATTAGCAGAGAGCGTGAAAACAGAGCTAAGGCATTCAAGGCGAAGGTGCAGAGTGATTTCTTTCAAGCATTCAGAATATTTTCAGGCAGCTAAAGGTATTTTTCAATGGCTTCTTCTTCTGCTCCCGAATTTATTCGGAACCCTACTATTGTGGAAAATGTGAAATGCCCTAGGCCCGTATTTAAAATAATTCTCAAGATTGCCAAGCAAGATGACTCTGTAGGGGCATTTTCGAAAATTCCTAAAGGTGTAGCTTTTGCAGAAGACCTTAGGATTTATATACATTGCAATATAGAAGAACTAGGTTCTGAAGAATTGATGAAAATGTATGCTAAGGTGATTTGTGATGAAAATGGTATTATCAAACCTGAACACAAGATTATAGAAACACAAGATTATAGAAACTCTAGGTTTTGTGGAAATATTGAACATTCCCCAATTTCTGGAAGAAGTAGTAAGAATTATCTTGAGTAGAGCACATGAATAATTTCTATGGTTGGATTATGTCCACAAATTTACCCGGCAAGCAATTAGGGCAGTAATTGTCTTACCCTCAACTGGCAGTAGACCTGACAAAACAAAGAAGATCCCTAACAACAAAGTGATGACCCTAACCGGAGCAACATCTGACAATAGATCACTGAGAGTAAAAGATATCAAAGACATCAATGTGAGATTTGTGAGTATGGTGCTAGGTTACAAGACTACACATGGTAACAAGCTAAATTTAGTTTCTAGTCTTTGTATAAACAATGCTTATGAGATGGTTAACAACAATGCAATGATAGATTGGTGTGAATGGCTAAAATATGAACTCATTGATAATTTGAACAAGATTAAAGGAGATAAGAAAGGGACATTCCGATTTGGAAATCTTTTGGTATGTTTGATGTTGTATTTCACTAAGGAAATCCGCGGTACAGGACCTAAAGACTTTGGATATGATATACTGGTATGAAAACAATTATAGGAAGCTTTTACCGGCATGGGAACTGCTAGAGACGACAACATAATTGAATATTTCAAAACTTTCCAAGCTAAAATGAAAACTAGAGAAAGACTACCACAGAGTGTAGTGGACAAATATGACAAAGAAATATGTTTTGTTATCAAGAGAGATGAGACATGGATGGAAGTTGTACTCCCTAGGACTGTCTGGGTAACTGAAATGGGATATGAGGTATATCTTAACATTCTTGAGACATATGCTAAAACATTATTGGGTGCACCGAGAGAACCATCAGAACAAGTTTTTGGTAGTGCTAAAACTATTGAAAGTGATGTAAAAACATTGAAGCAAAGGAAGAAAAGAGAAAAATTTATTAGAGATGCTTCTAAGAAAGTGAAGGAAATCAAGGAAAATGTAATGAAAATCAGTGGCATACCAGCTAGTGAAATTGAAGGACTACAACTGGAGGCACACATTTCACCAGTTGGCAGAACTTCTGGAACCGAAAATAACAAGGCAACAGAGTTTAAAAGAGTTGAAAGAAGGAAGAGAAAACCTTCACTGGTACCCTCTCCTTCACCTAAGAGAACAATGACTTTAAGGAAGAAACAACAGGCAGTAAGGGGACCACCAAAGAAATTAACACCAAAGAAGAAACAAGAACCTGTTACTCCTTCTTTAGATGATTTATTGGATGAGATAACTGATGATGGAAACCTAGAAAATGTACACCAACTGTATAACACATTTAAAGATTCTAACAGGAAAAGCATTGAGAACAATATTATTTTACATCTGGATATATACAAAAAGGTTTTGATTGAAGTTGTGGACGACTTACCCAATGATTTGTATAGGAGATTGAAAGCAAAAAGGATTGCAGTGATGGAATTAGATAAGAAACTAAAAGTTGAGAAACTTCTAGTTGTACATCCTGTGAATTAAAAAGAAGAAATTGATGAATTAATCTTTGAGGCTAACTGATCTATTTTTGTTAGTGGATGGTGACAAGTAAGTTTAATGGCAGGAAGAGTAAAAGAGATTGCAGATGAAACTGTTGATAACTGGGATATATTTTTTGTGGAAAAGGAAAAACAAGAGGAAATGAACCGATCAAAGAAAACATTTAAAGTGTATCAGAATGATAAGGACAAGGGAAAAGGGAAAGTTGGTGGTATTCCAAACATCAAAATCACTGACAATTTACCGCCACCTTTGGATACTGCACCGGTACATACAGATGATCCGCCGATTATTGACACTGAAGGTGTCACATGTGATTACAATAATCCTGAATCTGAGATACTATTCACCATGAATGTGGACACCCAAAAAGTGAATATTGTTGTGGACAAGGATAGTGCAAAGGTTAAGGATGACATTGTTGACTGTGGCAACATGGCTGATAAACCGATAGAGATTGTTGAGGTTGAGATCCCAACCCAAACAAAGCAACCATTAGATACTGAGAAACCTACTGAAGGAACAAATGCTGGTACAGGGCCATTGGAGACTGAGATACCAACAAAACATATTAAGAAACCTACTAGGAATAGGTACTTACTAAGACATAGAAACCGACAATAACTAAAACATCAAAACAATCTGAGAAACCCTTGCTAGTTGAGATGCAAACACAGACTGGTCCACCAGACGTAAACACAAGTAAAATGGTTACAACTGATGGAAGCACAGAGGTAATAAAGGCAATTTGTGAGACATTCGACACATCAAGTGAATTCAGACCTACAAATGTTACAGAGGTGCTCTTGGATTCAATCAAAAAGATAACGGATTGCAATGCATTGGCCTACAAGGCAATTGATAACACTGTACCTATTCTTAAATTGATTGCACCTAATTCTAACATAGATAATATTAAGGATTCTTTAGGCAAATTGGACACATTGTCCAAATTTATTACTGACAATGTAATAACGGTTGATAAAGTGAATGAGGACACAATAAAGGATTGAGTTGAAAAGGAGAAGATAAAATTCTTTGATGACATCATAAAGAAGTGCACTGAACACCTGAATACATTATTACCGACACTGAACTCTACTATTTTGGAGTACAAAGAGCTATACAGGGAAACATGCAAACCTCACCTTCTGACAGAGGACATAGACAATGAGATCAGTAAAACATAAAAGGAAATTGATGACATATCATATAACATAATTAGTTCATCTAGTCACATATCAGTTCTTGAGCAAGAAATGGCAGGTTTTGAAGAAAAATTAGAGAAACTTGAAAAAGAAAAGGCAAGGATATGTTTAATGCCAGAGAGCTTAAAAATAAGCTTGGTCCTAAGTTGGACAATCTTATTTCCCAGAGAATAGAAATATCTAAGGCATTACTTCAGGGAGAATGATCACCGAAAGATCACATGCATTATGTCACCAGCACGATCCAACAAATTGAGGTCACTTTGAAGGACAACAAAAGGTTTATGCAGAGCTTGAATTTGGTTTTGGCAGATATCTTTGAAATTGTAACCAACCGGTTATAGACTTTAAGGTGAATTTTTGCACTCATTTGACTATTTTTGGCAACCTTTGTCATTGATGTCAAAGGGGGAGTAGTGGAGAGAAAAATACTTCTTCAGAGGAGATCATTTGCTCAGGGGGAGCACATCTTTTTGGAAAATTTTTGGACTTCAGTTTTTGGAACAGTTTTGGGATTTTTCTCATGAGTGTTTCCATCAATGCCAAAAGGGAGATTGTTGGCATTCTACACTCTTATGATAATAGTTGATGTTGTCATTGATGGTAACCAACTGACAACCAACTGGCAACCAACTAGAAACCAACTGGAAAACATCTGTCAACCCACCGACAGTTACTGGCACCGGCAATAGACTTCTAAATACACTAGCAGGCACCTCACCAACAACAACAATAATGCATACTGGCACTTAGGCTGACATGGAATAAACTTTGTTTATTGTTTTATATTGTAATTATCTTTTGTAAAAGCCAACATGGAATATTGTAAAAGACTCATATATATGCATGAGATCTTATAGGTCATTTTGTAAGAGAGAGAGGAGATGATATTTTGATATAGTTGATAGCGAAGGTTTTGGTAATAGACTGAGCTTAAACTGGTACTGAACCTCGCATAGTTGATGCTAATCTGAAGCAGTACATTGTATTGGATTTTGATAATCCATTTTGTAAGTTAGTGAGCCTTCTGTTTTGTGATTGAGCAGTGAGCTCTAGGCTGCTAGCCTTCTTGCATGTGCAGGCCCCTCATTGTAAGTAATATTTATTCATTGGCCAGTGAGTGAATATTGTGGGTCACCAATCCCACCAAGGTTTTTCCCACACCGGGTTTCCTCATTAAATATGTTGTGTTATGGTGTGTTCTCTATGTTGTCTCTGTTATTCTTATTTGCTACATTAATTCTTATTTACCAGTACACTGTTTTGGGATACAAAGTTCTTAATAAGTTTAAATATTCTGGAAACCCTTTAGACATTGATTCACCCCCCCTCTCAGTGTCTTTGGGACTATCATTGATTCTAATAATTATTTCACAAGATCAACATCATCATCATCATCATTTGACTTCATTCTAGTGTTGTGAGTTAGACTCTGCATATCCATAAATAGAGCTTTCTCACCATTATTCGTGATAGTGTCTCGATCTTCTTCTTCATCAAATGATCCACTATCTTCATTCACAAATAAACTCTTCTAATTATTGTTAAACTTCTTACTAAAATATTTTTTTATTCTTTTGACATTCATTATTAGAATCTTTATAGGGACAATTACCCATAAAATTTCCTATCTCGCCATAATTGAAACATTTGAAAGACAACATACCTATGTACTTACCAGAACCTCACTACAATCTTCTGACTAAGTTTGCTTCTTCCAATTTTGATTCATCATTAGAATGAAACTCGTATTCTTTCCTAGACACCTTGAAAGCAACCTCCTTCCTTTTGGATATTTCAATGTCAAATCTCATCTCAAAAGCAATAAGGGATCCTTGTGATTCTTTCATAGTCAACTTGTTTAGATCTTTATCTTCCTCCATTGCAGCTACCTTAGCATCAAATCTTGGTGGCAGAGATTTGAGTAGATTATTTACAATTACCAGTTGTTTCATCTCTTCACTAAGTCCTTTAATAAAGCAAACTATCTCATCAACCAGAGTAGAAATGTAGTGACATTTTCATCCTTCTTCATCCCTAGACCTTTAAACTGAGCTTTGGAAGTTTTAAGTTTATCTTCCTTGACCTTTTCATCTCCATAGATTGTATGCATTTTGACCCATACATCCTTAGTAGTTTTACAATGCATTACTTTCATATATTTAAAGTTGATTAAACCACAAATAATAGCATTCATGTCATTGGCATTATTCTCACAATATTTCTTACTAACTTGATCCCTTGGGGGATTGTCAAGAATCTCATATCCATCCAACATAGATTGCCAAACCTCAAAGCCTAAAGCCATCAAGTAGGATTCCATTCTTCCACTCCAAAAAGCATAATTGGATCCATAAAAAAGTGGAGCATGGTTTGAGGACTAAAATTCTTGAGCAACTAAGTTTGCCATCTTAGATCTCCCTCAAGCTTTTAAGATTTATCCAAGGAACCTTTTCTTTGATACCAATTGAAGGGCACACAATATACTGAGGGAGGGGGGGTTGAATCAGAATATCTATTTTCTACTCAAATTAAACATTAATTTCTATTAATAACCTCCAAATAATGACCATAAATCACCAAAACAACTTAACTCAAATTCCTCAATGATGCAGTAATTAAACAACTTAAACAACCCACATTCACACAAAGAACGTCATATATATGTGGAAACTCAAGAAGGGAAAAATGTAATAGTTTCTTGGATCTACTACCCAAATCCAACCTCACAAAATAATGAATCAAATACAATAATAGAGTAGGCACCAACCTACCAATGACACCAATCCGCTAATGTAATTTTCAGCACCAACCCACCATAAACCAATCTCATGTGCCCAAATCTAAGCATCAATTCATTAATTAGGAATTAAATCTTAACATATGAATGTTGTGAATTGAGGATCTTCAACTTCAACATAAAACTCGCATCTGATTTGATCAATATTTAGACACTCTCTTATTCAACATATTATATTCTGATAATGGTGCACATAGTTAGGATACTGCATTGAGCATCATTTTCTAATCAACATGATATAAACCAGTAGCCTTAGGAGTACACACATCAACAACATGAAAACTAATCTAAGATACCTATACATATGTTTTACAATTACAATTATATTCATAGGCCGGTCCAATACATAATTAACCATTTTCAAGTTGGCTATACAAAACCTTCTTCATCAAACATGTAATAGACCAATTCCAATTAGCCCGCATGCTACAAAAAATAAGGAACACACCACATGCTCCACAAGGTAGCTTAAATTGGTCCCAAATGTTATCCACATGCAATCTCCAATAGACACACATCCTACAACTCATCTGCAAGTTGACCTCATCAAACATTAGATCTGGCCCAAGAAGCTCATACACAATTCCACATAGGGGAACACATCTTGAGGATCCTATTAAGGATCTACTTGGTCTCAAAGAACATCCAACCTTAATCTCCTGCAACAAAAGCATCAAATAGTTGTTGCATCATTCTAGAACACACAGAGGTTTAGTCAACAACATAGGAACCAAACTGACAAAACAAACATTAAGATCCACTATGCCACAACTCTAGAAACTTTGTATATTGATAAAACATGTGTAAACATACCACAAGAAAAAACTCCTGAGCATGAGAAAATGAAAATCATAGAAAGTTACCAAACCAAGCTCACTATTTGGGTAATTGTAATGTGGAAAAATTAGGGTTTCCACCGTTAGATGTATGAAAACCACTAATTTACCATTACAATCAAAAGAGGGATGAATCCAATTAGATCCAATCCCAAATTAGGAATGATAGGGACTGAATACTGATTGGATTCAAGGGTGTGTGAATTGAATTGACCCTCTTTTGTGAGTTGAAATGCTAAATTAAGGTAAAATGCTAAAAAATGTAGGTAAAACTAAGAAAACAGTGAGCTGCAGATGAGATATTTTCGCATGCACTTGGATCTAAGCAATATAAGCCAAGTTGAATATGATCCCCCCAAAAGCTCCAAAATGTCAAGACCATGGTGGTGGGTGCCGTGGTCCTCCTACTTTTTCGCCAAAAAGGGTTGATTCATTTATGCAAATAAAGCTTACTCTAAAGATTGCACCTATGTGCCTATTTCCTGAACACATAATGAAGGGAAAATAGGTTGTAAATAGGGATTCACCTAAGTCAAACCTCAGTTTAGGAATTAACCTTGAATGAAATATTGCAAATACTAAAATAAAATGATGGAAGGATATACCTCAGATCTGCAATGACTGATAATGATGCTTTGTTTCTTGAATATAATCACATATGTTGTATGAAATGCCATGAACATGACAAAACCCTAATCACACACACATTCTTGCATAGGAAAGATGTAAATTTTCTCCATAACAGATAGATGAAGAATATGCAGCCTTGAAGACCTCTAGAAATGCTTGATGATGAATATTTCAATGCTTGAATACTTGAATGCTTGATTATAGTGCTCCCAATTTCTCCCTTATCATGAATGTATTCTTATGCAAATGAGAGGGGAATACCTCTTTATACACTTGTCCATCATTAATATGCTAATTTTCCAACATAGGCCGACATGAAGCAATATTTCCCGCTCAATTTTGAGATAGGGCAAAGGGGTTGAAATGGGCCCTAAATAGGAAGGACCCTGGTGTGGCACCATGGTCCTAGTGAGGACTAGGGTGCCACACCCTGGTCCTACCCCATATTTGGATTAGGGTTAAGAGTCCCAACAAGGTAAAATGTGAAAATGTGGTCATTATTGCATGGTACAATAATAAATGGGTCTTGATCAAGCATGAGGATGTGAACACTAAGGTGAGGGCTACAAATATGGTCAAAATTGCAAAGAGGTGCAATTTTAGTATGCTATATTTAGCCCCCACTTTAGTGGGAGTATGATCTTACACAAATACTCACGGTAAAGTAGAAGAAAGAGGAATGAAGAAGATGAGGAATGTGGAGCAAAATCACAAGGAGTATAAGACACCACTAATTTTGAGGAACCAAGTCCCTAATCTTAGGAGCTTAACTCACTCAAACATATGCAAGGGTACATAAAAACAAGAAAAAAACAAAAAGGGAAACAAAGGCAAAAGATACAAAGACACACAACAAAAGATAAAGACTAAAAACAAGACCTCAAGTCAACAAGCCGAAGAGATCTCGATATCAAAATGTCTCAACAACTAATATTATACTTGAAAAATGTCATCTCACGAACACAAGTGATCACATAAAAGAGAAAAGCATGTATCATCAATGAACTATCAATAGCAAAGCTACAAGTTCATGAGAGAGAGAGCATGAATACACACTAGATGTGTTTATTCGGGTGATCCATGAGAAGAATGATGAGAGGAGAGAACATAGACACCTCACCCCTAGATGTTTTCATCTAGGTGATCTATGTTGGGGAGGAGAGTAGGAATAGTATATCCCTATTCCGCAAGTTTCACTCATCCTCGTGCATGTGTGCAAGTGATGTATGGTTTCAAGTGTATAGCACCACATATAAGAGTTTATTTCCTCTATTTCGAGTGTGCTTCAACTTGTTTAAGACATGTAATGTAAATGCAAATTCAAAGAGGTGACTGTGTGTGCAAATGGCAAGGGGTAAATGTGTAAATTCCAAGGGCCGAATGTGCAACTTTGGGAACATCTCATTTAAGATTTTTTCTCTGGTTTCAAGAATGTGTAACCTCGATTGAAATGAATACATGCCTGGTTTTGAGGACATCTCGTGTAAGATTTTTTCTCTGGTTTCAGTGATGTGTACCCTCGTCTAATACATATATCGAATACTGTGTCTAGTTTTGAGCGTGAAGCATCTCATGTAAGAGCTTGTTTCCTCTAATTTTAGAATGAACACCCCACTTTAGACATGCAAAAATATAGTACAATATGGTATAAAGGGAGTGATATGGGTTCCCCCCCTCCCCCCTTCTTAAGATGTCAACATAGCCCTATGTTGATGTCTTAAAGAAGCTAGAAGTGAGGATACCAACCTTCAACACCAAGGAGATATCCCTTAAGTAACAATGTCAAAAATACAAGCTAAAGAGGAAATACTCTTATAAGCAAGGATAAGATAGTTGAAAAAGATATATCTTGCAACAAGTGTAAAGGTGATCCTTGGAGGAAAAGAGATCTTTTCTCAAAAGATGTCTACCTCCAAGAGGAGTTTCTTGAACAAATATATAATATTCTACCAAAAGAAGGGAAGGAGAACAAGAATGCATACCTTCCCTCTAATGCTAGGTGAAAGAGATTTTTGATGAAGGATAACACACTTTTGAACCAATGTGAGGGGGTGAGTTTATGATAGGTGTACATCACCAAGTGAAAAAGAGGTTGTATCCAAGGACTTACACCTCTTACATAAGAGACAATCCTTGATCAAAAAACAATTTCACACAAGTAAATGACACCAAATCATGAAACAAACAACACTCAACAAAGGAAAAGTAGATCCTTAGAGATGGAAAGAGAAAGAAATCATTTCCCCCCAAGTGTAAGGAGAATGAGAAGATTTACACAATGTCTAAAGAGAGATTGAATATAAGAAAATGCAGAATATACTTGCATGAATAAATATCAACACAAGAAATTACATTAGTATATGTAAAATGCAACTCTAAAGAAGAGGTAATCTTTAAAGAGAAAGAGAAAGAAAAGGAATAAAGATCACAAATTCCCCTAAGGAGGGATTTATCATAAGGTACATACCATTCCATGTAAGGAAGGATATAAACATATGAAAAATGCAAGCCACCAAAGGGAATTTTGATACTTTAGAGATCAAGAGAGAAAGGGGAAATGCCATCCTTTCCCCCCAAGCAAGAAGACAAGGATAGATTAGGGGGGAAGAATCACACATTTCCTTAGGAGAGATTATCCATAAGAGATGTATTGTTTCAAACAAAAAACAATTCCTAACAAGGGACACACATGCATCCACATGAAGGATAACTCTGTGCAAGAAAGGACTTCAAGTGATGAAGAATGCAATCTCTAAAGGAAATAGTGAAACTTTAAAGATAAGAGATAGGATAGAGGAGAATCGTGTTGCTACCCCTAGATATTTGAATTGAAAAAGAACCACCTCTAATGAAAAAGAGCACCCAATTAAGTTAACTACTTGTGTCATAGGGTGAGGAGAAACATGAGGGTGAAAGGAGTGCTAAGGCACTACCTTTTCACCTAGAAAGAGTGCAAGATTTGTTCAAAGACATATACGAGCATGATCGTATTGTTCTTGAACAAATTCCTTAAATTCTTTACAATTTCCAAGAGAATGAGAACCACCATGATGAAAAAGACAATTTCCACTTCCTTCTTTTTGCTTAGTGCTAAACTTCACAAAAGGAAAAACAACATTCTTGTCATACTTCAATTTCCAAAAGATTCTAGTTGCCAATTTTTCTTGATCATCAATAGTTATAGGCTTATTCTTTTTAGATTGAGGACAAGAGTTATTATTACTAGAAGAAGGATTGCCATCAATTATTTTAAATTTGTCACTATCAATAAGTTCTTTTATTAAATTTTAAAAATCAGGACAATCATTAGCATGATGGTTGTGAGTTTGATGAAATGAACAAAAAGGAGTTTTTTGAAGAAGAAGCACTTTTATGGGAATGAATGTCTTGTTGTCTTGCAAGATGATCTTTGAAATCTTGAATCCTAAGGAGGTCATCCATAGGAGATTTATTATCATGTACTAGGCCTTTTGTACTAATTTGTGAAGGAGAGTTTATAGGGACTTGAATTCCTTGTTCAAATTTTCCATGTCCTTGTCCTCTAAAACCTTGTTTTGATATTACATTAAAGCCCCTCCAATAAGAATTTTTTAATTGATAAGGTGGAGAAACATTGTAATAAATTTCTTTGAAGTTTGTAGTGTAAGGATGTTTAGAAGGAATGGAAGGATTAGTCGATGAAGAAGGAATGTCTTGTGGAGGAGGATTTTCCTTTCTTTCATCATGCACATCCTCTTTGGTAGATTGGGAAGGAAGATCCTTATCATCCAAGGCCTCATCTTTGCTTAATGTTATGTGGGAAAAGAGATAATGAATGAAATGCATAACATCATCTTCTCTACAAATGTTTTGATGATTAAGATCTAGGCTCTAGGAGAATAAGGAGGATCTAGAGAGATGGAAACACCATTATTTTGATTTTGCCCCCCTTGCGCAAGGGTATGTGTATGGGAAGAAGATGGTTCCATGTTGCTCGTCAATACTTGCTCTTCCTTAGAGAGGTCTTTGATAGGAGAATTATCTCTTTCTTCATTCACATTAGATACCCTAGGAGATGTACAAGTATTAGATTTTCCATTAACGTCTCTAGGATTGGGATCTACAAAAGCTTTGAGCTGATCTATATATGAAAGGCATCTTCCTAAAAACATCACCATAAAACAACATACATGATATATGAAAGCTTTGAGATCTAATTGATGAAAAGGAAGCAACTTGGAAATTCTTAAAACACAATATGTCCAAGTGCTAGGAATGAAAAGAAGTAACTTGAAGTGAAAGGAGCCATTGTTAAACACATGATTATAATAAATGTATGTAAAAAGAAATGTAATCATATGTGAAATAGAAAATAAATCAAATCCATTAATTGCCATTATGAATATTTAAGTTTAGATCCAAGCAATTTAATCAAAATAAATTAAGATTTTATAAATAAAACCTCTTAATTTATGTAAATTCATTCACAAAGTTGATTTTTTTTTTTTTTGAAAATGAGAATTTGAAATTTGTAACTTGCAAAATAATTGAATAATGCCAAATTTTAGAAAAAATGATTACTCTTAAATAAGCAAATTGATTTTTGATATTTGAAAAATTAGAGAATAATTGTGAAAAATTATGCAACCCACAAATAAATTTAAATTTAAAAAATTAGGGCCTTGTGAAAATAACCTCTTAATTTTAAAATTTAAATTTAGGTCTAAGGTTGAAAATTGAAAATTGAAATAATTAATGCAGAGTTGGGAATTGCATAAGGTTAATTTAAATTTAAAAATTAGGTCTTTTTAATTAACCATTTAATTTTAAAATTTGATCCAAGATTTGATTTAAGGCGGCTCTAAAATGATAAACTCAAAATTTAAACAACCCACAAACTTAATTTAAAAAAAAAATTAAATTAGGGTTTTTGAAATTAACCACTTAATTTTATAATTTGAATTTGGAATTAAATTTGCAAGTGAAAATTTGAATTTTGAAATTGAAAAGGACATGGATCTGAAATAATTAATCCAAATTAAACATTTCACAACCTTAATTTTAAATTTTAAAATTAGGGTTTTAGTGAAATTAACTTCTAAATTTTTAAAATTTTCAAGGAAATTAAACTTTTAAATGAAAAATTGAATTGTAAATTGCAACACCCAGATCTGAGAACATAAATCATAATTAAGGGTGTAAAGAGTCAGGTTCACCAAAATGTAATGTGGAAAAATTAGGGTTTCCACCATTAGATATATGAAAACCACTAATTTACCATTACATTCAAAAGGGGGATGAATCCAATAGATCCAATCCCAAATTAGGAATGATAGGGATTGAATATTGATTGGATTCAAGGGTGTGTGAATTAAATTGACTTTCTTTTGTGAGTTGAAATGTTGAATCAAGGTAAAATGTTGAAAAATGTAGGTAAAACTGAGAAAACAGTGAGCTACAGATGTGGGATTTTCGCATGCACTTGGATCTGAGCAATATAAGCCAAGTCGAATCTAATCCTTGAAAAAGCTCCAAAAATGTCAAGACCATGGTGGTGGGCTCCCCAGTCCTACTTTTTCGTATGCTGAAAAGGGTTGATTTGTCTCTACTTGTTTTCTGCACACATAAAGAAGGGGAAATAGGTTGGAAATAGGGATTTGCATACGTCAAAACCCTGTTTAGGAATTAACCTTGAATGAAATATTACAAATACTGAAATAAAACGATGGAAGGATATACCTCAGATCTACAATGACTGATAATGATGCTTTGTTTCTTGAGTATAATCACATATGTTGTATGAAAGGGCATGAACATGACAAAACCCTAATCACACACATATACTTGCATAGGAATGATTTAAAGTTGCTCCACAATAGATAGATGAAGAATATGCAGCCTTGAAGACCTCTAGAAATGCTTGATGACGAATACTTCAATGCTTGAATACTTGATTGCTTGATTGTAGCGCTCCCAATTTTGCCCTCATCATGAATGTCTTGTTATGCAAATGAGAGAGAAAGACCTCTTTATATACTTGTCCATTGTCAATTATGCTAATTTTTCGACATAGGTCGACATGAAGCAAGATTTCCTGCTCAATTTTGAGATAGAGCAAAGGGATTGAAATGGGCCCTAAATAGGGAGGACCATGGTGTTGTGCCATGGTCCTAGTGAGAACCAAGGCACCACGCCCTGGTCCTACCCCATACTTGGGCCAGTGTTAAGGGTTCCAGCAAGGTGAAATGTGAAAATATGGCCATTGTTGCATGGTACAAGCATAAATGAATCTTGATCAAGCATAAAGATGTGAACACTAAAGTGAGGGCCCCAAATGCAATCAAAATTGCAAAGAGATATTCTACAGTAACATACCTCAATAGTAAAGTAACATACCTCAATAGTAACATACCTCAATAACTCTGGAAAAGACTTTTGGAACACCTCCATCAACATGAATAAATGTACGTTGGAAAAGACTTTTGGAACACCTCCACCAATGAAAGCCGTGGATCTCACACAGAAACCCTTTAGGTCTCGCACCAGTCCAATTGCAGATATAGGAACAGGACAAATATAAAAAACGCCGGCTTTATCTTGAGCTACCAAATAAGTTCCATTAAAAGCATCTTCTTACATTCACAGCTAGCACTTTTTGATTTTACCAAGCCTTCAAATGTTGATTGTTTGGCCCACTACAAAATCTTAATAATAAACAATTCACAGCTGTGTACTTATAAGCCTGTCATAAGTCTTCTGGTGTTTGTGTTCACACTAATGAATACCTTGATCATGTTCTATGTATGCCGGGGCCCCTGGAGGAGGGTTAAATTGTTTTCTTTACGCCGCAGGTTCTATGGAAGGGGGCTTGCTAAATTTTTTATACTTATCTACTTAAACTATACTAGTAGGTTCTATGGAGGGGCTTCCAAAATTTTCATGTATATCTTTCTTTCTTTTTTGACAATGTCAGGTATAATGAAGAGGGGCTTGCTAAATTGTCATATTCTTCTGGTTTCCTTAAAAATTTCGGTGACGAGGGGCTTCATGTAGGTTTCTTAAAGGCAAAGTTGGGTTTGCATTATTTGCACAGAAAATAGTCTGTGAAGAAGGGCCTGCTAAATTTTCTCTATTTATCTCTCCTTATTCCTCTGGTTTCCTAAAAAAATCTGTAAGAGGGGCTTCCTTTAGGTTTCTTAAAGGCAAAGTTGGGTTTGCATTATTTACACAGAAAATTGTCTGTGAAGAAGGGCCTGCCAAATTTTCTCTATCTCTCTCTCCTCATTCCTCTGGTTTCCTAAATTTTCTCTATTTATTGCTCTTTATTCCTCTAGGTTTCTAAGGCCAAAAATAAGGTTTGCATTGTTTGCAGTTTGCAGTTTGCACTACAAATTATCTGTAGAGAGCAAGGGTAAGAGATATAGATAATTTGTTTGCACTACAAATCACTTCAGCAGGATTAAAGTAATGTCACAGACAACTCGTTTCCGACTTACTGGCATTGACAACTTTTCAAAGCAAAAAGCAAAGGTTGAGAAACTGAAGGAAAGCATGTCAGGGATTGCTGATGTTAATTTGGGCGAAGATAGATGGGTTACATTCGTGCATGATCCCAGTACAGCTGATGCACAAAACATAAGTAAATAGACTTCATTCATCATTCTATCTCCTCTTCTGTTCTATTTTTCTTTTTCTTTCGTATCTCATGTCCTAGTCTTTCGTCACCAGTAGATTAAATTAGTGATTCTTAAGATTTCATTTTGGTAGGTATAATTTGGGGTTTCTCTTGAGATTTCATTTTGGTAGATAGATATAATTTGGGGTTATTTGGTACGTATAATTTGGGGTTTCTCTTGAGATTTCATTTTGGTAGATAGATATAATTTGGGGTTTGTCAGCTGTAAGGATGAAGATGGGAGTTTTCTGTTTTTTTTTTTATATATGGGTTTTTTCAATCAATAAAAAATAAGGTTTTTTAAAAGATTTAAGAGGATTCAGGTTTTGATAGTGCATAAAAATGATTTAAGTGTTTTAGAATTTGATTGATCTAAAATGGGTCATCAAAAGATTTGGAATTTGGGTTTTAATGATAGACATGAATTTCTTGCAGTTCATGAAAATGATTTACATGTTTGTGATATATAAGATTATTGAGTATGATCTAAAATGACTGTTCAAAAGATTTGGGATTTTGGTTTTGATGTTAATACAGTTCATGGAGATGATTTACATGTTTTGAATTTAATTGTGTAAATTTTTATCATGTTCAGATCTTACTGAGTGTGATTTAAAATGGGTCTTTAAAATATTTGTGATTTGGATTTTGATTGTAGGTACAACCCATGAAAATGATTCTAAGTATTCTTGAATTTAATTGCTTTGCATCAATATTTTGGATCAAACTTGGTGATCTAAAATGCACACTATTTTAGATTCTAAGTTTGTTCCAATATGCATTTTTAGAATAGATATACTATTTTACAGTTTTTTTTAATTTAATTAAATTTTTTCATGAATATTTTTTAAAAATTTAATTAAATTTTTTCCATCAGTATTTGAGATGACAATCAGTGATTTAAAACTCACAAATGATCCAACGGAAGCTTCAGAATTCTTCAAAAGAATTACGAAAAAAAGCTTTGTTTTAATAAATATAACTTTGGGGGTTTTCCAGTATAAGAAATCAGGTAACCTTGTACCTTTTCTGGCAATAATTCCACAGCAAATGATGATATAATTTCTTTGTTTATGTTGGTGATTTATGATAAACAGGAAAACGTCTCGAAGCTATGAATTTGCGTCCCATTGAGACTCGAATTATAAACAACTGATGATTAAGGGTAAGCAATTTATTCCTGTATATTTTCTTTCTTCTCTTATTAAATGGTCCTCGTGATAAGAGCTGGGGTGTTTAAAGATACTAAAAAGAACTGTCATCCTCTGAACCGATACCTTAACACGGTTAATCCCCCTCTATATTGCTGTTTAACCATATTTCTATGAAGACATTTCTGTTTGTATATAATGATTATAATATGAGTTCCTCATGTTTCTTGATTACATGAATCTTCCTGTTTCTGATATTTTAGAATTCCTCTGTTTATATTGAATGGTTATTTTACAGAGTCCCCTGTTTCGGTTTAATGATTACTTCATGATGAGTTTTAAGATCAAGTCTGGCATGGTACTAATATGATAAGGAAAGAGCTTTTGGATTTGATTGTGTAAGATTTTTAACATCAATATTTCGGATCACATTTCGTGATCCATCATCTTCTTGCATTCTCATTTATTCTGATGATGGATCATGGAATGTGATCCGAAACGTTGATGTTAAAAATCTTACACAATCAAATTCAGAAACTCTTTCCTTATTGTAATGGATTATAGAAATTTGATAAAATTGAATGATACTAATTTGTTTAGTTTTTGATATGCCAGAGTGCTCCATATACTTTGGATCCTTTATATGTACGCAATGTGCAGTAAGGGCTTTTTATAGATTGGCTAATTCTAATTCTAATGGTAGATTTGCGCAGTCTAATACTTCCTCTTTAGTGATATTTACATGAAGTCAGCCATTTTTATTTAATGATTATGCTTATGAATTTCTGATTGTTTGGGGTTAATGAAGTCCTCTGTTATGGTTTAATGAGCTTAATGAGCTTCAGAGCCAGGCCCAAGTATTATATGGTACTCTTATGTTTAGTTTCTGGTGCACAGGGCCATTCCATAGGACCTAGAATCTTTTGTGTACTAAGGCCCTCTTCCAGATCTGGCTGGTTCTAAATTAATGGTAGATCTGAGCATATTTGCTATCTGGGACTTTCTGTTTAATGATACTTCTCTGTAGTCATCTCATATATTTAATCACTATAAGTGCTCATGTTTCTTAATTCTTTTGAATTCACGTTTCTAATTGTTTTGAGATTCTCTTATGAAATTTTCTGTTTCTGGTTGTTTTAGGATTCCTCAGTTTCCATCGAATTATAATTTTAATGAAATCCCCTGTTTCATTTAATCATTACATTCTGATGAGCTTCAAGGACGAGCCCAATTTTTTTTTTTTTTTTTCCTTTTTCTGTTTTTCTTTTTTCTAAAAATGGCCTTTGGTCTTGTACAGAACTGGTTGATCAGATTTGAGTATTGTTTCTTTGTCATTTTGTAATCTCACTAAATTAATAATTTTGTGTGCATTGTGCAGGATCAATGATGGATATGGATATTCTTTTAAATATAAAATTATCATATGTAATAAATGGTAAAATATAAAAAATGATTTAGTAATTGAGCATGTTTTAATAGTTGTTATAGCATTTGTTGATTTAACGTCAATATTTTTAACAATATTGTATCAATAATTGACTTCAAAATTATTAATGTTGATGATGAGCATGCATAATTGAATGAAATGTATTTCTGAGATCTAAAAAACAACAAATTATATGATGTTACTTAATGCATCCGTCTAATTATTTTAGTTCTTTTTAAACATCTCAAAGAAAAACATGTAGATTCCGTTAATTATAAGTAACCTACTTTACCAAATAGATTAGTGAGAAAATTTAAAATGATTTAAATTTTTTACATAAAAGTAAGATAATCATCTACTAATCCTTCTTCCTTAATTTCTTCTATTATTACTATATAATTTATATTGAAATATTGAAAAATGTGAAGAATCTTTTTAGATATAACATGGATGAAAGAATCAACTTGATAATTGCATTTTTTAATTAATTATGCAATAAAAAATTGCTGATTTAGTATTTGTGTTGGACGGCATGTTATTTCCAGGAGATTTGTTTTGGCCCAGAAAAGTACAAACTCTTTTTTCACCTTTACGAGAGTGACGTTTTTACTATAGATGGCCCGGACAAATCTTTTATGTCTTGTATGCGTTGTTTTTGTCATTTTAATGACTACGGAATGATTTGGCCTTCTGACCGACGTGACAGATGTTCGAAGAATCTATTGATAATCAGATCAGTGGTGCTCAAGTGTTGGAAACAATTGAAGTGTACTTGATAGTAATGATCTAATAAGGAAAGGACTGTGTGTATGTGTATGTGTGTTTTTTTTTGGGATTTTATCATTTTGTGATTTGACTTTGAAGAGTATTTATATGTATGTTATGGATAGGTGTTCTATTGTAGTGGGAGTCTTATTGAGTAGTATCCTTTGTTGTCTTGAGTAGGATAAGTGTTTGCTTCCAAAGTCTTTGTTACAATCGTTGTGCTTATACCAGTAGAATCAGTTCATCTATGGGCTATTTTAGGTCCTTATGAGTTTCAAAGTACTCCGAGTTAATAGCCACACTGTGTTCATTCTATTATGATTGTCTGATTGTCTAATTTTCCCAAAACAGTTTGTAAACTTCTGATTATGCAACTAAAAACTGATTTGTGCAACTGCTTTTGAATTTACACATCTCCTTATGGTCTAATATGGAAGCTCAAGTCTTAGGCTAAAACCTCTTTGACTAAGAAATAAGGACTGAGGGGTAGCCATTCCGCTAAATTTGCCTGTGACACAATCCCAAACCTCATCCCTTATGATGTGGGAGCCTTGCACTTAGCAAGACTTGATCCTTGGTGGGCTCATTAAGATCATGTTATATTTGATTTCAATAAATATATAAATACAGTCAAATTGTTAGATGGTTAATACAAACAAAAAACTCGGTGGTGTGTTAAGTCAATTCCTCCTTTCATTACCCAAAGTCAACAATTCGCTTCTTAGTGTTATTACAAAAAGAACAAATTACAAGATGGGTAACTTGAAAGTTTGAATATTTTAATATAGAAATAATTATCACATAAAAGTTGGAGTTACAAAAATAAATAAAAAAATTGAAAATGAAAAATAACGTTTAACCTAAATAATTAAGTACAATATGTTTGCATTAATCAATAGTAGTCAGGAGTGGGAAATTAGATAGAGTGGTATTCTAGCTTTATAATTGAAGAATGATGTGAAATATTTAAATATATTGTCAAATCTTGGAAATAGAGTGTCTTTTTCAATATAATTGCTTGAACTTTAATGATGGATTTTTGTCTTATCTAGTGACAAGATTGTGGGTCTCAAATAGATTTGCAATCACAAAAGCATACTTATATAAGTACCTAAAATTGCATAAGTATACTTTACAGCTTGATGATGGCTAGGTTGTTCAACGCAGGTCCCATGTGGTGTGAGTAAACCTTCTCTCAATTAATCAAACCTTGTTGGAAGTGCTTTAGTTAGCTCATAAGACCATTTATTGCTTCTATTTCATGTTTGTTAGTTCCTATTGTGTTTTAGTGCCTTTCACTTTGTGATAATGATTATTTTACTCTTAAGTTGCAAAATAACTCATTTTCAAGTTGAATCAACCTAGCTAGTACTAGTAAAATAGGTTGTTTTGTGTCAAACTCTTGCCCATGTAATTTCTTTGGGTGCCACATTTTGCATGAATTTTTGTTACCAAACTCAATTCTAGTTCACTCTCAATTATGTCCAAAACATACCTTCTAGTTTGCATCATTAATTGTGGCTTTAACCTTATTAATAATTCCCCAAATGCATGTGTATAGGTTTTATAATTGCTTCTTTTTGGAAAATATTAGCTCTTACCTATCCATACACACTCATGCTAGCAAGTTTGAATGTTTATTTAAGAGAACTACATCAAAAGTTCACCCCTTTTCATAAGTCTTCTTATAATACTAGTTCTTTATAACCTCTAGGCTTCTCAATTTGCCATTGTTTGGCTTCTTGGTTGTACAATCACCCATTATAGTAGTTTTTTATTCTTCTTTTGCTCATTTATCTTAATCCAATGCTTCACATCTTTCTTCTATCAGTAGAAGTATCCAAGCTTGGGGATAAGAAGATGATGCCAAGTTGGGGCACTAAGGACACTTATGCCACAACATTAACACCATCAACATCTTGGATTGTGCACATCTTGGGCGCGGCTTGGGCGCGGGATATATTCATTTGTATTTGTACTTATTTCAAATAGTTTTTTTAATAGGATAGATAGATTAGTTAGGATAGATGGATCTTTACATTGTTCTAGAATTGTAGCATTTAGTTATAATATCTAGATTTAGTGTAAAAATTAAAATGGTTGGATTAGTTATATTAATGTATGTCTTTATATTCAAACAATGTTACATCTTACGAACAACATAGAAGCACTTACATAAATTCAAGTAAATAGTCACCAAATTGATTTAAAGATAAAATAACTACAAAACTAGAAGAAATGACATTTGTATTCTTATTCCATTTGAATATTAGAAAACTATATATTTCATTTTATTTTGTGAAAACATGATCTAAGGGGAAGAGAAAGAGGAGAAATATCTAAAATAATTTATTGTTTAATTGTTTCTAAAATATCCATTCAAATCTTATTGTAAGTGAAGAAGATAAGGAATAGTAATTGTTTGTTTTTATGTTAATTAATATGTGTTTGATATAAATTATTGTAGTTGCATGAAAGACATTTAGAATAGATTAAACTCTAGAAAGATACTTTATTTTTAGTATTGAGTTGTATTTTAGACTATATTTATGTAGTTGTCTTTTAGACTATTTTTTTTTAAAAGGTATAAGAATCTAAAAATAGAAAAACATAATTAATTACAATCTCTTTATTTTTTCATTTTTTGTTTGACATTTAAATTAGTTGAAATTTTTTACTTTATGAGAATTCGGTTCATTCAAATAAATAAATCAATTTTAAGACCTTTTAAATTTGAGCCAAATGCTTCAACCAATAGATTACAACCAACTAGATAACAATAATTTAAATCAAAGTAGACACAAGCAAATATTCAACTAAAAGGTCAATAATGAGTTAAACCAACAAGAAACATTTAAACAAACAACCTCTAGATTGTTCAATTATTCACATCTCTTTTCTCTTTCTTACACCAAGTGTTTCATGCTTTATGTATAGGCATAGAAAGTAGATTGGGTTGGAATAACTCTACAAGAATTAAGAGAAAAAATACTTCTTTAGAACTTATTGAAGAGGAACAAACATGAGCTATACAATAGGACCAAAAAAATGGCCAGTTACCTACTATCAAACTAACACATCTTGAACAATTATTTGGTGTAAAAACTCTTTTCCCTAATAACTTCCAAAAAAATACTAGTCAAGAGCTTGCCACCATACTAACCACCACTATAAGAGGTTGCACACAAATCATCACTATGACATCTTTCAAATATTCACAAGAGAAAACACCTACATTACCATCATTACATGACAACCTAACATCCCCATCCTATAATGAACACGTATTCCTCATTATGGAAGTAACCTATACATGTAATTTAACAATCCCTCCAACACATATTATTGTAACACTCAAGACACTTTCCCCTCATGAAGAATGTAGTCCTCCATATAATCCCTTACTCCACTTTCTTTTGCTATGTGAGTAGGAGTGATCTATCTACATGCATAGCCACATATGTGTAATATATGTGTAATACCCTAAAATTGGTCATCTAAACCATGGGCCCCTAATCTCGACAACATCACCAAGGTCCTAACCAAAGGCAATTAAATCAATCTTGAGCATATTATTAATTCTTTAATTATCAAAAATCACATGGCAAATCAACTACTCAATATTAATTAAATATTTATTTAATTATTCAAATCATTTCCAAGAATATCATTTTGATCAATTATCCCATTTTAATTTATTAAATATCCTTGCATATTTAATTAATTAATAAATTTGCCATTCAATCATGCAAAAAGGATTAATTTATTACAAAAGATGAATTAATTTATTACAAAGAGTTGAATTGAAAATAAAACAAAAAAGAATTGAATTGAGAGATAAATCAAACTTGAGATATTATTTCTTTTTCTGAATTATTGAATTATTCTCTAAAATTGAAACTCAAAGCTTTTCAGAAAAAGAAGTTTAGTTGCATTGAAAAAACCTTTTTCTTGAATAAATCAAATATATGCATGGAATTATCTATTTTTATCCTATATGCATGGAATTAATTTATTATTATTTTCCAATGCAACTCAGACTTCTAGTTTGAATGCATTTCAATTAAACTATACTTGGAGTCTATCTCAAGGTTAACTGAACATGATTTCTCAATTATTTCAATTAATCCTAAATTGAGTTTTTTCTCTTGTGATTCTCTATAAATTTAGTCTTCAGCTCTCATTCCAATTCACCGCAGAGATTTTTGAGAACACGCTTGGAGATTATTATCAAGCTAATTTCGGTCTGGAGTCATTGAAGATTATTGTGCTTTTTAGATTATTTGCATCCATTTTACATCCATTGTTGCTTGAAATGATTATTATTGCTTGAATTATTCATCCATCTTGCATCCATATAGCTTAATATCATATAGATTAAATCCTTCATCTTGGTGTAGTCTAGTCACTGGTATTGCTTATAAAAATCTGAGAGCAATCTTATACTCGCATCTTTTAGAAGGCAATTAGTTGCTTTGCTATGGTTTATTACTTATTGATTATTGATTACTAACCATGCATATAATGACTTAATTGAAGTGTTGTGCTTACAGCTACAGGTTCACTTTTTCACACACACAATATGTACCCCCCACCTTCAACTTATACACAATAGTCAATCCCTATGATATCTCTATTGATAATTTGAGATGTTACACAAGTGGAATGATTTCTAGTAATTAATAAATGAGCTTTCTCCATCCATTGTCATCCCACCAACTTTGTGCCATATTTTTTTGAGTGTACACACTATTTGCACCATGTTGTTTGATTACATGCACCCTCACATCTAATGTTGCCATACCTTTGTGACTTCCAATTCTAAAGTCATATAGTGGATAGTTTTGACATTAATTAATTAAATTCCATCCAAATGGTTAAGAAAATGATTTAAAGTTTCTAGTTAACAATTGATCCTTTTTTTGAATCTAAATTGACATGTTTGTCTAAGTTCTTGCAGTGGCAATTGCCCATGTTTGATGAGACATGGCTACTTCAAGTCTATGTTTTAGTTTGGTAAGGAAGGTCAATATACAAAGTGGTTTGATTAATTAAGCCCACAATTTGACGGAGAACATGACAACAAGTTAATGGTTTGACATCTTGAGAAGGAATTACACTATTGGTCATGGTAGATTGGGGTTTAAATCCATAAGAAAAAAAAAGTATCTACATAGGCTACTATTTCATGTTATTGGGTTTCATAATTTAGCAAAATGGGTTCCTATGCGTCAAGTTTCTTTTGCAATCAATTTAGTATACACTTCCTAATCTTAATTAATTTATTCCTTTTTCTTTTGTTACTACTCTATGTGTGTGTCATTGATTATAATTTGACTTGCTTGTGGTGCTACATTAAAATCCATCATTTAGTAATGAATCACCACCAATATCATTTGAAGAGGATGGTAAAGGATGTTCATCACTCAAGAATTTCTAACTAAGATCCTCAGTTAAGAAATATAAATGAATTATGAGCAAGTGGGTACAGATGAAGACCTATCATTAGTTGCATGAAACATATTAAAAGAACATGATGTCTTTAAAGGTTGAGGGGTTTAATGTGAAAATATATTTTTATCTTTGAGGTATGTAGGGATAGATGAAATATATAAGGGTTGATTATAGTCCATTAGTAAATATTTAATTATGAAGTACAAACAATGAGGTGATTTGAAAGGTGGCAATCACATAAGGACTTGACAATGAACTAAGAATTGTATCTTAGGTGAAGGAACTCAATGAGTAAATAAAACTTGAAGAATATTAATTAATGGTAAATGTAGACATATAAAAATGACCATATTCCTAAAATGAATATTTTATGTTCATTTCTCTATTTAATTAAATCCAATTTAATTGAATAACCCACATTCCTCTATTTAATTAAGTAAATTACTCAATTAAATTCACTAGGTCTCTTTTTACCATTTAATAGAATAAATCATTTTATTCAATTAAATCCCCTATCCACTTTTTAATTAAATTCAAATTTAATTAAAATAGTTATCCTAAATTGAATAAATCTAATTTATTTAATTTCCCCAATTACAACCAAATTGAATTAAATTCATTTTAAATGGATCTGATTTAGCAAGCTGAAAGTGCAAAGTAACAGATCATTTTTCATTGTTGTTCTCTAACAATTACAACAACATAAATCCCTTAACCGGGTAGGTCCTAACGGGCCTTTTCCATCTAAGTTCTCTAATAGGGCAGCTCACAAAAGAGTGTTTAAATCCTCTAACCAAGTTGATCCTAACAAATTATTAAGCTCCTAGCTGGAGTGATAGGCAAATCCCTTAACCGGGTGACTCCTAACAGGGTCTGCTCCTAACCGGGCATATTGTAAGCTCCTAACAGGGCATTCTTTGAAAGAGTACAAATTATTGTGGGTACGAATCCCCACCGTGGTTTTTCCCATTTGGGTTTCCATGTCCAAAATCTTGATATTCATGTGTGGAATGTCTTTTCATAGTGTTTATGTTCTCATGCATTATTTTTTATTTCCGGTTGTGATAAGTTTATTGTTGTTTATCAGAGATCTGTTAGTGGTTACCGGTAATGTTAATGAATTGATAGATGAAGTATTCTGATCTGATAATAAATTAGCACGAGTATGTGTTGATCAGATATCTAGTTGGTGATTATTATGATTAATAAGATTGCATAAGTGGGTAACAAGTGTATGAGATCTTCTAAAGGGTTAGATTCATTGATTTCAGATCTTTTGTAAATGGTATTTTGGTTTGAAGTTATATATTTTCTTAATACCGACTCACCCCCCTCTCAGTATTAACCGGATCCTCATAGGATTAACAATTGGTATTAGAGTCGTGGTCCTATGTGTCTAGAAAATCTTTACCGCTTGAGGAAAAGATTATGAGGAAGACAAGATGATGAAGAAAGAGGGTCCAAAATTCAACAGGGATGACTATAAGATTTGGAAAGACATAATGAAAATATATCTCAAAGGTCTTGGTGCTCAATACTGGAAACATGTTGAAACAACATATATGGCACCTACTACTGCTCCCTTGACACCGGATGAACTTAAAGATCAGTAGGAGAACATGCAAGCCCTTGAAGCTATTATAAGTACTTTATCTAATTCTGAATATATTTATGTTCAAGTATTGGAAAATGCACATGAGGTTTGAGAAAAATTAGAAACACTTCATGGAGGAGATGAGCATGTACAAAGAGAAAAAGAGGAAAGCTTGAGAGGAAAATTTGATGATATTAAAATGCAAGAAGGAGAAAACATTGCACAGTATGGTCAGAGAATTAAAGAAGTTGTTGGCGGTTTTAAATGGTGTTGATGGTAAAATTGATGATAATGTGGTGGTAAGTAAAATGCTCAGAACTCTTCAACCTCAATATGCTATTAGAGTATCGGCAGTCCAAGAATTGAGATCCATTTCAAAGGATAAGGTAACTATTGACTCTTTGATTGGTAAGCTTGCAACCTTTGAGTTAAATAGTTTTGACAATAGTGTGGCAAAATCTACTGAATATGCTTTTAAAGCTTATGTTACCAGTTCATCTGATAGAAAAGGAAAGAATGTATGTCAAAGTCATGAGTGCAGATCTAGTCATGGGGGTAACTGGGAAAGTGAAGACAACGAAGATCAAGTAATGGAACTTGAAGCATTGCTAGCCAAGAGATTTCCAAGAGGCACTGGTAAGTATAAAGGAAAGCTACCTTTAATGTGTTTCTCTTGTAGTAAGATTGGTCATATTGCTGCTAACTGCCCTAACACCCATAAGAAAGATAAGTTCAAGAGATTCAAAGGGAAAGTCAGAAAACATTGTTATGTTGCAGTGGATGAAGGTGTGACCGATAAAGAATCTGAAGATGAAGATGACAATGAAGATATTGTGTTTGTAGCTATAAAGGAGGAATTGTCTGATGAGAAGGCACTGGTTTCTCGTGAAGAAAACAATAATGAATGGATTATAGATAGTGGTTGTTCACACCATATGACCGGATATAAGAGTATGTTCTTAACTCTTAATGAATTTGATGGAGGTGTTGTAAGATTTGGAAATGACTCTCCGTGCATGGTGAAAGGTAAAGGTTCTATTTCTTTGAATGGGAAGAATAATATTGATGATGTATTTTGGGTTGATGATCTGAAATATATTCTGTTAAGTGTTAGACAACTCAATGATAAAGGTTATTTGCTTAAGTTTAATAGTGGAATATGTAGAGTTCTTGGAGGAAATAGTGAACTGATTGCTACCAGAAAACAAACAAGAGGTAACTTATTTCATTTAAATGCTAATATCAATAGTTGTCTAGTTGCAAAGATGGAAGACAACTGGTTATGGCACAAGGGATGTTGTCATATGAATTTTGATAAGTTGGTGAAGGTAAGCAAGTCTAGTGTCGTGAGAGGATTACCAAAAATTGTTAAACTAGATAATGTGATTTGTAAAGACTGTCAAATTGGTAAGATGACCTCTATTTCATTTAAAAGAAAGAAATGTACATCTGAAAAAATTTTGGATTTGGTTCTGTAATGGTTGTAAAATGATGAGTGATAGATCAAGAGGAAAAGTAACCCTTTCCCTCAAAGAGAGATGAGAGTTTCACTATTGATTATCCTTCAAGCACTTTTCACCATTACATTAGGAAGATAAGGGATAATTCACTAGATTCAATTTCCACACAAAGATGATAGATTGAATTCTGAATGAATTAAGAATGTTAGGATGATCCCTTCTTCCTTTGTTTGATTTGGAAAGGAAATGATTAGATTATGCAGTGCAAAAGTGACAAAGACTCGACTATAACTTGAGATCAGAATATGGGATGAATTTGTGCAGCTGGATTTGGTAGTAAAATGTCGAGATGAATTCACCCTGCAAATTTGATGAAAAGTTGTCTGGACCATGGCAGGAATGTACATAGTCCTCCGAAAAATCCGCTAAACGAAAAGGGTTTTTAACCTACACACAGAAAAGAGAGGGAAATGTTTTAGGATTGGGGGTTTGCCTTTAGGTCAAACCCCAGTTTTGGAATTAACCAAGTAACGAAAGAAGGTACTTGCAAGTAGATGTAAATGAAAGACTAGATTGTAAATCACCTCAAGGGAGGTTGTAGTAGCAATTTTGATAGAAATTATTGTGTGGAATTGTATGTTGAAATCAATCTCCTCTTCAATGGTTGAATCCTTAACTTGAATGAAACACCTAGCCTTGAATGGAGACTTGAGAATGCTCAATGCTAGAAAAGAATGCTTGAATGCTTGATCACTTGTGAATTTCCCACTCATCCCACCTCATCAAATGAGAGAGAGAATGCCCCCTTAAATACATGTTGGTGGATTTGAATTTCATCACGGGTCGACATCGAGGAGGTTTCCCGCCCAAGGCACAACCCACAAGACATTCTCTATGAAGGGTCCTACCCTAAAATAGGTGAGGGACAGGGGTGCCACACCCCTGTCTTAGGAGGACAGTGGTGCCATGCCCCTATCCTACCCCTTTCTCCAGGGAAGAATGCAGTCGGGGTGATGCAGAGGCCAAGGAAGAAGTTGTTTTCGCAAGTCGAGCACTCTCCGATCTCCGATCAGGATAGAGGATTCAAGTTCGCATGCGTGAGGACCCTAATGCAGTCTTAAATTGCTAGGGTCTCAATTTTATGACACTACATTTAGCCCTCACTTTAGCAGGAGTATAAGCATATGCCAATATTGTTGATAAAGTACGAGGAAACAAGATTAAAAGTCTTTCACCATGTTAAGGAGGCAAGATGCACCAGGCCCCCAGTGGACTTAGGATCTTACAACTTTGATTGACAAATTAAAAGAGAAGATTGAGAAGGGGAGAACCATGACTGCAAGTAGAAAAGTTTCCTTCACTGTGAGTCATTAAAGCAAGGATAAAAAGATTACGAAGAAAAGCAAACTTCACTAAGTAATTCTAAGTATCACAAGAAGGAAAGTATGAGCGGAGTGTATGCCCCCATGTTAAAGCGATTGCAAACGCCTTATCGGGAGTGATTGATTTAAGGTAGGATACACCCAAGAGAAAGAGAAGAGAGGGAACACGTTATCCCAAGGATTTGGCCCCCAATCGAGGTATAAACCCAAGAATAATGAACACAAAACATGAGGTAGTGTCATTTTCCTCGGAGTCAGTATGTTGTATGATAACTCATGTATATCATGTATGTATATGCATATAATAATCTTCATTCCCTAAAGGACACTACCATAGAAGAAAGGGAAGAGAGGATGTCTTTTGCATCAACATGAAAGAGACCAAGAAAAGATCTCAATGCTTTGCATCGTCCCCAAGTAGACATTAAGGGAACAAAAAAGAAGAATAGGGATACATATATAAGAATGGTCACAAAAGAGAAAGAAAGGAGAGAGAAAGATTTGTAGTGATAATATTGTTAATCTAGCATGACATCCGCCTCCCGATCCTGCTGATCACTATTTCAGGAAGGGGAGCAACATGCCAGAGGAGCAATATCGAGCATAGTAGATGGAGCTATCACAAGATTCAAACAAGGACTATTCTCATGTTATAAGTCACTTTGTTTGATTCTAGGAGCTAGGATTAAAGTTTGTGAAAACTCATCCGATAAATGTTTGTCCACATCAACATTCTCATACTCACTATCAGAAGCATTACGAGTTGTATTGACATTATGAATAATATTTACACCTATTTATTCATCAAAGTTTAGAGAAAGAGGAGAAAGAACATGAATAGGAGTAAAAACATCACATGTTTTATGCAACCTATGATTTGGAGATGTTGGTTGAATATCTTTCTTAGGAGAAAAAGGAATCATGTCAATTGTTGGAGTCTAAGGAGACTGAGTATTTTGAGGGATAACTTCCGAGCTCAAACAAGGCATCTTCATTGGTGTTCTCTCGTACAATGATTCCATCGAGTCCTAGTGGAAGTTTGAGAAGGAGGAGGAACATTTGAAGAAGTAGGAATGGTTTTCTCTTTTATAGTGGAAGGTTTAGGTCAAGGTCTTTTTGGTTGAACAATATGAGAGGCAGGCCTCTTCTCTCGATAAGAAGGAGGTGGAACTGTGCCATAGAAAGGAGGAATATTAGGTGTAGGAAGGAGGCCAAGTCCATCATGGGGAGGAGGGATAGGTCTAACCTTAGGAAGAATATCAGGGTTCTCCTTAAGAGAAGGTAAAGTCACATCCATAGGAGTAGGTGGACAATTTTCCTTAGGAGGGAGATTAGTTGTATCTGAGAGGGGAAGAACCTCATCTTGAAGAATAATAGGAATGTCAAGTGTTGGCGATCTAGGTTGACTTAAGGATAAGATCATATCGTTCTTCCATTTTTGATAAGATTGAAAAAGAGCATCGCTCCTTGATGGAAGAGATTGAAATTGTTGAGGCCAAAAGAGATCAATAGGAACACTGGGGCTTCTTTCAGGTGGACGAAATAAGCTATGGTTCACGGTTATGATTTCTCCATTGTGAGGAAATTTAAAACACTTGTGGATTGGAGAAGCAATAGCCTTAATGGAAGATAGGCAAGGATAGCCCAACTTCACATAGAATTTCTCAGAGGAAGGTATGATAACAAAGTCAACATCCAAGGATTTACTATGAATTTCAATAGGAAGGGTAATAGAACCAATGGTAGGACAAGAGAAACCATCGAATAACTTCACAACCATATTAGAAGCATCATAAAGTGGTTTATGCAATTGTAAAGTGAAAAGATACTCTTCAGTTATGACATTAACCATGCAAGAGGGACCAATAAGGGCACCACGACAAGGGATATCCTTAACCTTCGCAACTATGTATAAAGGGCCATTGGGTGGTCTAATGGTCTCACTAGGGTCAAATGTAATACAAGGATCCTTAAGCATATCTTGTGTTTCTACCATATTAACCAAGTTTGGAGCCATACAGATGAATGCTTCTGAAGTGAGAGAATTAGACACAATCTCAATAATGTTAGAGGTATGAGATGGCAAGGGATTAGTGAAAATTTTAAGATTTTGATAAGGAGGAGCAGATGATTTATTCCCTTTATCATTCACACCTGCCACAAATATAGTATTATTATCAATCAAGTCTTGAACCTTATTTTTCAATGCAAAACATTTCTCAGTTCATGACCTGGTTGACGATGAAATTGGCAAAAGGAATTGTTATCAAGGTGAGGAGATGAAAGTTTGGAAGGATCAACTTGTTTTATAGGAGGAAGTTTGATAACATTTCTATGCAATAACTGAGACATAATACTATGCAAAGATTCATTCAATGGAGTAAATTGTCTTTCTCTCTAGAAAATTTTAGAAACAGAAGGCACACCTGTTGTAGCATTCACATGGTTGTTGTTGATTGGATCATTGAACTTGATGAAGCTTTTTGTTGGTTTGAACTTCACAAACGGTTTTTGAACACTCTCTCCCTTATCACTCGAAGCCATAGGAGTGGATTTCTCCATTTGACTCACAACTAGTTGATAACTGTGGAGTGTTGCGCACAACTGCGGAAAGGAAGTAAACTCAGATAAAAGAAGCTTTTCCCTGATATCTTTTTTGTAAATTAGAAATGAAAATTCTTTGAATATCATTATCAGGGACATGAAAAGAAATTTGAGCACACAAATGCTTATATCTACCAATAAAATCAGTCACTTTCTCTTTAACACCTTGTTTACAATACATTAAATCAGTCAAAGTGATTTTAGGAGCAATGTTGTTTTTAAATTGTTGGATGATAAAATTTGCTAGTTGTTGAAAGGAAGTGATAGAATAAGAAGGCAAAGAGCAATACCATTGTAAGGCCTTATCTCTTAGTGTTCTTGTAAACAGTTTTGCAAGCAATCGTTGATCATAAGCAAAATCAGTACACAAGGTTTGAAATATTTTGACATGTGTAAGAGGGTCACCTTTTCCATTATAGAGTTCCAATTGAGGGATCTCAACATGTTTAGGTGGCACGACTTTAACAATATCAAGAGAAAGTTGGCTCGCCACAACAAAGGTGGGCACACTAAACTTGAATTGACTCATAGAAGCAATTTGTTATTGTAAGGAAGACATAGTTTGAGCAAGATTGTTAATTGTAATTTTGGTAGAAGAATTCATGTTAGACATAGGTGATTGAGAAGGTGGTGTGATGTTGTTGAAAGAAGGCATAGACTGAGAATAAGGTGGTGGGACATTATGATAAGTAGGCATTGGTGATGATATGGTAGGAAAAGGGACACTTAAAGGAGGAATAAAGTTGTTAAAGGAATTACCCCCTTGTGTCACACTTATTGGTTGAGGAATAATAGGAACACTCATGGAAGACATAGGTATCGATGGAGGATTAAATGAAGAAGAGGGATTTCCCCCATGACCTGTGGTTGTAGGAATGACATTTTGAGTTGAAGTAGCCACGATGTTAGATGTGAAAGTAGGAATACAAGTCATAGGATTGGTCAAAGGAATAGAGAAATTGACTTGTGTTGAAGGTTGTGAGTAACCTAGGGTTTCGGCACAACTCTTGATAAGCATGACATTAGAATCAACAATATGTGCAATGCCATGCAATATCAATTCTATTCTTATCACTTTGAAGAATGAGCTTAAGACCTTCAATTAATGGAAGAGCTTCACTATTAGAGTATTCTTGGGACATCCATTGTTGAAATCTATCAAATTGATTGTCCAATGTAGACAGTTGATCTAAAGAAACCCTAGTTAAAGCTTCTTCTTCATCGTGGGATCCATCAATGGGGTGAATAAGCACATGATTAGGATGAGAAGAATTAGCATGATCCTCATTAAAGAAGTCACCCAAATTAGGCCCCATCTCTTCGGTAATTAAACCTTGGGAAGCCTTAATTCTAATGCTTCGTCTAACGGGAATAGGATAGGTAGGACTAATAGTGGTAAAACTCATGCACTAGAGGGAAAATTTGAATTTTGAATTGTAGAACAAAGCTTACAAAATTGAGTAATGCAAAGTTTAAGAAAATAATGATTACACAATTTGAAATTTTTTGGAGAAAGGGAAAGACACAATTTCCAAAAAAATGGAAGGAAATTGGAATTTTAAAATTAGGGCCAAGGGAATACCACTTAATTTTAAAATTGGAATTTTTAAAATTAGGACAAACTATAATTAACCTCTTAATTTTAAAATTTTTCTTGAAAGTTGCAATGTTGAATTTTGAAGGTATTTCCGATTCTAGAGGGATCAAAAATAGATAAAATCAACCAATCTTCCAGATTTAGGCTAGTAAATACAATCATAACAGTCTCCTGAAATTTCGGGAAAAAAGTCAAGGATCGTGGCAAGAACGCACATGGTCCGACCAACGTTTTTTGAAATTTTTGGGGATGGATATTACGAAAAAATTGGCAAATTTTATGCTCTCTAGATGGGCGAAATGAAGGCACAAACGTGAAAATAAGACCCTATTAGGGTTTTAAATAAAAAGAGCAATTGAATTGCAATTTTGAAAAGGGTCAAACATATTGGATAGGGATACCTTGAAAAATGTTTAGAAATCTGAATGTAACTAAAATTGATTTGAGATTCACATGAAATCCAATTAAATTTAAAAATTAGGGTTTGATGACCTAACTACTTAATTTTGAAATTTGAATTTGGGGAAAAAGGGGGGAAATTGAAAATTTGATTTGTAGGATTGAAGACAAATCCGAGAACAATCATAAATCTGAAAATAAAATTCAAATCCAATTTTCGCACATGTTCAAGATGATATTTGAAAATTAGGGTTTTAACAAGTAACCTCTTAATTTTGTAAATTTTAATTGCAAATTGAAAAAGACAATGAAGAAATTGAATTTGACAAACAAAGCAATTTTTACAAATCACAAGTTCAATTTTAATTTTAAAAACTAGGGTTTTTAATGAATTAACCACTAAGTTTGCAGAAATTTGAAACTTGTAAATGAAAAATATGCAATGTTGTTCAAAGGAAAGCATGCAAGACGTCGGGCTCACAAAAATGTAATGGTGGGAAAATAATGAGTGATAGATCAAGAGGAAAACTAACCCTTTCCCTCAAAGAGAGATGAGAGTTTCACTATTGATTATCCTTCAAGAACTTTCACCATTACATTAGGAAGATAAGGGATAATTCACTAGATTCAATCTCCACACAAAGATGATGGATTGAATTCTGAATGAATTAAGAATGTTAGGATGATCCCTTCTTCCTTTGTTTGATTTGGAAAGGAATTGATTAAATTATGTAGTGCAAAAGTGACAAAGAATTGACTATAACTTGAGATCAAAACATGGGATGAAGCTGTGCACCTGGATTTGGCAGTAAAATGTCGAGAGGAAGTTGCCCTGCAAATTTAATGAAAAGTTGTCCAGACCATGGTGGGAATGTACACGGTCCTCTGAAAAATCCGCGAAACGAAAATGGTTTTTTCGCCTCTGAAAATGAAGCCCAAATTTGAAAGTACAGTTGCCCACCTACAACCTACACACATAAAAAAAAAAAAAAAATGTGTTGGGATTGGGGGTTTGCCTTTAGGTCAAACCCCAGTTAGGGAATTAACTAAATAATGAAAGAAAGTACTTGCAAGTAGATGTAAATGAAAGAATGAATTGTAAATCACTTCAAGGGAGGTTGTAGTAGCAATGATGATAGAAATGCTTGTGTGGAATTGTATGTTGAAATCAATCTCCTCTTTAATGGTTGAATCCTTGACTTGAATGCAACACCTAGCCTTGAATGGAGACTTGAGAATGCTCAATGCTAGAAAAGAATTCTTGAATTCTCTTGAATGCTTGATCGCTTGTGAGTTTCCCACTCATCCCACCTTATCAAATGAGAGAGAGAATGCCCCCTTAAATACATGTTGGTGGATTTGAATTTCGTCACTGGCTGACATCGAGGAGGTTTCCCGCCCGAGGCACAACCCACAAGACATGCTCTAGGAAGGGTCCTGCCCTAAAATAGGGTAGGGATAGGAGCGCCACGCCATTGTCCAAGGGGGGAAAATGGTGGCACACCCATGTCCTACCCCTTTCTTCAGGGTAGAATGTAGTCGGGGTGATGCAGAAGCCAAGGAAGAAGCTATTTTTGCAAGCTGAGCACTCTCTGATATCCGATCAGGCTAGAGGATTTGAGTTCGCATGCATGAGGACCCTAATGAAGTTGTAAATTGCTAGGGTCACAATTTTATAACACTACAGGTTCACACTGATCTTTGTGGTCCTATGAGAACAAAATATTATTTTGGTGATAGATATTTCATGCTTTTTATCGATGACTATTCTAAGATGATATGGGTTACATTCCTAAAGGAGAAATTTGAAGCCTTTACTAAATTTAAAGAATTTAAAACTCTAGTTGAGAATGAGACTGGTGAAAACTTGAAATGCCTAAGATCTGATCAAGGAGGCGAATTCACATCTGATGAGTTTGTAAAGTATTGTGATGAACACGATATTAAGAGACAGATGTCTACTCCAAGGACACCACAACAAAATGGTGTGGCAAATAGGATGATCAGAACATTTGTTGATGTTGCTAGAACAATGTTTTTACAAGGTAATATGCCTAAGATGTTTTGGAGAGAAGCGGTAAGAACTACAGTCTACACATTAAACTGGATACTTGTAAAGAAAGACAACAATAAGACACCTTATGAGCTATGGTATGGTAAAACTCCTTGTGTTAGTTATTTTAAAATATTTGGAAGTCAATGTTTTATTAAAAAGGATAACTACATTGGAAAGTTTGATGCAAAATCTGATGAAGGAATATTTCTTGGTTATTCTTCTAAAACCAAAGCATATAAATGCTATAATAAGATAACTAAGAAAATAGTTGAAAGTGTTAATGTGAAGGTGGATGATTTGTCAAATAAATCTGAAGGATCAAGTAGGTCTGAACCTGAAAAAGATGATAATGAAGAAAGACTGGTGATCTTTGAACTAGAAGCACAAAATAATGATCAACCGGAAAATGCAATATTAGGTGCTCAACCGGTAAGTAAGGACATTGAAGAAGAAAGTAGTGAATCAACTAGTGAATAAGATGAGGAAGATGCATAACCGACACAGTTACCTAGATATGTGAGATTAAATCACTCTCAGGACCAGATAATTGGTGATAAGAATGCAGGTGTACAGACCAGGAGGAATATTAGAGAAAATTATTGTTTGATCTCTACAATGGAACCCAAGACAGTTAAGGAAGCACTCAAAGATGATGACTGGGTTAAAGAAATGAATGAGGAATTAGATCAAATAGAAAGAAATCAGACATGGTCACTTGTTCCTAGACCAGAGGACAAGAATGTGATTGGAACTAAATGGGTCTTCATGAATAAGTTAAATGAAGATGGAAAAGTGGTAAGAAATAAGGCAAGGTTAGTCTGCAAAGGATATGAACATGAAGAAGGTAAAGACTATGGTGAAACTTTTGCACCAGTTGCAAGATTGGAAGGAGTAAGGATGTTGCTGGCATTTGCTGCATATAAGTGATTGAAAGTCTACCAAATGGATGTCAAGTCAGCCTTTTTGAATGGAATTCTTGAAGAGGAAGTTTACGTTGAACAACCAAATGGTTTTTTCTTGACCGATGATAAGGACATGGTATGTAAATTGCATAAAGCTTTGTAGGGTCTAAAGCAGGCACCAAGAGCATGGTATGAGAGACTAAATGCACATTTGATCAAGATTGGATTCGAGTGTACCAGTGAGGAAAATAATATTTATCTAAAAAATGATGGAGACAAGATACTAATAGCTGAAGTATTTATAGATGAAATAATTTTTGGTGGAGATGATAATACTCATGTTGTTGCATCCATGAATTGCACGTGGGCCATATGGATGAGACATGTGCTAGAAGGATTCAAGATAGATATGTCTGAACCATTGACTATCTATTGTGACAATACGAGTGCAATAAATATTTCCAAGAATCCTGTACTTCATGCAAGAACCAAGCATATAGAGTTGAAGTATCATTTCTCAAGGGAAAGAGTTTAGGAGAAGCATGTAAAGATGGAGTATGTGAAGAGTAAAGATCAGTTAACTGATATCTTTACTAAACCATTGCCAAAGACTAGTTTTGAGTTTCTCAGAAGTAAATTAGGGGTTAGACCCCTACACCGAAAGAACTAAGATTTTGGAGTTGCATCAACCTATGGATTTGATGGTTATTTTTCATTAAGGATTAATGGAGATGTGAGCTACTTTGTAGGGGGAGCGGCTCTAATGCAGTATGATATGATTTACAATTTTGGTCAGATTGAAGTCAAGTGATGCATTTTTAACTTTGGCATTGCTGTCAAAGGGGGAGAAGAAAAAGAAATCAACTAATCAGTTATGGGAGAAGAAAAATTTATATGATGATTAGGCTTGAGGAGAAGAAAAAATAGTGAAGATCGGCAGATGCAGAGACCGATAGTTAATGTGTTAAGATGTAGATGACTGGCATATATGATTGTATATTAATTGTATAACTGATTGGTGTTGCCATCAATGCCAAAGGGGGGAATTGTTGGCATGTTTGGCATAATTGATGAAGATGAGATGATGGTGGATGACTGTACCGGTAGAGGAAGATGACATGATCAGTTAGTTATATTGTCATTGATGGCAACCAGGTTCAACTGATGTTTAATGATGTTTACAGTTGGTTTTTTATGTCTGACTTGTTGGATAAGTAATTTGGTCTACCGGATTTAGAATTTGTAAGTATGATAGGGTTTACCGGTAGGATTGAGAATTAGGACTTCAATTGGCAAAAGAAGAGATTTTGATGGAATCGCTAAATCAGTGATGGTTGGAGACTTGTGGTTTGAGACATAAGATTTTATGATGGATTTGTGTATGTGACCAGAACCGCATCCTATGTTGATTATTGGAAGACATGTTTTGCATTTCTAATGTAGTTGTGCTAGGGTTTTAGTAGGGTTTTAGGAACGGTGATGAATTCACTCGACCGGTAATAATTTCTATTATTACGATGATCGACTGTGAGTCTACATGAAGTTGGTAACATGGCACAACCATCGTGAAAGATTTCATTATTGTTTTGGCACGATTCAAGCAAGAATTTCTTGGGAATCAACGAAACGCTTAGTAGAGTGTTTTGAGGATACAAATCGGATTTCCGTGATGGGATATGAATAATCAAAGATTGATATTGCATTGTAATTTGTTGTAATGATCTGGATATTGATCTGATATGATTTGTATTGTAAATTCAAGATGTAATTAGGTTTTGTGGCTGACCTAGTTGAGATGGCTATTTAGGGTGACACAATTGATGTTCCATGTGTCAGTGGCATTAGAAGAATAAGTTAAGCCATCCCAGAGAAGATAGAGATCTGCCTGATTGTTGCAAACTATGAAGCATAATTGTATCTGATTTAGCAAGCTGAACGTGCAAAGTAACAGATCATTTTTCACTGTTGTTCTCTAACAATTACAACAACATAAATCCCTTAACCGGGTAGGTCCTACTAGGAATTTTCCATCTAAGTCCCCTAATAGGACAACTCACAAAGAGTGTTTAAATCCTCTAACCAGGTTGATCCTAACAGAACATAAAGCTCCTAGCTAGAGTGATAGGCAAATCCCTTAACTGGGTGACTCCTAACAGGGTCTGCTTCTAACCGGGCATATTGTAAGCTCCTAACAGGGCGTACTTTGAAAGAGTGCAAATTATTGTGGGTACCAATCCCCACTGTGGTTTTTCCCATTTGGGTTTCCACATCAAAAATCTTGGTGTTCATATGTGTAATGTCTTTTCAAAGTGTTTATGTTTTCATGCATTATTTCTGAATACTGGTTATGATAAGTTTACTGTTGTTTATTAGAGATCTGTAAGTGGTTACCGGTAATGTTAATGAATTGATAGATGAAGTATTATGATATGATAATAAGTGAGTATGATTATGTGTTGATCAAATATCTAGTTGGTGAATATTCTAATTAATAAGATTGCATAAGTGGGTAACAAGTGTATGAGATCTACTAAAGGGTTAGATTCATTGATTTCAGATCTGTTGTAAATGGTATTTTGGTTTGAAGTTATAAATTGTCTTAATATTGATTCACCCCCCTCTCATTATTAACCGGATCTTCATAAGATTAACAATTTATATTTGAGCTTTCTCGCCAAGATGGACATTCAAACTTGGCGCGCTAGGTTTTCTTCATTGACCATGAGGCATACCAAATCCAATCAGATCTTGTTTCTGGGATTGACCGCCTACGATAGATCAACCATCACTGCCAATTTTGATCCTTCATGTGCACGTTTAATATATTTAACAGTTTGCAACTTGTTTTTTGGTCTTGACCTTGTCAATCACCATAAATGATCTCGCGGTTTCCTTCACCAAATCCGATTTGCACTTGGATACCTTGTATCGATCATTGACGTCAAGGAATTAGATCTTTGTCCTTTGATCTACCTTGATCCGCAACCCTTTGCATCTAATCCATGATTTTTGCAGTCGATATTTAATGTCGACCCAATCACCAACTACCTCAGCAATGCACTCTTCACCTACCACTGCATGCTTGCCACCTAGTATCCACATGTCATCTTTGTCAGCATCCAACTCACTTCACTATGTCGGTTCAAGATTAGTCACCAACCACAACACACAACCAGTGTATACCCTATAATATCAGTTCATCTTACCCAACCGGTCATGCAATAACCAGTCAACCTTCAAACCATGCAGTAACTTGTTCGATCAGTGGGATCACATCAGCCTGGTCACCAAACTTGCCAATCTATTGCATGTATCCAGAGTGGGTCACCATGCATATCTTCATCTGATGAGAGCTCTTCACTTTGTCTCTTTGCATGCTTACTAGTTGACCTACTTATCAGTTGACAATACATATGCCTGCATATCGGTAACACCCTTGATGACTCCATGCCATCAATCTCTGACTGTTATGCATCAATCTACATCTGCATCTCGATTGACATCAACATCCAGGAGTAAAACTATGACTACAGATGCAAACACTTTCCTTCTCCTTCATCATCCTAGACTTCATCTCAACCGGTTTGTCAAAGTGACAAACTCATCACTTTTTTATCCTTCCTTTTCTATCTTGGTAGCTCATCATGCTTTCTCTTGTTGATCCGGTGCTCATCTCTCTTTTCACACACCGAAGGCATCTTTATGTTTTGCTTTGGTCATCTGGTATGAGCCTTCAATCACCTGCCTTTAACTTCTTTGTCTTATTCCAGAGGATTATGATGTATTCCATGCATATTTGTGAGATAAGCTAAGTTTTACCACTAACCGGTGGGAGTAGATGGATTGATGCACTTAACCTGCCAACACCTAGTGGGAGTGTATCCTTGTCACTTGTTGGCCAATAACTAGTGGGAACCGGTTGTCATTACATTGTGCACTTTGCTTCAGGTATTGCACCAATATGACTTCCCTGTTTGAGCAAATACAACTTCAACCAGACATATAACCCAGTAAACTTCCCATATGTCTTCCTTGCTAACTTGAGGCAACACACTCTCTTTCATTCTTCTCTTCATCTGGTGATAGTAACTTCATCCAGTGGGAGTCTTGTTGAATGTCATCAATCAAACTGCATATCGGTTGTCTGTTCTTCTTCATTAGTTCAACCTTTCTTTCTTACCAGTCACAGGCTTACTGGTTGGCAACAACACACTGCCAACACATCACTCACTGGTTGACATACATTACTCACCTATTGACATTCTATACTTGTATACAATACTTTCTCACTGGTTAACTCCAACTTGTGACATACCACTTGACATCCCATACTTACCAGTCACAATCTAAACCAGTAACAAGCTATACTGGTTGACATGAATGACAACACAATGCCAATAATCTCCCCCTTTCGCATTGATGTCAACACATGTAGTATCTGGTATACTACTATTTTCCTCTCCCCCTTTGACAACAATGACAAAGGGGACTGACAGATCTTTCTATCGATTGCTTCTCCCCCTTTGAGCATTATATTATGCATCCTCTCATCCATCAACATTTGAGAAAGGGGGCTCAGACACCAACTGATACCAATTATAGAAAAGTGTGTCAGTGAATTTCACTTACCTATTGGTTAGACTGCATCTTCTCCCCCTTTTGGTATGTAGGAAGGTATTCTGACACCAATTTGTCGTTCGGCGCGTCAGAAAAGTGTCAGTGAATTTCACTTGCTTGTTGGCCAGAATGTCATTGATGTCAATCGATATAGCATGTTACCGATATAGATTATCACCAATAATTATGGGATGTCAAGAAGTATGTCACAAGTTGGAATGTCAACCGGTGAGTAATGAATGTCAACTAGTGAGTGATGTGTTGGCAGTGTGTTGTTGCCAACTAGTAAGCATGTGACTGGTAAGAAAGCAAGGTTGATCATGTAGATGTATAAAAATGACTATATTCCTAAATGAATATTTTATGTTCATTTCTCTATTTAATTAAATCTAATTTAATTAAATTATCCACATTCCTCTATATAAATAAGTAAATTACTCAATTTATTTAATTAAATTCAATTAACCCCTTTTAGGTCATTTAATTGAATAAATCATTTTATTTAATTAAATCTATTCTTCTAAACCTTTTAATTAAATTTACATTTAATTAAATAGGGAATCCCAATTAAATAAATCTAATTTATTTAAAAACCTCCACTTGCAACCAAATTAAAATAAAACAATTTATTTTAATTAAACCTATTATCCCTCACCCACTTGCATTTTCCTACATCTCCCACTTGCATCCTAAACCCTCTTCTAGATTCTTCTAATCACTTCTAAATTAGCCTAACCCATCTCCTAAATATTGTCACATCCCTAAGCAAGAGGAAGTCACTTCTCAAACCCTCAAAGTCTTTGATAACCATTAAAGGCTTCAAGTCTCCAACAACTTTCTCTTCCAAACCATTAATGGTTAACTCAACCCTCTTGCATGATTAGAGACTTTTTCTAAACTTAACCCTCAATCTAACCCAAGGGTCTCATCAAGCATTCATTGCTTTGACCATGGTTATCCCTTAAACCTTGCACAAGAGTTTATCCTTTGGGTAAAAGCTTTATCCAATGGATAATCTTAACCTAACCTTAACCCTTACCCCCTAAGGTAACCATGAGGTCTTCTCAGGCATTTAATGTCTCCAACCCCTTCTCTCAACCAGTCTTATGTTAACAATTGTCACCATTTCATTGGTGAGAATTGCAAACATGGATTCCCAACTTTCAAACTTGACCCTTGATTAAATCTTTCAATCCTGGCCATTCATTGCCCTATTTTTACTATAAATAGAGCTCTTCATCCTCCATTTTAAATCATCCAAGTCTTTAGCATCATACTTATACTCAAATCCATCCAAGCTTTAATATATCATTTATGCTCATCATTTAGCCTCTCTTTTAAATAGGAATTAATCTAAATATGCATGTTTAGAGTATTTTCCTTATCATTTAGCTTAATCATAGACTAGTATATCATGCTAGGATAGTCTTGCTACTAATCTTGTCATCTTATAATCTAGTTTATTGCATTTGTAAGATCATGCATAGCTTAGGATGCATTTCATAATAAAATCAATTTAAACATCCCTCGTTCTTGCATTAGTCATCCCTAAGTCACTTTGCTCAGTGATCTGAGATCAAAGGCAATGGCTTGAGGGACCTTGTGAGATAGAGAACCATGGAACCAACCTTGGGAAGTTGAGTCATTCTTCATGACTCCATAACTTGCACCAAGAAGTCCTGTAGGTGTGTGAGCAAGCCTCTTTGAACCTCTTTTTTTCACATTTTAAGTTCCATCTACCCCCTTTTCCTGCACACATTTATGGCGCCCATTGTGGGGCCCGACCCCATATATCAAATCGGTTTTTGAATTTAACCCCTTTTGCAGGTACGCAGGAAACAGGAAACAGCGTGTGGGAAACATTCCCTAGCGCATCTGGTTAACAGTCTAGCGCATCCCGCTTACTGTTCAACACATTGGGTCCATCTCATAGCGCGTACAGTCTTTACTATAGCGCATTACCCCACTAACATTTTCTTGTAGGTCTCGGCATGGGAGAAAAACAGAGCAGCACATCCGGAAACCATCTTAGTGCGTCCGAAAGATAGCCTAGCGCATCACTGTCATCTTGTAGTGCATCACTGTCATATTGTAGCGCGTACAGTTTGTTCTGTAGCGCATCACAAATAGATAAAAAAACTAAAAAATGTAACCAAACTTAAATTTAGACTTGTAGAAGTCCACACGATCCAAAAAATTTCTAACAATTTGATTGACATTTTGCAGGGTTTTGACATTTTCTTGCAGAGGGAGCTTAGTTCTATTTACAGAATTACAAAGATTTTTTTTTTTTTACTTAGTTAAGTTAGTTAAAATTTGGAATTCTTTTACTTCTGGTTGGATAAAATTGAACTCACTTTATTTTGGGCTGTAAAAAAGAACCACAATCAAAAATCTTTCTTGCTTTCATAGGAGAAAAAGTTTCCTTTTTGGGCTCTAAAAAGAACAAAACCACCTTTCCTTTTTTTTGCAAAAATAGCTTTAAAAAAGAACCTCACCATCCTTTGGTGTTTAAGAGGATCCATTTTAAATTTTTGCAAGGAAAAAGAACCACACTTAAAAAAAAATTTACAATCAAAGAGGGAAGTTCTTCCCCTTTTTCCGATTTTCTTTTGTTGACCCAATCAAAGTTTTGCTTTGTTGACCAGGTTCTTTTCTAGATTAGCTAATCACTGCTTTGAAGAAATAAAAAGAACACCATGTTTTCGTGGAGCAACATCTCCATATAGATCTTAGAAAATCATTGACTTGAAGGCTAAAAAGAATAACCTGATTGCCTTGTCTCAAAAGTGGAAGGTATATGCTCTCCCCTTAACTAGGTGACCAAAAAGCCAAACCACTCTTACGCTTTCAGTCATTTCAAGAATTTTAAAACCTTTAGCAGGCCTGCCTTCTCGAGGGGTTGAAAAAAACTCTTAAAGCCATTTATGGTCAGTGTGAAGGGAATGACCTATGCGGGGAATGACTTTTTTGCCAAGAGTTCCAACCCACTATAATCAAAAGTGGAGGTTGACAAAAGTCCCTTCAACGGTTTTGCTTAGCGATTAGCCTTCCCCCAGTATCCTTGAGATAGCTAAAGCCTTTGTTCTAAAGGTTGGGAAGCCTCCCGAGGGAGTTTATCATTGAAGACCGAACGGGAAGCTTGATTACGAACCTTAGCATAGAAACTTTGAGCCGAGTCAGTAACCAAACATTTGTAATATCATAGTGCAAGGGTGGGGAAGAATTCACCCCCAAGATCACTCACCATATATCTCCCAAGATAACTACTCAATTGTGAAGCAATTCACTTTGAGTTAATTTCTGGCAAAAGGCAAAAAAACGAGCGCCCCCTAGGGGGTGACACGGTTGTTTGAGCTGACGGAGTATCGAGACTAGTGGGCTATGATATTACTTATAACCTTTGAATAAAGAGTCTTCTTGAAGTGTATTATTTGTATCCAAACCTATTAAAACATTGGGGATTTGAACACATCCTCGTAGAACGTACACTTATTTTTAGATTAAGAAAAATGGTTATCTCTTTGGTGCCATGTTTTCATTTGTTACTTTAGAAAATCATCTGTCAACACTGAAAAATTCAAAACAAAGATCCAAAAATCATAGAAAACAACCAAATCAATACATCAGGGTAGTCTAGCTCGTAAGAACAACCTCTTAGTGCATGTGAACTATCTTTTAGCGCATTAAAACTGAACTTTAGCGTGTCAAGTCTTAACAGTAACACTTTACCAAGAATACAAAACCCACAGTCGTAACTTAGCGCATTTTAAGAACAGTCTAGCACGTGGAAGCATCAACTTAGCGCGTAGGAGTAAAAAACTAGCGCATAGAGTTGATCAGTTAGTGCTTAGCAGGCCCATACTAGTGCATGACTTTTTGAGTAAAACAAAAAGCAAAATAAACAGTCTAAACCAATTAGCGCGTAGCTGAGGGCAGCCTAGCGCATGTGGTCTTTTCCTTAGCGCATTGAAAAATTTTTGTAGTGCATCTCATCTCTGCTTTAGCGCGTAATAAAAAACAGAAAAATAGGGGGTAGAACAGAGATAAATTTGAAAAATTTTGAAAACATTTTTGAAAACCTCCTTTCATCAGCTTCATTTTTGTCAAAACAGAGTATCGGAAACAGAACATTAAAAGCTATTTCTAAGTCAAATTTCTAGTCAAACAAAAGTTGTCCAGAATCCAAAACTGGTTACACGATAAACATATTTATCCTATAGGTCCTTTATTATCTCACGGATTTTATCCAAAACACACTTATTCAAAGCCTCAAGTTGTCAAATCAAGTTTCCATATTGGGAAATTTTATCCATATCATTTGGCACACTTTGTCATGAGGAGGGCATCTAAACCTTCACTTTGATAAAGTAAAATTTGAGGTCTTCAAAACAAGATAACCTGAATCCAAAACAATTCAAAAGGAAACCATTAATCACTTATGCATGACTAATCCTCATATTCTGAGAAGAAAGAATATTTATCATAACACCACGTTGAAGAAACAACAACCAAGTTTTTCCAAATTTGTCAAAAGAAATAAATTTTTATACATCAATCGTCAACTCTTCAAATCTCATAGAACATTTCTTCGTCACGTACGACTCTATATTCAGAACAAATCAAACGAGTTTGACAAGGAACCTTTAAAGACTAGAGCATTCTGCCAAAAGTCTGCATTCAGTCAACAAATCAATCGAGGAGGAAAGATCAATCCTACATTCTTTCCTAACGAGTGCATCACTTATAACTTCCCAAGGTTACCACCACCAACCCCTGAGCAACATATCGAAGAGGATTTTGTCCCCTTTGTCACAGAAAGTTTCTATTAAATTCCTATTGTCACTCGCTCTCAACAAAACAAACAAAGCGAAGCACCACCAGAATCAAGCATGAATCGAAGATTATCTAATCCCTTTGAAGGTCCACACCTAGAGGATGCTGAAATTTCTGAAGAACTTCTTCAGGAGTGCCAAGAAAGTGCTTCGTTTCAAAAACTTGTGGAAAGACTCATGGAAAATGACAAAGAAAAATATTTTCTCATGCTCACAAGCAAAGGAGTTAAACTTCTAGAGGACTTAGACACCAACATTTTTAGAACTGGTTCTCAACATTGTGAATATCAAGAACGACAACGAGAAGGGGAAGCATGCGACCCTGAGCAAGATATTCCTGAACAAAACATACCGAAACAACATACACCAGGGCAAAATGTCCCTGAGCAACACATCCCCGAGCAAAATATACCGTTCCATACACCATTTCAACCCAGGAATAACGCAAGGGAAGAAGTCTTCCCTTAGCAAAACAATGCACCTTTGGTTGCCCTTAGTCAACAAATGCAAATGTTACAAAGACAAATGCAAGACATGCAACAAGGGACAACAATACGGTATTCACTAAATGAAATTTGTCCTTATCCTTTTGACAGAAGATTACACATGGTCCCTTTTCCTCCAAACTCAGACGTCCCAAAATTTCGTAAATACGATGGGAAAAGAGATCCTCGTGATCATGTTCGAGAATTTTGCACCATGAGCCTTGAATTTGCTCACGATGACACCTATCTGATGAGGTTATTCCCAAGAAGTTTGGGATGACAAACAATGGAATGGTTATCCAAAATCACACCTCCTGTCAGATCATTTGATGAACTAGTCAACAAATTCATAACTCAATATTCTTATAACATTCAACATGCTATTACCATGCTAGATGTTTGTAATACGAAACAAAAAAACAATGAAACATTCATGGTATTCCTTCAACGTTGGCGGCGTCTGGTTTCACGATATCCTCGAGATATTCATGTAAAGGAGAAAATGGAAATTTTCATTAATAACTTGAATAGTGAGATGAGTTGCAGGCTCAAGCTCCAATGCATACCATCTTTCGCTAAACTAATTGAAAACGACATTCAAGAAAGGAATGCTAAAATTCTTCAAAGAAGGAACAAGTTCATCAAATTACAATAACCGAAACAACAACAACTTAGACAAATCTAGATTCTGGACCAGAAATAAGAATAATGGAAATGAAGGAGACAATAAACCACATGATCCAAAATCTAAGCAACCCATGCTCGCCTTATCAGGAAATCCTCAAGCTAAAAAGAACCCCAAAGGTGCTAACTCGGATGCTAACACATATGCACCGAATATCAATCAAGGTCAACCCAACATAAACAACACCAACAATACTCAAAACAATCATGCAAATCGATGACCTAATAACAATTCACGAGGTAGCACTAACAATTTCCAAAAACGTGTCTACACACCACTGGGACAATCACTGGAGTCAGCATTCAGAGAACTCTTGGCAAACAAAATTATCTCTTTACTAGAAATCAACAACTATGAACCACAAGTCAAACCACCTTGGTGGAATGACTCACACTTTTGTGATTTTCATCGAAACAAAGGTCATCAAACAAATGATTGCATGAGACTGAAAAACATTGTTCAAGACATGATTGATAGAGGTGATTCAACGGTAGATGGTCTCAAGACAAATGGTGACCATGGAGCCTTTAAGAATCCTCTTCCAAACTACAACAAGGATGGAGCTTCCACCTCGAACGATACACGTGGAGCTTGTATCAATCACATCTACAATAACACCATCAATCATATATCAACTGAAGACAATCAAGTCAATGTCATCACAATCTGAGATCAACGTGATCATGAATCTATCAACGTAACAACAAGAGCTCAAAAATATATCTTGAAGGGACATACATCAATAACAAACGCTATACCCAAAATTCAATATGATCTAGTCAGCCAACTGTGCAAAACTCCTGCTCAAATATCTATACTGGAATTGTTAAAACTTTCACCAAAACACAAAGACATATTGGAACAAGCGTTATTAGAAATAAATGTACCTCAAGATCTGGATGCTGACAAATTCCAAGCCATGGTCGCTCATATGACAGGGCCTCATAATCTCACTTTTTTGGAGCATGATAATATCTCATTAAGTCATCCACATAACATTCCTCTCCATATTGAAGTCATCGTCTATAAACACTGAGTGAAACGAGTATTGATAGATGGAGGAGCTAGGCTTAATATATGTACCTTAAAACTTATCCGTGCATTAGGCTTCTCAGAAGAGTCTATTGATCCACACAAAAAGATTACTATAAAGGAATATGATGATGAAGAAAGATCCTCTAAAGGAACAGTGGTGTTGCTGATTCAATTCGGACTAATACAAAGAGATACTATGTGTCAGGTCTTAGACATAGACCTCACAAACAATATCTTATTGGGTTGACCCTGGATACATGAAATGCAAGCAGTACCCTCCACATATCACCAGTGTGTCAAATTCCCCTATAATGGGCAGGAGGTTTCTATATCTGCTGATCACAATCCATTTCAATATTGTAATGCAATGGGGGCAGCCCAGGATAGTTTGGTTTCACATAATAGAGAGAAACAAAATCCCTCAGCACCAGATCTTCAACAAGAGAAGTCTAAATCACTACTTGGAGATTTCGAGCAAAAAATGAAAATCAAAGAACAAGGCATGGGGGAATACTCTTTGGAACCCATGTGTTTGACCAGCTTACCCACATCACCTAGATCTCATGGATTACCTACAACATCAACACATCAAGCAACTCAGCCCATCACCAAGTTCGATGGCACATTTATTCAACTTGACACTTTAGCACATGAATCCGAGGAAAAGGATATCCTTAGTTGGCTATACAAAGATGAGGAAGATGACAAAGCAGCTACTGTGGAAGTAGCTATACCCACACACCTATATGGAAAAGGCTACTTAATCATGCAGCAAATGGGATACAATGGCAAAGGACCTATTGGTAAGCGTCAGGAAGGTGTCACAGAACCATTGGATCCTCCTTCACAATTTAGTAAAGACAAAAATGGATTGGGCTTTGAATTAACTCTACTACCAAAAAAAATACCACGCAAATATCAAAAACCTCAGTGGAAAGCAAAGAAGAAGTAAAAGAAGAATCCTGGCAAGAAGCACTATTTGAGTCAGCAGAGACAATCCATAAGGAATGTGAACATCAAGAAAAGAAGCAACATCAGGAGAAGTCCATCATTCACAAGAAGGCAACATCTACAACATAGCTCATATTCATGAACAAATATCCAACAAAGCAGAATCACCTCAGGGCAACATCATTCCTCCCTGGGAAGAAACAGTTTATGAACAAATGCAAAAAATAGAAGCAGGATCTAACGCAGAATCAGAAAAAGCCAGCAGAATAGTATCAATTATCAAAGATCTATTTTCGCCATTCAACATACCTATTTACAGCACTGAAAAGATCTAGGATGATAACTCTGAGACTAATTCCAATGAATATCAATGGGGTAGCTGCTCAAATGCTACTGAAAATACTAGTTCTATATCTCTTTCTCAAGAAGAACATAGCACAGAAATTAGACTACTTGAATTTGGACCACAGAATATCTATGACGCTAAGGAAAGCGAGCAGAAACATTATGAACAAGTCTATACGGAGGATGATACCATCAAAGCCCTCGACGGAATCCTGGACTTCTTTAACACCCGAACCAATCACAATGAAACCTCTATCCTGACACTTACCACAGCAGAACTTGATCCACCAAACGATTCCTTACCACTTGTCTTTCTTGACCTCATTGACTGGGATGAACCCGAAATACATGATATACCGATTTTCCCAAACGATGAATCTATTATTCACTACCTATGTACCGTTAATCCGGAAACAGGCTCTACCAATGAACAAAGTAACGATGTCTGCAACCAAGGGAGTGCCACGTCTCTCGGTCACAAAAATAAACCAAATAAAGGATCTGATGCTGAAAACCAGTCAATGGCAGCTCTAGATCACAAAAAAAGTAAAAATAAAGGATGTATCTGAGGGTGAAAACCTTTTTAAGGCACCTAAAGATGGGAGACTTGACACTCTTTGTGAACATTTTCATGAGCGATCACCCATATTGATTGAGCCCACTCAATCAATCAACATTGGTACTACAGAAGTAGCCAAAAATATACACCTTGCAGAATCTTTGACAGAAGCAGAAAGATCAGAATTTATCAAATTCTTTAAAGAAAAGCAAATCAACTTTGCTTGGGCATACGCAGATATGCTCAGGATTGATCCACAATTAATCATGCATCACTTGTTTATGGCTCCAGGAGCTAAACCGGTTAAGCAAAAAATACGAAAGATGAATCCACATGTGGCACTCATGGTCAAAGTTGAACTAAAGAAACTATTAGATGTCAGATTCATCTGACCCATCGACTATGCAGAATGGATTTCCAACATCGTACTAGTTTCAAAACTAGATGGCAGTATCAGAATATGCACAGATTTTAGAGATGTCAACAACGCCTGTCCAAAGGATGACTTTCCTTTACCAAGTATTGACATCATTGTAGACCTCACAGTAGGCCATGCAATGTTATCACTAATGGATGATTTTTCAGAATATAACCAAATCGAGATCGCTCCAGAGGATCAAGATAAAACAACATTCACTTGTCCTTGGGGAACATACTATTGGAATGTCATGCCTTTTGGCTTAAAGAATGTAGGGGCAACTTATCAACGAGCAATGACAAAAATCTTTCATGATATGATGCATACCTTCATGGAAGACTATGTGGATGATTTACTAGCTAAATCCTTCACCAGAATAGAACATCTAAGCATCTTAGAAAAGATTTTTGAACGATTGGAAAAATTCCAAGTCAGGCTCAACCCTAAGAAATGTGTCTTCAAGGTTACATCACACAAATTGTTGGGCTATATAGTCTCAGAAAAGGGAATTGAAGTGGATCCAGCAAAGGTACAAGCCATTATGGAGATGCCACTACCAAAGAAAATCAGCCAGCTCAAGTCGCTACAAGGATGACTCCAATCAATCAGGCGATTCATCACTCAACTAGCAGATAAGAGTCTACCATTTAATCATTTACTACATAAAAATGTACCGTTCAGATGGGAAGCTAAGTGTGTCGAATCCTTCTATCAAATCAAGCAATATCTGATGAACCCACTAGTTCTGGTACCACCGATAGCAGGAAAGCCACTTATTCTCTATATTTCAACAATAGATAAATCTCTGGGGGCACTGTTAGCACAAGAAGATCAACAAGGCAAGGAACAAGCAATATACTACATCAGTAGGACATTAAACGGCTATGAGATAAATTACACCTTTATTGAGAAATCTTGTTTAGCTGTGGTCTTCGCCTCTCAAAAATTTTGCCACTACATGCTAGCTCACACAATTAAACTAGTTGCAAAAATTGATCCTCTCAAATATTTACTCAGCAAGGCAACTCTTACAAGTCGATTGGCTAAATGGGTCATGATTCTCAGTGAATTTGATATCCACTATACGAAGCGAAGAGCTATCAAGGGACAAGTAATAGCAGTTCAACTAGCAGAAGCACCACTACCGAGAAAACAAACTATGGAGATTGAATTTCCAGATAGGGACGTTCTTGCTATCTGTACCAAACAATGGACCCTATACTTTGACAGGTCCTACACACAACATGGTTCAGGTGCTGGCATTCTATTCATGACTCCTGAAGGACACACTATACCAAGATCATATAGGCTTATGTTCCCATGCACAAATAATGTGGTTGAATATGAGGCATTGGTTATAGGCATCAAAATGGTCGTAGAATGGAAAATCACAAAACTCAAAGTCTATGGAGATTCACAATTAGTCATCAACCAGATCAATGATGACTATCAGACGAAAGATGATAAACTGCTACCCTACAAGCAAATGGTGGATGATTTCCAACAATATTTTGTGCACATCACCTTCGAGCAAATACCAAGGTTGAACAACAGAGCAGCTAATGCAATGGCTACTATCACTTCATTACTACAAATTCCAGAACAACGGAGTTGTTATGAGTTTCTGGTAGAGCAACTGTTCTCCCCAGCCTATGACCACTCGGAATCCCAGGTTATCTACACCTTAACTGGTTCAGACTCCCCCTTATATGGGACGATATATGAGTATCTTAAGACCAATATCCTACCCATTGACTTGTCCCGAAACCAAAAACGTAACTTTATCCGAAAAGCTGTCTATTATACCCTTACTGCTGATACTTTGTACCATCGAGGTCTAGATGGTACTCTTCTTCGTTGCCTTGATTGTAATGAATCTGACTTTGCTTTACACGAGCTTCATGAAGGTATTTGTGGCACACATTCCAGTGGTACTACTCTTGCTAAAAAGCTTCTAAGGATGGGATGCTACTAGCCTACAATGGAAAAAGATTCTTATCACTTTGCAAAAAAGTGTCCTAAATGACAGATCAATGGCAATCTTATACATGCACCAGCAAAGGAACTGTAGCCATTCACAACATCCTGGCCCTTTTGTCAGTTGGGACTAGACTTAATCGGAAAAATTCATCCTTCATATTCAAATGGACACAAGTTCATTATAACTACAACAAAGTACTTTACCAAGTGGATTGAAGCAGTCCCCATGACCACAGTGACTGGGAAACAAATTGCCTCTTTTATCCTTAATTATCTAATCTGCAGATATGGTATACCCAGTTCCATCATCACTGATAATGGACGACCTTTCAAAAACCAAGATGTCCGAGAACTATGTGAAAAATTCAAAATCCAACATCATTTCTCTACACCATACTACCCATAGGGGAATGGTCAGGCAGAAGCATCCAACAAAACAATACTGAAAATCTTGAAGAAAACAGTGAATGATGCAGGCAAAGATTGGCATGTGCAACTCAATCCAGCAATTTGGGCATACAGAACTAGCATCCACACACCTACATAAGCTACACCATATTCATTGGTATATGGATCAGAAGCAATTTTACCCCTAGAGGTAGAAATTCCATCTCTCAGAGTCTCTTTGAAAGGCTTAATCCCAAATGAAGAGTATCGAGTTAATCGACTGCAAGAACTTGAACTTCTAGACAAAAGACACCAACGTGCATACACTCATCTCAAAGCATATCAGCAACGCATGTGTCAAAGCTACAATCACAAGGTCATACCTAGAATCTTCAAAATAGGTGATCTAGTCCTCAAAGAAAATCCAAGAAATCAGCAGGATTGGGAAAAGAAAGGGAATTTTGAACCTAACTGGTTGGGTCCCTATGTCATCATATCAGCCTATGGATCAGGTGCTTATCAGCTAACAACCTTAGAAGGAGACATGGTCGATGAACCTACCAATAGCATCCATTTGAAGAAATACTACACTTGAGTAGTTTAATGCACGGAAAAGTGAAAAATACAAAAAAAAAAAAAAAAAAAAAAAAAGCAAAGAAAAAAAATAATAAAAACAAACTAGTGAAAACCTGGAAAACAGATGCTACTTGTGACAGGACGTCTCCTCTATCTATCTTTATCCTCGAACCTCTAATATATTCATAAATCCAAGTACTAATGGCCATCGACCAACACTTTATCCAGGACATACTTAGCATAGTCACTATCCTTACTCCATTTCATCATATCTCACCATGGCTTGGTAATTACTATACATATCCATGTCAGACAGTACATTTAGCTAGGGGCAACATTCATCTACAACCTGTCCTATCAACATGTGAAGCATTGCAATACACCAAGAAAACCATGTCAACACCAACATTCAACAAAACACAAAGCAAACCAAACATGGATACATTTAACGGATTCAAAACACATGATGGATGATTTTCTAAAGTAACAAATGTTTGCATATTGCATAAAGTCTTGACTATTTTTTTTGCACTCGAAATCTTTTTGAACTATTGGATCCTCTACATTTTCTCAACGATGCATCGAGCTAGAGAAAGTAACAGGAACTCCAATATCTTTTTAGTCTTCTGTCTATGAGGCAATCACTTGTACTGTACAAAGACTTGTCTCGAGACGTGATTCAACGAATATCACTGAAGACATGATTCCACTTTGCACATACAAATGGTTTACTCTTATATGTTAATCCGCAAGTACCATTCAGGTCGTCCTAGTTCAATTATACCTTGACGCTTATGCTATCTTGCAAAATAAAAAATCATGTAAATTTTTCTCAGGTCACTATGGTTCAATTATACCATTATGCTTGTATAAATTTTCAACATATCCCAACAAACCAATGCTCAATGATGATACCTACAAAAGAAAGCAAAAACATGTGACTATATCGGGATGACCAATGCAGAATAAGGATGCTCAAAATTAGTTGCATATCATTTTACAATTAGTTGCATATCATTTTACAAATTAGTTGCATATCATTTTACAATTAGTTACAATTAGTTGCATATCATGTACAATTAATTGCATATCATTTTCCAATTAGTTGCACATCATTATCATATCATACATCTCATTTTCAAGATACATCTCATAAATCAAACATCATAAATCATGTTCATCACATCTGAATCAATCTATCTAAGCATTACATCATCATCAATAGAAGCATTAACATCATATAGACAACATTATCCATAACACATCACATGAGGATCAAAGTAAATGGTGTCGTATATATCAAAAATGATCAAAATGTACAAAATATGTCATGTTTGTGCACACCACAACAAAAATGCTAAAAATACAATAGAGACAACGTCTCTCAAGTATGACAATCTCCCAAGGGAGATGGTCTCTCTGTAGATGTACCAGCACCAGGATCCCCAAGTGGATCTTGACGAATAGGCCCTGTCATGCCTCTGCTCTCTGTCCTCGACCCAGTCTCTCTAGATCGACTAGATCTAGACGCTGTGAAACTCTGCACTCGATGCTCCCTGGGCATCGCATCCTCATAATGTCTCCTATAATACTCCGCCTCCTTGGCTCTCAAGGCCAGCTCTCTCAAGGTGTCTCTCATCGAGCCACCTGTTGCCGCTCTCTGCAAACTCCCTGCCAACTCCTCAACTCGACCTAGTTGCTCCAAAATAGTATCCCGCTCTGTGGTCAGCTGTGTAATCTGACGCTGTTGCGACAATAACTGTGCCTGCAGCTATTGCACTGTCAACTGTAGGGTCCTAATCTAAGCATCCTCTTGATGCGTTGGAACCTGGATCTGAAGGGGTACCTGGGAAGATGCACTCCATGTCCTTCCCCCTGTCCTTGGTGCTGGTGGAGGTAACACATCAGTCCTCCTCCTCTGAGTTGGTCATCTCAACTCATCAGTCCCCCCCACTGCTGCTATCACCTCTCCTACTCTCCCCTCACCCCCTACTCCAATCGCCAAACCTCCTCTCCCTCTATCCATCACAGCTCCTCAAACTTCTCTCTCCACCCGCACCCCTCTATCACCACCATCTCTACCTCTGTCTCCTCTCCTCCCCCGATCTCCTCTCCCTCGTCATCCTCCTCCACCTCCTCCATCATCTCCCTCATCCTCATCATCATCGAAAGCGGGTCGCATCTCCATTGGATCTGATATCCTCGTCACAGCACGAGTTCGAACAATTGGGCAAACTCATCCATCATACCAACATCTAGTATCTCAGGGGCGTAGTCCCATATCTGGCCCGCTAACTGCAGAAACTCCTCTACGGACATCGCACTGTCAATAGTCGGACCCCAATCCGGTATATCCTACCTCCGACGAGCATACAAACAGGTCCCCTACGGTATCCCCTGCTGACAAACATACTACCGCAAAACTCTAGTAACCAAAAATCTCTCGATCACAAACGAGGTCTGCCCTATCAAAAATCGGGTCATGAAGACATATGGTATCTCCAGCCCATCCTCAACCCATACCTCACAATCTGTATAAGGTCGCTAGACTACCGTATCAATGTCATCTAATACCCTCCTCCAATGCTCAAGTTTGCCCAGCTTCCATTGGACAACTAACCCCCTATATCCATATGCCTATGCACACCCAACAGGCCTATCTCTATCCGCCAGTGGCCTAGCTACAGGAATGTGCTCCCAACACCATACCTGTAGAAGTGTCACGCTAGCTGACAAACTATCGTAACCCAGGTATACTACCTCATGCAAGTCCCTATACAAGTGGGCTAGCATAGCCGATCCCCATGCGAACCTGTGACCCTATGTCACCATCTCCTCCAGCACCAATCCCCATCCTACAGATAGTCCCTTTGACCTACGGTCGGGACATAGGAAACCACCTATAAAGCCTGCCAGTACCAATGGAAGAGGCGCATAGTCCAAATCCAAAAACTCCTGCCAAGGGATCTCATATCCGCAAACTGTGTCATCATGAACTATCTGGCAAAGTGTCTCTATCCTGCCCTCCACTGACTGCTCATAAGGTAATAGTGCACCTACTACAGGTATACGCAGGATCCGGTAACAATCCTCTGGGGTCACCGTAATCTCACCTGTGGCAAAGTGGAAGGTATTCGTGTCACTATGCCATCTCTCTGCCAGCGCTATAAGTAAATCCCGGTTCACAGTAAACCGAGGCATATCTAGTAGGGAAGATAGGCCACATCTATCAATAATCTCTAGATCAGCCTGTGACAACCGTGGTATCAATGCCCATGGTCTAGGGAACCACTCACGTGACTGAACCACTCCCAATTGCTCCTGACGAAAAGCAAAACAAGTCCAATATCAATTTCCTCATCAAAACATAGATATCAAAATCAAAATCACATCAAAAACTTGAAAACTTTGAAAATCTAATCAAGTTCTACACCATATCCATCCATAGCAACTTGTAATACAACTCAAGTTTTCAAAAATCATATCAAACTTGTAACACAACTCAAATTTCCACATCACATCAACTTGTAACACAACTCAAGTTTCCAACCCATATCAACTTGTCAAACAACTCAAGTTCCACAATCATATTAGCTTGTAACACAATTTAAGCTCCACATATATCAACTTGAAACAATGCAAATCAAATCAAGTTCATATCAATTCCACATTAATATCTATAAATAACTTGAAAAATCGCAAATCAAACCAAGTTATATCAGCACTCATATTGGACAAACTATCAAAACCATGACAGCAGACACAGAAACGAACAATTTACACCTATCCAAGCAAAACAGACCTTATCCTATAAATTTTCCTCATTCACAAATCATCCTATCTCACAAAACCTACCACATGTGCTAACTAAATTTGGCTACGCGTTGAAATCCTACTCATGCGCTAACCTGTTTTCTCCACACGCTATCCTATCTACCCCACACGCTAGATTGACTCTATGTGCTATCTGTTTCTTCCAGTGCGGCATCTAATCTATCCCATGTGCTAACCTATCCCATGTGCTAACCTATCCCATGTCTACGCTACCTATCTAACCCTATGTGCTAGGTCCGACCTACGTGCTACTTACCCCTACCCATGCAACCCCCTGTGCACCCAATGCGCTAGGTTTACCTGATGCGCTACCCGTTTAACCCTCTGCGCTACCCTATGTCCCTAATGCGCTAATCTACGACTATGTGCTAACCTAGCAAATCTTTGTGCTGCCCTAAGTTTTGGACGCTACCCAAAATCTAAAACCTTATGCGCTACGAAATTTTTCGTATGCGCTAACTGACGACCCCTATGCGCTAAAACGAAAAAACTACATGCCAAAATTCAAAACATGACCAAAAATGACAAAATAAAAAATCAAAAAGGGATAAAAAAGGTTGACTTACCGGTGGTCCATACGCGATAGGCCTCCAATACCTCTGAACATGCTTGAATCGATGCGTAGAATACATAATAGGCATTTTGTATTCTCTCCAAAAGTCTCTCTCTCCAAGGTCAACAAACACAAATGAGACAAAACAATGCACTTTTCCCCTTTTATAGGGTAAAATAAAATTAGGGTTAGGGGATTGAGCATTTAATTCGCTTGTGGTCTTCCTCGTACCCTCGCACACATCAATATCGGGAGATGAATCAATTTTAGCATTCCACATAGCCAAAATTTTACAATGCAAACACAATTATCAAATCAAATCAAATTTTCCAAATTTTGATTCATCTCCCAAGGGGGCATTATCAAACATCATTTATCAAATCTGGGGCATCACACATCAAATCTGGGGCACAACATGAAAATCTAAAAACAACACTGATCATAATCAAATTTTAGCGACACATCATTTTCTTTGAATTAACATGTGCACACACGTCACTTCAAAGAGGGGCAAAATGTAGACGTATAAAAATGACTATATTCCTAAATGAATATTTTATGTTCATTTCTCTATTTAATTAAATCTAATTTAATTAAATTATCCACATTCCTCTATTTAAATAAGTAAATTACTCAATTTATTTAATTAAATTCAATTAACCCCTTTTAGGTCATTTAATTGAATAAATCATTTTATTTAATTAAATCTATTCTTCTAAACCTTTTAATTAAATTTACATTTAATTAAATAGGGAATCCCAATTAAATAAATCTAATTTATTTAAAAACCTCCACTTGCAACCAAATTAAAATAAAACAATTTATTTTAATTAAACCTATTATCCCTCACCCACTTGCATTTTCCTATATCTCCCACTTGCATCCTAAACCCTCTTCTAGATTCTTCTAATCAATTCTAAATTAGCCTAACCCATCTCCTAAATATTGTCACATCCCTAAGCAAGAGGAAGTCACTTCTCAAACTCTCAAAGTCTTTGATAACCATTAAAGGCTTCAAGTCTCCAACAACTTTCTCTTCCAAACCATTAATGGTTAACTCAACCCTCTTGCATGATTAGAGACTTTTTCTAAACTCAACCCTCAATCTAACCCAAGGGTCTCATCAAGCATTCATTGCTTTGACCATGGTTATCCCTTAAACCTTGCACAAGAGTTTATCCTTTGGGTAAAAGTTTTATCCAATGGATAATCTTAACCTAACCTTAACCCTTACCCCCTAAGGTAACCATGAGGTCTTCTCAGGCATTTAATGTCTCCAACCCCTTCTCTCAACTAGTCTTATGTTAACAATTGTCACCATTTCATTGGTGAGAATTGCAAACATGGATTCCCAACTTTCAAACTTGACCCTTGATTAAATCTTTCAATCCTGGCCATTCATTGCCCTATTTTTACTATAAATAGAGCTCTTCATCTTCCATTTTAAATCATCCAAGTCTTTAGCATCATACTTATACTCAAATCCATCCAAGCTTTAATATATCATTTATGCTCATCATTTAGCCTCTCTTTTAAATAGGAATTAATCTAAATATGCATGTTTAGAGTATTTTCCTTATCATTTAGCTTAATCATAGACTAGTATATCATGCTAGGATAGTCTTGCTACTAATCTTGTCATCTTATAATCTAGTTTATTGCATTTGTAAGATCATGCATAGCTTAGGATGCATTTCATAATAAAATCAATTAAAACATCCCTCGTTCTTGCATTAGTCATCCCTAAGTCACTTTGCTCAGTGATCTGAGAGCAAAGGCATTGGCTTGAGGGACCTTGTGAGATAGAGAACCATGGAACCAACCTTGGGAAGTTGAGTCATTCTTCATGACTCCATAACTTGCACCAAGAAGTCCTGTGGGTGTGTGAGAAAGCCTCTTTGAACTTCATTTTTTCACATTTTAAGTTCCATTGACTCGCTTTTCCCACACACAAATCCAATAAAGAATGTGCAAGAAACCAGTATGTAGTTTGATGTCATGTAATAAGACTCCCATCGGATAAAGATGTTGGCATAGGATGAAGAGAAGACTGACATAGACTATGCTCTGATACCAATCCCCCCCTTAGCACCTACTAAGGATTTCAGGGGCTCCCCCCCTCTGCACCAATGGAGGATTCCAGGGGTACCTCCTGGGATTTGAACCTGTGACTTGGCGCTCTAACGACGGGTCAGCACCTTCTGTGGATTCATGACATGGCTTTCTCCCGCCTCTTGTGGATCTTTAACTCTATTCGTTCTCCCGTTCATTGACAACTCAAGCTTTTGGTGTAACGGTAGAGGTGATTCCAACAATTGGTATCAAAGCCTAGGTTCCCAGTTAGATAAGCTTTCTCCAACTTGGGTAGATTCTGGTGTGTGAACACAATGGTTAAATTTGAGTCAATCCCTACTCATGTGTTTGAAGGGTCAAACTATTTTATTTGGAGTTTTAGAATGGAAGTCTACCTATCCTCATTAGACTATGATGTTTGGATGTCAGTTGTTAATGGTCTCTCTAGTCCTGTCAATCCTCCCACCAGTCTTGAAGCAGAAACAAGTTCTAAGTGCAATGTTGAAGCCATGAAAGCTATACTTAGTGGACTTTCTGGTGATGCTTCTTCAAAGGTGGATAAGTGCAATTCTGCAAAGAGCCTATGGGATAGATTGAAGAAGCTCTATGGAAATGAATCTAGCATTGCAAAACTGGTTTGTGTGAGCAAGAAGAGAAATGAGACACATGAACATATAGATGATGGATCTAGCCCAGTTAGCTACTACAACAATGATGAAGAAGAAAACCATCTCTTAATGGCTCAAGAGACAAAAAGTGAGATGCACACATCAAAAAGGGATAACACAGATCAATCCTACTAGCAACATGTGTTTGGCAGTGATGAAGAAGATGAAGAAGAAGTTGAGGCTCAAGTTGATCTTGAAGGGGAACTGGTAAGTGCCCTAGAAGAGCTGAAAAAATGTTAGGAATGAATTTAAGAATTACAAAAAATTAGTTTATGAAGAATGCAGCCAGTTGAGAACATGTCTTGAAGAGTCAGATAAAAATATCTGCATGTTGACAACTCAACTAGAAGAAGCCAAAGGAATGACCAATGAATTAAAATCAGTCTTTGATGACAAGAAGAGAATATGTGAGGAGTTGGAGATAGAAGTGGAGACAAAAGACAAAGAGTGTCAGAAGCTAATAGGTGAAATGGAGAAACTCGAGAAAGACCTTGAGAAATGCCAAGATGAGCTCAAGGTGAGGATCCAGTATAATGGTAGCACTGAAGCCTTGGATAAAATGTTGAACAAACAAAAACAATCCAAGTATGCCGAAGGATTAGGATTTGATGCCGATATGTGCTCCACAAGCAGAGTTGTCTCCAACAAAGAGATTTAGTTTGTCTCTTCAAGTGGAAATAACAAAGGATAGACATTCATTTGTTAGAAATGCTCCTAGGAAGAAGGCTGGCCTAACTACAACCTGTGAAGACATGAGGATGAATATCAGTGTTGCAAGGAGGAATAGTGCTGATCCAAAAGGGAAAGGAAAGTTGTGAGAAGATGGCTTCATCAGAAATAAGAACATGAGAAAACAGTCAAGAAGACCTTTTGCCAGTAAAAGACAAAGAAATGTTGCTGCTCACAAGACAAAGTAAGTCGGGAAAAAGAAGGGATCATATGAAAGGACTGTAGTGACCGGACAACTCAAGACATGTCCTCAAAGAAGTAGAAAAGGAGAAAACAAGCCAATAAGATCTTCACATGCTTGGCAGAATAAATTTGTAAGTTATAAGCCTTCTTTCTGTGGTTACTGTCTTTCATGCAATGGATATGGCCATAAAGTAGAGGAATGTAAAAAGGGGTCTAGGAAGAGACAAAGTGTCTCACCTAGGAATAGAAATTTAGTTTGTCATAGATATAATGCATATGGGCATAAGACCTCAAAATGTAGAAACCTGCATATGCTCTCTCCCGGTTATGAAAAGAAGAATTCCTTTACTATTCCAAGAAATGCAAATGTTATATGTTATCATTGTAATAGTTTTGGCCATAGAAGCCAAGAATGTAGGAAGAAGAAATTTCTGTCACATGGCAGCCATTGTAACAACTATGCTCAATATGGAAGAAGTTATAGAGCATATGAGAATCAAAGACCTTCATGGAATAAAAGGAGAAATACTCTTGCAAGATCAAGAAGTCCATTGAAATAAGTATTTGGCTACAATAGCATGATTAGGAGAAGAAGATCAAATTGGTTTGATAGAAAGTCCTCCAATCATGTCTGGCATGTACACAGTATGTTACTACATAAATGTTTTTCGTCATACTACAGAATCTTGTAGAACAAAGACCAATCAGCAAAATGAAGTCAACACTGCTCCCGAGATAGAAAATGAGAAAAGGAAGGAGATCAAGAAGGTATGGAGAAAGAAGCAAGAGAACATATCCATGTGCACGAACTGTGCATTCAATGCACAGGTGATATCTCCTAAGTCTTAAAGGAGATGCAATACTTTAGGGGGAGCTACATATTGATCACATCATTCACCCCCATAGTTGAAATGGATAAATGAAAGGATTGTTTTCTATCAGCACAAGGATGAAGATGATATGGTAGTGTGTGTGTAGTTAGTTCCTTGGCTACACATCTACATGTGTTAGATGGATTACTACTGCTAGTGTCAATGGACAAAAATTGGTAGCAGAGGCATTTAATTCAAGAAGACAGAGGTTAGAGGAAGGTGTTCCGGTAGAGATATTGGTCCGATATGTATAGTATGTTACAGGTATGGATATTAACCGAATGTTGTAGAGTATGTGAGGAAATGTATTATGGGATCATTGCAGTGACTCATGCGGCTTGGAATAATAAAATCGTGTCTCAGGTGATATTGAAGAAGTCCTAAATGACAATGCATTGGTCCGGTAGTTGACCTTATATGCATGCATCATTTTGATTTAACTAGTTTGATAGTTGACATGATGGTGATGTGGTTTGGCATTGTGGTCATGTAAGGTCATGTCACAAGTTGTGATGGATAACATGGAAGTGGAAGACCATCAGTAGATCATATATGCTCAGCTCTACCGGTACAAGGTGCAAATTGGAGCTCCGGTTTAACATCTGACAGGAAAAGAAGACCTGAGATCTATGGTTAAGGGGAAGTTCACAACTTTACATCCCTTGATTTTTGAACCATATGTTGGACACCGGAGGAGATCGAGTGTCTATGTTGCGGTACCGATATGTTTGAGACATTGGGAAGTGCTCATCAGTCCCTGTTTGTGATTTATTTCAGTGTCTATTCAATTTGTACTTAATTGAAATCACAATTGGACCACCGAGTGAAAGGAGCACTAGTTTGATGTATCGAGAGAGATTACCTACACAAGGGGAGATTATACAATTGGTATTATATTGGTATCAATGTTAGTGTCAGCAAATTGGTGTCAGAATAACTTCCTACATACCAAAGGGGGAGAAGATCCAGTTTGACCAGCAGCTAAGTCAAATTCACTGACACACATTTCACAATGATATCAGAGGTATCAGATGGGTATATGCAATTGGTATCAGTTGGCATCTAAGCCCTCTATCCCAAATGTTGTTGAATGACAGGGTGCATAGTATAATGGTCAAAGGGGGATAAGAAACTGGAAGAAAGTTATGTCAGTTCCCTTTGTCATTGGTGTCAAAGGGGGAGAGGAAACCAGTAGTATATCGGATACTACATGTGTTGACATCAATGCCAAAGGGGGAGATTGGTGGCATTGTGTGTTGTCATTGATGTCAACTGGTGTAGCATGTTACCGGTATAGATTTTTACTAGTAATTATGGGATGTCAAGTAGTATGTCACAAGTTGGAATGTCAACTGGTGAGTAATGAATGTCAACCGGTGAGTGATGTGTTGGCAGTGTGTTGTTGCCAACCGGTAAGCCTGTGATCGGTAAGAAAGCAAGGTTGATCCAATAAAGAATGTGCAAGCAACCGGTATGTAGTTTGATGTCATACAGTAGGACTCCCACCGGATAAAGATGTTGTCACAGGATGAAGAGAAGACTGGCAGAGAGTGTGCTCAATCGGGTTATATGTCTGGTTGAAGTTCTGTCTACTCAAATAGGGAAGTCATATTGGTGCAATACTAGAAGCAAGGAGCATAATGTAATGACAACCATTTCCCACCATTTATTGACCATTAGGCAATAAGGATCCACTCCCACCAGGTGTTTGGTAGGTTAAGTACAATGGTCCATCTACTCCCACAAGTTAGTGGTAATACTTAGCCTATCTCACAAATATGCATGGAATATGTCATAACCCTATGGGATAAGATAGAGAAGTTAAAGGTAGGTGGTTGAGGGCTCATACCGAATGACCAAAGTGAAACATAAAGAATCCTCATGTATATGAAATTAGAGATATGCACCGGATCAACAAGAGAAGGCATGATGAGCTACCAGGATAGAAGAGGAAGAGTAAGTTGTGATGAGTTTGTCACTTTGACAAACTGGTTGAGATGAGAACCTAGATGATAAAGGAGAAGGAAAGGCTTTTCATCTATAGAGATGGACCTACTCTGGATTGCTGATATCAACAAGGATGTTGATGTCAATTGGAATGCAAATGTAGATTGGTGCATAACACTTGGAGGTTGATGGCAGGGAGTCATCAAGGATGTTACCAGTATGCAGGAAGGTAAGCAAGGTATGTTACCAGTATGCAGGAGGAAGTATTATCTACCGATAAGATAGCAAGGGACAACAAAAATGAACATGACCACTAGTATGTAGACAAGAGTGTAGTCAACCAGTAAGAGAGAAAAGAGGCAAAGTGAAAAGCTCTTATCAAACGGAGATAAGCATGATAAATCACTCTTGGTACATGTTGTGATTGGCAAGGTTGGTGACTGGGTTGATATGTTCCAACCGACAAAACAAAGAAGAATTGGCATGTTGGTTAACCAGTTTGTATAACCGGTAGGGCAAGGTGAACCGATAGGTAGAAAACGGTTGTGTGCTTGGTTGGTGACTCATCCCAAACCAACACAGTGAATTGAGGTGGATGTCGATGAATTTGACACATAGTCTCTAGGTGGAAAATGTGCAGTAGTAGATGAATGGTGTGTCGGTGAGTTAGTTACCGACTAAGTCTGCATTTAATATAGACTACAAAAAATCACAAGTCAAGTGCAGAGGATTGCGGCTCGAAGCAAATCGAAGGACGACTCTTGGTGAGTTGATCAAAGCAGGACATCGGGTTGCAGGTTGCCAAGGTTAGCAAATGTGTATTGGAAGAATAGATATGTTGGTGTTGTGTGATCTGCAGCTAGCTGTCAATCCGAGATGCAAGATCTGATTGGATTTGATATAGTTCGTGGTTGGTGAAGAAACCCTAGCGCGCCAAAGTTGAATTTATGATTTGGTGGGAAAACTCAAAGATAAATAGCAGATCAAAGATCTAAGTTGATGATGTTGTGGTGCCAGATATTGAAGAAGAGAATGTGAGTGTGCGGCAGAGGGTTAATCAGTCGAATAATTCAATGAAGAACATTGAAGTGACTGAGTGCTTGAGAGAACCAGTAAGAGGGTTTAATCGGTGAGGTTAAAGTGACCGGTAAGTTGTCATAGAAACTAACAGATCATTCAACCGGTAGTGTCCAACTAGTAAGAAGGCAACAGTGATTGAAGTGGTGAAGAGTGAGTGTCAGAGAAGATCCAACAAGGCAGAAGCAGAGCAGAAGGGGAATTAGAAAGAGAGGGTGAGCAAAGAACCGGTAGAGAATAAAGCAGGGTTGAAACGAAAGAGAAGAGATAAACCAGAAGAGAGATTTAATTGTAGGGGTTACATAATTCATTTGTAACCAGGTTATAACTATTGTATTGAGTTGATAGCATTGATTGTAATCACTGAGTTGGTGCTCGGTGTAAGGGTTGGTGCCCTAAATGTTGTAATATTGTTGTTTCATTGTGAGGTTGGATTGGAGCAGTAGATTCCAACAACATTTCTCACCAAGGTTTTTCCCATATTGGGTTTTCCTTGTATATTCGGTGTTATGTGATGTATCTTTGTGTGCTTGCATCTTGATCTCTTCCCTTATCTCACTGGTATATTCACTTAGTGTTTGATCTGCTAACCAATACACATATTTAGGTATAAATGGTTAAGATTATTGAAAACCACTGATTCACCCCCCCTCTCAGTGGAATCTTGTGTTCTACAATTGGTATTAGAGCGTCGGGTCACGGGTTCGAATCCCAGGAAGTACCCCTAGAATCCTTCGTTGGTGCGGAGGGGGGGAGCCTCTGGAATCCTCAGTAGGTGCTGAGGGGGGGATTGGTATTAGAGAACACTATCTATTAGTCTTCTCTTCATCCTGTGACAACATCTTTATCCAGTGGGAGTCCTATTGTATGACATCAAACTACATACCGATTACTTGCACATTATTTATTGGATCAACCATGCTTTCTTATCGGTCACAAGCTTACCGGTTGGCAACAACACACTGCCAACACATCACTCATTGGTTGACATTCGTTACTCACTAGTTGACATTCCAACTTGTGACAAACCACTTGACATCCCATAATTACCGGTGACAATCTATACCGGTAACATGCTATACCGGCTGACATCAATGATATTCTGACTGGCAGGTAAGTGAAATTCACTGACACACTGATATCCCATAATTACCGATGACAATCTATACCGGTTGAAATTCAATGACATTCAATTTTTATCCTCATGTGGAAATGACAAGGAGCAAACCTTCACAGTCAGAAATACTCCAAGGAAGAAGGTTGACCTAACCACAACCGGTGAAAGCATGAAGATGAAGACTACTGCTGCAAGAAGGAATAATGTTGATCCAAAAGGGAAAGGGAAGCTAAGAGAAGATGGCTTCATCAGAGATAAGAACATGAAAAAAAAGTCAAGAAGATCTCCTATCGGTAGAAAACAAAGAAATATTGTTGCTTACAGGACAAAACAAGTGTGGAGAAAGAAGAGATCAGATAAAAGGATTGTGAAAGCTGAGCAATCCAAGATTCATCCCCAGAGAAGTAGAAAAGGAGAAACCAAGCCGACAAGATCACCTCATGTGTGGCAAAACAAATTTGTAGGTTATATGTCCTCCTTCTCCGGTTACTGATTTTCATGCAAGGATTATGGTCATAGGGCAAGTGAATGCAGGAAAAGGTCTGGAATGGTCAAGTTGCATTCTCTAGAAATAGGAATGTAGCTTCTCATAGATGTCATAGACATGGACATAAAAGCTCATGTTGTATACCCATGCTTAGATCTGCTAATGTCTATGATAGGAAGAGTCCATTTGCAACTCCTAGAAATGCAAAAATTGTGTGCTATAATTGTAATGGACTTGGCCATAGAAGTCATGAATGCAGAAAGAAAGATTTTCAGTCATATGGAAGCCGATGTAACAGTCATACTCAATATGGAAGAGGTTTTAGAACATATGAGCATCAAAGGCCATCATGGAACAAAAGGAGGAATGTTTTTGCAAGATCAAGAAATCCATTGATTCTGGTAACCTGCTACAATAGCATGACCAGGAGAAGAGGAGCAAATCAAGTTAATAGAAGACCCCATGATCATTCAGTTGGCATGAACATAATATGCTAATACAACAATGCTTTTGGATATACTGCAAAATTTTGTAGAGCAAGGACCAATCAGAAAAAGAAAGTCAACATTGCTCCAAAGGTTGCAAATGAGAAAAGGAGGGAGACCAAGCAGGTATTGAGGAAGAAGGAAGAGAATATGACCATGGGTAGGCACTGTACATTCAATGCACAGGTGATATCTCCTAAGGCTTAAAGGAGATGCAGGACCTTAGGGGGAGATACGTATTGATCATATCATTCATCCCCAGATTTTGAAAAGGACAAGTTGCTATCGGTATAAGGGATAAGATGAGATGACAGTGTGTGTAGTTACTACCTTGACTACACATTTACACATGTGAGATGGATCGCTGCTACAAATGTCAATGGACAAAACCAAATGGTAGCAGAGGCTTTTAAATCAGGAAGATGGAGTTCAAAGGAAGGTGTTCCGGTAGGGATGTTGGACCAGTATGTATAGGATGTTACTGGTATTGCAAATTATGTGATTCGATGTGTTCCAGGATCAGTGCAGTGCCTCCTGTGGCTTGGATTGAGGAAATTATGTCTCAGGTGATATTGGGAAAGTCCTGAATGACAATGTGTTGGTCTGGTAGTTGACCTTATGTGCATGTATCACTATGAGTTAACCGGTTTTGTATTTGACATGATGTTGATGTGTTTTGGCATTGTGGTCATGTAATATCATGTCACAAGTTGTGATGGATATCATGGAAGTGGAAGACAATCAGTAGATCACAGATGCTCAACTCTATCGACACAAGGTGCAAATTAGAGTTCCGGTTTAACATTAGACAAGCAAAGAAGATTTGAAATCTATGGTTCAAGGGGAGTTCACAGCCATCTGGTTGGTATCAAACATGTTGGACACAGGGGCAAATCAAGTAGTTGTTTAACACTACCCGTAGGTTTGAGACTTTGGGAAAGTGCCAATTCAATTTGTTTATCTATCAAAGTCACAAATCAGTTTGCCCGGGAGAATAATGGAACAAGACCAGAATGTGCTCATTAGGCATTGCTAATGACTGAGTCAGTTCAACTTGTACTGATAGAAGTCACAAATTGGGCCAGCGGGTGAAAGGACCAGTAGCTTGCTCTACTGGGAGAACAACCTTCAAAGGAAGAGAAAAGTCCTCACTCAACCGGTTGTGAACAAAGAGGGAGAGTTATCTGCACAGGGGGAGAATATACAAGTGATATCAAATTGGTATCAGAGCGTCAAGTCACGGGCTCGAATCCTAGGAGGTACCCCTGGAATCCTCTGTTGGTGCAGAGGGGGGGAGCCCCTAGAATCCTCAGTAGTTGTTGACGGGGGGATTGTTGGTCGTTCGGCGTGTCAGCACCTTCTATGGATTCGCGACATGGCTTTCTCCCATCTCCCGTGGATCCTCAACTCTGGCCGCTCTCCCATTCACTGACAGCTCGAGCTTTTGGCGTAACGATAGCGATGATTCCAACAAAATGCTGGGAATGAAAGTTATGCTCACCAAAATTAAGGGAAATAAATTACCCTTCAAAACATCTAGGTGTTAAATAAGTAGATAAACCAATTAAAGATGATTAATGCTAGATGTAGATGTTGAGTATATATATTACTGATTTCAATGAAGATAAAGACTGGAATTTAACAATTGGTAATAATAGAATGAGATGGAATTAAGATTGCATATTTCAAAAAAAATGAAAGGGGTATTTTGATTGATCTCGCATCATGACATAGATAAAAAAAAAATATTTGAGATAATGAGTGTCTAGGAGACAAGCATGACAATAATCTTGATAAAAAGAATGACATCATATTTGTTTTGTGTTTTTATCATGAGTAGAAATAAATCTTTTATACCTACATAAAGTTCTTTCTCGGTGTAATCTAAGTAAAACAATGGCGGTGCTAATAAGCACAATAGTTTTTTATATATTCAAAGGTTGAAATCGAAGAATTTCCTAAACCATAGTTAAATATTAAGGCTAACTTAGTAGTGGTAATTAAAGAATGATAACTGAGTTAGATTCTAATTTAGATTGAGAAGTTGATACATTGGACTTATAGAGTTTTAGCAATAGATATGTGAGTTTATTATTTCAGAGATATGCTTTATTGATTGATTCTAAAATGACTTAGGAATGATTTCTCTAAATATATATCCTAGATACACAATTTAATATTTTTGATACACAAACTAACAAAAAATAATCATATTCTAAATTATTAACTTTCTAATCCAAAGTATTTAAAATTTACGAAGGAAAGAAAGTACTCATAATTCTATTAAAAAATATTACTACAATATAATTGAAAATAAAAATATTAAAAATAATTAAATTAATAAATAAAACATATTAAATGTTAATACATAAAATACAAACTAAAAAAATATTAAAACATTACATTAAATTTATCAATATAGAATTTTATAAAAAAAAATTATTAAAAAAACACACTTTTTTTTCTTACAACTATAATATCCCTCTTAAAATACAACTTTCATAAAGATGATATATCAATGGTTTTGAGGCAAGTAAGATATGTCGAATGCTTGATAATGGATATATTTGATGGCAATGGGCGATCTAAATATTATTAATGAGCAGGTGCATGTGTCACTATGGGGGCATAGGATGGCAACCTTATTTATTTAATGATTTTTGTGGGTTTGCAAGTTTGTTGAAGTATGTGTGGAGTGGTGTGGTTTCTTTTTTGGTTATGGTTCTAAAGGTAAGGGCATATGACATGAGAAGGAAAGGGAGAAATAATTTTCCTTTTATCTTATAGTTTCTTAGAAGTCTCTTTCATCATGACGATGTATCACAAAGTGTGATTCAAAATGTTGATGTTGAAAATATCATACACAATCAAATTTAAAAAATAGCTAATTTAAGGAGGAAAGATATTATGGTAGAAGAGGAGCCAAAAAAGTGAAAGAGGGGGGTTCTTAGACATGAGGAAGTGGCAGGATACGCGTCTATGTTGGACGAGGAGATTGTTAATCCATCTTGAGGTTTTGGATGGAGAAAATGTGGATGTTAGAAAAGGAGATGGATGAGACTTTGAAGGTTTGTATTCACCCTATTATTGCAAACTTGTTGTTGGGTCCTAATGTGGGGGTGGTAGGGTAGGTTTGACGTGACTCAATATTTTTCTTGTGCATCAATTTTGTCGATGGTTGGTGTTCAAATACATGATGAGATAGGTAATGTGCTTCACCAAGAAAAGGCTCATTTTGACTATTTTTTGGGTCATTTGCATGCTATCAAGAAATATCATTTGTGATTGTAGAGGGTTGTCAAGGAAATTACCAAGGTTTTCAAGGTTTTTTTACTAATGGATGCAAATTGTTGTGGTGATGACTAGGTACTAATTGTGGAGAATGAAAGGAACGAGGAGGTGTCAGTTGTATCATCGAGAGGTGGTAAATCTTATGGTTTCAATGGCTATGAAAAATGTTATTCTATGTTTAGGGCAATTCGAAGGCCTATGTTGTTTGCCTTGGTCATATTTTTTTAGTTTCTTTGTTTCTAATGGTCTTGTGATAAATATCTTGTGTTAGTGTATATAATGTCTACTATATATTACAAAATGTTTACGATATGTGAGATCCTATAACTTGTCATATTTCTAACATTGATTATATAAAAAATATATCAGGTTTTGGAATTTCTCAATCCTGAACTAGATTAAAATATCATAAACAAATAAGACATGTTGAACCTCTTTTACATAAATATTCAATAATTTGTATATAGATAGAAGCTCGAGGAAATGGCGATCCAACCCCTAGGATGAAGCAATGTATAAGTTACCTTCATACACCACAACTAATGCATTGGTAGGGCAGTTATCATTCATGTTCCAATAACCGTTCACTCCTTGCACACCCAACCCCCCAATTACTAACTTTAAAAAACCAAAAAACAAATAATTAAAAGTTCATTAATAAATTACACATGTACGAATAGCCGCTCATTTTTTAGCTTTTTTGGACCATAATTGGCCCATTTGTGCACTTTTATTGGTACGCATAGCACACGACAATTGGGGCATTTGAGCATAAGTATTGGCTATTTTAAGTGCAATGTTATTGAGGCATCTTAAAACAGGGATCGGGCAACACTTTGAAAAGTGTACTTTTTGATCCTTGCGCACCTAACGGATCCCACAACGTGCATCATTACTACCCAGAAGCCAAAACAATAGCTATAAGCAGTTAAGTCGCATACGGAGACAACAAAAAAATTGTCAAAATCTAATACACCATTGAGAATATGTGGTTGCACAAGTTAGCTATAAGACTACTAATACGCTTATAATCTAATACACCATTGAGAATCTGTGGTTGAACAACGTTAGCTATAAGACTACTGATACGCTTTTGGATAAGCATTCCTAAATTTGACGTATCTGACTTATCATTTGACAAATTATTTAATTTTCGAATTATAGATACATTTTCATAATTTTTACAAAAAAATTACAACCATTATTTGCATGATCAACAATCAATAATATTCGTGTTACTGGGATTCCATGGTACAACAGTACCATTTTGGAACCAGAATAGCTGCGGGCCATTTTCAATCGGTCCGTTACAGGCGGGAATATAGCACATCTTGGGGAATCGCACGAGTAGGACCCAACAACATTATTTATATGTTCGAATTTCTGTAATAAAAGATACATTATCAGATAGGTACAAAAAGCCAGATTTGATTTGTTATGTGTCAAATTCTCATCATTTAATAAGAATATTGCTGTTTTATTTATTTTTAGTAGCCGGCTTCTATCACGTGGGGAACCTATGTCATGCTTTTGACCCTAAACGGAAAGGAGGACCACAATTTGTAGATATGCAACCACCAAGCGTACACTAATAGATTCTCTTCTCCTGTTTTAAGATTATTTAAGATATTTTTTGTTATTAAATTATGGAGCTGGATACACTCAAAATGTGGGCGACAAAAGTCAAGATAGAAAGCATGACTAGATTCAAAAGCATGACTATATGATGATAAAAGTACATAAAATTTAATGATTGAATATGATAGAAGGTCTTTGGTCATCATTGAATATTATGAATGGTACATTGTTGGATCTTATGATTTTGTTATAATTTGTTTTTAGATAAAAATCATTTTTCAAATATTATGAAGAGTGTGGTATACAGTCGGATTATATAATTTTGTTTCAATTTATGTTTAAATTATATGTTTAATTAACAATTTATGTTATTAAAAAAATAGTTTAGATAAGGGAAGAGTATCAATTATCGGCCACGTTTCAATTACCGTTAATTTCTTGATCATCTACAATTCAATTACTAACTTAAAAAAAAACTCAAAAATGATGACTAAAAGTCCATTAATAAATTTCACATGTATCAATAGCCATCTGCTTTATTCCCATTGTTAGAATTTTCAGATTTTATGGACTTCAATTGGAGGAGTTGTACAACTTTATTGATACCCATAGCAAACAACTGCGGGGGCATTTGAGTATTGGCCATTTGAGGTGGTTGTAGTGCATAGTTATTGGGGCATCTTTAAGTAGGTATTGGGCAAGACTTTGAAATGACCACTTTTTGACCCTTGTGCACATAACAAATTCACAACATGCATCGTTACTACCCAGAAGCTAGAACAATAGCTATAAACAATTAAGTCGCATACAAAGAACACAAAAACATCATTTATGATGTACTGTTTAGGATATGTGGGTACACAAAGTTATCTATAACGACTACTAGTATGTTTCCCCTCGTTGATTTAAAATTTAATGTGTTAAGATATAGGTTTATCAATTAGACTCTCATACAAGAATATAATAGATTATATTTAAGAAAAATGAGAAAGTTATTTAATGTAAATAGTGATTAACAAGATCTTTAACATGTTTTCTAAAATAATATTAATGATAATATTAATAAATTATATTTAACTAATGAAAATTTTAAAATATTAGTTGCATTGACATGAAACATAAATTGAAAAGAATTTTTCATCTTTTTGTTTGAAACTATCATAATCAATTTTGTAACATTTATGATAGTGCATACATCTTTTGAGGGATCTAGATTTTTCATAATGATATATCATGGAAATGGAACACTAACCATTATTCAATTAGCAACCATTTAAATATTAATTTGTATATATACATCTAATATCATAATCAAACACATAAATTTAAATTTATTATAAAGATAATATTGTTGAAAACAAATTGAATTATTGTAGCAATAAAATTGAATTATCTGTACACAAATTATTGTGTTCATGCACTAAATATTATGTAAATGGAAATCAAGAAATCATAAACTTGATAAACCATAATAAATTGTCATATAACAACACACTTCTTTCTTCAATATGACAACAATCTACCACATATAAACCCATCAAAATCAATTCCATATCTCTAATATATAGAACAAGGGGAGTGAAAATTTACAAATGGTTTTCCAAAATAATGTACAACCATAACATTCTTGTATACAACTTCTGGATTAGATTGTGTGAGCAATTTTTTAACCATCAATGTTTCGAATCACACTCCGTGATTCACCATTAGGATGCAAGAGAGCTTAAGGAGTTGAAAGATTCTTCCTCTTGATATTGTACGTTTTAATGGCATCCATAAGAACCTTAAAAAAAATCAAGTACATAATCCAAGGCTCATAGCCTTTCCACACTAGAAAACCTCTCCATGCTCAATGACATCATGAGAAAATCTGTAACATTATCCTAAGTGCCAACCTTCCATAACATGACTTTACCATTGTCTACCATATCAAAAATAAAATATTCCTACACATCAACATGATTTGTACGAGCATAGTAAAAGGAATTCTTATATAAGTATAGAGATTAAAAAGAATATTAAGATATAGAAATGTGTGTAATAGATAGATAAATGGTGTAAGACACATAAGAATTTTTACACAAAATAAAATCATTTATCACTATATTATCCATATATCAAAATTCCCTTCTCATTTTTTTAATGTATCAAACTCAAATTATTTAGTCTAAGACCATCATTGTTGATTTTATGATCTTTAGATTAACTTGTAGGGATGAACTTTGTCCTTAGATTTTCATTGTATGATTTGACATTTCAATGATATACTGTAAGAAGATATTTAAAAGGTCAAATCCTAATCATTGAATCTGCATCATTAAAGAATTTGATCCTAAGATTCAATGTGTGGATGCAAAAATTTGAATTTATGGTGCTAATAGAGGAAACAAATTCTACATAATCGATATTGTAAGTTAAAAAGTTACAATATATTTGTATTGCTTGTCTTTATCTTTAATCTTGATTGTCAATACTTTTTGAGTTCAATTCAATTTATTCTTTTTTCAATCAAACTATAATAAAATAAAAGTTATAGAAAAACAGATGGATAGTATGCCTTTGATATACATTAGTTTGTCACATAATCTACTTTTAATGTTACTAGAGAACAAATCTAAGATAAATCTAGGACAATTTTGATACCTTCACAAGTCATTATCTTTGAAAGGGATAGATTAGGGATGCTACAACCATCCTCACTCTTGTCCTTTTACAAGATGCTTATACCATTATTCAAAAACTAAAAAATAGAAATAAAATATTTTTTGTTTTAGTAAGGCAAATTCATTAAGGAATTATACGAAATTAGGAAAATTTCATAAAGTTGAAGTATATTTGTAATAACTAAATATTATTTAACCTCTAATCAACCCTATAATTAATTCTCAATTAAGTATTCATTTAATATTTGAAAAATGCATTTTATGAATATTTTTTCCTTTAATGAAAGGAAGTTAAGATAGCAAAAAAACTTCCTACACTAACCTTGAGAGGAGGTTTATGTGAAAAAAATTAGATTTTTACAACAATTATGGAAACTTAACGAAAATAAACATAAATAGTATGCATACCACAACACAATGGTTTACATGGGGAAAACCCTTTAGGGAGAAAAACCCCACACTTCAAAAGCCACCCAATATATTATTCTTAATTCAAGAAAAGATTAAAATTTACTTGCAGAGCAAACTTCTCACAAGAGTATCACCAATAGAGATCGAGAGGAAACTCAATAACTATCAAACTCTCAAAATACCACATACATAGTCATAATACAATGCATTAATAAAATAGGGATGCTTTCTAGGGCAGTCAAAGTACACAAAATATTCACTATCAAATCTATGACCTAATGATAAATGGTCAAGAAACCATTTATCAACAATAACCTTTTATTTTTACAAGTCTAGTGTCATAAATTGTATCCAAAAGAACCTAAATTTAAATCCTTTAATGGTAAAAAAAAAGTTGAGTAGGAAATGATATCCGATGTCAGCCTTCTTCATGATTTTCAACATGTTTTGTGAGGATAGGTATAAATCAAGTCTTATCCACCCATTTGAAACATATCTCCATAAGTTTCCAATCCAATGCCAACTAAGCAAGCAATCAAGTGTCATCAAGGAAGTGAAGGAGATGTCAAGTATTATGATTTTCAATCATTTAAGATGTTATCCATGATCAAAGTTATGTGAAGACATGCATGAGTCATATATAGCAACATCAAAATTTGTATGAAGACTTCAAGGCAAAGGATATCCATAAAGGAAGGTTTAACATTTCAATTTAGCATTTAATTTTGAGATCTAGCCTCTACCTTTCAAGGTTAAGCTCTCTCTTCTATTTATTTATTATAGGGTTAATTCCAAACTTAGGGTTTAACCAAGGTGAACCCCTATCAACACAACACCATTTTTCCTCTCTTATGTGTGCAGGTTAAAGGATTATCAGAGAAGGAATATAGATTTAGAGAGTATAGAGCAAGACAAAGGTTACCAGACTTTGAAGAAGTGAAAAAATTTGGATGTCGGGGGTACCCCAGTGTCCAACGCTTTCTCGACAAAATTTGAGGGTGATATTTTGCGAGACATCCTAATCCAAATATTTTTCCTATATCTACTTCTAACATCAAGTGAGGACTAGGATGTCTATTGACATAGTCAAACATTTTTAGGCTCAAATTGCAAACACAAGTTCCTCTTTGTTCCCTATTTCCATATTTGTACTCAGAATCTACATACCTAATCTATAGCTTACTATTTATCCTAATTACTATTCATTTTTCATCATCAACCCTAGTTCTTGCATTTAATCTTAAGCATTAGAACCTTATTAGAAGGTGATATGGGAATTCCTATATTGACTAATTGACCGATTAATTGGTATATATCAATAAGCATAGGGGTTGCGGGATTGGGACTCTTGAGAATTCAGGAATCTCAAAGATAGTTCTGAACCACCAAGGTTTGCCGACCAACACTTGAGTTGACACAAGGACGAGGAAAATTGAGAGATCAGGTTTCTAGGGGACCGCGGGAACAATAAAGCTTGGTTCCAAAAAAAAAAGATCGATAGTGTGACACAAAATGCTAGAAGGTGAATTTTAAAATCAGGGGGAGCAAACGAAAGTTAGTTGACAACAGAGAGAGGAAACAAAATGGAAATCAAGAAATCAAAAACTCAGTAAACCATAATATTTTGTCATTTAACAACACACTTCTTTCTTCAATACAACAACAATCTAACACATATAAACCCATAAAAATCTATTCCATATCTCTAATATATAGAACAAGGGGGGCAAAAAAATAAAAAATGGTTTTCAAAAATAATGGACCATCAAAACATTCATCCACTTGATATTTTGCATCTTAATAACATTTACAAAAACCTTAAAACAAATCGAGTACAAAATCCAAGGCTTGTAGCCTTCCCACGCTAGAAAACTTCTCCATGCTCAACAACAACAATCATGAGAAAATGTACAAGATTATCTTAAGTATCAACCTTCTATAACATGACCTTATCATTGTCTACCATATCAAAAACAAAATATTCTTGCACATCAACATGATTCATGTACGAGCATAGTACAATGAATTCTTTGCCAATCATATAGCATTCTCATTATCACATTCAATTCTAATCACCCTCTATCAAAACCAATATCTAAATAGAATTTTTATAACCATATTCCCTCTTTATGTAAGTACACCAAGATGAGGGACAATTGAACTAGCAATAAAACTAACAAAATAATATACTATTATTTTCTAATTAAAATTTCTTTAAATAAAAATATTATATATATTTGTATATTAAAAAAATATTAATAAGAAGATATAGTCAAGATTAGCTATTAGAAATATTATATACTAGCGCTTGCACCTGGATGAGGTGCAATGGATACACCGATAGTAATTTATATAATTATAAATGTGGTAGAATGTGTGCATATTTTATTAAAATTAGGTTAAAGTCAACCATAATGTATGAAGAGATTTAAGCATATGCCAAGACAATGCAACATTACAATAGAATTAAATGTTGGTTTATTCCTCTAAAACATTACATCAAGAATGATTCTTTCAAATATGAAAACACATGTAGAAGGCAACAAATTTATCTACATGTTAATTGGTTAAACATGTACGTCTAATATGAAAAATAAAATATGATTAAAGCATGAACGAATTTTTCTTTAATAATTCTACAATGCACAAATATCTTCTCATTTATAAAAATTAAAAAGTATGATTGAAATATTTAAATTAAACATTCTACAAAAATTAGGTATAAACATTTAATAAATCACTATTTTAACATATACTTCTACTTCATCCAATTTACATATTATATTTCTAAATTAAGTAATCACAAATAATATCTTTTTAATGAAGAGATCATATGCTAAAATCAAATTAAAATACACAACCATTTGACATAGATTTACATCAACAAAGATTTGAAACAAGTAAACAACTAAATTAAGTAATGACAAATAATGTATTTTTAATTATTAGTATATTTGAAATATATAAAAAACTATTAGTATATTATATATCAATGGTGCTGTGACACAAGTTTATAAGAACTAAAAAAAATTAAAAATAAAAACTTACAAACATTTCACCCACTTCCACATTTAAAAAAAAATTCGGAGTTATCCTATCAATAAAATGAAAATGAAGAAGAACACGATTTTGAAAAACATGGTGTTCTTAGAACCTCATTTCGGAGGTAGTGCCTCAAAAGCCTCGGTTTTGGTACTATTAAATTTTTTTGCAATATGTGAAATGGGCAACAAATTTTGAAGGATTTGTAAGTAAACTTTTATCGGCAAAGCCTAGCTTCCACCGCCAAAGGTTGTTTGTTGCTTAATGGAAGGCAAATTTCATGTGACTTTCGCATTTTAAGGGAAGCTTGATCATTTCCGATAACAATTGTCATATTAAAAAATGAAATCATTGTTTTTCTATTTTCCGGCACACTATTTCCAGTGTACTATTTTTTCAGGCGTGAGACAACAATGGATAAAACCAATAGAAATTTATACGTTCTATTACGAAGTTGATGTGAAGATTTCTTCTTTACATGTGGTGTTATTCCCTCGAAAATAATTTGGAGAGCTGATCATAGAATAGTAAAATATCTCTAAATAGTATATTGGAGAATACAAATCACATAATGTAAAAAAATGTATTTATTAGTGACAATTAGTTGTAATATAAATAAGTTGATATTAAAAGCATATATGTGTGTGTGTGTGTGTGTTAAATTTAACAATTAAATTGTACAAAATGTTTATAAAATGCCTTTACAATATGTTCAACTTGAGAAATAGATTAAATTAAATACATTTGATATTTTTGACTTGGAAATAAGAATTTGGTTTTTACCAAGATTAGATAAAATGAATGATTACAAGGAGAAAGAAAACTTGCAATGCCATTGAAGATGGGACAAAAAAAACCTTAATGTGTCCAATTTCATCCCTTGCATGCTATGATTTACTCCTTTTATTTTATTTTTCATTATGTAAATGTATTCATTAATTTAACTTAGTAGTAAATGAAATAGTTATGAGGTTAAAAAATATATATTTGGATTTTCAAATGGAGGCAAAAGTTGTACTTCAATAACCTATTCAACAAAACAATAAAATATATTGAGGAAGATAAAAGTCCTAAAAATAATTTTAAAATTTATCATAAAAAATTAGACAAATAAGATTAATGTATTTTTTATTTATTTTAAATATAAAATTTCAATAAATAATAAAACACAAAGCCCTAAAAATAATTTTAAAATTTATCATAAAAAATTAGACAAATAAGGTTAATGTATTTTTTATTTATTTTAAATATAAAATTTCAATAAATAATAAAACACAAAGCCCTAAAAATAATTTTAAAATTTATCATAAAAAATTAGACAAATAAGGTTAATGTATTTTTTATTTATTTTAAATATATAATTTCAATAAATAATAAAACACAAAATAAAAATAAATTAAAAAATTGTAAAGTTTTTGGAGGTTGAATTTATTACATATACATAATAATATATTAGGGTTATCTTGCCAAATAATCTGTGTCAGAAGCGGCCGCCAAATCCGATTACCGCTGCTTTGTTTTAGCCGACGGAAATAAAAACGGCATCCTGTCATTAAAAAAATACATTTTATACAATAAAAAATTTCAATGAATATAACTTGTTTAAATTTATCCTTTTCAGCATGAAAGGCTGTGATTTTTCCACAGAAATTTGAACTTTTAATATCTGACTTTTTTCCATTAAAATTAAAGACTTATTTAATTAAAAAATCTATATTACTTTATCAATAATTTTGTCCCTATCATTTTAAATTATTTTTTAAATTAGTCAGCGGTGGGCGCAGGCTCACCCACATATTATCATGTACGATGTGTCCACCTGGAATTTGTCTGTACTAAAGATCCTCGCGTTTCCCAAAAAAACTGCCTTTAATATATAATAATAATACAAGGAGTTCTGGCAGCGATGAAGACTTCGGATATTCTTTTAATATATAATAATAATAATAATACAAAAGGAAGCTTCCATGATTGTTGGTAAATACCAAACAAAAATCCTTCATTCTTTCATCATTTAATAATACCTCAGGCTCCAGGGTATTGCACTTGCCACCAAATGGGTCTCTCACTGTGTGGAAGGTGATGTTCCCTGGAAAGTGCTTGTCAGAAACAACATTTTGAGGGGATACCCAAAAAAAGCTAAATCTTGGAAAAAATTACCATTTGCTGATATTTTATTTGGAAAATTACCAACATTTGTTCATGGTTCTGCTGTCTTTAAAACCATATGGAAAGCTTGGGAGTCCTCGAGACACTGTATCTCTGATAACTCCTTCCACACGGACAACCTTCTTCATGGTGAGAGATCCATATGGTGGAATCTGTACCATCAAGGAAAGCCTCTTGCCCTGACTCAAGGCTGCTCGGCTAAATTCTGGAATAAAGCAGGAATTTCCACATTCATTGATTTATTTGAAAATGACTGCCTGGTCAGTTGGGAAGAGTTAAAAAATAATTACAATCTTCCGGCAGCTCATAAAAAAACTTACTGCATGTTAACTAGAGCTTGCTCGAATATCCCTTCCAGATGTTTCATTGACTCACACAGATAGAGCAATAGCAAGTGCACTGATGGTACCTTACTTTATAAAGTCAAAGCTAAAAATATATATAACTACTTGAATTATAACCCTGATATTATAAAACATGTGAATAACTTGTGGTATACTGATCTGGAGATGAAGGATTGGAGTAAAATCTTTAATAGAATCTGGAAATCTCCTATTGATCCTAAGATCAGATGTTTTAAATGGCTTCTGATGAATAACAGACTCCCCATAAACAGGTACTTGATGTCTAATGATCTTTGTTATATTTGTAATAAACCTGAATCTATTAGACACATATTCCTTGAATGTAAATTTGCAAAAAAGATTTGGGCCTTATGTGGAATTACTTACCCAAAATACATTGATGTATTTGAAATTGCTACTGGATATATGCATGGTCTTAAAAATGATGCTAATATGTTATGGTTCATTATCTCCTCTAACATTCTTTGGCAGCTTTGGAAATGTAGAAACGAAGAAAGATTTCAAGGTGTGCATAGATCTCTTACTGAGTTGTACTTAAAACTCACACTTCTTAAAATTTCTTCCCAGGTTTATATCACAATGATGTTCGGAAGAGAAAAACTTAGCAGATTCCTCAAAATGGGACACTCAACAATGTTCGTGTTTGAAATGAAGGACGGGTACGACTACCGTAGACACATGAACAACATGGCACTCTTCAACAAAACTGTGAAAAAACTGCACAAGGAGATTACCAAAAATAAAAATGCGACTGATGATCAGATAAAAATGATTGCTCAGATACAAGCCAACAAAAGCATCGCTTGGATGGAAGGGCCTCTTGGATGGACTGCTTGGGTTGAGCAGTTTGAGGATTTACCTCATTAATTCCTTACAGTTTACCGATCCTATGTAAATTGTGTTTCCGTATGTAATATATTTTTTATACTCGGTCCTTTTTGGTTGTGACTCTCTCTCCGTGTGAGGCTTGCCTCCGAATTTGGTGTCTTCTTGTGAACTCTTCATACTGTTTCTTACCTTTTTTGACTAATCTATAATTAATATAATAATAATATTGCCGGACGACTTCTTTTTTTCCTGCGTTGCCTTCATGTTGGACTTTTTATTACAGATTAATTTAATATGGTATTAAATTACATTTTGTATGATAAAAATATTCAATTAGTATAACTTGTGAAAGGTAATATTTGTAACTATAAAAGATTGGTTATTAATTAATTAAATGTAATTTCAGTATAATTTGCTATGGTTTTATTTGCAACTATAAAAAATATCTTTTGGGGATGCATTCTCTTGCTTAATCTACACATATATGTGCTTAGAATTGAAAATAACACTATTTAGTCATACATATTCTTCTAAAAATATTTCTGTCGATCTAGATTTTTTTCAACACTTCAATTGAAATGGGAAATATGAAGAATTATAACTTTCAAATCATAGATGCATTGAATGTCAAGTTAATATAAGGACGCAATAATTTTCTTTACAAATTTAAAAGTCAGTTGATCTTGGAGAGAAATATTTGGTGACATATAACAAAATTTGAATATTTTTTATTTTGAATTGGAAGAGGTCAAGTTTGGAAAAATTGAATTGATCTTTGTGAAAATGGACTTGAACAAAAAGGTAAAAATGATCAAATAAGTATGAATAATGGTCTAATAAAAATATGTACATAGAAAATAGACTAATAAATACATGGATGAGATGAAGAAATTGAAATATATAAGTATAGAGATGAAGTAGGAAATAAAAGATACAAAAATGTCTATAATAAACCAAAAAATGGTGTAAGACAAATAAGAATTTTTACACAATAAAATCATTTATCACTATATCCATATATTTAAATTCCCTTCTCAATTTTTTTAAATGTATCAAACTCAAATTATTTAGTATAGGACCATCATTGTTGATTTTATGATCTTTAGATTAACTTGTAGGGGTGAACTTTGTCCTCACATTTTCATTGTATGATTTGACATTTCAATGATATACTGTAAGAAGATATTTAAAAGGTCAAGTCCTAATCATCGAGTCTACATCATTAAAGAATTTGGTCTTTAGATTTAATGTGTGCATACAGAATTTTGAATTTTTTATGCTAAGAGAGGAAACAATTCTACATAATCGTTATTGTAAGAGAATAAGTTACAATAGATTTGTATTGTTTGTCTTTATCTTTAAGCTTGATTGTCAAGACTTTTTTAGTTCAATTCAATTTATTCTTTTTTCAATGAAACTATATAACAAAAGAAAAGTTACAGAAAAATGGATGGATAGTATGCCTTTGACATACATTAGTTTGTCACACATTTTGCTCAATGTTACTAGAGAACAAATATGAGATATATCTAGGACAAATTTGATACATTCACAAATAATTATCTTTGAAAGGGATGAATTAGGGATGCTACAACCATCCTTGCTCTTGTCCTTTTATAGGATACTTATACCATAATTAAAAAACTAAAAAATAGAAATAAAAGCTTTTCTATTTTAGGAAGGTAAATTCACCGAGGAATTATACGAAATTAGGAAAATTTCATAAAGGTAATAAAGTATATTCTTAATAACTAAATGTTATTTAACGTCTCATCAATCCTACAATTCATTCTCAATTAAGTATTCATTTAATATTTGAAGGATGCATTTTATGAATATTTTTCCTTTTAATGAAAGGAAGTTAAGGTAATTGAACAACTTCCTACACTAACCTTTAAATGAGGGTTATGTAAAAGAAAAATAGATCTTTACAACTATTATAGAAACTTCACAAAAATAAAAATAAATAGCATGCATACCACAACACAATCATTTACATGGGGAAAACCCTTTAGGGAGAAAAACCCCACACTCCAAAAGTTGCTCAGTATATTATTCATAAATCAATAATAGATTAAAATATATTTGCAGACCAAGCTTCTCATAGGAGTATCACCAACAAAGATCGAGAGGTAACTCAACAACTATCAAATTGTCAAAATACATCATAATACAATGCCCTCATAAAATAGGGTTGCTTTCCAGGGCAAGCAAAGCACACAAAATATCCACTATCAAATCTATGACCTAATGATAAATAGCCAAGAAACCATTTATCAACAATAAACTTTTATTATTACAAGTGTAGTATCGTAAATTGTATCCTCGTATAATTTCATGCTCATTTGGGTCTCACTTTAGCATTTCTGCTAACTATGCCTTGATTATGCTTGATTCTGCTCAAACCAGTGTCAAATCTATGATCTCTACTCTTTACTACTACTTCCTAACCTTTGCTTAGTCGAAAAGGATTAGAGCAGGGCATTAGGCATCATAGTCCATGCCAAAAGGGACTAAATTTAAATCTTTTAATGGTCAAAAAAAGTTGAGCAAGAAATGATATTTGATGTCAACCTTCTTCATAATTTTCAACACGTTTTGTGAGAATAGGTATAAAATTAAGTCTTATCCACTCATTCTAAATGTCTCTCCATAAGTTTTCAATTCAATTCCAATTCACCAAGCAATCAAGTGTCATTAAGGAAGTGAAGGAGAGGTCAATTATTCCAATTTTCAAGCATTCAAGATGGTATCCATGATCAAATTTATGTGAAGGCATGCATGAGTCTTATATAGCAAGATAATAAAAATTATGAAGACTTCAAGAAAAAGAATATTAAAAAGGAAGGTATAAAATTTCAAGTTAGCATTTAATTTCTAGATCCAGCCTCTACCTTGCAAGGTTAGGCTCTCTCTTCTATTCATTCATTATAGGCTTAATTCCAAACTTGGGGTTTGACCTAGGTAAACCCCTATCAACACAACACCATTTTTCCTCTCTTATGTGTGCAAGTTATAGGATTATCATAGAAGAAGTTTAGATTTAGAAAGTATAGAGCAAGACAAAGATAACCAAACTTTGAAGAAGCGAAAAAACCTAGATGCTGAGGGTACCCCAATGTCTAACACTTTTTTGACAAAATTTTAGGGAGATATTTTGAGAGACATCCTAATCCAAATATTTTTCCATTAGCTATATCTAACACCAAGTGAGGACTAGGATGTCTATTGACATAGTCAAACATTTTTGGGCTCAAATTGCAGACACAAGTTCCTCTTTGTTCACTATTTCCATATCTGTACTCAAAGTCTACATACCTAATATATAGTTTACTATTTATGCTAACTACTATGCATTTTGCATCATTAACCCTTGTTCTTGCATTAATCATCCTATCTTATCCAATTGCAACAATTCAACAAAAAGTAACCAACCATTTGTGCCTAGCTTCACCATTAGGTTTGAAGTTGGGCCTGTTGGTCATTTCCCCAATGTGAGTTAATGGGAATGGGTTTCATTCTTAGTTTGCATGTTTATACTAGTGAATCCCATTCATTAGCTACCTTACATTTTGGTGAACCTGACTTATTCATTATATAATTTCTGACCTATATACTCAAAATTGATTTTTAGTTTGTATGATTTTCATAAATATTAGAGGCATTAATTGTTCAAATGTACCATTTTTATAGTTTATTTTTATTAAATAAGTGGTTAATTGATCATTTTTTGTGAGATTACATTATTTTATTACTTCTTTTGCTATAATTGTATATGTCATCAATTGTATAAGAGGCGTTGTGAGTTCAAGTTTATTTCATTAGCTTTCCCATCTTTGTGTATGGGTTTCATTACCCTTGAGTGAGAAGAAGTTATAGACCTATGGTTTACCAAATTTTAAACACTAAGGGTATTGAGAATGAGTTGACTAACCCATTCCCTAGGAGCTTGGGTGAATCCTCTTTTCCTACACGTGACATGCCTAACATTATGGAGAATCCTTCCCTTCATGCCTCTCATGATGAGTATAATGCTTAAGCTTATGTGCCTATTGAACAATTAGGGAAGCTTGACGAGCAACTATAAAATCTTAAAAAATTTGTGAGGCAATAACAAATTAAAAGTTATGCCGAAATCCTTAGTCATTCAAATCCTTTAAATAAGTTGAGCCTTCCATTTCTATTCCTACATCTTTGCCTAATGTACCTACATATACATCTCCCATCACGACCACCTCTACACAAAATGTTAACACTACATGTGTTAGTAATGGGAGGAATCTTGTCAATAAATACTCCTGCATAACTCCTTCAACCAATCTTCCATTTGTTTCCTAACCATCTCATATACCTACCTATCACAATACTGCATCTTCCAATCCTATATATCTCAATCCCATACATCTCCATCATATTAAAGCACCAAAGCCACCTTAAACTATTTGATCCAAAATATTTCATCTTTATAACAATTGGCTTCCATAACCCAATCCAAATTCACTATTCCTACATGTTCTACCGCAAGCCTACTTTCCCATGAAATCCTTCATACTCCTCTCCCATAACACATTGAGCTTCCTCATTTAGTTAAATATAATGGACATTGAGGTGACCTTAAACTCATGTGAAAATATTTTAAAATTTGTATAGTGACTTTTTGTAAGACCACAGACTCATGGCAAAAATATTTGCCCGTACCATGAAAGAAAAATCTTTGCAATGGTTTTCCTCCTTTCCTCCTTATTTAGTTGATTCTTTTCAAGAAAAAATCTAATGCTTTTGTTTAACATTTTCAAAAAAATATTGGACCACAAATTACATTGACTAATTTAGGCATTGTAAATAATGTTAAGGAAAAAAATGACTTATTTCATTGGTAGATATAAACATTTGCATTCACAATTTGCTTATCCTGTGCCTGGTGGTGATGTTCAAATTACTTTCATTAATAAATTGCAAAAAGACATTAGAGATGAGATTTTGTTTTCTAATTATGCATCTTTCACACAATTGTGTACAATGCTTCATAATTATTAGCTTCAAGTGAGTCAATAGGAACCTTCTTCTTCATTGACTCTAGTTGATAAGAGTGAAGATGCTCATCACAATTTTTAAAAATTGCAAAAGTAAAGAAAGATTTTCGTCAAGATCAATGCCAATAACAAGTCGTTCAATCATATTGATTCTCAAGTGACATCCACAACCCCCATTGTAGCTCCCTTCTGATCAAAATTTAGATATCACAAATTCACTCCTCTTTCTAAGTCATTGCATAGCATTATGATTAAATTGATTAATTCTAATATGATGAAAGTTCCTCCCATCTATCTCATAGATACTTCCAAGCCTTTCCCATGTTATTTTAATCCTAAAGATGATTGCCAATACCATCATCAAGTTGGACATGATACTAAGAAGTGTTATAGATTGAAGCATAAAATTAAAAATATTATTGATTCTAATACTATGGTAGTGAGGTTGCAAATATGAGTTTATGTTGTCATCGATGTCAAACTTGTTGTCATTGATTATAACTTTGGTCTTGAAGGTTGAGCATTGAGTGGTTGAGGGAAGAAACATATTAATAATAAAGTTGAGAACGGGTTCATGTGACATGGGGCTCACTTGACATGACAAGAGGGAAATATGGTGGCCCTCGATAATCTTTTCTCAAATAAGTACAATAAGGGAGATGGTGCTAGCATGAGCATCTTGATAGGTGGTATGAGCATCCATCTAAGTTGTGGTGATTTAAGCTTGTTGCAATATTCAAATTGTTGGTGAGTGTCACCATTCTATGGGTTAAAAAAATGTAAAACCATCCTAAGAATTCCATCAGTTGCCATTGCTAAGGTGGGTAGTATAAGTAGATAGGTCCTTGTATCCATCCAAACAATCACATTGTAAAGAGGAGACCTTGTGCTCTTTCTCCACATTATGATTGTCTCCCTTTGATTTGTAATTCCAATATCTTACAAGGCTTTCTCTACTTATCTACTAAGTGCTTTACCATTCTCACATGCTACTTGCAATCATACCCTCACACCCTCCATAATCTCCATAGGATCATGCTCCCACCCACTTAAGCATTCAATCTCCATAGGATCATGCTCCACCAACTTAAACATTCATAAGTAGCACAAATGTCAAATGCATATTTAGCAACTCCATAGACACTCTATATCATCATAAACTTCAAGATGAAAGCAAATAAAAAAGATAATTTTGAGCAAACAATATTCAACAATCTCATAATATAAACAAAGAAGAAAAAAACACAATTCTATAATCACAATCCACAATCTAATAATTTAACCAAGGAAGGAAAAAAAATTCAATTCTATAATTACAGTTCACAAACAACAACCAATCACAACAACAAAGAAATAAACCTGTTAAAAAATTAGTCAATACCTAATTTGAAAGTCAATCACAAAAGAACATTAATAGATTAAAAAACCTACCAAACTTCTACATAGATCTTCTCGAGCTCTACCTAATGAAAAGCCACCACTATAATTTCTTATGAACATATCTCTTGAACCTCCTATATATCTCTTGAACCTCCTATAGATGCTAAGCAAAATAACCACATACAGAGCTAAAAATTTGAGAGTCAACTAAGTTAAATGCACAAAGCCACACTCTAAAATCTATACAAAATGCTATGCCAATCCTTAACATATCAAGCAAACACACAAATCTGTTTGAGAAGACGTCAATTGAATTTCAGTTAATCGACGGAAACTTGCAAAGCAAGTCACCCAACAGAAGGAAACAGAGGCAGCACAGTGGGATTTCAAACGGAGAGGGATGCTCCAACCATGGTTTCGAATCGGGACATCTAAGCTTTGAAAGCAAATGGCCGGCGCATTGTTGATTATTTGTTTTGCCCCCCTGCAAAATCATAACAAATAATAATAAACAATGCACAGCTGTTTACTTTTAAGCTTCTAAGCTTATCCTAAACTCTTCTGGTGCTTTCACCTTGTACATGTTCTTAGAACAAGCTCAAAATCCTTTGACCGGTTCATCTATCTTTTTAGGTTATGGCAGGTCCCCAGGATGAGGGTTGTCTAAATTTTTTTCTCTCTTCTAAGTTATGCCACAGGTTCTATGAAAGGGGGCTTGCTAAAAAATTTATACACCTCTTGTAAAATTATACTAGCTTGGTCCTATGGAGGGGCGTCCAATTTTTTTATCTATATCTCTCTTCTTGGACTATGCCAGGTTTATGAAGATGGGTTTGCTAAGTTTTCTCTATTTATATCCCTGTTCTTCTGGGTCCTTAAGGCCACAAGTTGTAATTGCATTATTTGCGCTAGAAATTGTGTGCAGAGAGCAAGGTTAAGGAATTTGGAAGGTGCTGTTTTCAGACAATGTCACAGACAACTCGTTTCCAACTTGCTGGCAACTTTTCAAAGCAGAAAAAAATGGTGGAGAAAGTGAAAATGCCAGGGATTGAGACGGTTGAATTGGGTGAACATAATTGGGTTACATTTGTGCACGATCCCAGTACAACTGATGCACAACTAAGTACATAGATTTATTCATGATTATCTCTCCTATTCTGTTATGCAGTTTTTGAGATTTTGGTAAATATAATTTTGGGGTTTTCAGGAGCAAGGATGGGAATTCTGTGTTTTCATATGGGTTGTCTTCTAATGAATTCTAATGAAGTGATTTGGGGTTTCTCTGGCATTGGTGCTGAGGAGTTTGGGGTGTTTTCATATGGGTTTTCTAGGGTTCCTCTGGCATTGGTAGTTAGGAGTTTGGGATTTTTAAAAAGAGTTGGGTTTTTGATAGTTTTTTAAAATGATTTTAAGTGTTTTGAATATGATTGTGTAAGATTTTTTTATGAACATTTTGTTTCAGTAAGATTAAGATTAATGAGTGTGATCTAAAATGGGTCTTCAACAGATTTAAGATTTGGGTTTTGGGTTTTGATGTTAGGCATGATTTTTTACAGTCCATGAAAATGATGTATGTGACTTTGGATTTAATTGTGCAAGTTTTTTCATTAATGTTTTGGATCACATTGAGCAAGGTTACCAAGTGTGATCTAAAATGGGTCTTCAAAAGATTTGGGATTTGGGATTTGGGTTTTGATGGTAGTCATGATTTTAGTACAACCCATGAAAATGATTTACATGTTTTAATTTGATTGTGTAAGTTTTTTTCATTAACATTTTGGATCACAAGCAATCTTATCGTGGATCTAAAATGGGTCTTCAAAAGATTTGGGATTTGGATTTTGATGGTAGGTATGATTTTAATGCAGCCCATGAAATTGATTTACATGTTTTAATTTGATTATGTAAGTTTTTTTTTATTAACGTTTGGGACCACACTCAGCTATCTTACTGTGGATCTAAAATGGGTCTTCAAAAGATTTGGGATTTGGGTTTTGATGGTAGGTATGATTTTAATGCAGCCCATGAAATTGATTTACATGTTTTAATTTGATTATGTAAGTTTTTTTTTTTTAACGTTTTGGACCACACTCAGCTATCTTACTGTGGATCTAAAATGGGTCTTCAAAAGATTTAAGATTTGGGTTTTGATAGCCATCATGATTTTAATACAGCCCATGAAAATGATTTACATGTTTTAGTTTGATTGTGTAAGTTTTTTTCATTAACAATTTGGATCACACTCAGCAATCTTATTGTGGATCTAAAGTGGGTTCTCAAAAGATTTGAGATTTGGGTTTTTTGATGGTAGGCATGATTCTAATACAGCCCATGAAAATGATTTACATGTTTTAGTTTGCTTGTGTAAGTTTTTTCATTAACAATTTGGATTACACTCAGCAATCTTACCGTGGATCTAAAATGGATCTTTAAAAGTTTAGGATTTGGGTTTTGATGGTAGGCATGATTTATGAACGGCCAATGAAAATGGTTTACATGTTTTAGTTTGATTGTGTAAGTTTTTTTCATTAGCAAAATGGTTTACATGTTTTAGTTTTGATTGTGTAAGTTTTTTTCATTGGCATTTTGGATCACACTCAGCAATCTTACTCTGGATCTAAAATGGGTCTTTAATAGATTTGGGATTTGGGTTTTGGGTTTTGATGGTAGGTAGAACTTTAATATAGCTCATGAAAATGATTTTCATGTTTTTTTGCATCAATATTTTGGATCATGCATGCTGATCTAAAATGCACTATTTTTAGATTACTAAGTGTAACCCAAAATGAGTCTTCAAAAGATTTGGGTTTTGATAGTAGACATGCCTTTTACATTCAATAAAGATGATTCATCATTTTATTATAACTCTCCTCCTCTTCGCTTCCATCTCTCCTCCTCTTTTGATTTACTCAATCTGACCAAAGCATTGCTAAAAGTAACTTACAGAGCAAAATCTTAAACATTAATATCATCTAAAATAATTTTTTTTTTAACAAATATAACTTTGAAGCTTTTTCCTGTATAAGGAATGAGGGAGGAACTTTGGAATTCTTCAAAAGATTTTTCAAAAAGTGGGATTTATTCTAATGAATATAACTTTGAGGGTTTTCAGGTAACATTAAATTTTTTCTTAGTATAATTTCCTGACCAGCAGATGATATAATTTATTTTGCTTCTGTTATTGGTGTATAATCCAGGAAGCCGTCTGGAAGCTATGAGTTTGCGTATCATTCAGACAGTAATTACAAAGAAAAAGAACTGATGATGAACGGTAATCTACTTATTCCCATATATTTTCTTTCTTCCCCTATTAAATGGTCCTTGTGATCAGAGCTGGGATGTTTAACTGTACTTCTATGAAGCCATCTCTGTTTCTATTCAATGATTATAATTTGAAGTCCTCATCTTTCTTGATTACTTTATGAATCTTCCTGTTTCTCATATTTTAGAATTCCCTTGTTTAGATTAAATGATTAGTTTACAGAGTCCCCTGTTTCGCTTAATGATTGCTTTATGGTGAGCTTCAAGGCCGGGCTTAGTTATTACATGATACTAATATGTTTAGTTTTTGATGGGCCAGGGGACACCATATATCTTACATCCTTTATGTACGCAATGTGCAGCAAGGGCCTTTATAGATTGACTGATTCTAAATCTAGTGGAAGATTTGTGCAATCTCACACTTTCTGTTTCATGATATTCCCCTGAAGTCAGCCATTTTTATGTAACGTTTACACTTATGAATTTCTGATTGTTTCTTGATTATCTTTGAATTTCTGATTGTTTTAGGATGCTCTGATGTCCCCTGTTATGGTTTAATGAGCTTCAGAGCCAGGCCCACTTATTTTAGTTTCTGATGCCCAGGGCCACTCCATAGGACCTAGAGTCTTTCTGTGTTCTAAATCCCTTTCCCGGATCTCATTGATTCTAAGTTAATGGCATATCTGAGTGTATATGTGGATGTTGACTGATATTTGATTCTGGTTATTAAGCAGACCACTCAGTTATGTCGGACCCTTGACTCTGTCATTTTCTCTCATATCTCTCAGGAGTGGAATGGTGTGGCTGACTGTTTGGCTAAGTGGGCGTCCAAGTATATGCAGGATTGGAATATTACGGATCAGAGGCATCTTCCCCTTGAATTATCTCACGAATTGGATCAACTTGTTGCTCAGGATAAAGCTCATTAGAGCTCATTGTATTTTCTGTTGTCCCTTTTGTTGTACTGTTCTCTTTGGATTTCAATAAATTTTTACCCCTCTTTTAGTTTAGTTTAAAACATTATGTTTAATAATGATTTATGTTCTAATTAATGTTCATTGGATTTTGCTAATTAAAAAACTACTTAAAAAATTATCTAGGAGGTCAATAGCTGTCTATTTTCTTTAAAAAGGTTAGTAATTAGATCAATTGTGCAACTTTATTGATATCAATAATGCACAATTATTAGAACATTTATGCTTTAGTATTGGATCAATTGTGCAAATGTTTTGATTGTCAAAGCAAATGGATAATGGGGCAATAGGATTAGGGAATATGTTTTGGATGGCACTTTGAAATGACCACTTTTGAACCTTGCATGCATAACAGTTCCCACATCATTCTTCTTTACAACCCAGAAGCCAGAACAATAGTTATAAACAACATTCAAAGATAACCAAAAAAATAATTAAAATCCATTATACCATTTAAAAACTTAGAATGTATGAAATTAACTATAACAATTACTATAACAATTACTGAAGTTCTTACCTTAATCATCTGATCTATTTAATGACTATACTACAAATGATCATTTTTCCTGATTACCCTCTAAATTTACTTGGTTCTGATTGTTTTAGGATTCAGTTTCCATTGAATGAAAATTGATGAGCTTGAAGGCAAAGGCACAATTCTTTTATCAAACTATAGTTTAGTTTTCTGATAGCCAGGGCCACTCCATAGGCCCTAGAGTCTTTTTAATATAATGATGGCTTTTTACAGAATTGGCTGATTAGATTTCAGTGTTTCTATATGTTTCTTTGGCAATTTGTAATCCCAGCAAATTAATAAGTTCTCACATATTGTGCAGGATCAACCACTGATGCAATGTCAATATTCAGAGATTAAAGAAGCTTTTACATAAAGCATGGATGAAAGAAACAACTTGATCATTGTAATTTTTTTTATAATTTATGCAATAAAAAACTGCTGATTTATTATTTGTGGTGGACAAATATGCTATTCCATGGAGATTTGTTTTTACCCAGAAAAAGTAATAATTCTTTTTTCGACCTTTGTGAGAGAATGATAATGCCCTATTATCACTTTATGTGGGCCGGACAATCTATTTTTTTTGTCTCTTACACTTCCAGATATGTCTTGTTTAAGGACACCATTGCTTTTGTCATTTTGATGATTATGAAAATGATATGACCTTGACAGATGTGATTGATCTTCGAAGAATCTTAACGAAATTGGATTGGTGCGAAAGCGTTGAAAATTTGGACTTGACAGTAATCATCTACTACTTTTTTCAGTTATAAATTTGTGTCATCTAATATTTTTCTCAGTTTCTACTTTAAATATAAATTTGTGAATAGGAGGGTAATGTCTATTCATATTTGACTCTATTTATTTATTCATTAAAATTCAAGATCATGTTATATTTTTATTTTAATTAATTAACAAGAACAGTTAAAATATTGGAATGACAATATGTAAAAAGTGTAGCATGTTAGTCAATTTTCTATCTAGGATTGTTATTTAAAGTCAATAAATTATAAGAATAAGTATCTTAAAGTTTGAATATCTTAACATACAAATAAATATCACCAAAAGTTGAAGTCATAAAAATAAAACTAAAAAGTATTATTGAAAAGGAAAAATATTGTCTTCTCTTGATGAATTTAGAATAAAGATGAGAATTTGATGATGGCTTGATGGTCCAAGACAAAACTCATGTGGTGTGAATAAACCTTCTCACAATTTATCCAACTTCAATGGAAGTGCTAAGTTAGCTCATAACACCCTTTCTTGCTATTTATCATGCTTTAATAGTATTTTATTTGTCTTGGTGAAAATTGTCATTTGTTTTGTGAATTATAAAATCACCCCTTTTCAAGTTGAATCAACCTAGTTATTTCTATTAGTAAAATAAGTTATTTTGTGTCTAACTCTTGTCCACCCAATTTTCTTGTATGCACCAATTTTGACTTCCAAACTCAAGCCTAGGTAACTCTCTATTATGTCTAATATAGGAGAACTTTTATTTTGCATCTTTATTTACTAATCTAACCTATTAATAATTCCCCAAGTGGATGTTCGTAAGTTTTTTTATTACTTCATTTTAGAAAATCTTAGCTCTTGTCTCTCTATACACAATCAAAAGCCACCCTTTTACAAAGGTCTTTTATAATATAAGCTCTTTACAACCTTTAGGCTTCTTAATTTTTCATTTGCAAGCTTCTTAGCTCCACAATTATTTACTATAATATTTTTTTGTTTTCTTTAATTATTTATCTAGTATGTACCTTCCTTTCAGCAAAAGAAGTCTTCAAGATTGAAGAAGAAAGATAAGAGAAATATCCAAAATAGATTATTGCTTAGTTGCTTCTAGAATATCCATTCAAATTTAATTGTAAGTAAAGGAAAGGAATATCAATTGTTCCCTTCTATATTAATTTATAATCAAGTTTCACATAAATTGTTATAATTACATGCAAGGTGTTTAGAATTAAGAAAAAAATGAAAAAACATACTTTATATTTTAGCATCAACTTGGCTTTTAGAGTACATTTATTTAAAAGGTATAAGAATTTCAAAAATAAAAAATATGAATAATTGCAATCTCTATGCTTCATCATTTTTCATTTGGCATTTAGCTTTTGTTATTTTGGTTTAATGAGTATTTAATTAAGCAAAAGAAATACATGAATTTAAAGTCCATTTAGATTTCAGCAAAATGTTGCAAAATAAAGTACACACAAGAAAATATTCTATTGAAAAGTCAATTGAGAGTTTAACTCCGAACATTATTAAATTCTTAGTGCGTTGAGGGGGAAGAATCTCTCCTTAAGATACTCACCATATGTCCCTCTTGAGTGTATGTGCAAACTCCCCTTTTGAGACCTTATTGCTAAGCTCATAATAGGACTCCTTTAGCTCTCGTAAAGGCAAAAGCACGGGCGCCCTTTAGGGGGTGACAAGGCTATGTGAGTTGACAGGGTACCAAGTGTGGGCTAAGAACTAATAATGAAGCCAATCTCCTTATGATAGACTGAATGATATATTTTAAATTGTTCAAAACCTTTGAAAACTTGGGCTTTCTTTGAAGCTTCTTGAACATACACTTTATGTGTCCTTTGGGACAAAAATACAATCTGAATTTTATGTTTGTAAGTCAGGTCAAGATATCATCCATTCAAATACAACAAAAAATGCAAACTCAAACTTCAAATTGTCAAATTTACAAGTTTCACAATAAATTAGCTCTCACGGTCCAAACAGTAGCTCTCTCGGTCCAAACAGTAGCTCTCTTGGTATGAATGTTAGCTTTCTCATATTTCAACATTAACTATCAAAGGTTGAGCTTGCTAAGTATAAACATCAATTTTTTTCAGTCTACACATCAACTCTTGGAGTCAAAACAACCATTGTCTAAGTTCCAACATCATTATTTTGAACTTCAGAGTTCTTGGTTCAAACAATAGCTTTCTTGGTCTAAATGTCATCTCTCCTGGTCTAAACAACAACATTCTTGGTCTAAATGTCAGCCTTCATAGTCCAAACGTCAGCCCTCCTGGTCTAAACAACTGCTTTCTTGGTCTAAATGTCAACTTTCTTGGTCCAAACGTCAACTCTCTTGGTCTAAACAACAACTCCCTTGGTCTAGATGTCAGCTCTTCTGGTCCAAATGTCATCTCTCTTGGTCTAAACTATAACTCTTTTTGTTTGAACGTCAACTTGCTCATATCTCAACACTAGATCTCCCAATTTACACTTGCTAGGTCTAAACATCAGTTATCCGAGTCTTCAAATCAAATAGTTGGGTCCAAATAACAATCACTTAAGTCCAAACACCCAATTTGTTGAGTCTAAACATCATTGTTTTAAACTTTAGAACCACTGAATTGCAAAATAGTGTTTCTGGTTAGTTTGTCAGCATTTCTGGTCAGTATAGCAACATTTCTAGTTAGAGTGTTTCTAGTCTGCATAGCAGCATTTATTGTCAATATAGTAGCGTTTATGGTAAAATGCACAAAAAAAAAACCCATTTCTCAAACAGTTAAACATAGAGATTAGGTCATCTTCTCAGGTCACTCAGTCAGGTTATCCTCTGTCAAAACAGATTCAAAGCTAGACACACTGAGGTTCTTAAGTATTCATCTCCAACAAGTTCAATATCTAATATCGCAAAGTGCAACATCACATTTTCTTTGATAAACTGATCATTCAAACATAGTTTCTCATCAAGATCCATCATCATTTATCATGAAACTACAACGCTTGATTAGATTAACCTCGTTCTCTATCATAGGATATATCGTTCTCATCGAACTTGGTCATATCAAAAATCACCAAATTTGCACTCCAAACTAAGATCGAAAAACTTGCAAACTCGCAAATACTTGAATGACCATTTCATGTCTCATCAATCTATCATATTTACCTCAACCATCGCTCACTTATTAAGACACATTATTAAAAAGTGAAACCTCACAAAACATTCAGACAAGTGTATGCCCATTTTAACTAGGGCTCAGAGACGAAAGATCAAAGAAACAGAAATAGAAACACTTGAAATGGCATAAGATCATGAGGAAATGGCACAAGGAAATGAAATACAAGAAGAGATAACTGATCAACACATCAGAGAAATCCAACAAGATCCTAAATTTGATAAATTCACAGAGAAAATATTGGAGGGTGAAAAAGAAAAATACTTCCTAATGTTAGCAAAATCTGGTGCTAAACTTCCCCAAGATTTTGACGTAAACAATTTAAGACAAAGGGGAAGATCAAGTGACACTTACAATGACAATGAACAAAATGAAGAAATTTTCAGTCGCAAAAAGGATGACACAAGAATTCCCAATGATACAAGAACTCATGAGGACACACGAAGAACTAATGATGACACAAGAAGAATTCCTAATGATACAAGAACTCATGAGGACACACAAAGAACTAATGATGACATGAGAAGAATTCCTAATGATACAAGAACTCATGAGGACACATGAAGAACTAATGATGACACAAGAAGGAATCACGATGATACAAGAACTCATGAGGACACACAAAGAACTAATGATGACACAAGAAGGAATCATGTTGACACAAGAAGAGATCATGATCACACAAGAACTCGTGATGATATGAGGAGAAATCATGCCGACGATCTTCTCTTAGCTCTCATGCAACAGATACAAACTCTTCAAATGCAAATTCAAGATATACAAAGGGGAACTACTAAGAAGTATTCACTTCAAGAAATATGTCCTTATCCATTTGATAGAAGTCTCAACATGATACCTTTTCCTTCAAATTGTGAAACTCCTAGATATGACATATATAATGGAAGAACTGATCCCCAAGATCATATAAGAGAATTTTGCATGATGAGCATGGAATTCACACATGAGGACACATACTTAATGAGGTTATTTCCAAAGAGCTTAAGTGGACAAGCTATGGAATGGTTCTCAAAACTTCCACCTAGAATTAGATCATTTGTAGAATTGGTGGACAAGTTTGTTTCATAATATGCGTACAACATACAACATGAGATCACAATGCCAGACTTGTGTCACACCAAGAAAAAGAGTGGAGAACCTCTCATGATGTTTCTACAAAGGTGGAGACGATTAGTTGCATGATATCCTCATACGGTGCTAGAATATTGAAAGATGGACATATTCATTGACAATCTAAATGAACAAATGAGTTATAACCTAAAAATGCAATGTCATCCAAGTTTTGAACTGATGATTGATAATGGAATCAGGATGGAGGAAGCTATGATAAAGAAAGGAGAGTTGAAGATATACAAAGAAGGAGTTAATCCTCCTCCCAACAACACTACTAATAATAACAACAATGATAAGCCCAAGTTTTGGAACAAAAATTGAAACATTATTAATGATGGGATAGTGGATAATAATAATCTGAAACCAAAGCAACCATTTTTCAATTTATCAAATCACACAACAATGGTTCAACAAGATGACAATAAAAAAAAAAAATCTTTCAATAATTTCTTTCACAGAAAATTTACCAACATAGGTGAACCACTTGGGTCAGCAATAAAGACACTTCTCGCAAACAAGTTGATTACCTTGCCAGAAGCAAGAACATTTGAACCCAAGATTAAACCTGCTTGGTGGAACAACAACCATTATTGTGATTTCCATCGAAACAAAGGACACCAAACAGATGATTGTCATCGGTTAAAACATGTCATCCAAGATTTGATTGACAATGGTGTAATGACTGTGGATGGGCATAAAACAAATGAATCAGACACAACTTCCAAAACTCCACTTCCTAACTATGAGAAGGGTGAATCATCAGCATCACAAAATGGCAAGGGTAAAGCAAAAGTGAACTATGCTCATACTTATGATAATGTGGTCAAAGAGAAAAAACAACAAGAACCCGCCCATGTTATCACAAGAGGCAAAGCCAAAGTTACTTTGTCGGGTCCTATAAATGACACGTCATCCAATTCAAAACAATATAGTCTAGTGGATCAACTATGGAAAACTCCCGCGCAAATATAAATTTTAGAACTTTTAAAACTTTCACCCGTACATAAAGAAGTTTTAGAAAGAACACTAGTAGATACGACAATATCCAAAGATCTTGATGTAGATAAATTCCAAACTATGGTGGGACACCTCACAACGCCTCATTTCTTATCATTCACAGGAGAAGATGATATGTATTTTCAACATCCCCATAATGCTCCATTGCATATTGAAGTCCTTATTCATAAAATGTGCGTTAAACATGTCTTAATAGATGGAGGAGCTGGCTTGAATATTTTCTCATTACGTCTTGTTTGTGGTTTAGCTTATTACGAAGATGCAGTTGATCCCCGTAAACATATCACAATCAAAGCATATGATGAAGAAGAGTGTTCCTCCAAAGGAATTGTGGTATTACCTATCATAGCAGGACCCTTGCAGAAAGATACAACATGCCAAGTTCTAGAGGTGAATTTATCATACAACATACTTTTGGGAAGACCATGGATTCATGACATACAAGCTATTCCCTCAACTTATCACTAGTGTCTAAAGTTTCCATACAATGGGCAGGAAATCACAATTTCAACAAACTCAAACCCATTCTAATATTGTAGTAATTTAAAACTGAAACAAGAGGTCATTGTTGCAAATAATAGAGAGGCGTCGTCTTCAAGCACACAATCCAAGGAAAAATCATATCCTCAATCTTGTCAGGTTTTGAAAAGCAGATACAACTGAGAGATCAAGGGAACAAAGAATATTCACTGTCACTGTTACCACTTTCTCCTAAATCTTATGGTAAACCATCAAACTCAAAATAACAACCAGTTGTAAAACCTCTTCCAATATTTGATGGAGCATTTGTTAGTGCTAGGACATTATCTGACGAAACATAGGACAAAAATGTGCTACAATGGCTATATAAAGATGAAGAAGTTCAACAAAACATTGAAATAATGTCATAATACCCATAGAAAAATATGGAAAAGGATTTAACATCCTTTAGAAAATGGGATACACTAGAATAGGTCTTGTAGGAGAAATAAAAGAAGGTATCTTAGAACCCATACAACTTCATACTTAGCAGGCTACAGACAAATCAAGCTTAGCGTATGGACAAGTTACTCCACAAGAAGAAACATCTTCTAGGCAACAAAAAGATGAACATGACAGAAGACAAGAGCAACTTGCAATCGAAAGAGAAGAAGCATCTACCAAACAACAAGAACAAGCAAACATAAGATCACAAAAAGAGAGAGCTTCTAATTAGCAAGAAAGACAAAATAAAGGCACTTCCCAAGCAGAGTCAACTCCTAACCAAAATAGACAAGAAGCTAGTATAAAGCGAGAACTAATAGCAAGACTAACAAAACTAAATATCAGCCTAAAGGAAGCTAAATATGAGAGAAGAAAAGAGATAGCAAAGAAAACATAAGAAACAAACCAAAAGCTATACGAACAAATTTGCAGATTGCAAGCTGCCAACGAGATAGATTCCAATGAATGGGAATGAGATTCCTATCATTCTAAGCAATCAGCTGAAGAAACCTACTATGAAGAAGATGTAGGTGTCGATGTAGTTCATGCGTATGCAAGACAAATGTTAGGAACTATATCACTTGAATTAGAATCACATTCAGTTGACTTGGATTTAATCGAGGATGATCAGGAACTACATGTGAGAGGTCATTTTGACGAGGGTATCGTCCTAGATATTGAAATACATATTGAAGACTTTAACGTTTCTATCTTGACCCTTAATGCCTTTGAAACATCTCAACCTGAGGATCCCTTACCTATAATGAAAGACATACTGAAATTTATAACTTTCCTAATGACCATGCTATAGCCTTATACATCAATGCAATTGAGACCACAACAACTTCCACCAGGGATTTCACCAACGCATCTTCCAGTCAAGTGGGTGCCAAATCTCCTAGTTGTAAAAGTAAAAATAAAGAAAAAAATATCAGGTCTAATGTTGAAAACCGTTTCTTGGCAACATTAGACTAAGGAAAAGTAAAAAGAAAGGATGCATCTAACGGTGAAAACCTTCTTGAGGTGCCAGAAGATGGGAGATTTGACACCTTACCTGAATATTATCAAGAGAGATCATCTATACTTATTGAACCAATAGAGGCAATCAACATTGGAACAACAGATAAACCAAAGGTTCTACATCTAGCAACCTCTCTATCAGAACAAGAAAAGGAGAAATATATGGAATTTTTCAAAAGATGACAAATCAATTTCACCTAGTCATATGCAGACATGCCAGGGTTGGATCTAGATCTTATAATGCATTACCTAAATGTCGCTCCAAGAGATAAACCGGTAAAACAAAAATTGAGAAAGATGCATCCTCATATAGCTCTCCTTGTCAAAGTAGAACTGAAGAAATTACTGGACATGGGATTCATCAGACCTATAACATATCCTCAATGGGTATCAGATATAGATCCTGTTTCTAAATTGGATAAAAGTATTAGTATGCACAGACTTCAGAGATTTCAATAATGCAAGTCCAAAGGATGACTTTCCTTTGCCTAATATTGATATCATTGTAGATTTAATTGTTGGACATTCCATGTTTTCTCTAATGGATGGATTCTTAGGATATTACCAGATTAAAATAGCTCCAAAAGATCAAGAAAAGACATCTTTTACATGTCCATGTGGTAATTTCTGTTGGAACATCATGCCATTTGGACTAAAGAATGCAGGTGCTACATATCAGAGAGCCATGACAACAATATTCCATGACATGATGCATACATTCATGGAAGACTATGTGGATGACATATTGGCAAAATCATACAACAGAGAGGAACATCTAGAAATACTAGAAAAGATCTTTGACCGGTTAGAACAATACAAGATAAGGCTCAATCCTAAGAAATGTGCCTTTGGTGTCACTTCGGGTAAGCTATTGGGATACATTGTTTCAGCTAGAGGTATAGAAGTAGATTCGGCTAAAGTTAAAGCAATCATGGAAATGGCATCTCCCAGAAATATCAATCAACTCAGATCATTTCAAGGAAGATTGCAATCAATTAGAATATTTGTTGCTCAATTGGTAGATAAATGTCAACCATTTACACATCTATTGCACAATAATGCTAATTTCAAATGGGACAATCAATGTGAAGGAGCATTCAATGAAATCAAGGAATATCTCATGCAACCACCAGTCCTAATGTCACCAATTCAAGGAAAGTCGTTGTTACTATATGTATCAGCCACAAAAGTATCATTAGGACTTATGCTCGCACAACGGGATAATGAAGGAAAGAAATGAGCTATCTATTACATCAACAGAACATTAGTGGGATACGAGCTCAATTATTCACCAACATAAAAAGTATGCTTAGCAGTAGTATTCGCTTCTCAAAATTTGTGACACTATCTACTTTCTCACTCAATCAAACTGATTGCTAAAATAGATCCCTTAAAGTATTTGGTTGGTAAGGCAACATTAACAGGAAGATTATCAAAATGGATCATGATCCCGAGTGAAATTGATATTGCATATGTGGACATAAAAGTTATCAAGGGACAAGTTATTGCAGACCAGCTGGTTAAAGCACCACTTCAAGATGATCATCCCTTAAACATTGAATTTCCAAATGTTGATATACTCACAATCACCAAACAGACATGGTAGCTGTACTTTGATGGTTCATATACCCAACATGGATCAGAATTAGGCATTTTATTCATCATGCCACAAGGTCACACAATTACAAAGGCATACAAATTGAGTTTTCCATGCACCAACAATACAACAAAATATGAAGCTTTGGTCACTGGAATAAAGATGGCCATAGAATGGAACATCACACAATTATAGGTTTTTGGAGACTCTCAGATCGTCATTAATAAAATTAATGATGATTACCAAACAAAGGATGATAAAGTAACACCTTATAAAAATATGGTAGATGATTTGAAGAATTATTTTGTAGAAATCACTTTTGAGTAGATTCCGAGAAATGACAACAAAGTAGAAGACACCATGGAAACACTTGCTTCTCTACTATAGACATGGGAAAATATAGAGCATTACAAATCCCTAGTGGAAGAGTTGTTTTACCCTGCCCATAACTATCCTGATTCCCAAATTATCTGTCACCTTGTTGGGCATGATTCCTCCCGCTATGGCCAAATTTATACATACCTAAAAGATAAAACCCTCCCTCTTAACTTGTCAAAGAACCAAAAGTGAAATTTCATCTGACAATCCTCTCATTATACTCTTGTCGCGGATACCCTTTTTAAACGAGGTCTGGATGGTACTCTCTTACGATGTCTCAAGCAAGAAGAATCTGAGAAGGCCTTAAATGAAGTCCATAACAACATTTTTGGAACTCATTCAAGTGGTATTACCCTTTCAAAAAAACTCATACGCTTGGGCTATTATTGGACAACTATGGAACGAGATTATTTTCAGATAGCTAAGACATGCAAACAATGTCAAATCCATGGAAATTTAATTCATGCACTAGCACACGAGCTTCATGATTTGACAACCTCTTGGCCTTTATGCCAATGGGATCTTGATCTATTAGGAAAGGTAACTCCTACTTCATCCAATGGTCACAAATTCATCCTTGTAGATACATAATATTTTACAAAATGGATTGAGGTAGTACCTCTCACAAATACCACAAGAAAACAAATTGTTGCATTTATCTTGAACTACATCACATGTTGCTATGGCATACCCATGACCATTATCATTGATAATGGGTGACCGTTCAAGAACCAAGATGTACAAGAGCTTCGTGAGAAATTTTAGATCCAACATAGATTCTCCACACCCTACTATCCACAAGGGAATGGACAAGCAAAAGCATCAAACAAAACAATTTTAAAAATCCTTAAAAAGATAGTGAATGATGTTGGCAGAGATTGACATATTCAATTGAACCCTGCTCTATGGGCCTACCGTACCAGTATCCACACACCAACAGGAACCACACCTTTCTCTCTTGTCTATGGATTGGAATCAATACTACCAATAGAAGTAGAGATACCTTCTCTACGTGTATCATTAAAAGGCCTTATCTCAGATGAAGAACAACAAGTATCTAGACTGCAAGAGCTAGAATTGATCCATGAATGACAACAAAATGCCTTTGATTATTTGAAGGTGTATCAACAAAGAATGTGCCGAAGTTATAATCACAAGGTCAAACCAAGAGCCTTTCAAGTTGGAGAACTAGTGCTAAAGGAAAATCCATGAAACCAGTCAGATCGAGAAAATAAAGGGAAGTTTGAACCAAACTGGTTGGATCCATTTGTGGTCACAACATCATTTGGGTCATAATCCTTTTAGCTATCAATGCCAGATGGGGATCAGCTCGAGGAACCCATCAATAGCATGCATCTGAATTTTTTTTATGTCTAAAAGCAGAAAATTTAAAAAAAATAGTGAAAAAGAAGAAAATACAAAAACAACAAAAACAATGAAAAATAAAAAAATCAAATATGAGAAAAGGTGCCTTAAAAATAGATGGTGAAAACCCGAAAATAGATGCTATCTACAGCTAGCTCTTCCATCTATTAGTTCATGCATCCTTCTGCTTGCATTCATTTTCCATCAACACTAGTCATAGCCATAATAAGGCCTTTGTACATATGCAGGCTTCGAAGGTGATTTCTCACCATGGTTTGGATCATTGTACATACCATAATTAAATTTGTTTCTAGCCTGGGGGCAAAATTTTGAACCTACCTAGGGGCAAAATTTCATTGGGCTGAATCAAACAGGTAGAACAACAATTAGACAACACTCGTGAAGCGAAAACTGAGACACATCCAACATCGAATACAAGATCAAATTATCAACCATCAACTATCAACTATCAGTCTAAACATGACAAACACATATCAATGGATGATATCTTTTGACTAATGATTTTAACACTTTGACAATAATGGTTCAACTATTTTATCTTGATTTTCGTTATCATGATTTCTGAGTGACTCCAAGATGTCTTTGACTAGAGGAACAAGGAAGGAACATGATATTTTATTGTCTATTGTCTATAGATTAATCATTAATATGTGGAAATTTGTCTTAGGACATGATCATCGAAGTATCATCGAAGACATTTCGGATTTGCATATAGAAATGGTTAATATTGCCTGTTCTATGCAAGCAACACTCAGGTCATCTTGGTTCAATTATACCTCAATGCTTGTGCTAAGTTGCAATATCAAAACCCAAGAAATTAGTGCTCATGTCATCATGGTTCAATTATACCAACGATTTTTGTACTCACTTCCCACATTTTAAAGGCTCAATGATGACAAAAAGCAATGACCAAATGACTGGTCCAATCGCAGTATTGCATTTCATTTTGCATTTGCATATTACAAGTAGATTGCATTTTATTTCTGCATGGGATCACAAGAGCTTATCTGTTCTAGGGCCAAAAGCTTCACTATGGTGTTATCTCTCTTATTAAGTGATTGAGTACACTGGACATTAACAAAAATAAACAATTCATCCGTCTTGCATGATAAGTTAGTTCATCTCATCACATATAAGCATTTGCATAATAAGACACCATTCATATAAAGTATCCAGTCATTCATTCATGTACTTAGATCATTACATTGTATCCATCTCATATAAATCATGTAAAGTAGCATCATCATTGCATTGCATCCATCTCATATTAACATGCATGAAAAAAATCATAAAAATATAAAGCATTGCATCAAACATGCATCACATAGTACTTATAAGCATCACCATACATATTCACATTTGCATACATCATGTAAATACTGCATCATCATATAAGAATCATACATCCATCATCTAGAATCCATAATCATATAGAAAGTAAAGCATACATCATGAAAATAAGTGCACAACATAATCATATAGCAAATAGAATGCATCCATAATCTCGTAGGTCATATAGAGTGAATAGGATTGACTGCATATCATATCATCAAAAAGATCAATGTCCAAGATACAATGATATCACAAAAAACTATATATGATACATCATAAATATACATCACAAGAATCGTCAATATCTCATCACAAAAGGTGTGTACATCAATGAAACAGTGTTCCATATCAGTGTGACCACTAGGATGCAGAGAAGAACTCTATCCTAATGCAATAGGTCTGGTAACACCAACTGATGCCCCTGTACCTGGGTCCCCACCTAGGGGATCTCTCTGAAGTGGCCTTGTCACTCCTCGACTCTCAGATTGGCTCCGCCTGGATCTCCTGCTAATATTTGGAAAACTAGGAGCCCTTCGATCAACAAGAACAACAGTGTAGTATAAGGTCTTGTAATACTCAGTCTCATGAGCTAAACGCTGGATGGCCCTGATGGCCTCCATTGAGCTAGTCCCTATGACCACAACCACCTGTGTCTTCGCTAGTAAGCACCTATCCAACATTGCATCTCCTTGCAGTGAGAGAGGTAGTTGGAGCCTATGCCTGAGCAATTTGTGCCTATTCCTGTACCTGTAATTGTGCCATCTAGACCTCTAGATGGGCTATATAAGAGTCTCTCTCTGCCAGCCAACTCTCTAGCTATTGAACCTAACCCTACAAGTCAGTAATCTGAGTTTGTTGTTGATGAGACGACATCCTAATGAGGATCTATCATGGTGCCTCTTCTTGTGGCTGCTCAACCTGTGGCACTCCTATAGGTACCTGCTCAACTTGGGGAACCTCCTGCTCTGGGACCTGCTGCCCCTGATCCACTGGACCTGATCTCCTCCGACTAACCACCAGGTTCATCCAATCCATAGGTACCTCTCTAGCAGATCTAAAACTGTTGGCTTCTGGCATGTCTATCGAGACCATTGCCACTACTCTTCCATCTCCCCCATCATCATCTCCTCCATCGCCATCTCCTCCACCATAATCTCCTACATCTCCTCCATATCTATCTCTCTCATCCTCTCCCTCTCTACCATTATCTCCACCGCCCCCCCCTCTCCCCCCCGACAATGCATTAAAATTAAAAAAAAAATTACAATATGAAAAATTTAAATTTTTTTTAAATGCAAAAAATTTGATTTTTTTTTAAATGCGAAAAGTTTTAAAAATTTTCAAATTTTTTTTTTTTTTTGTGAACTCTATGCTAATTTTTTCAAAAATCAAGCTAAAATTTAACAAAGATAGGTTTTCTCGAAGTACGTACCGATGGACCGTAGGTTGTGGGACACTCATGTCGCCGAACTCGCTCGAACCTGTGCTGGTGGTACGAGATCGCCATTTCCTCCTCCAGAGCAATTTTTCAATAAACTCAAATGCACAAATGAGGAGTGGAAAAAGGAAATTCACCTTTTAAACTTAAAATGGGGCATTTAAGTGGGATTTTTATTGCACTTTTTAATCATCTAATCAACTAATCAGCCTGGCATGGCAACATTTTCAAATTTCTTATCGGGAAATGAATCGGATCAAATATGAAAATATTTATAAATCGTAAAATCATTAAAAATCATAAAATCGTGAAAATTTCAAAAATATCAAAAAAATTAAAAAATCGCAAAAAATTCAAACAAAGGGAAAAATTATCCGATTTATCTCTCAAGGGGGCATCCTCACATCATAATCTACAAGTTAGTGTCTGGGGCATTGTATCAATATTTATCATCTCAAAATCGAAACCGCATAAAATCCGCACCATATCGAGATTTATCATCTTGAATCGAATCAGTATCATATCGAAACCGAATCCACATCGAAATCAAGATCGAATCTGCGTCCTATCGAGATCAATATCAACAACATCATCAATCGAGTTTTCTTTGAACCAGTGCATCGTCACACATCGCTTCAAAGAGGGCCAAAATGTATACACCTAAAAATAGTCTAAAGATAATTAATTAAATATGCAGTTATTTAATTAATCCCCCTTCCCAATTAAATGAATTCACAAGCAACTTGATTAATTTCCCTATTCATCTACTAGTAAATAAATCTACATGATTTATTTATATAGTTCATTTCATATCCCCTTTGATTAATTAATCCCCCCCCATTTAAATTCATTCTTCTAATCTCATAATTAGTTAAAACAAATCAAATCATGATTTGTTGAGATTAATTACCTATTCCCAATTATTGGAATTTCTAAATTCAAATATGAGCACATGGCTTCTAACTTCTAACCACCTAACTTAACCACCCCCTAACCTAACCCATTCTATCTAATCCTAGGGTCTAACTAACCCTATTCTCTTGCACATCCTAACCTCTTATGGGTTGTATATTCTCCCCTTGAGACACATGGCACTTTTGCCACATGTCTCCTCCCTTGGACACTTGCCCTCTCATGAGAAAGGTTCCTTGACACTTGTCACCATAGAGATGACAATTGTCCCTTCCTCCAAACTCTTCTCCAACTTTCTCAATCTTAGCCCTTGATATCTTCAGATTGAATCTGAACCATTGATTCCTGCCACCTCAGCTTTGGCCTTGGAATTCCTATAAATACCCTTCATTTTGGAGCTTACAAAGGATCCCTTGCATCCTATATTTTAGCATCATTACTATAGGCATTTTTATTTCAATCATCTAGTATAATTAGCATTTTGGATTAATCATGCATACAATCATGAAGTAGCTACTCATCTCTTGATTTGCCACTTTGGAGGTTATTGCTTCACTAAGAGCCAACAATCCAACACCTTCAAGGGCCTCAAGAATAGATGAAGATGGGACATCTCAAAGGAGCTTTTGGTTTTATTTTGATTATCTTTCAGTTTGATTCATAATTTCATTTATATTGTCTCATATATGTGTATGCTTGCTTTCATTGAACCACATTTTTAGCATCACAATGACATTTTATATTTGGAGTGTGCAATAACCATGCTATGAACTTATAGATGAGATTCTTTTTTGTAACTTCACTTGATACATGGTCTCTTCTTTTACCTTTTTTTTTTGAAATTTTGGACATTGGAGATTTTGACAAATACCTTGGTAAGGTTGTCAAACAATCAACTCTTGAAGACAATAGAGTTGATCCCAATTTTGAGGGCTTATATACAAATTTTAAAAATCCCGCTGAGAGGATTGAGTTGATTTTAAATAATTTTGAGAAATTTGATGGAAAATCACCTATGGAAGAGGAGAGGCCAACTTATCAACCACCATAGAGGTTAGCTTATAATCTACCATAGAGGCAAATGCCTAGGGCTATAGGCATCTAGATAGGTGAGCCTAATGCTCAATTAGTTTAGGCACTAACTTCAAGCCCTCCGCAACAACAACAATCAAAGAGGAAAATGATTGAAGAGTAGATGCCTCTTATGAAATATTCTCTAAGTAAAGGAGAAGGATGATAAAGAGAGCATGGGCTATCCTAGTGATAAAGAGGAGGTTGATCAAAACCATTAAGGTCACCACCTAGGAAAACCAATGCTACTGAGATGCCGAAGGATATGATAGATATTCACAAAGATACTCCTCCTGAGTTGATTGATGATGAAAGGATTGTTGCATCAACCCAATTCATGGATAATGATGAATTCATAAAGACTTTTAAATTTCAATTATTTTGGTTGAAAATCAAAAGAAAAGAGTATGTGGAGAATTTAGAAACAAATAATATTGGAGTAGAGTCGTCTAAGCATCAAGAAATTGTTGCATCCACAATGGAGGTCAATTTTGAAGAAATCAACATTACTCCTAATGAGGCTAGGAAATTGGTTCAAGATAGTGGGATGTTGCTTCTCTCAAAATGGGATTTACATTTTACAATTTTGTTTGATCAAGTTAGAAGCTAGAAGGATACATTTTTTCTTTTGAATTTGAGGTAGAACATGAAATGAAGGGATCAAAATATAATCCTAGAATTGAAATGCCAGCCTTATTGGTAGTTTGCCCAAAACCTCAAAATCCAAAGTTGTTAGAAATAGATCAGGATATGAGGGGTAATGCAATGATTAAAACTTTGAAAAATTCATCAACTTTAGAAGCTCTAGCTTTAACAGTTCATGTTGTTATTGTTACCAAAATTTTGAACCAACTTAATTTTGGTGGCCTAAACAGGCCTTACACATTGCAATTGAAGAAAGGTACACATAATGTTTTACAAGTTCTTCAATTTTTCACATTATGGTTTAAAAGTTTAAGTTCATTTCATATATGCAAGCGTTTCAAACAAATAATAGTAAAAGATTGCATAGAAACAACTTTTGTGTTACAAAAAAAGTGTAAGGTGTCCCACACAAGCTATGGGAATAGCTCAAATAGCTATAGACATACATTCTAATACAATCATGAAGAAAAATTATATAAGAAAATGAAAGAATGAATGCAGTAGTAGGGTGACCTGTCATTGACTAGAATGATGAGCCTGAGCTTGAAGGAGTGGTTGAGTCTTCATCTACTTGTCCATCTTTAGTTGCTTCCACTCTCATTCCATCAGTACCTACAAGAGAATTGAAAAACATGTTAGAGCAATGAGGATAACTATATAGTCACACTGAAACTCATCATAATACATAGCCTATCTGCATAAGAATATCAAAATATACGTCTACGACTATCAGAATGGCAGAATCAGAGACAAGGAGGCAATGTAGAGAAAAATGCCATGAGATATCAACAAATATCATGTTTTATCTAACAAGTGTGTTCCATGTGTAGATATAGGGATCATATAGTGCATTACTGATTTATCTTATAAGCATGTGGGAAAAAATGGGCTCCCACAAGGGTTGAGCTCAACATACATGTTATCATTCATAGGGCAACTCTAACTAGTTATCAAATAGTGAGTACATCAAGCCATGATCCCATATACTGTCACTCAATGACAATACAAACTGCCATCCAATGGCAGTATATACAACATAAAATTGATAACACTCACTAGTCAACAAGCGACTAGAGCCATCATATGAATGAAAGAGATACGAAAAACAATCTACCTTGTATGATCAAAGAGCCTAAAACAACAAAAAAAAAAAGGTCATATTTTAAGTATAGAATATTTCATTGTCATGTAGCCTTATCACAGACATATAGAGAAGATTCTAATAATCAATGATATCATAAGAGAAAGAGAAACATTAGCATTGGAAAAGATATTTGGGAGAGTCATAAATGGATAAGGACAACATCTTTCAATGATGGGTGAAACCCAAGGACTGTTAAAACAATGACTACTTTCCAAGCTAGCAGTCCTCAAATGGATAGGCATAGTGATATTTGCCAATCATAGAGGAAAAAAATAGTGAAATACAGTCCTGAGAAGCCTATCCTAGCAATCAAATCTCATTCAATAATAATGATATATATAGCAGTCAAAGAACAAAGGATAGTGAGCTAATAGAGCCATAAAACTTAACAGTGTATGCTAAGTAAGGGTAGGGTTATGAAAAGAAGGACATGCCAGCAAAAAGGTTTAGGCAATTGACACTTATCAGGTTGAGAAGAAATCACTCTCTGAGTTGAGTCCAACTGAATTAATGATGATGGCTACTCATAAATTACTGAAGGAAGGTACTGCAGACAAAGGATTAATTGATCAATCGGTCACAATATTGCACAAATTATTACCTGACTGTCAGATTGAAGATGGAGAAAGCCCTTCCGGTAAGCTTAAGATTCTAACAGAGCATATATCCAACAATTTTCAATCTCTGAGACAAATTGCAGACCGATAGGCTTTGGACAATTTCATAGTAGCAAAAAGAACAACTTTTGACTAGCTTATATAAACAGGGAAGAAGAAAATTGAGGACAAACTTATTCCTATTAAGGATTTTTTAAAACAATGTACAAATATCTACAGAGTGTGTTGTAACATAGAAAGTCTTACAACTAATGTAGATAGCAGAATGAAGGAGTTATATGATAAGATGGCTAAAATTGCTAACTCTTTTGATGGATTGACTGCATTGACCACATTTGTTGATGGACAAATTTTGTCCTTGGAGAACCAAATTTTTGCTTTTGAGAAGGAGAGAGATAAAATCACGAGAAGAGAAAGAAATCTAGGAGGATTGGTAAGCCCTAGACTAGATTCATTGGGTGTTCATAAGAAAGAGTGCATGGATATGATAGCTAAACCCACACCGACAGATATCCAAGAGAAGGAAACACTTGCACACTTACTAAGTGGACTTTCATCTATTTCTGATACCTTCAAATCCAATTGGGATACATATCTTCAGTTATCACAAAAGGCATACCCAGAAATCCTAAAGATGACTAAGCTCCAGTTAAACCAACAATATTCTTTTATTCTTTCAATTATTTCACTGATCTTTGGCATTAATGTCAAAGGGGGAGTATGTACATATGTGAAAAATATCATAGAAACACATTGGAAGGATATCAAATGGAGTGTATTGCTTAGGCGGAGTATACCAATAGGGAATCCATTTTTCACAAGAGTGTTGTCATCAATGCCAAAGGGGGATATTGTTGGCAATTGACACTCATTAGATTCATTTTATTGTCATTGATGGCAACAAGATCTGATGGAAGTCATAAACTGATACTAGGAGGCATATACCAGCAGATACCAACTTTGGAGCATTTAGGGCTACATTGGCACCGACACCGGCATCAATACTTTATTGGAAGCCGACATTAAGGAGGATTTACTTAATAAATCATTTTGTAACTATTGTCAAGGCCGACATTGAATATCTTTTGTAAAAGTATTGTAAGATGACATAAGGAATATTATTTGTAATAGGTATATAAGTCAGTCTGGTAGGTTATTGTGATAAGACATATGTGATATATGATATGTGTGGATATAGGAGAATATAGAAGAACTGTATGATGTGAAATATATGTATGGAGATCATTCTGTATGCAAATGTTATATCGTGCAATGATTTGTAGATAGCTTGGAAATCGTTCTTGGAGGATAAGTGATACCGGTAGTAGTTCAGGGTTTATGAACTGGTACAGAGCAGAACTAGAACCGAAACACTATTTGGCATAGAAGATGCATTCTTGAGTTCATTTTTAGTAATTTACTTTAGTAGAAAGCTTGTAGTTAGTGAGGCTCTTTAGTGATGAGCAATATGCTCTAGGCAGTGTGCCTTCCTGCAAGTGCAGGCCCCTGTTATATGTAATATCTTTTCATTTGGCTAGTGAACTGATATTGTGGGTCACAAATCCCACCGTGGTTTTTCCTCATTGAGGTTTTCCACATATAAATTATGTGTGTTATGGTGCTCATTTATGTGGATGGTTTATTTGCTTCTTGTTATATATTTATTTATTTACCAGTTTATATATGCATGGTCTAGAAAGTAAAAAATTGTCCATTCCGGCTGAACACTGATTCACCCCCCCCCCCCCCACCTCTCAGTGTTCTTGAATCCCAACAAAAGGAGCATCCATGAATGAAAAGGAATACTTGTATAAGGAAAAACTCTATACATAGAGGAATATAAAGACCATTTACAACCCCAATGCAAAAAGTGCAGTTATAAGAGCAAATTTGTTTAAAAGAGTGATACTCTCATAATAGCCATATAAGGTTTCTGTGAATAAGAACAGTGCAGTCAAGGAGGGTTTAACAACCCATTTACATAGTCATAAAGGAAAGGTGAAAAGAAAGAGTTGGCTTACCAAGACCAAGATCAACAACATGAAATGCATGAAAAGACAGTGACTACATGAAAGATTTATTTGAGAAAAACCCTAATACATAAGCAAGAGTTTGCAACATGGATTAAAGTCCTCCAAACATACTATATTTCTCTTCTACAAAGATATGCAAATATATTTAGTGCAACCACAGTCCTATAACAATATTTAGGCAACGGTAACCCTTGTAGAATTTGAGGTCAAACCAAGAAAGTAATGAACAATGCAAGAAAGAGAAAGATAAGAGCATCATAAAAAGAAGAAAACCATGCATACCGTGTTTTCTTCATGCAAAAAGAGTTCCAGCTCAAAGTCCTAGTTCAACCTCTAGTTAAACAGTAGCAGAGAAAGAGTGCATGTTGACAGCCTCAAATGTCTTTTTCAGCAAGACAAAGTGTGCAAAGTGAAAAGAATGCATGATTTTAGGGTTCAAGTGTCTTTGCATGCCCTAATTCAAGATTAGGATGGGCTTTTTATTTATTTTTCATAAAATAAATCATGCATGAATTATAAACCCCCATAGTCAATGACCTAAAAGTCATTAAACTTATACTTATGTAATCTCCCTAAGATTAAGGGGTAAGGGCTTCATAAAGTTTTTTTTTATTTCTTTCCCTTGCTCTTTTTATATTATTTAATATATTCTATAAAGATTTGTTTTATTATAAATCTTAATAGAAATATATTAAGTTATATAAAAAAAAGAAAAGAAATTTTTCAAATTCTAAAAGATATTTAAAGATTAAAGAAATAAATATTTTATATTTATTAAAATAAATTGTTTTAATAAATATCAATATAAAATCATTTAAAAGGAAATACATTTAAAAGGAAATAAAGAAAGGTAAAATGTACAACATGCAGGTTTTTCAGTAAAAGGGGGGTGTTTTCTTTGTAGGGCTATATTTAGCATCAGTCATGGCAAGTAGATTTTTAGAAAAGAGAGGTGCTTTTTGGTAGCTAATTTTGGCTCAGAGCTCATGCAGTTTTCAAAAGTAGAGTTGTTTTCTTTTGTTGGAGCTATATTTGGCAGTATACATCATGCAGTTTCCAAGGGCTATTTTTGACTTTTTCATGTAGCAGAGAGTTCTTCATGCATACAGTTTCAGTTGAGGGGCTATTTTTAGCGGTAGAGGCTATTTTTGACAAAGTTTCACATGTGTTTTGCACAACATTTTGGGCAAATTCGCCCAAGGTTTCTTCATGTAGACTTTTAGTTTAGAGTACAGTTATCTTCTATATATTCTTCTCTCTTCTTCATTACGAAGGAGTTATTTTTCTTTCCTCAACACGATTGTGGACTATTTTCAGACCTTTTCATGCTCAAGGACATTATTGTAGCTCATTTTTCTGAGATTGTAACAATAACACTCCTTTATTTTCAATAAAATAGCAGCATTTTTCTTCTCAATGCTTATTCTGTTGTGTTATTAAATGGATGATTTTGATGATTTATTGTGATTTATCTTCTAATCCTTTAATTTGTCTCATTCAATTAGGATTTAATGTGAGTAGTTGCATGATAGGTGCAGGTTGTAGATTGTGCAAGCTGATTTCAATGATTTGTAGTTGTGAAAACAATTTGTTCTCCTTCAACCAGATTCTAAATTCAATCCTTTCTATGAAATATTGATGCAAATGCATGCTTAGTTGAGTTGTGAGTAATTGAAGTTATTTGTTGAAGGTTTTTTGAGTTAAGCAGTTGTAGATTTTAGAAGCAATATTTGGTGCCTCACCTCGTAGGATAGGTTTAATTTTAGTATTCTTTCTATCCCTTTTCTCAACAAAGTTTGTAGGAGATTCATCAGACAGGAAGTTGGCCTAATCTTCGAAGGTCTACTTTCATGATAGGCATACCCACAAGCCTTAAAGTATTCCCATGTTTCACAGAATTGTTGGGTTTTATACTTAGCATCACGTCGCAATCCTTCGTGACAATAGTTATGTTCAATCAAGTAGCCACTAAGAACTTTTAAGAGGAAAATGAACAATTGAAGAAAGGAGAAGTTGATTTCCAAAAGTCATATAATGATTTTAATATGGAGAATGTAAAGTTAAAGCAGATCATAAACTCAGGCACTACCCCTCCTTCCATGACATCCGATGTTGTTGTTTACTAGCAATCTGTTTCTATTGCCAATGATTTTATTATTGTCAAATGATGGGAAGAAAGTGAATAAACAATTGTTTAACATCACAGTGGACAAGGTGATTACAATAGAGATTGAATACACTAAGTTTCTTGTAGAGACTAGAGCAACAAAAGATGGAAAGAGCATCTAGCTCATGTGAAACAATTGCAAGAATATCAATGGCCTCATGAGTATACATATCTCCAATGGCATGAGAAATATTATGCTCCCATTGACTAACTAAATATTTCCTTGTCAACAAATATTGTCATAGGCACTTTAGCACAATTGAGCGAGCAAAGGATGAATGTATCTTAAGTTATACTTTACTGCTATGGATTGAGGAAAAGTATGCTCAATTTTCATTTGAATGGATCATCAAATTTCAATGCCTTGGTCACTTCATCTTTCCAACATGTTATGCTATATTTCTTGTAGTTATTTCTATTGCTATTCAATAAATTTCAATTTGGAGCATGCAAAGTCTTAATCAAAGTTTATGCCCAACACGCAACAATGAGTTTCTCTTATTTGCATTCAGGTGGTGCAACTTCCTTTTTGCCTTTTATGCCTTTAAAGTGCTTTGGGCGTATTCTCCTAATTTTCAAAGTTTGTCAAATGAGAAAGTGACATGTGTACATGACCTGTATCTTGTTGCTCCCTTATTTTTATAGAAGGTAATTCAAGGCCATTAGAAAGGGTACTAAAAAATTTGTATTAGGTGGGTAGAATAGTGTAGTGTTGAATATTAATCATAGATAAACATGCAGGATGTAAATATTTGATTCTAGAAGAAAATGTTAACCAATTTTTGAAGTATCAACGAATAAATCATAAAGTTGTCTCTAAATTGTACATTCCAAATTATATGAATACAATTTATCAAATATATTTGGATTTGTCATTGTAGTTTTCTTTGTGATTGTGTTATTTGTTCATTGTTCTCTTTCAAGGGAAGAGTTAAAATAGTTTGATCAAATAATTGTGGTTTTGAATGCATAATTAGGATCTATAAGTAGGCCTTTGTGATAACATGAACAGATTTGTTGATGTAAGACATTAACATTTATATCAACTGATTGGACTTAGTTTGTTGGTGGAATTCTTTTGTGATCTCTTATTTGACTCCATGTCCTAAGATAGACACCAATCACAAAACTTCCACACACCCGACAAACTTACTTTTCTTACTTTTCAATTGATTAAAAGATAACATCATTAAATAACTAATTAAAGCTTTAAATATTTCATTTCATAATGGTGATTGGTGAGGTAGGGCAGTTATAACGTATATAGGACAAAGGGGTAACTTACCAAAACGTACTCCCATTATTTACTATTTTGTGTTTGGTAGGTAGAGAATAAAATCTATTTCATTTTCAACACTGGCAAATCTGGGAAACAGATAATATCGTATGACTATGGATCAAGTAGTTATGCCATGATTAAAACTAGCAGTTGCACATTTTTAAATGCATGCAACGGAAAGTCAATAGGATGGGTGTGTGCAGCAGAGGAAGAAAAAATGCATAATAGTTTGTAACAGTTGACAGAAGGAGGAAAGCGAACATGAATGGCATGTCTGGTAAAAGGAAGATATATAAAGGCAACTGAGTTTAAACATAGAATAAGCTAACTCAATATAGAAGAAATTAGCATTGGTGTTGCGTTTATGCAATGTGATGTGTACAACCATCAATTGTGAAATTGCAAAAGTTTTTTAGTTGTTCACAATAAAGGACATATATTGTCCAAATCAATCGTATTTTTCGAGGAACGAGAGAAAATGAAAATGTGAAGCATGTTAATCCGTGCATAAGATTGTTGGTAACTTGAAAGATGACAGAAAATATGTAATTAGTAGAAAGGTCAACAAATATGGAAATGAACTGAAAGAGAACATGAAGCATAGGATTATAGAAATATATGATTATGTAATAATGTGCAAAAATATGATTGGATATAATTGTAGTTTGAAAATGGCTGCACTGTACATTAATTAATGGTCACTAAGATTTTGTGTTGAGTGTTTGATTAATTTTTTTTTAATGCAAACAAGCCAAACTGTAATGATGTAAGAGGTAAGTAGAAGAACACCAAAAGGTGGTTGCAGGGTAGTACCTGAACGATGCAGTGCTGAGGAACTGGAGGAAGAGGTTGCAGTCTATAATCTTGCACTGGTACAACTTGAGTGAGAAGAAGACATCTGTAATGATACCTAAAAAAAATAAAATCAATTCCTTGAAAATTCTATAGCAGTTTTAGATATGTAAAATAAGATACCTTGAGGAAAACCATAGAGACATAGACAAGAAAGAGGAAGCATATACACTATAAAAACCTAAACATACCTAAGAATCTACAGGAGTGGGTGTGATAGTTTGTCTGCATGGCTGTGTTGTATTTGTGGTGGTGCAGTGATTCTTCAGAAACAATGAGAAGAGCAAAAATTTGGAGGAACACATTTAGTGTTGGAATACCTAAAAGAAATAAAATCAATTCCTTGAAAATTCTATAGCAGTTTTAGATATGTAAAATAAGATACCTTGAGGAAAATGATAGAGACGTAGAGAAGAAAGAGGAAGCATGAACACTATAAAAACGTAAACATACCTGAGAATCTGCAGGAGTGGGTGCAATAGTTTGTGTGCATGGCTGTGTTGTATTTGTGGCGATGCAGTGATTCTTCAGAAACAATGAGAAGAGCGAAAATCTGGAGGAATAGATTTAGTGCTGCAAAATTTGATGTCTGAGCTAGTTATGAGTGCTTTTTGGTGGTAAATTATGGAAGCCTTTGTTAGAAGATGGTGATTTTTTAAAATAAAAGATAGAGTACAGTTCAATTAATTTTGACAGGCATTGAATAAGAAATTTGGGGAAGGAGACATTACTTTGGATGGGTGACAGTTTGCTGGTAAATGAAACTACATAGTAAAAGCCAAATACAAAAAGGTTAAGTATAGTGTATGTTATGATGTTCTAGACGAAGCTATAATGTGGAAATGATAACTAGTAGTTAGTAATTAAATGGAATGCTATTGGCAAGCAGATAGTATATGTGTTTAGAGGCATGCTTGTTTGGAAAAAAAAGAAAGTCAAGATGTTAAATTGTGAGTGTGAATCACCTGTCTGAAGGGGGTAGACTTTGGTGGAGGTCATAGTGTTTGCATGATGGGTAAAGTTTGGTTGGTGGGAGGGTTGCTTTTGTAATCTGCAATAGATGTAACAAAGAGATGAGAAGTTAGTTAAGTGGAAATGCAATTAATATGGGAGATACTATGATTATGTATTGATTTTGTTTAATATCAATGATGTGTGAGGAGGTAGAGAAAGGTATTCAAAGAGAACTGCGAGAAGCGAAACTACTTTTTGATTTTTTGTTGTGTCCGTAACGTGTATGGCTTTTTGGAATCTGGAAAGAGCATAGAAGAATTGAAAGATAGACAGAGTTAGGGGTTGTGCAAGAGGAAATCTGTAAATAAATTACATTTTAGTTATTTAGATCATGAAAGTTTGGAGAACTTACATTGGAGGTGCAGCGTGGGTAGTTGTGGAACAACATTGGAGAATGCAAAATGGTATGCGATGAATGTGAAGCACCTGATGGGAAAACAATTTACTTTGCGGTAATAAAGAATTGAAATGTGTTAATGTGGAAGGTAACCTGCACAGGGAAGGGAATTTCAAAAATACTGAATCTGTTAGTATGTGAAACGAAATTTCAATTTAAACAACATAGTAAAAAATGGGAAAACTATAAAGTGGGAATTGCAATACATTAGTTTTGTAATATCTTTACCTGTGCAATAGAAACGGAGAAGATAAATTGGTTGTTTTGAATATTAACCATTTGTTTGGTGAAGGTTTGAAGGCAAAAGCATGGCTGAAAGCATTTCATAGCTGTAGATTGGAATCCAGTGATGTGCTTGTGATGGCTGAGAGTTGCTGCAAGCGAGTCTCTTCCTTCTTTCTTATAATGGTAAAAGCACTTTTCTGCATTTTTGCATACCTTTCAAATGAGAAAGCTGGGTGAATGCGTATTCCATCAATTGATTTGACCCTTGAGATAGCTGTAAATGTCAGGCCTTGCTTTTCAGTGTTGCCTAGGTCTATTGTAGCTTTATCTAATGTTAGGCCTTGAGATTTGTGAATAGTTATCGCCCAAGCAGTTGTCAATGGAATTTGTGTACGTGTACTTGGGGCAATAGGAGCAATGGGTATGTCATTTGGATGTAATGTATTCCATGGAGGGCCTTTGTAATTTTGAAAGTGGACAATAATAAAGTTTGGCAAGTCTGGTGGTTTGGTACTCGGTTCATAGATAATGTTTTTAACAAGGCCAATGGATCCATTCACAAGGCCAACTTCAATCCATAAGTTAGCTAGCAACATTACCTACTGATTTTCACATAACAGTAGCTCCAATGGCAACTGTTCATTGTTATCATATTCACTGTTAGTTTGTTGTGCAATACGTGCAATACTGAGAGCAATGGGCAAATTCAATGCCTTCAACATTCTTTTGTTGTGCAGCATTGTTGAGCTATTTGTTGCAAATAAATGGATTGATGAGTTGAATTCATTTTGCTGCAAAAGGGTGAAATTTGTATTTGTTTGGTTCATTAGCATTTGCCAGTCATGCTTGTTAGGCTGGGCATCTCTAATGTTTTGGAGCATGCTTCTGAATTGTTGTTGTTTAACAGAGGAACCTTGTTGGCGGAAAATTGTATGCAATGTGACAACTATTGTAAATGATCGACACAAGTTGAGAGTTGTAGAGTGCGAAGCATAAGCTGGTTTGTCCATCACAGGCGGGAGCTGTCCAAGGTCACCCACAAGGATTATGGAGAGTCCACCAAATGGTTCATGTTGTTTATCAGGGAATGCTTGGCGGAGGCAGCTGTCAATCTTCAATAGCAATTTAGGACCTAAGAAGCTCATTTCATCTATTAGAAGATATTTAACATGCCTAAAACATTCCTGGAAGGTGAATAATGCTTTCCCTATCAAAGGATGCATTTCTTTTATAGGAATTCGGAGACCAGCATGAATAGTTGTTCCTTGAATATTGTAAGCAGCAATACCTGTAGGTGCAAGGACAAATAATGTGTTTGTTGTATTGGTTCCAAATATATTCAACTTTTGTCTGATGTAATCTATCAAGAATGATTTGCCTATTCCTGTTGTTCCTTGAATAATCATTCGGAGAGGTTGGGCTGTAGTTTTTTGAGAGTGGTGATGTAGAATTATGTGGAGTGCAAGGTTTTGCTTAGATGAGAGATTGGTTTTGGTGGGGATTGTGGGCAAGGGTTGGTTCAAAGGAGGTTGAAATTGTAATTTTGCTGTAGATATGAACTGGACAGCAGTAGACTGTAATTGTTGATTTGGAATATCGGTGGGCCAGGAGTAGCTCAAATCATAGTCTCGCCGCCCTAACATTTGTAGTTCATCTGTGGCACATTTATTTGTTGGGCCCATCTAAGATAGGAATTCCCATTCAAATAGATTTGAGTGTTCTTCATGTTGAGATTCATTAGTGTCACTATCATCTGTATCTTGAAGTGCAGGAGCCTGTAGAATGTTGCAACCAGTTAATGGAACATAGCCAGCAGAATTGAAGAGTTTCCAATTTTGTATAATTTGATCTTTGGAAGCGCCTATATCTGTTGGAATGTCACAGAATGGTTTGTAGAGCAAGAGTTCAGACCAACATAAAATCTCAAACAAATCACTGTCTTCAATGGGGGGGGGGTAGTGAAGTTTGGATATATATTTACTATTGCTTTTTTCTAGCAGAGTAGCCATTTTGTTTTTTTTCATTGCGACATGTATGAGAACTCTTGGGCGGATTGCAAGAGAGTTGTTGTATTCAATTGAGAAGGGTGTTGCATGTAAGCATGGATATAGCTTGTTGATAGGTCTGTTTCATGATCTGATTTTGTGATACGATGTAGTGCCTTTCTACTAACATTAAGAGATATAAATTGTCAGCTACAAGCAATGAGTGGCGATTTTTGCAACAAATGACAGGTCTCTTGTGCACTGATATCACGGTTTGCTATTATTCCCATCATAAATTTTTGGTATGTTGACAAGACAGTATCTTCAGAAGTAGTTGCATTCACAATAGTTTTTAGCATTTCAGTATAAGATTCTGATCATTTTTCAGATTTTGAAGCGTACTTTGAAATGTATTGTAAGACTGCTTTTCTTGAAGTAACAGACTGGCAATCAATGTTAGCCCGCCATATTGAAAGCATGCAAGGGCTATGAATATTCAAGTGGTCATCATTCCTTGTAGGTGTATAACATGGTTTATTGTTAGTATCAATTGTCAACGTAGATGTTTGTTGTTCAGGCCATGGAGCCTTGTAACGACATTTGAATAAATTGCCTTTTTTCCTGAGACATGTATTTTGTGTGCATTTTGTGTGTCTCTCCAAAGTATTTACCAGTGCTTCATAATCGGTTGTTGGGGACATTGAGAATATCTTTGCTGTATCAGCCAAGCATGGATCATCTATTGCAGCGTAGGAAACTGTATTATTTCGGTCAGCTTTGGTACGAGGGTTCCAAGCAGAAACGTATGTGTCAAAGAATCTTTTAGCCATATGGACTTCATTGTCATTGTGCCAATCAATGATGTCCATGTTTGGTGCACCAGGGAGCCATAGGAATCCATGAATATGCGTTGAGCCACGATGTTGCCATTCATATCTATACCAGAGGTCTTTTGCTTTGAATAATTTTTGAATAATTTCTTCGTGAAATATTGTAAACCTGTTGTGTAAGTACAAGGTTGTTATGTGTGGATTGCGAATTACATTTTCTACTATTTGTTGGGCTTTATCTTCATTGAAAATGGTATGCAAGTCAGGCCATTTAGTATCTACTAAGCTCAATGTGAAAAAGAGGGTTGGGGTACCCAATTGGGAGATCATAGCTGTGAACTCTTTTCTAGATTTATTCCAATATGCTCTAGTGCCTCTAAGAGTTGCGCCAAAGCGGAGCAGCTGTTTGGGCAAGTGGTCATCAGGTGTGCTCTGCAAACGTTCACGTAATGCCTGCAAATTGCTTGGGAAGGCCTCTTCTATATTAGTTCTAATAAAGACAGCTGCAGATTGCTGTGAACGATGGCACATAATGAGATTATAAATGAAATACCAGAACCTGACATGCTGACCAAACATTTGGTCATAGTATCTAATCAAGTGTAGTGCATACTTGTGCAAATGAACATGTTTGGGATGTGTTTGGAGTGGGAGGGCAACACCAGTTGGAAAGAGTGTTGGAAATGCCATAGGCAACAAACCTTTAGTGTTATTTTCATTTATTGGGGAGGAGCTTATTTGAGGCCAAGGTAATAAATTCTTTTCAGCAGTATGTAGTTGCAACGTGTCTTTAATGGCCTCCAACTCATGAGTTGTACCAAGCATAGTTGGGATGAAGGATGATGAATTTTCTGTGGCAAATGGATCTATAGCATTGGAATAATCTGCTATTGGAGGAACAACTATCTCAATTTCAATGCCTTGCAACATATTTAACATAGCTGAAACATCTGTTGTAACATCAGGTAGCAAGTTGAAAGAATCAAAATCAATGATAACATCCTTGTAGTATTGGTCATGTTGGATTTTAAATGTCAATGCATCCATAACATGGAATTTATTGACATAACAGTCATACTTATTGCCTTGTATATTGATTCTTTGGATTATGAGGACTTCCAAATCCTGCAACTTGCAGGGCAATTTTTTTGCAATTTCAGAGATGTCTTGAGGGAAACTTATCGTGTGCCCAAAGTATTTGTATTGGCTGCCTCTTGCATGAGTGACTTGCAAAACAGTAGATATGTGAGCAATAAGCATCTCCTCTACTTGGGTAAGCTTCTTTAAGACAAGGGGTTGTTCACCTGGGTCTAAGTTATTTGCTAAAGAGAAATGATGAATGCCTCTTTCAGAGAAGCATCTAGAGCAGATAATTGTTGGGTGAGATCTTTGAACAACCATCCCAATATATCTTTCTTCACAAATGCTACACATTTGAAGTGTTGACAATGAATCAATGCGAGCACAGAAGTTCTTTAATGCTTCAATGTATTCTGTAGAAGAGAAACAATTTATTGTAGATTGTTGTGGATTTGTATTCTGCAATATTGCATAGTGGTAGATAGAGTGGCTTTCTTGTGGTGGAGCTGTCTTATTGCTTTCTATGGAATGCAAGGAAGTTTGTTGGAGTGTGGCTGAAGCAGCAGCAGGCATGACATTGTGTATATGAATATTTTCATTTGGTAGAACTGTTGGTGGTGTGTTTATTGTATTCATTGTAAATGAGGCTTGCAAAGGGTTGAGATTTTGACAGTTGAGGCGGGCCAGCCGACGTCTTTTCAAAATATCTTCCTTGTGTTTTGAGTAGTAACGATGATTTTGTTGACTTCTTTTAGCTTTCTTTAGATTGAATTCTTCTTCAGCAGGCTGCATAATTATTGCATATATTTTGAATGGGTAGAGTATATTAAATTTTTAATGGCGATTTAAGAATGAGAATATTAGATCTGTACATATACATATAAAGCAGTAGATAGTATGGAAGGAAGGTATATTTGTATGTACGTACAGGCACTTGTATGTGTATGAAATGATGCAGGCATGGAAATGGATATGCAGTTCTATGGCACATTGTAACAATAGCTATCTGTATATTTGTCAAGCAGTATATATGGAGGTGGCAGGCTTTGTAACATATTAGTGGAGCTGGGGTGAATGAAAAGGTGCCTATTTTGATCATGCATCGAGAAGCAGGGGAAATAACAGGTCTATTGAACATAGCATGAGATGCATAGTGCATAATATGTGTGCGCTTAAACAAGGTGCAAACGATAGAACCCCAATTCCCTGCCAATGGTTCTCCACCCTCCACCACCGTTTGAAGGAAATGTTTGCTTGCATACACACAAACACATATACATATAGACACACACACACACACACACACACACACACACACACACACACACACACACACACACACACACACACACACATATGCATGTACATTTGAATGTATAAATGAGTGTATGTATGTATCTTTGATTTACACTTGTATTGTATAGAAGGGAGCCAGGCATGCGAGCAAAACGCACAATGTTGAAGAATCACATTTGGCGGTGTGTGATTGTGTAGACACACATACACACAAGTACACACATATATATGTGTGCATGCACGTGTGTGTGTGTGTGTGTGTGTGTGTGTGTTTTGTTTTGTGTTCTTAAATAGGCTCCAGATGGTAGAACCCCAATTCCCTACCAATGGTTCTCCACCCTCCACTGCTGACTAGAGCATAAGTTGGATTCCATACAGAGACATATATACATATAGACATACAAGCATATTCAGATATATATAAATATATATATGTATGTATGCATGAATGCATATATAAATGTATTGTATGATTTTTTGTTTTAGAGCTGGTCTAGGCAGAAGGAAATTATATGTGGATGTGTGTGTATGTGTGTTTTTGATGTGGGTAAATATGCTACAAACGGTAGAACCCCAATTCCCAGCCAATGGTTCTCCACCCTCCACCGCCGGTTGGAGCAAATGTCAGAGCACATACGTAACTTATACAGACACAGGCATACATAGATATACAGATTCAAATAAACATATATATGTATGTATGTGTGAATGTATAAATGAATGTATGTTTGTATGCATGTTTTACAATTGGATGGAACATAAAGGGTTTGTGTATGGCAGGCAAAAGGCCAATAGTGAAGGAAGCATGTATTTGTTGGTTTGTGAGTGTGCAAGAGTGAAAATGCACAAGTATGAAGATTAACTTTCAGCGGGATGTGGACGTGTACACACACACACACACACACACACACACACACACACACATATATATATGCATGTGTATATATATATACACACATATAGATACATATGTATATATATGTGTGTGTGTGTGTGTGTGTGTGTGTGTGTGTGTGTGTGTGTGTGTGTGTGTGTGTGTGTGTGTGGATGTGTGTGTATATATTTATGTGTGTGTGTGTCTGTATGTGTGTATATATATGTGTGTGTGTGTGTGTGTGTATACACATACATATATATATGTGCATGTGTGTGGGTGTGGATGTGTGTGTTTATAATTATGTGTGTGTGTGTATGTATTTATGTGTGTATGTTGTTATGCCTTAATGTATGATTGTATCCGTGTATGTATATGTGTGTGTGTGGATATTTGAGTGTGAGTGTGCATGTTTGTATGTATGTTTTTATGCATGCAAGTATGTATGGATATAAGTACATATGTACAGGCATACAAAGACACATACACACAAGCAAACATATATGGGTATAGCTATTTATATATGTGTGCACACATACACACAGATATAAACACACACACACATATATGTGTGTGTGTGTGTTTTGTTTTTTGTTCTTAAATAGGGTCCGGATGGTAGAACCCCAATTCCCTACCAATGGTTCTCCACCCTCCATTGCCGACTGGAGCATAAGTTGGATTCCATACAAAGACATATATACATACAAACATACAAGCATATTCAGATATATATAAATATATATATGTATGTATGCATGAATGCATATATAAATGTATGTATGAATGTTTGATTCAGAGCTGGTCTAGGCAGAAGGAAATTATATGTGTATGTGTGTTTTCGATGTGGCTAAATATGTTGCAAATGGGAGAACCCCAATTCCCTGCCAATGGTACTCCACCCTCCACCGCCGGCTGGAGCAAATGTCGGCGTGCATACGTAACTTATATAGAGACAGGCATACATAGATATATAGATGCAAATAAACATATATATGTATGTATGTGTGAATGTATAAATGAATGTATGTTTGTATGCATGTTTTTACAATTGGATGGAATAGAAAGGGTTTGTGTATGGCAGGCAAAAGACCAATAGTGAAGGAAGCACGCATTTTTTGGTTTGTGAGTGTGCAAGAGTGAAAATGCACAAGTATGAAGATTAACTCTCAGCGGGATGTGGACATGTATACACACACACACACACACACACACACACATATATATATGCATGTGTATATATATATACACACACACACATATAGATACATATGTATATATATGTGTGTGTGTGTGTGTGTGTGTGTGTGTGTGTGTGTGTGTGTGCATATATATACACATACATATATATGTGCATGTGTGTGGGTGTGGATGTGTGTGTATATATTTATGTGTGTGTGTATGTATGTATGTGTGTATGTTGTTATGCCTCTATGTATGATTGTATCTGTGTATGTATATGTGTGTGCGTGGATATTTGAGTGTGAGTGTGCATGTTTGTATGTATGTTTATATGCATGCAAGAATGTATGGATATAAGTACATATGTACAGGCATACAAAGACACATACAGACAGGCGGACATATATGGGTATAGCTATTTATACATGTGTGCACACACACACAGAGATACATACACAAATATAAGTACACAGAAGAATATAAAAACATACACACAAGTATACATAATCACAGGCATATGCACATGTGTTCAGGAACCACTGCATTGGTGTAAACTTGCAAGGTTTTTTTTACGTTAAAGCGAGACATAGGAAGTGCAAAGAGGGAGGGCAGCAAACAAGTTTGCATTTGGAAGCATTTCTTTTTGTAGGCAAAAGCGGAAATTGCAGTTGGCTGTTTTTTTTGTGTGAGGACAGTGAATGAGTATTGCAGAAGTGGATATACCAGTATATATGTTTGTTAACACCCAAAAGCGAAAGGGCAGATGTAGATGCAGAGATTGATGTATATTGTTATGATGGTTTAAACGCCGAGAGTTTATTATAGTGGTTGGTTTTGTGATAGGTAAAGCCATTTGGTATATATACAGAATCTGGTATAAATTCCTATAAACAAAACTAAGTATAGTTGAACATGGCTGAGGTTGTGCATGGAGGGAAACAATAAGTATATATATGTCATTAGAGTGGAAATGGATGATAACATATAGTTTGTTTTTTGTTTTTTTCACAACATACTATCAATATTAATGTATCAATCAATAATATTTGAAAAACATAGAAGCTGAATAAGAAGGTAAGGACATAAAGGATCATAACAACAAAGGGATGAGACGACCAGAAGCAAGCAAAAGTGTGCTAATATATAGACAATCAAAATTATAAATAAGAATTGCAGCAACACATAAGGAAATACAAAACCGTAAAGTTTGTCATAGCCAAGAGCATATGAGTTTCAACAATGCTTATATAGTTGATCTTCAACAATATTGTATTGTTCGCATAAATTGGGGAAAAGTAGTGTGCAGGCATGTAAACATAAAAAATCAAAAGCCATATGAAAAGGCCCTGAACTAATCGGTATGGAAATCTACAGCTGCACTCATCCAAGCAATGTCTGCAAGCAAAAGAGCACATTCACCTTGAAAATCAACAAGCGTTGCTTTGGTGATTGTCGTTTTTAGTCTTGTTTGCAAGTTGTAGGTCTGTATTGTAACAGAGAGAGTGAAAACAAAGGTGGATAAGAGGACATTCTTGATAATAGATTGAGGAGTTCTGTTTGCAGGCAAATCATACTGGAACATGTAAAGTTCTTTGGCTGAGATGCCTAGCAAATTTGTGCCAACTTCATCAAAGGTAGTACCCCAAAGAGAGCCTGTATAGTCTTGAAGCATGATCTATAATAAGTATTTGTAATTGCATTCTGGCAGTTGAGTTTGGCATCTAGAACAGAACCATATATTGTCATTTTGTTGGATGCATTTTTTTTTACACTCTTTGCCGTTAAATTGCAAAGGGCGGGTTGGATAGCAAAAGGAATCAGTTTTGATGATTCTCACAATAGCTCTAATAGTGGTTTCAACTGTTTGAGAGAGGACAACCATTTGTTCCAAGATAGATGCGATTGTCATCCTAGTGTATTGGGAGTTTAGTTGACCAACAATACAAGAGAGTGGCAAAAGGCCAATAGGAATGTTCCCTCTTGAGATAAGTGCAGCTGCCTCTGGTGTAGGGGGATTTATTTTCAGAGTGGTTGCTGTGGTTGTGTTGATCACTTTTCCATTGAAATAACCAACACGAGCATTAGCGACCTCAAGGACGATAACTATTTGAGTGACATGCATATTCTTGAGATCTTCACCTAATTGTGCCCAAGCAACCCCCCATAAATTAACATCAACAGAAAAAGTCGACACAACATTTATTTTGATAACCCTTTTGTTCACCTTGCTTCCATCTTTTCTACATATTAGTGCAGCGTCTTTAACATCAACGACAACACCAATGACATCGACTAAAGTGTTGTTGTTGTAGTTTGTAAGTTCATTGATTGGTGTGAATTGAGAAGCATTACCTTCGCCATCAACAGGTGGATCACAATGCTTTAATATTGAATTGTGGTCCAAAGTAATCTCAAGATGACTGTTAAGTTTATTCCATTTTGTGTTGGCTTCCTTAATGGAACCTTTTGACAGATAATAATATGCTCCTGGTTCAACCCTATGGTAATGCATCTCAGCTATATCACCAAAACACGTTATTCTAACTTCAGTACCTTCAGTATCTATCATGTCAAAGTTAAAGACTTGCCTAGAGGATTTTGGTGTATTATACTGATGCATTTTTCTCTTGTTTATTACATGACCTTTTATCGCCCATTTATTTTGGAAGGGGATCAAAGCTTTTATTGGGTTGATATTCTAAAAGGTTTCTTGCTGTGTAGGTGGGACGCGTATTCCAAACTTAAGGGAATGTCTAGCTATGGGAGCTGGTTCGCGAACAAACATTGCTTGCTCTTGCTCTTGAAGCAAGTATCTAGGTTTTCCAAGCAATGGTGAATTTGTAAATTTGACAACAAGCTTGAATATTATTATAACCCTGTGCAATGGGTAAAAAGAGAGGATTAAGAACCAACATAGTGTGCAATGTATCATTTCAAAAGCCAATTAGTAAGTATATGAACATATTGAAGAGCCTACCTCGAGTTCCAAATAGTTCTACAAGCATAAGCTGTCAATGATAGCACAGAGCCTATCTTTAATGTGTCTGAAAGCAGCAGTTCACTATACTTTGGTGGCAGGATTGACAGTTGCATGTGGGTACCATCAGAGAGAACAAGCCTATATCGAGCATTGTCATCTTCACTGTCTATCAATTTTTCAAAAGACAAAAGCTGAAGTATTGGAGATGGAACGTCATCGCTGGCATTAATGGAGAGGATTGCATGTGGGGTTAGTTGTATTTCTGGGGCCAGTTCCTACAAGGACAGCAAAGGAAAGCTAAATAGAAAGAGCAAGCAATGTATATATGTATGTATGCATATGGCTATGTGGAGGTTTTTTTTTGTTTGTTGATGTGTTTTTTAGTAGATTTAGGGAAAGCAAGAATATATATATATAGCTATGTGTATATAGTAAAGGGGGCATGAATATGTGGAAGTACATGTGGTGATGCATAGCGTTAAAGTGGAAAAAGGAAATGCATAGGTATGGAGAGATTCCACATATAGAGCACAGTGTATTGGTAATTGTGTATTCATTTCCATCGATGGGCGGATATGTTTTCTAAAAGGGGAAGGGAAGAACAACAATAAATGAATGCAGATCAGAAAAAGATGGGAAAATGTATAAATGTACAAGTTCACCAGAGGGTTTGTAGGAGTGGTTTCCAAGGCATGAGTAGAGTGAGGTGTTGAAGGCATAGGAGGATTGTGTTGTAGTAGGTAGAAGTGTTGTTTTTTGTTTGTTCGGTGAAACATAAAAAGCATGTTAGATCAATCAAGAGAAATTAATAAACATAACGCACTGTAGGAGCCAAAAAAAGAGTTTAAATAAAAACACCATAATTTCTTTTTGAGCTGAATCAATTCAGTTTGACAAAAAAGGTGGATGTATGTACGCAATAGATATAGGGTTAAGATTTACAAACAGGTAGAAGACAACAAGTGGATGAATACATTTGAAGAAGAAAACAACTATGAACATGCATAGATAGCAATGTAGATGCACATGAAGAAACATCAAATATACAGAGCTATATATATATGTACACAGATAGAGTGGGAAACATTTTCATGATGGGGAAATAGACAATAAATGAAAGTTAAAAAAATGAGCACAGGAAAATATATGAAGGAATAAGCTGACTGTAGTTTCTGTAGAAGCCGGTTGTGTGGGCTCAACTGATTGGGAGGCAGAAGCCATGGCTGAATTTGCACTGCAAGGCCGACGAATGGATTTCTTTTTATGTTTTGTCAAATAGAAAGTGTATGCAAGAACAGAAAGACAAATCAATAGGTACAATGCACTTGAAGGGAAAAGGAATCACTGCCAAAATAAAAGTTGAATGGTACAAGAATTAGCCTAATCAGTTTGGGCTGTCAACACAGATGGGCACATGGATGTAGAAGGAACGAGTTGCAAAAAGACAAACAAACAGGAGGGAAAGGCATACCGATACAAGCACAGTGTTTTTTTTTTTTGCATGGGTTTAGAATGCATAGATGTACTTATAGTAACATATATATATATATATATATATATATATATATATATATATATATATATATATATATATATATATATATATATATATATATATATATATATATATAGAACATATCCATGTATACATACATGGGCATTTGTTTGTTTGTTTGGTTGAAGAATTAGTGGACGTGTGGGTGCAAGCATGCAATGTGTTTGTTTGTTTACCAATGCGGACGATAACTACATAGCATGGACAATTGTGTTATAGGCCACAACTTTTGAAGTTCCTTCTACAGACATGTGGAACAAATTAAAAGGACAAGAGGCTATGAGATCTCGAGGGGCCAAAGCCCAAAGAAATGAAGCTAGGTGTTGAAAGGCGCAGTTGGAGATTGCATAGAACGGATCGAGGGAGAACAATTCACATAAAGGTGCAAAGAGGGCAACCAACAATGAGGAACCGCAAAACAATATAGACAACCAAAAGGTTGATAAGAATTGCATCTCTATAAACCCAACAAGTGGAAGGTGGAGATAGGCAAGTTTTTTCTTTTTTTTTGTGCAAACTTCAATAAAAAGCGCCAAAACATGGCAGGGGCACAGGCAATGAAGGAAACATAGCAGGAGGCAAGCATGGCATGATGGAGCGAACAAGGGAAGGTAGTTATAATGATTGGCTTGTTCTAGATTGGTACAGGGCAAACAAAGGGATCATACACTAGGAACTACAAGAGAGCGTCAACAAGTAGTAGCACAATATGAAAACACAGATAGCGAGAGAGGGCAGGTTGGAAAACACGGGTTTGAAATCGCAGCAACAGATTTGATATAGGCAGCAAGGGAAAGGCCAAAAGGATTGCAGGACATACACTTTAATGTGTTGGTTGTATGCAGATATAGGTACAAAGAGCTATATAACAATAAAAATAGAATAGTGCAAACTCAAGGAGTAAATGTCCATCAAGGTCAACATTTCTGCAATCACTATTTTAATAGCAAACATAAAATATATTGCAGAAAGGGCAAAAGATGAGAGGAAATAAATAGTGATAACTAGTGCAATGGATAGATAGATTGTGTGAAGCGGGCATTTGTGGGAATGTGCATATAAAGACATGTGGAAACTGTCTCCGTGTCTCTCTCTATATATAAATATATAGTTTGAACATGCAGAGCATACATGAATTACACACCTACTAAAGGGTTATATGCAAATATTTTTTTGCCTTTTGTATTGGGTAGATGTAGGCACAGGGAGAGACAAGTATATAACAAAATCAACACAACAGCCCAAACCGGAGGAGGAAATGGCCATCAAGATCAATATTTCGGCAACCATTATTTTTACAGCAAATTGAAAATATTGTTCACAAAGGGAAAAAGAAGATAGGAAACAAATAGTCATAACCAATGGAATGGATAGAGAGGGTGTGTGAAGCAGGGGCCTATGGAAATGTGCATATTAATACATGTACAAACTATATATATATATATATATATATATATATATATATATATATATATATATATATATATATATATATATATATATATATATATATATATATATATATATATATAGTTTGCACATGCACAGTATGCATGAATTTTATGTGGCTCGAAGGGAATAGAAAATATATTTCACAAAGGGCAAAAGGAGAGAGGAAACAAACAGTTATAACCACCGCAATAGATAGATAGATTACGTGAAGGAGGGACCTGTGGAAACATGCATATATATGCATGTACAAACTACACACACACACACACACACACACACACACACACACACACACACACACACACACACACATATATATATATATATATATATATATATATATATATATATACGGTTTGCACATGTACATCATGCATGAATTTCATGTGAGTTGAAGGGTCACAACAGTCCAAATTGGAGGAGCAAATGCTCATCAAGGTAAATATTTCTGTAACCATGATTGCAACAGCAAACAGAAAATATATGTCACAAAGGGCAAAAGGAAAGTGGAAGCAAACAATCACAACGAATCCAATGGTTTTGTGGAACAAGAAACCCAGTTGCAGGCAGAGTGTGATTTCCTGATAAAGAAAATTCTATCCGCAGCCCAATTTTTCAATTTTTTGTTTTAAACCCAGAATACAAAGACTGCACGCCAATTTTTCAATTTTTTGTTTTAAACCCAGAAGACAAAGATTGCACGAGGCACAACAATTCGAACAGAATTCTGAAAAGCAGATGGATATTATAGTAAAAAAAAACATTCGGGTCCACAAAAAATCCCCAAATGTCAGTCTATGAAGATTTAACTTTTCTATTATGCAAACACCGGAAATAATAAACATGCCATCAATGGTATTAATATCCTTTGCGTTCGCTGTATGTCAAGGCCACAAAAGTGGAATTCTTACACACACACACACACACACACACACACACACACACACACACTATATATATATATATATATATATATATATATATATATATATATATATATATATAGTCTGTACATGCACAGTTGACGCGAGTTGGAGGATTGGATTGAAATATCTGGTTGTTTCTAACATAAAATATTGTGAGAGATGCCTTCCAAGGCGGAGGATCAAGTTTGAGGGCTCTGTTTATGGAGAGTTGGAATTCATTCCAATGTTAGCGGATGCAGAGAATGCACCACATAGAAAGCATTGCCTATATTAAGACATCACCGAGGCACATCGATCTATATTGGATTGGCTGATATGCATGTTACAATAGGTGACTATAATACCGACACCACTAGTAGGATCGCCTGATATGCATGTTACAATGAGTGACTATAATACCGAGACCACCCCATTCTAGCAATCATATCAGGGCTCTATATGAGCATCCGATTTTCATAGTTCCATTCGATTTGTTGTACTATCATGATAGGGTTCCTCTCAACTAGGATTTGGCATTAAAGACATTTTAGATCCAACAGGTAAAACCTCTGAGTGGAAATGTCCATGTGAAATTGCATTTTCTTTGGTTCAAGTATATTTTGAAGCAAGAAGCGATTTGTGGAAAAATCCTGAAGGGGCAAAGCTTTTTTGTATTCCTTCTCCCTATTTTGCGAATTGGGTATCAACCTATGTACAGAAATCACAAAGAAGTTTTGAAAATAGAATCGAATATGTTGCAAAAGAAACACATAGCTAGATAAGATGCAACAAATTTACCTGTCGAAAGGCATTTTTTTTGCTCCCTGAATTGGAGAAGGAACAAAAGCAGACAATGCTTTTGTCAAACAAGAAGCTCAGTTGTAGGGCCAACGCCCAGTTGTAGGCAGAACATGAGCTTCTTACAAACAAAACCCTATCCGCAGGCAAAGAAAACCCTATCCGTAGGACAAATTTGCAATTTTTTGTTATAAACTGAGGATACAAAGTTTGCATGAGGCACAACAAACCGAATAGAACTATGAAAAGCAGATAGGAGCAAGAGAATTTACCCGTACGAAGGTTTTTTTTTTTGGCCAAATTTTCAAATTCTATTTTAAATTGAGAATACGAAGAGTGTATGGGGCACAACAAATGGTACAAAACCACGAAAACTAGATGCACATCACACAAAAACCTTGTAAGCTTGCTCTGATCACTGCATAACCTTCTCCCAACAAAAGCTCTGCTCAAAAGAACATTCGCTTCCACAAACAAATTACCAAATGTCAGCCAATGCACAATTAAGTTTTCTATTATGACAAACACCAAAAATACCAAAGACACCATTAATGCCATTAACACCCTCTGCGTCCGTCGTAAGCCAACACAACACAAGCGGTACATCCTCTGCGTCCGTTGTTTACCAACACAACACAAGCGCCATTAACGTCCTCTGCATCCGCCGTATACGAACACAACTTGTGTTGTTGACCAAAGAAAATGGCAATCGAAAAATGTCATCGATGAAAACGGCGGTTGGAAAATTTCATCGACGGGAATTTACTGGGATACTGACACTTTTTCGGTAAACAAAACCCCATACAAAAAGCCTATCGGCTTAATTAAAGTTCCAAGTTATCTTTTTTTTTTAATCTATTTGTTAAAGTGATTAAAATTTTGTCGCTGCATATAATAGGATTTCCAATACGAAAGACATTAACACCAATGTTTTCTTTAAAATGTAATATCTAATAAATTTCTTTTGAGCTATTGAACTGTATCGATCAAACAAAAGGACCACCATTTTTTTTTATTGGACCTACAAAAGGGCCACTTCGACATAACTAGCTAACTTTAGAGCAATCATATTATATTGCATGTATTTCCTATCAGTCAGGTGTGGGCGTCCCCACATGATGGACTTTTGAATTTGTCTTTACAAGTACAAATGAAGTATATTTTTCCAATGCCTATAATAAAATAAAATAAATAAACATTCTGGGATATTTCTGAACCATTTAACATTAAATATAGGAACGGCAACGTAGTACGAGGTTGGTCAATTTTGAAGAAATTTCATTATTTTAATTATCCAATCATTTTGGTGACTCTTTAATTGTTTTTGATATTAGAAGCAACCAAAAAACAAAGGGGTTGACCCATATCGACTCTTTAATTGTTATTGTTTTTCTTTTCTTTTCTTTTCTTTTGTCTTCCTGACTTGCGCTATGCCCAGGCATTCCCTCGCACTGCCGTGATTTTCAAAATTTAATAATCACACATTCTGCAATTACTTGTTTTGAATGAAATATTGATATAGATATTTTTTAAATTTTACAATTAATAGAAAAATAGTTTTGTTTTCTATAATGTTTATTATATGCACCATAATCAACTTATTAAAATTTAAAATTCTTATATGAGATAAGACCTTTTATTTATATTTAAATATAAAATGTTGTTCTATTTGTTTTAGGAAAAAAGCAAAACAAAAAAGTTACTTTATTTATAGTAATATAAAAGTTTACATATTTGTAGATGAAAAGGAGATCGCATGCAAGGCAGTGGGAGGGACACCTTCCTCAGATGCAAGCTAGTCTTGTTGAGGGCAAACAATTGTCATGTCTTCCTATCCTTGGCCTTGTGTACCTTGTCATATGTACCATCTCCAACCTTCACCAGCTTCTCATAAACAACATTTCTATCAAATATGCTCAGTTAAGAATGAAAACTCCTATGAATAATCCCTACAGAATATCCACAAAGCTCAAAACAACATATTGAGTGTGGAGTCATATTTAGATCCCTGCAAAAGATGAGATTAGTGCACAATAAAACTTTTATCTTTATCCAAATCTATTTTTCTTTTAAGTTCCATAAAACAATATGAGATGAGGTTTGATATTTGGATTTTCCCTTCAGCAAGTTGGTGACCAATGCTCGTCAATTCATCAACCACTGAGTTACCTTACCAATAGTAGTGATTAAGATGATAGTATTCCAAGTTACCCAAAATCATGAACACTTGTTTGAGTATGTTGTTAAGGGACCAATTTGAGGAATGAAAGTTCTTGCAGGCATTGATAGTGTTCAGAGAATCACCCTCAATCAATTTTTTTCTAAAACCTAAATTTTTAACCAGGCTCCACATTTTTTATCCATTTGGTGGGTTTGACATGGTGAAAACCTTTTGGGGGTTGTTGAATCCATGTATTTAGCCTGGAGTATTTGGGCCCACTTAGCTAAGGGCTTGTCATACATGTTCCATGCAAGCTTAGCACCTAAGGCTAAGTTTCTAGCTACTAGATTGTGCATTCTTGCTCCTCCAAAATATTTTCCTTCACACATCTTTTCCCATGATATCAAAGGAATTTTCCCTTTGCTTTTATGCTCTATGTTACTTTGCCACAAGCTTTTTCTAATGTTATAATCCAAGCTAACTTTAATTGAAAAGGACATGCATTATGTACTTAGGCAATGCAATGAGAACCAAAGTTAGCTTTCCAGCCAAGGTTAACCATCTACCTTTCCAAGAATTAACTCTATACCGAATTTATGTTAGAATTTTGGTCCAAAATTCAGATTTCATGGGGCAAGCAAAGAGAGGGATGCCTAGATATTGATTAGGTAGGCAATCTTGCTTGAAATGAAGAATTTTTACAATTCAAATAGCAAGAGATAGTGATGTATTCAGAAAAAAAATAAGAGAATTGTTTGAATTGATTTTTTAATCCAAAACAACATAATAATCAGACATAACTTTTTGAGGGTCGTGGCCTATGTGATCAAAGATTTGTAACCAGACAATAGGGTATCATCAGCAAAGAGCAAATGAGAAATATTTTTTGTGGAATTTGGAATATCTATACCAAGCCATTTGGAATGAGAATGATAGATTGATATGGTTTTTCTAAGAGATTCTTCCATTAAGATGAAAAGAAAAGGTGAGAGTGGATCTCCTTGTCTTACACCTTGTGAAGATTTGAAAATGAAATTAGGAAATCAGGAAAAGGCATCAAAGCATAAATTAAGCCTACCACAAAAGCCTAAATGCTATGAAACTATTCTTAATACAATCAATAGAGTTATGAAGACAAGACAATTAAAATAAACGCAAACCATCACAAATAAATGTCTCCTCCATGATTCTCCATAGTTCTTCTTTGTCCTCCAAATAGCTTGTTTTGTGGATCTCACCTATGAGTGCAATAAGCAAGAAAGTAAGATTGCAAGATGATTTTGATAGCGCGATGATACTAGAAAATATAGTTGATTATGATGAAAAATGCATCCAATTTATAAAAAAATTAGAGAGAGGACAACAATTAGCAAGAAATCAATATTAGAGGCAACTTGATTCAAAAATGGGAAAAATCAAATTTAGAAAGAAATGCCATGACACACTTTCTCATGCAAGAGGATAAGACTAGATATCAAATCTAGTGTTAGGATAAGATGCCATATCCAAACTAATGACGAATAAGGAAACAAGTTGGAAATTAATTTAGAAAATTAGGAAATTAGGTGGAAAATAGGAATTAGGAAATTAGGAAATTAGGTGGAAATAATGAATTAGGAAATTAGTAAATTAGAAATGATGAAAATAGGAAAATATTAGGTGGAATTAATTAATAAATATTCGTTCATTAATTAATTCACAAAGAAGAAGATTTAATTAGCCAATTAAATGAAATATTTAATTGTGACAAGGGGACCTAGGATAAAATAAATAAATTTATTTAACCTAGAGGAAAAATGACAAATAGGATTAAATGATTTAATCATAGAACCCTAGGAGATGAATTAGAAATGTAAGGATGATAATTAGGTCATGACAAAAGATAATTGATATAGGGTCGATTTGATCAATGATTTAATGATGAAAAATGGATAATTGATAAAGTGTTAATGTTGAATGATAAAATTGATAGACGCCGATTGATGAGGACCAATGACTAATTGATCCAAATTGACGAAAAATGATGATTGATTGATATCGATGACAAATCAATCAAAGATTTATAAAAGGTTGACTTGATGAAGGTTGAATGACCAAAGACCAATGACAAATCGGTCACAAATTGATAAGAGATCAATAAACTGATGATTGAGTGTGCGACATAGAAGAAATGTTAATAGAATGTGAAAACCCTAAAATAAGGTCATGCAGACATGTTAAAGTATGACACACAAGCGTTGACCATTTTTAGATGCCTATATTTTGCCCCTCTTTGAGACAATGCGATTATGAGCGCTGTTTCAAAGAATAATCCAGAAATATGCCCCAAACAATGACAACATATATGGATGCCCCTTCAAGGAATTGGCTGAAAATTCCAGAAAAGAGGCCAATTTATCGAAAATAATACCAGGACTAGACCAAGATGACTACAATGACTGACAAAAGAAATGTTAGTTAGAGAAAATTAGATGGAGAAGAGTTAGTGGTGAAGAAAAATCTTGCTTTCACAAATGCACAAAAAGTAGGGGAGAACCTTTATTTTGATATTGCAAAATGGATGTAGCGCATTATGGCATTAAAGGCCAAAGCGATAATGCAATCCCTTTGCGTAACACAGAGACATTGCAAACAAGGAATGAGTAAAAAATTGCCTAAGACAATACGTATTTAAAGGTCGAGGTATGTGTGGCGTTCATAAAGCGAGCGTACTTATCATAGACACCAAAGATATACGTGCCCCAAAAATTTATGAAACACTCCTCAAATAGAAAAGACAAAACAAAAACGATCATGAACCATGCCAACCACTCTAAATCACTTTGTGACATAGGAATATGATCAAAGATAAATCAATGAAAGATAAGACTCACAAATCCAAACAAGTCAAATAAACATTCTGATCTTCATTGCCAAAAGGTGATAATGTTGTGTTTAAAGGACAATGATGTTGTTCAGTTTCAAGGAATGCAATACCTCGTCTAAGACAGGACACAGTCTGGTTTTGAGTATACTACACCCTGCATAAGGCCCATGATAATGTTGACAAAGGACCAATAATGTTGATATTATTGATTGATACGACAAGTTTGATCAGTTTGAATGCTTGGTTGGTTGTGTAGACGTATAAATCTGACCACTTTCCTAAATAAATATTTAATATTTATTTAACCCCTTTCCTCCTATTAATTAAATTCTATTTAATTAATTTCTTCACATTCATAGATATTTAATTAAATAAATTACTTTATTTATTTAATTAAATTCACCTAAACCTTTTCTAGTCTTTAATTAAATAAATCACTTTATTTAATTAAATCTCCTTTCTCCCTTTTTTATTAAATTTACATTTAATTAAATTGATCCTTGCAAATAAATAAATCTAATTTATTTATTAAAATCCCCCACTTGTATTTATGCAAGTTGCATCTATTTTTGTTGAAATAAATCAATTTTATTTTAATTAAAATCCTTCTCCTCCATTTACTTGCATTTTCTTACATCTCCCACTTGCCTCCTAAGCATTTTTCTAGAACCCATCTAATCTTAATCAATTAGCCTTAATCCCTCTTATTCTATCATTTCCCAAAGTTTGAGGAGGTCACTTCTCAAAGTCTTCTAAATGCATTAAAGGCTTTATTTCTTCAACAAGCTAACTTGTTGAGTTCCCCCAAATTTGGAAGGACTCTTACAAATTTGTCCCCAAAGTCTTCCTAACCATTAATGGTTAACTCAACCTTGTTGCATGGTTAGAGACTTTCTCTCTATCTCAACCCTTAGCTAACCCAAGGGTCTCATCAAGCATTCATGGCTTTGACCTCGGTTATCCCTTTAACCCTTGCACAAGAGTTTACCCCTTGGGTAAAAAATTTGTCCATTAGATAACCCTAACCTAACCTTAACCCTTACCTCCTAGGATAACCTTCATGTCTTCTCAGGCATTTCATGCTTCTTGCATATCCTCTCAAGCAACCCTTTGTTGACAATAGTCACCATTTCATTGGTGATAATTGTAAACATGGATTGGTTAACATTAAATCATGACCCTTGTTAAGATTATTCAATCTTAACCATCCATTGCCCTATTTTCCCTATAAATAGAGCTCTCATTCCTCATTTTCTTATCAATCCAAGTTTCATGCATCTACATTATAGTCTAATTTACTAAGCATTTTAGAATCTCTTTGTTAGAATATCATCATAGCATTTAGAAGTATTTTTCATATCATAAGATATTCGTGCTAGGATAGTATATCATGCTAGGATAATTTTCTAATATTTTATCATATCATCATCTTCATACTAGCTTAATCATCATAGTTTTAAACATCATATATATCTTAGAATGCATTCATGCATCTACATTATAGTCTAATTTACTAAGCATTTTTAGAATCTCTTTGTTAGAATATCATCATAGCATTTAGAAGTATTTTTCATATCATAAGATATTCATGCTAGGATAGTATATCATGCTAGGATAATTTTCTAATATTTTATCATATCATCATCTTCATACTAGCTTAATCATCATAGTTTTAAACATCATATATATCTTAGAATGCATTCATGCATATAAATCAAATATCACTCATTTTTGGAGTTGTCATTCCTAAGTCATTTGCTCAATGATCTGAGAGAAAAACATTGACTTTAGGGATCCTGTGAGATAGAGAACATTGGGACACCCCTTGGGAAGTTGAACTAGTTCATTAGTTTATATACTTGCACCATGAGTCTCATTGGTGTGTGGGTCTTTTAGATTCGATTTATTCGTTTTCATCGCCACATTTTCCCGCATACATTTATGGCACCCACCATGGGGATCATCCCCAAAAGTAACATCATTTTTTTCTGCAAGAGAAGGATCGCTAATATGCTGGAATACCTTTTTAGTGCATCTGGAGTATACTTTAGCGCATCTATGGCAAATTGTAGTGCATTCATCACACTGTTTGGTGTGTAGGACCTATTTTTTAGTGCTTCTGAACTTCCTTTTAGCACATAACCTTCTCTTCTTCTTTTTTCGCATAGAAGTATCAACGTAACACATTTGGGCACCAGAGTAGCATGTATGAGTCATCTTTTAGCACTTTTATACCATTCTATAGCGCATTTGTGAAGAAGTTTAGCGCATAACTCTGACAGATAAAAACAAAGTTTGTAACAGAGTTAGAAAAATTAGGCTTGTGTAAAGCCCACCTAAAGTTTTGATTTTTCACTAACTTCCTTTTATTGCAGGTTACTAATCATTTCTTGCAAGTTGGAGGAGTTAGATTTAGGAATTTTGATTTCTTTCTAGCTTTTGAAGTTGGATTAAAAAGAACTCATTTCCCTTTGGTTAAAAAAAATCTCATTTTATTTTGGACTTAAAAAATCAAATTTTCTCTTGGGCTTAAAAAGAACGTCATTGCAAGGTAAAAAGAACAACAAATCAAACACATTTACTTTCTTACAAGATTAGGGAAAACACTTCATTTTGGGCTCTAAAAAGAACCACAAATTTTCATTTTCTTGCAAAGGTTTAAAAAATCAATTTTTTCCATTTATTTTGCAAAGCAATTTCCATTTCAAGTAAACGTGCTTTACTTTTTGTTGACCAGGATTTCAATTTCCTAGTTAGACAACATATTTCTTTGTGGGGTAAAAATAACACCATGCTTGTTGGAGCAACATCTCCAAATAGATCTTAGCTAATCATTGCCTTGAAAGTTAAAAAAAACATTGTTTGCCTTATCTCAAAAGTGGAAGGTATATGCTCTCCCCTTAATTGGGTGACCAAAAAACCAAACCACTCTTTCATGCTTTCTTTTACTTCAAGCACTTAAATCCTTTAGAAGGCCTACCCTCTCAAGTTGCCCTTAGGGCGCCATTAATGGCTAGTGAGAGGGGAATGACCTAAGTGGGAAACAAATTTATCACCAAGTGTTCCAACCCACTTCAAATGTGGAGGTTGATGAAAGTCCCCTTCAACGGTTTTGCTTAGTGATTAGTCTTCCCCCACTATCTTTAATATACGTAAAGTCTTTATTCTAAAGGTTGGGAAGCCTCCTAAGGGAGTTTATCACTGAAGACTGAACGAAACCCTGATTATGAACCTTAGCATTAGAAAATTTGTGCCGAGTCAGTTGCCAAACATTGGCAGTATCATAGTGCAAGGGTGGGGAAGAATCCACCCCCAAGATCACTCACCATATATCTCCCAAGATAACTACTCAATTGTGAAGAAATTCAGTTTGGGTTAATTTCTAGCAAAAGGCAAAAAAATGGGCGCCCCTTAGGGGGTGACAAGGCTGTTTGAGCTGACAGAGTATTGAGACTAGTGGGCTATGATATTATCAATGACCCTTGACTAAATATTCTGCTTGATCTATCTTTTTGTAATCCAAACCAATGAAAACATCAGGGATTTGAAAACATCCTCAAAGGAACATACACTATTTGTTTAACATAGACAAGTTGTTATCTCTTCTATTTGCTATGTTTTCAAATCATTATCAGAAAATCATCCATCAAGTCACAAAAGTTATGTTTCAACATCAGAGCAAAAACACCAAAAATAGAGAAATCAAGACAGTTAGCGCGTAGGGGCAACAACCTAGCGCATCTCAACCATCTAGTAGTGCATTTCAACCAACAAATAGCGCTCTTATCACTCACATTAGCGCATAATCATTATCTTACTAGTGAGAATTCAGATAACCCTTGTCAACATCATTGTAGCGCATACAAGCATCATCCTAGCGCGTTCAAAGTATATTATAGCACTTTCATACCAAACATTACTGCATTATAGGGACATATTAGCCCATACCTATCCAACAATTTTATTATCAAACAGACTGAAATAGCACTTTGAGAACATCCTTTAGCGCATCAGGTCTCTGTCTTAGCGCATGGTCAAAATTAGTGAAAAATAGAGAGCAAACCAGTCACTTTAGAAATTTTTTATCAACAGTTTTAGATACCCTTTTGGGTCCTTTGATAAATCCAGTAATGAAACTTCAAAAAGGAAACCATAAGTAAGAAAATTCCAAAGCCAATAAAGAAATCTTAGAAAGAGTTTTTCAAATCTTCAACTAGCTTGAGATCAGATTTCATCCAACAAAATTAAGGAGTATCAGAACAACGATCAGAGTTCCATCATCCAATGAATCCTATAAAAAACAATACCTAGTTAGGTCCTCAAGTTGTCAAATTAAGTTTCTACATCAGAAAACTTGACTCATATCATTTCACAGACTTTATCGTGGAGACAAATCAAACTAAACCTCTACTTGATAAAGTAAACTTGAGTTTTCAAACGAAGTATCCATATCCAACATCAACATCAATATCAACATTTGATCATTTGTGTATGACCAATCCTCATATTTTGAGAAGAAGAAGTCTTTATCAAAAGACTAAGTTGAAGAAGAGATGACCTAGTTCTAAGACACTTATCAAAAGGAATGAATTTCTCTATATCAACCATCAACTCTTTGCATCACATCGTGCATTCTTGCATCATATGTGGTTGTATATCCAAGGAAAAAAAAATGAATTTGACAAAGAACCTTTGAGAAGTAGGGCTTACATTCGGAAAGCGACATTCAACCAATGTCTTAATAGTGGAGGAAGGATTAACCCCTCTTTATTTCCGAAGTTCCTTATCACTTATAACGAAGCTCAGCCTAAGCCACCCACTCCATCAAGAGCCCCAATAGAAGAAGAAGAATTCACCATAGTAGAGATATATTAATGCCCGCTATCACTTGATCTCAGAAAAACAGGAAGAAGAAATCACAACCAGAATCAAATATGAGTCATAGACTATCCAATCCTTTGATGAATATACAAATATGGGAGAAACAAAGATCACCGATGAACTTCTCCAAGAATGTCACGAAAACACAGCTTTCCAAAAACTTATAGAAAGACTTATAGAAATAGATAAGCAAAAATATCTACTCACGCTAACTAGCAAAGGAGTCAATATTCCTGAGGATTTCGACACATAAAATTTAAGGAATATAGACGAATGAATTTCAAGAATAAGATCAATAAACTATGCTTATCAAGAACAATGAAGAGAAGCAGAGGCACATGATCAAGAAAACATATGCAACCAAGACCACACCAATGAACAAGACAACACTCATGAACAAGACCATGTCCACAATCGGGACAATCTTAATGAATGAGGGGAAGCTCCCCATCGAAGGACAAATTCACCCCTGGCTACTCTTACACAACAACTCCAAACACTTGAAAGACAAATGCAAGACATGCAACAAGGAACCACGGTACGATATTCCTTGGATGAAATCTGTCCTTATCCTTTTGATAGGAGATTGAACATGGTACCTTTTCCCCCAAATTCAGATATACCAAAGTATGACAAATACAATGGTAAGAGTGATCTTTGTGATCACGTTCGGGAATTTTGTACCATGAGCTTAGAGTTTTCTCACGATGACACATACTTAATAAGATTATTCCCAAGAAGTTTGGGAGGGCAAACAATGAAGTGGTTGTCTAAACTTACACCTCCCATCAGATCCTTTGATGAGTTGGTAAACAAATTCATAATACAATACTCCTATAACATCCAACACAAAATAAATATACATTAAAGAGAGTTAGTATATCTTATAATTGTTTTTTTGAATTCAAGGTACTATTCTATTTTAACATGTTACAAAATTTATACCTCAGGCGTCAAAGCTACAACTACAACAACTACAGGAGGAATATCAGATGGTGTATTAACACCTGTTGTTGCATCTTGAAATGCATATTGTTTTTATCAATTTAAATTGATCCATAAATGAAAATTCATTTACATTTACAAGTTTTAAGTGATTGATAAATAAAATGTTATCAATTCAAATCAACACAATTGTGTCTGTTTGTGACCACCAAACACCATATACATCAAATCATCAGTCAGTGCCACATCCTTTGTAGTGGTAGTCTGATATCTACTCCCGCAAATTGTGCATAGATGGGATGTGGAACCATCTGCATTGGCCTCGACGTCCATCCCAGAGCATATACCTGAATAATTGGGACACACATGTTGAATGGGCTTACCAAGGCCAAATGGATCAACTACTGCATCATTGTCCAATGCAAGAGGGAGTGATAATTATGTGCCATGTTGAATGATGACATCGATCAATGCAGTGGTTGCCTAAAGAGTATATAATTCCATCTACTCTTTCAAGGCTACTGGGATAGTGACATGGACCACAGGTTTTGGTGGTAGGGGGATGTGACTTTGGGGGTTTAATACCCTTCGAGCTCCAGGTTTATCTTGAGAAGAGCCACCACCTCTACCCTAGAACTCTCTCATATCAAAATAGCTTGCCTGCTCATTGAGGATAAACTCACAATTTAGTTTCTTCAAAAATATAATGGAACCTCAAAATTATTACAAGGTGGTTGGTCAAACACCATACACCACCTATACCAAAAAGAATTTTTCATTGCCAAATGGCTACACCAGTGTATAAGAAACCTCTTTGAATTAAGAGGTAAGGTCTCACCCATTTTGGGATCAATAAAAAGAGCACATATTTGTGTTTTAGTTATGTTTTTTTTTTCACTTCATTATATGACAACCCACTACCATAAAAAGAACGACATTGATCCCTATAGCTTCCCCATTTTGTAATTTGATTGGAAAAAATTCATTGGCACTACTAGCCAATGATTTTAGGGTTGTGGCAAGGGATGCATAGTGCTCATGCTTGGATGCCTTCAGTCTATTCACTAGTCTAGTTATTTTGGTAGTGTTTTGTGTTAACTGGTTTATCAAATCCTCATGTGTAGCTTGTGAATGGTCTACTAGAGGAGCTGGAGGGTTTGTATCTTGAGGGTTTGGTTGCGGGTTCTCATGTGGGCTTTTCCCTAAATTTTCAGGAGGCATGTCTTGTTGGGGGGTAGTATTTTCAGAATCTGATATGCATTCATAACAAAAAATTAAAAAAATAATAAAAAACAATGAATTTACATTGTAATTGCGAATATAATTTATCAAATGCATAAAATAGATGAAAAAGTTTGATCTCATACCTCTTTCCATTGTTGGTGTGTTTGATTTTGAGAACCCCATTCACGTATTTTGTTTTTGAAAACCCTCAAAGTGCTTTTCTTGCGGTCGCTAGTGAAAATGACCCGGTCGACCACAGTAAAAAAAATTAATTGACAATAAAATGCATACGAGGTTTGGAAAACTAAACCGCATACACATTTAGTATAAGAAAAACCTCATAAGAGGTTTTGCTTCATTTAGGCTTGGCAAAACGAGCCTAAACACGTATGGGGTTTTTAGAATTTGATATAACCGTGCACATTTTATGTTTTTCCAACTTTTTTGGGGGGGTGTGTCCACTTTTTTGCACACCATCTTGGTGCACACACCCTAGGGTTCAATTTGGAAGTTCATAGTCGAGGTTTGATATCATTTAATTTTAGAGTTAGAGTTGAAATTGATGTAGAGTTGGGGTAGAAATAATTTGGTCTACTATTGAATTAAGTTTAGGGTTAGGGTTCAATTTGGGTTTAGGTTTAGTGTTAAATTTAGGGTTTAATAAAATTTAGGGTTAGAGTTCACATTGGTTTGAAGTTAGCATTAATTTTATTTTGTTTTGGTATTAGGGTTAGGGTACAATTTTTTCTACAAGTACTGTAAGGGTTGGATTTTACTTAGGGTTAGTATTCTACAATTTGGTTTTGTGTTAGGCTTAATGTTTCATATGGCTTATGACTTGGATTCATTTTGGGTTAGGGTTAGGGTTCACTTTGATCTAGTGTTAAGATTAGGGTCTATTTCGGTTTAGGGTAAGGGTTGAATTTGGTATAATGCTAGAGTTCGATTTGTTTTACAATTCAATTATTTTATAGTTGGGATTTAATTTGTCTTAGTGTTAGTGTTTAATATGATTTAAGATATAACTTTCAATTTGGATTAGATTATGGTTAAATTTGGTTCTAACTTTGGGTTATAGTATAATTTGGTTTAGAGTTAAGGTTCAATTAGGATTACAATTAGTGTTCAATCTAGTTTATGTTTTTGATAATAAAAGTAGCCAAAAATGAGGGGGCTGACCCATAGGTACAATTAAGAGAACAGTGGCAGGGCCATTGTTCGCACATTAACAATAAAGTAGCAGCCTTTTACCTCTATCAAAAATGAAAACCATAATACGAGAGTTTATTAGCAAATAAAAAAACCCAGTCAGAGTATAGTTCATAAGCCACGCAGGGCTATAACCAGCAAAATATAAACATAAGCCAAAACTGGGCTTATCCAACCCGCAACTACACAACATAGACAAAAAACACCACCACATGCAGACTGTTAATTCTTTTTCCCTTGGCTCTCCTTAGGGAGCAACTTTCGAGCCTATTCCTTTGTGAGGAACTTGAACAGACCTTTGTAGTCGTCCTCCTCTTTGCCTTTCCCTTTGGCAGTGGTATCCTACAACAGGCACAAAGTCATCGCCGAGCATCTCATGACATTCAGCATGAACTTGGACACATCGTGCATCTTGGACTCTGTCGCCTCCAGTCTGCTGGTAATCACTAGTACAGTATCAGAGAGAGCCTCTATCTTTTTTTCAAGCTCAGTCAGGTTGGGCTCTTCTTCCTTCACGCTACTGGCCTCTTCAACAACTAGCATTTTTTCAATCCTAAAAGTTGGGGAAGGGAAATTGGCTGGCTCTGGATTCATAGAGGAGACGGAGCTTTCAGAAACCTGGGTGGAGCTCACAGAATGGGGGGTCTGTTTGTGCTGGTTCAAGGGTGCTTTATCATACAGAATGGAGTTGCCTGTGTCGTGCAAGGAAGAGGGGTCTCATAGGGGTTTCTCTGAGGGTTTGGTGGCCAATCTACTCGAGTGGCGGGGGGTGTTGGCTTCTTCGGTAATGTCCAAGTCTGAGTCAATCTCCTTGATTTTGACTCTTTTAGGAGTCCTCACCTCCTCTGAGGAATGATTCTTGGATTTCTTGTTGGAGGATCCAAATTCTGGGTACCGAGGGCTTGAGTCAATATTGGCCGGGGGTTGGGTCGAGGGGCTGACATTGTGCACAGAAATGGAATGGAGCAGGCAAAGGGTGAGGTGAAAGTTATATAGGCAGAGCATGAGGCCCTGATGCAGGATCAGAAACTCCTTCCCTTTCTTCTTAGCTTTAGCTATATCCTTAATGTCAGCATCCATCGAATGCAAAAGAAAGAACGGAATGGAAATAAGGTCTTTGTTCCTCAAATGGTTCAGGAACGGGAGATGGTAGTAGTAAAAAATGCCATACCTTCCCTCTAGAGTAAAATATTTCATCACAATGTAGCAGACTTTGTCCCACGGGTGGGGAAGCTCCTCCCTATTGAAACCTCCAGCCCTCTCGATAGGGTTCTCTCCATGGCAGAAAAATTGGTTGAGGTTGGTAGAATCCGCGATTCGGCTCTTCTTTTTCCATTTTCTGCCCTCCATTGATAGGCCTATCGCCTGAGCAATAACTTCTTCATTGATTTCGAAAGAGATTCCCCCATGGTCACCCTTCTATCCTCCCAGGAAGTCATGAATTGTTTGGAGAGCCTCTCATCGTTGCCCTTCATATTTTCCATGAATTTGTCAATACCACCTTCGGTGTACACAAACCAGGCAGTCGGCTTGGTTTTGAACTTGTCCACTTTGTTGGGTTCTAGTCTGAGCCTATCCCCCCCCCCATTCTTGAGTCCTCCAGATTCACAGTTTGAAAAACCAGAACACAAAGCCGAAGCGAATGTGAGACAGAATGGTTGAGAACGATGTGCCGGACTTGAAGTGAACGGTCATAATAATTAGAATGATTGTTACCCTTTACGATTCTGTAGATATCGATATCCAAAAATCTACTCAGAGCGTGTGAGCCTTTACTCGAGCCAATGTGAGTTGACAGATTCCCAATGCCGCCTTTGCCATCGCCAGTTGGCTCCGTCCAGGCAATAATTAGGGGGTAATCATTTTTTATGTCTGTACTTTCATCATGAATCCATCCCATGTGGTAGTGATGACTTAGCCTTCCCTTTGTACGTGGCCATCTAGGGTGGAAATTGGAGGGATCTCTGCACCAATTTAAAAAATACAAGAAGGTTTCCTTCCTCATTGAGTGGAGGGGGTTGTCCTTTCCTTGGAAAAGGCCTTTTCCTTTTCCAAGATTTCATTAATGGTGATTGGCAGCAGATTGGAGTCCCTCCAGCATCGTAAGCCATTCTGCAGTCTTCCTTCAGCTACCATGGAATCGGTGGCTCTGTTTCCTTCTCTGAATATGTGGCATATAGTGAAGTCCTCCATTTTGAACAAAAATTACCTGATGTCCCTCATAATAGGTTCCACTCTCCATCCTGTTGAAGTGTTTCCTTTGATAGAATCGATAATGATTTGAGAATCTCCTTCAATTTCGAGATGCTTTATTCCTATGGAGTTAGCCATTTTTAGACCCCAAAGGAGGGCCATTCCTTCAGCTTGAGTGACCGTATTATCCCTTAGGTTGCCAGCATAGGCTGCAACCATGTTCCCAAGATGATCCCTTATGACTCCACCACCAGCCTGACAGTTGCGTTGCGCAGAGCCATCAAAATTCAGTTTGAACCAGTGAAGTCTGGGGGTTGACCATCTAGTCATCCATCTCTTAATCTTGGTGGTGTTGTTGACATGGTCAAAGCTAGGGGGAGCTTCCAACAAACAATGATATTCTTGTCCACCTCATCAGGAGGATAGGGGGGGATTTTCCATTTTGTGACTTCTAAATTCTCTGTAATCATCTTAAAGCAGATGTGAGGCATAGAGTCCGGGGGGGTCTCAGTGTCTCTGAAAATTATGTTATTTCTTTCTTTCCATAAGGCCCAACAAATGTGCGGTGGGATTTGTTTCCAGAGTTGAATGATGAGGGGATGATGGGAGGGGGGGGTCCAATCGAAAGCAAAGTTTTTTATATTCTTCTGAAAGACCTAGCAAAGACCGCATTTCTGAAGAGTGATAGACCAAATGTGAGTTGCAAAGGGACAAAGTACAAAAAGGTGGTCAATAGATTCCTCATTAGCTTTGCACAAGTTGCATCTATTGGGGAGATGGAATCCCCTTTTTTTTAGATTATCAAGCGTAAGGGTTTTACCATGCATGAGGGCCCACCACAGAAAATTAATTTAGGGATTAGTTGAGGGTTCCAGATTTTCTTCCAACATTCCGCATCCATAGGGTGCTTGATGAGTTGATTGTAAGCAGATTTGACCAAGAAATAGCCCGATTGTGTCTCTTTCCAGATAAAAGTATCTTCAATCGGGGCCAGGGGGTTCTGGTTTTCTACATTCGTTCCAAGATAGAGTTCCAGAAAGTGGGGGTAACTTCCCTAATAGTGAGGGGGAGACCTAGGTAGGTCCCCAAGAGAGCTGCCACTTTGCATCCAAGGATGGAGAGAATTTTGAGTTGGAGGTCCTTTGGAGTGTTGAAGAAGTAGAGATTACTCTTCTCATAGTTGATGCATTGTCTCGACACCTTGGCGTAGTCCGCCAGAAGGATCTTCCATCCTTTAGCCTCCATGACAGAAGACCTACCAAAGAGGAAAGTGTTGTCAATGAATTATTGAATATTAGAGGGGGGGAGCGTGGAGGCAGCTTTGAATCCTTGGAGCCTACCATTGGTGACTAGGTGCGTCACATTTCTGCTTAAGACTTCAACAATCATGATAAATAGGTAAGGGGATAGGGGATCACCCTACCTGTTACCTTTCTTAGCTTTGAAGCATCCCCTAGGAGTCCCATTAATCAGAATAGAGAATTAAACCATGGTCACACATTCTTGAATCATATTCATTATTTTTTAGTTAAATCCCAGTTTTAGAAGCACTTTGAAAAGAAACTCCCAATTAACCTTGTCATAAGCTTTTGATATATCAAGTTTAAAGGCCATACCTAGTAGTTTGCTCCTATCCATGGAGTGGATTATCTCATGAGTTGCAATGGCAGCATCCAAAATTTGGCGTCCCGGGACGAAGTCTTTCTGAGACGGACTGATAAAGGTTTCCAGAAAGGGTTTAATCCTATTCACAAGGACCTTGGAGAGTATCTTATAGATGGTATTGTAGAGGCTTATGGGTCGATACTCCTTCAAGCAACTTGGTGTAGTGGTCTTGGGGATGAGGACAATGAAGGTGTTGTTGATCTTTTTCAGCAGTCTCCCTGTTTTGAAGAAGTCTTGAACAACTTTGGTGACATCATAACTGACAATGTCCCAAAAGTCCTGGAAGAATGCCGGGGGGAAACCATCCGGTCCCGGTGTCTTGTAGGCTCCCATAGCAAAGACAACCCTATGGACTTCATCAGTAGAGATGGGCGCCAAGAGTTGCCGGTTATCGTCCTTATTGATGGTCATTGGTAGCTTACTAACCAGGTAGTCCTAGAGCGGAGAAACCCTTCCACCTTCCGCATACAATCTGGTGAAAAAGTCCACTGCCTTCTGTCCAAGCAGAGAGTCCTCCGAGATCTCCTGGCCAGTGTCATCCTTAATGTTTTTGATGTATTTCCTCTTCTTGTGGATTGAAGCCAATCTGTGGAAGAAGGCAGAATTTATGTCCCCTTCTTTCAACCATTGGATCCTAGATCTTTGCTTCTAGTACACTTCTTCCCTAGAGAGGGTATCTTTCTAGCTCTTGCGGCTATTTTCCTCTTCCTTCAAGATGGGGTCCGGGGGGTTACCAATAGCTATAATATTTTGGAGTTGTTCTAGTCTAGCTCCCAAGTCCTTCTTTCTCTTGAAGATATCTCTGAAAGTGGTCTTATTCCACCCTTTGACTTCCCTGCTGATTAACTTTAATTTCTCCATAATTCTGAACATGGCAGTCCCTTGGATCAAGGTGGTCCACCAGCGTCGAACGAAATCCCTGAAGTCTAGGTGGGAGGCCCACATGATCTCATAGCAAAAGGGGGGGACCCTGGTAGGGTCTATCTTTCCAATGGAGAAGAAGGGGGTTGTGGTTAGACGCAGTCCTTGGGAGGGTTTTCAGGTAAGAGCTATTTCCCATGTCCCAATTGGTGGAAATCAGGAATCTATCTAGCCTGACTTGAATAAGATGTTTGCCTTTCCTATTATTCGACCAGGTGAAGGGGGCACCCTACAGATCAATATCCAAAAGGCTTGTAGCTTTAATGAAACTAGCTAGGTCGCCCATGTTGTCAGAGAAATCTTCTAATCCACCGCATTTTTTCAAACGGGTAGAGGGGGGAGTTGAAGTCTCCCGCAAGCAAAAACTTGTCCTTCTGGTTAGTCATAATGATTTTAGACATTTCCTCCCATAGGATCCGTCTTCCCGATCTTGAGTTGGGAGCATAGATATTGAACATCTGCCAGCATTGTTCCCCATAATGAAGGGAAACCGCTAGGAAATTTTGGGAGCTAGCGAGAAACTTGCCTTTCATTTTAGTGGGGTCCCAGAGGGTAGCAATACCCCCAGAAGCACCCAAGGCCTCAACATACAGGTAATCCGCTCCAGGCCAAAGTTTACCAGCAATCGTAGCAAAAGTTTGAAAGGGCATCTTTACTTCTTGAATGAGGCAAATGTCAATTTTCATCTAAAAAATGAGTTGTTTTATGGCAAACTACTTATGGGGGTTGTTCAGACCCCTTATGTTCCAAGAGAGGAACTTCATTTCTTGCTTTTGTTAAGTCCGTCCAAGGTCAGTTGTCTTCCCTTTGCAATGTCCCTTGCCATAACCTTGTGCCTCAGGACTCTTTCTGAGGGTCTTCCTACTCTGTTTTCGTTACCCCCCACATCTGCTTTCTTGGCCTTGACTTTCTTCTTTTGGGTTATCCATTCTTCATTATCCATCTGGGGGGGGGGGGGGGGGGGCGAGGGAGACACTTTCAGCGGAGTTACCAAGGAGTTTCCAGGGTGCTCATCTCTATCCCCTGATACCGAGGAGAGAGGGGTTGAAGAGGTGGGTAAGCTATTTTCAGTCAAAAGAGGCTTGGCCAAGGTCGAGTTGAGGGCTATCTCCTGCGGGATCTCCCCCTCTTCTAGGGGAACGTTTGAGTTTTTTACTGGGTCTGCTGGGGATTTTAAGATCTCAAGAATCTTGTCTGCGTTTGGGTAATCTTCAGAAATTTCATTCACAGTAGTCAGCTCAAGGGGAGCTGAGGATGATGGATCACTAGGGTTGATGGGTTCAGCCTAGATAGATTTATTTTTGAGCTTGGTTTCCACAACCATGGGGGCTTTACAATCAGTATATGAATGCCCCTGGTTATTGCATTTCTGACAATACAAGGTGGCATTTTCATACACAATAGCCTGGGACCATTTTCCCCATTTTGATTTTAGGGAGATAAAGTTTGGGAGAGCCTTGTTAATAGTGACATTGACACAAAAACAAGCATACACCAACCTGGATTTGTTGAGAGTGATCGAGTCCGTTGCAACAAAGCTGCCAAATGAGTTTCCAATCCAGCGGAAGATTTATTCATCCCAAAATTCTAGAGGGAGTTGAGAAAGCCTGACCCAGACTGGAGCCATGCGGTTTAGTTCTGCGGAGGGGTCAAAACCAGACTTCTATTTAGCCATGGTTAGGAAATGGTTTCCATAAGCCCAAGACCCCGACATAACATAGATCAGATCCTCGTCAGTGTTGAACTTGAATAGAAAGAGTCCCCCCGACATTGCTGAAACCTCCAGGCTTCCTTTAAGTTTCCAACGAGATTTTGCCCATTGCCTGACCATGTCAATAGATGGTCGAAAGGAGAAGAAATGACCAACTATTTCCAGGTGAAGGGAAGAGGCGATTTTGTCCATCAGGTTGTCCGAGAGTTTGATCTTTGTTCCGTCTTCTGTTTGGGAGAAGGTGGCCACAACATCTTCATGGATCGACTTTGTTGACCCAAGGAGGGCGTTCTTCCAACTATTCTTGGGATTCTCCTTCACAAGATCCACATCCTCCTATCCAACAGAAGTTTCCAGTCCGGGATGGGGTATATTCCTTTCATCCCCTTTCAGGCCAGTTTCAGTCAGACCTAGTGAAGTGGAAGGGGTGTGAAGGCTGGCATTTTCTTTTGTATGGTTCGCAGACCGTGGGGACCCCGCAGCCAGCTCAACAACATGCCCACCGACTGTAGAATCGGGTGTTGGGTCCAGCAGGGGAGGGGGGACCTCCCAGAGGGGGCGGTCATCCAAGGACACAGGTTCAAACGCGAAGCAGGCGGGAGAGTTGCAGACGGAAGGCGAGATTTCTTTTTTACTCCACTATTAAGTTTAATGTGGCTTAATATTAGGGTTTAATTTGATTCAATGTTCAATGGTAAGGTTGAAATTTGTTTAGAATTAGGGCTCAATTTGATTTACGTTTTAGGGTCAATGCCGTTTACAATTAAGTTTGAATTTGGCTTAGGCCTTAGGGTCCCATTTGGTATAATGTTACTTGGTTCAATTTGGTTTAGAGTTAGAGTTAGTGTTGAATTTGATATAGGGTTAAGGTTCAAATAAATTTTTTGTTAGGGTTCAATTTGATTTGATTAGGATTAAAATTAGATTTATTGTTGAGTTTGGTTTAGGTTGAGGGTTTAATTTGGTTTAGTGTTAGGGTATAATTTTATTTAGGGTTATGGTTCACTTTTGTTTTGTATTAGAGATAGGCTTTGATTTAATATATGATTTGGATTTAGTTTGGTTTATGGTTATGGCTCACTGTTAGGGTTATAAATAATTTTTTTTTTTAAATTCAATTTGGTTTATAGTTAACATTTATTTTTATTTAATTTTAGAGTTCAATATGGATTAAAAGCATGGTTTATTTTGGTTGTGTTATGCATAGAGTTCAATTTACTTTAAGGTTAGAGTTTAATTTGGTTTAAAGTTCATAATATGATTCAAATTAGTTTAGGGTTAGAGTTTAATTTGGTTAAGTTAAAAAATGTAAAAATTATTTAATTTAACTAATATAATAACTTTATTTAATAAATTAGATAAATTATTATTTTAATTTAATTAGTTTAACAACTTAATGCATTTAAGTTGATAAATTAATTAAATTTCTTTAAACACTTAAATAATTTAATTTAATTAATTTAGTAACTTAATTTAATTAATTCAACAAGTTAATTTAATAAATTGATTTAAGAATTTTCAATTTATCTAATATAATAACTTAATTTAATTAATTAGATAACTTAATTTTTAATTTAATTAGTTTAACAACTTAATGTATTTAAATTAATGTCTTCGAACATGTAGTGTCAGGGTTCAAACCCTTGGTGGACCATTGTGCTCGCAGGTCTTGTGTCACCACGCATTTAAAAATAAATAAAAAAATAATAGATTAATTAAATCACTTTAAACTCTTAAATAACTTAATTTAACAAATCAATTTAAACTAAAAATACAATTAATTTAATAGCCCTTACACTAATTTTCAATTTGTTACTAAATTTTTTGAAGTTAATCTTTATCATGTTGACCAGCAATCATGGCTCCCCAATTGAAAAGGTCCCAAAGTATGCCAAAATTATATTTAATTATTAATCAATCTTTTACAGTCAAAAGTGTAACTTTCACAAGTTATATTAATTGAAAAGAAAGGAAGGCAAAGCAGAAAAAAAATGATAGTCTGCAAAATTATTAAATGCTGAAAGAATAAAAGGATTTTGCTTGATATTGACAACAATCCTGGAAGCTTCCCTTGGTGTTATTATTGAAAGCAGTTATTTTGGGGATGTTTAGTAAAGGACACATCGTACATGATATGCCATCATTATGTGCGGGCCCACCGCTGACTAATTGAAAAACAAATGGAAACCGATAGGGACAAATTTTGATAAATTAAAAGTTCAAAGTTCTTTTTTAAAATGTCGGCCCTTTATCATGAAAAGTATACCTTTAAACAAGTTATATTAATTGAAATTTTTTACTGTATAAAATGTATTTTTATATAGAACATTTTTAATAGCAATTCTCGACTACATCTCCTTATTAATATTTTTTAATATAAAATATTATATTTATTTATTTAAAGAAAGCTTATTATTAAAATAATAATAAGATATCAATATTAACACGAGTAGACTATTTTAGTCACTTCTAACTTTTAATAACTTATATTTGAGTTGATGTGATTCTCCATCAACTTGACATGGATATTTTAGTGGATCATATTCTAAAAATTTAATAGAAAATAAGTAGTAAAATAGCATTTGGAGTGTAGATAAAGGTCTAAAATTAGACTACTTAATATATTATTGTATTTGGAGTTGTCTTTTAAAGTTGTTGGTAGAAATATGGTCTAAGAGTGTGAGTACCAAAATTTTTATGTATTTTTATTGAATTTTTTTAGCATTATATAATGGCCTTGGTTTTCTGGACTCGCATGGATATGTGAAATCAAACAAAACAACAAGCAAATGTTAGACAAATTTCATATCGGGTTCACCAATTGTTCTCATGCTTAAAATCATAATGTTGAAATAGGAAATAAGGACGAATCACCAAATCCTTAACTATCAAAGCAATTTCAAACATAAACCAATAGAAATTAACACAAGATAAGAATGAATTCAAATAAATGAAACTCCCTCATCCTGCATCGTGGCTTCCATTGTGCTTCTCTGAATTGTGCTTATAGGTGGCTCTCAGGTATTGCATTGGGATTCTTGCATAGATTAGACAATTGTTTGAAGACTGTGATTCTAGAATGAAATGAGCAAAGAGGTTGAATTTATAGGTTTTCAACACAGAAGGGGTGAGAATTTGAACTCAAGTGTTGATTGATAGATAACTGATTTAGATTGACCTGTTAACTCATTTTGATTGGCTTGTTAACTAGGTTGATTGAAGAGTGAAATTGATCAGTAGACTGAATTATTTAGCTAGTTGACTGAATTTATTGGGGAGATGACTGATTAGATGGATTAGAAAATTGAATTGATTGAGTAGTCAGAAAAATGTGATTGAGAGTTAAAAAGTATGATTGATGAGTTAACTGAATTAACTGATTAGTTAACTAATTTGATCAATCAGTTTTGATTTTAGCATGTGTTGTAGGATTTTGAAATTGAATTTGATTTTCATTTTCAATTTGGATTTGCATTTGGACTTTCGAATGCTGAAATGCACATGAAATTTAGTGAAATTCAGATTTGGGAAAATGTGCATTTGGAAGAAATGAAATTAAGTGAAATTCAGATTTGGGAGAAAATGAAATGAAATTAGATGGAATTATAATTTGGGGATTGGAAGAATTAAATTAATTAATTAAATAATTTAAACAAAATTATTTAATCTTAGGAAATTGAATTAATTAAATAATTTATATTTAATTAATATTTGAGATAGGGTTAATTGATTAAAATGATGAATTGATAGAAATTCGATAATTAGAAATGTTAGATGTTTTGATCAGAAGAAATAATTAGTTTAACCAAATAATTAAAAGATTACTTAATTTAATAGACGAATAATTAGTGTAGAATTAATGAGACATTTTTAGGTGTCTACAGACTGTTCTGCACAACAAAATCCTGACTCAGGACAACTTGGCTAAGTAGGGATTTCAGTTCCCTAATAGACGTATCCTTTGAAAAAATGAGGTTGAAAGCCCCTTCCATCTCTTCCTCCAATGTGTCTTTGCTAGAGATCTTTGTGGGATGGTCAGCTATAAGCTTAGTGTTAGCTAGACTCTGAATGAAAATATGATGCATTTGCTGAAAGAGTTTCAGAGCCCCTCTTCCAATGCTCTTGTTCAACAACTTTGGAGACAGATCCCCCCCCACTTCTATTGGAGCACTTGGAAGGGAAGTAATAAGAGGATATTCAAGGATAAGGAGGCCTCCTTGGAAACTGTCTTTGCTTGTTTCCTTAAGCTCATTTTGGAGAACATCTTGGTTACCTAGTTCTAATTGCCTCCTACACCCTCCTCAAAATGGGATTGGGAGATTGCTTATAGATGGAACCTTCCTTCTTCATTTTCTCACATTGATTTCTCTAATTGCCTCCTAAGGCAGAATATTGTTTGGTTCCCCCCTTCCTGGCGGCTACAAACTAAATTTTGATGGGGCTACCAGATAGGGTCTTGTAGCAGGGGGAGGTGTCATTAGAACCCATAGTGGGACCTTGGTTGCTACTTATGTTAGGAATTTGAATGGCCACTCTAGTAACCAAGTTGAAGGGATGACCTTGGCTTGGGGGATCAGGTTTTCTCTCTCCATGGGCATCATGTGTATGGACATAGAAGGGGACTCTAAGCTCATCATTGATGTTGTCAAAGGGCAGAACGAACTCATTTGGACCATTGAAAGCACCCTCAGGGACACTCTTGGGCTCATTTTTGGGCTTGACTCTTTGCGGATTATGCATGTGTTTAGGGAAGGGAATGGGGTTGTTGATGCTCTTGCTGCCCTGGGGTTAACTAATACTGATCTAAGATGTTGGAGGAGTCACACTTCTCTGCCGCCTCATGTCAACTTTCTTTTAACGAGAGAGGGAATTCAAACTCAAATTGATGATGAAGCTCTTGTTTAGCCTCATTACTACCGTCCTCCTCACCTCTGAGTATCCTAGGAGTTATTTTTTAAATTTGAATATGGGGAATATTCGAAGGACTACCGCTAGTTATGTGTTGATAGGGACTGACAACTCGGCCATGAAAGGTGAGGTGATTTTTTGGTCCACTTTTTGGGGTCACTATATAGTGATGTACTGGATGGGCGATGATATGATGTGTTTCAAGCCGAGTTGGATGGTTTTAAAAGCTTGCAGTGGGAAACTTGTGCCACGTGCCCCCAAGATCATTACTATGCATGGAATTTTTTATTTTAGGAATATTTTCTATGTGCCTAAAGTTATGTCTCAATTCATGACTTATGGCTCATACAAGTCCCCTATTTCCAAGGTTATCAATGGCAATCATTCCGCCTTTTTGTGCCTTAATTGTCACCTTAGGATAAAATTATCCGTCCCTTGCAATATTGACATTTTTTTTTCACTAAGGGCTGCATATGTGACATCCTTTGTGAGGTCTTGTTTATGATGTCTACTAAACAAGCTCTCTCTACTAAGGAAATGGGGGGTGATAGAGTGCACTATGAGCTTGACAAGCCTGATGATTTCAAGAATGACCCCCTCATTTGGAATTACTGTGTTGAGGGAGAAGAGGCTGAGTTTTTGGAGTCCCTTCGTGGCCACGATGAGCAACTTTTAGCCCAATTTGTTGCTTCTTGGTCTGGGCGGAGAGTCATGACGGGTGGTGTTTCTTTTGAAGTGTCAAAGGAATCCATTGCCCAAGTGATGGGTCTTTCTCTGGAAGGAAGGAAGGTGAAAGTATACTAGCCATGTTTCTAACAGTCAAGGGCTTCAACACTTCTTCGGAAGCAGAGGGGAACCGGTTAAGTTGCAGGGAGGGTTTGCCCGTGAAGAACTTAGGCACCCATGGAACCAAATTTGCTTACTGTTGATGAAGTACTTCACGTTGGAAGGTCACTTTAAGGTATTCTACTAATAACATCTTCCCTTGCTTAACCATTTTTTTAATAATGACTTGTTGTGTCTACCTTTTTTCCTCTTGCATTCTCTAGAAACCTTTGTGAAAGATACCCTTGATCCCAAGCATGAGGACAAGCCGCCTATCTTTCTTCACCAGGGTTTAATCTATAGGATTTATAATTTTCATCTAGCTCTCTACCCTCCTCATAGCCTTATGTTGGTCCACCCCCCTGCTATGACCTCTCTTTCGCTTTTGGCCTTTTCTTTTGGCTTGGCTATACCTAGGTTTTTCCAATTTTCGTAGGGGGTCCTTGCAGCCGCTCATTTTCTTGCCTCTGCATCTTCTCAATTCCCTCCCTTGGTGTCCATCACTAAGATAAACACTAACCAAGTGCCTTCTCCCTCAACCAACAAATCTCACACCCCCACTAAGGGTAAAGGGAAAGCCCCTATGAAATGGAAGAAAATTATCATTGAGGACAATTCTTCGTCTGAAGAATTTGAGGAGGAAAGCTCTTCTCCTCACACCGAAGGCAGAAGGAGGTCACATAGGTTAGTGTCGAAAATCTCCTCGGAGAAAAAGACAAAATCTAAAGATGTCTCTGATCCTTATGGGGGACCTTAAAGATTTGGGTATCTCTTGGCCCCTCAATGAGGTTGCTAGTGCTAAGTCATACATGGAAACTGCGAAGACTATCAACTTGATAGACCCAGATGAAGTGATTATAATGGCGGAACCAAATGATTTGGGGGCCCAAGGGACTAGGGCTCCTATTGCGGATTTGGCTAAGATGACTGAGATGGGAAAAGTGGACCCGATGATGGAGACTTTGAATAGGGAGGGTGATGAGAACAAGAATGTGGCCGACTTGGAGGACCTAGGAGCCTAGGGGGTTAGTGCTCCTATTGTGGATTTGGCTAAGACGGTTGAAATGGATAAAGTGGACCCGGTGGTGGAGACTGTCAATAGGGAGGGTGATGAGAAAAAGTTTGATATCCCCCATGAGATCCCTACTATGGAACAACTCAAAAATATCCATATTGATGTTATGGATATTCTACAGAGGATTGAAAGCCTGGGGTGGTTGCTGGATGTGAAGGCCATTCTTGAGGAGGTCAAGGTTCTGAATCATAAGGTGGAGGCTAGGGATTCCCAGATTGCCTATCTCAATAATTTTTGCTTGTAGGTCCTTCACACTTCGGCCCTCACTCTCTCCCTCTCAAGAGAGCATACTACAGACAATGATGTTGACATAGATGAAGCCAAGGAACTTTACAAGTAAATGTTTGATGATTGGAAAATCGTCATTGATAGGATTGGGGTTCGCAAGTCAACCCCTTAGGTTTTGTGTTGTTTTTTTGTGTTTTGGGATGCTTTCCCTTGTTCCCCATTGTTTTGTTCTTTTTGCTGTTTATAGTTCGGAAAGACTCTAGTTATGGTTTTTTGTTGTTATAGTGTTGTTTATAGTTTAAACTATTTAAAGGGTCAGTGCCCTGTTTTTCACTACTTTCTCAATCAAAAACATGTTGTTTTCATAGTGACTTCATAAAAGTGAATAAGTAACTTGTTTCCATAGTGATTTCATAAAATCTTATTGTAAAATGCATATGGCTAATGAGGATGAAGCTTTCTTTTATTAATTTATGTTGAAAACATGAATTTAGGAGTCAAAAGGAACTTCCAACCTTTAGGCTTGTGAGTAGAATTTTTTAAAATTCTAAAATTAAGACAATTTTTTTTTGTGAGATGGAGTTCATACACATTTTACATAGTATATACATGTTTTTATTTTTCATTTTTATTAAATTTAATCTATTGCATTCTTGTATGTGTGTCCAATTGATAAACCTATATCTTTAAACATTAAAATTTAATTAACTATCTAAAATATTTTTTTAATAACATAAATTCTTAATTAAGCATGCAATAGATTATGATAAAATTATGAAATCCAACCATGTACTACACTCATCATAATGTTTGAAAAGAACCAAAACATGACGATTGTATCTAAAAACAAGTTTGTAAGTTTTTATAGCAAAATCATAAGGTCTAATCATATAACATACTTGAAACGAAATCATGATAACAACCCTACTTAAAAACCAATTGTGATAAAATTATAAGATTCAATGATGTACCATTATTTAGAAAGACCAAAACATAATGATGACCAAGACTACCTATTATGTATTCAATTTTAAATTTATCTACTTTTATGATCATATTTGTTCTTTGTTGATATTATTGGCATGCCTCTTATTGTATGCTTTTGAATCTAGTACTTCTAGTTATGCTTTCTATCTTAATTTTTGTGACCCCACCTTTTCAGTGTATCCAACGTAGTGAGGCGTCCTACAACCGTAGCAAGGGGGAGGAGGGGAGTGGAGGCATCTATGTATACATTAAAGAAAATCGAAAACTGATTGGGGGGAGGAGGGGGAGGGAGGGGGTGGCATCTGTGTATGCATTAAAGAAAATCGAAAACTGATTGGGGAGGAGGGGGTGGCATCTGTGTATACATTAAAGAAAATCAAAAACTGATGGTGGATATGCATTGTAACTATTCCAAAGGGTGGTAAGGCGTTTCAGCTTCTGCGCTTATATCTGCATTTGTATTCTTGTATGCATGTTGGATGTTTGCAACTATTTTTGTTTTTTCTTGCTACAATCCTTGTGTTTGGATGGATGTCCATACCTCGTACCAGTACTTCTATTTTGTTGCAGACTGCACAAAGGGAAGAAGAAAAACAAAAGGATATGTTTAATGCCTAGATCAAGTATGGCATACAAGTTCTCGAGGTCAACCAAGGCAACCACCTCTCGAGTCTATTACTGCATTTGTTTATTTGGAATTTCAAAACTTTACCATTAGATTCAAATTTTAAATAAAAATTAAAAAATAAAATTTCAAAAGGTATTTGAATATGTTTAGGAATTGATAAGTTGTAGTTCATTTTAGTTCATTAAAAGCTGTCATTTTTTAATTTTTTATAGTGATAGTAAGTGGTATGAATGCAAATATTATTTCAATGAAGTTCACAATTTATATATTCAAATGAAATATTGCAAGAATAAGTATATTAAATATTTAGTTTCAATTAAATATCAAAAACTTTTCATTTCCATAGAGAATGATAAAACAAATAACTTTTATTTGTTTAGCATTATATTGTTGTCTACATAAAAATTTATTTTTGGTAATAATTTTTCTTTAAAAAAGTTAAGAGTAGTCACAACGATGAAAAAGAGAAGAAAAAAATCTTAATTTTAAATTTAGAAACATCAAAAAGAATTTCTATGTTTCTAAATCTTAAACATAAAAATATGATGTTTCTAATGTTTAGCAAAATATTTCACAAATAATGTTTAGAAAAAATATGTACCTAAATTGAAAAAAACAAAGTTACATACACACAAATATTTTAAATAAAATATTTATTATTAAAATGTACTGTCTAATTTATCATATAATATGATTTTTCTATTTATATCTTAGTTTCTCTTAGTTGAATTTGAATTCTTTTATCATATATTAACCCTAATTGAACTCCAATACTAACCCTAACTATAATTAGAACATTGCCATAACCTTAATTAAACCTTTACGCTAACATAACCATAACCCTAATTGAACCTTTATGCTAACATGACCCTAAACTCCATCATCAACTTAACCCTAACCCTAACTAAACTCTAGATTTTAATGCTAACTACAACTTAAACCCTAATCTAGCCATAATTGAACCCTAATCCCTCTAATTGAATGTCAACCCTAACCTAACCTTAAAATTAACTCTATCCATAGAATTAAACCCTACCTACAACTTGAACTTTAATCTAAACCTATAATTAAACCATAACTCTAATATGCATCCTAACACTAATTAAACCCTGATCATAATTGAATTATAGCCCAAACTCTAACCCTAATTGAGCTTCAATTCTAATTTAACCCTAAACCCTAAATCCATTTATAATTTAACCCTAAACTAATCTCTAACCCCAACCCTAAGCATGATGTAAACCTAATCCTAATAATATCCCTAACCCTTATCATAATCATAACCTAAACATAACCATGAACCCTAACCCTAATAGTAATCATCTATCATAACCCTAAATGTAACCGTAACCCTAAAATTTGTTATACTAATCATAACCCAAAACCTAACCTCATCCCTAACCCTAAACTAACCATAATTCTAAGCCTAACCCTAAATCCTAACTCTAAACCCTAACCCTAAATCCTAACCCTAACCCTAAACCTTACCATAACCCTAAACATGATGTAAACCTACCCATAACCATTTCTCTATTCATAATCATGTGCCCCAACCCTAACCATAATTGTAACCCTAACCCTAACCCTAACCTCAACCATAAATTAAAACCTAACCCTACCCCTAACCATAAGCCTAACCCTAACCATGATGTAAACACACACCATAATCCTAACCCTAACCCTAACCCTAACCCTAATCTTAACCTTAACCCTAACCATGATGTAAATACTAACCCTACCCACTATGTAAACCCTAACCAATACACTAAACTTTAACCCTGTCCTTAATCCTAATCCATACCCTAAACCCTAATTATAACCTTAATTCTAACCCTAAATTTGATTGTAACCCAAATTCTAAACATAACCCTAACACTAACCATGGTGCAAATTATAAGCCTACCCATAAACCTAACCCTAACCATTATCCTAACCCTAGCAATAATCTTAAGCATAACCCTAAGCCTAACCCAACCATGATGTAATTGTAAAGTCAAATAGGTGCCTTGATGCTAACTCTAACTATAATTAAACCCTAAATAAATTGTAATAGTAAGCCTAACCCTAAACCTAGCCTTAATAAAGATGTAAATCCTAACCCTAACAATAACCATAATTATTAACTTAAACCTAATCATAACCCAAACCCTAAAACTAACCCTATTTTGAACGATGATGTAAACCCTAACTATCATCCTAATCCTAATCCTAAACCCTATCCCGAACCATAACCCTAACCCTAACCATGATTTGAACCCTAAACCTAACCATAATCCTAGGCCCTAACCCTGTCCATAATCCTAATAGTAACCCTAATCATGGTGTAAATATTAACCATAACGCTAGCCCTAAACCTAACCCTAACCATGATGTAAACACTAACATTAATCCTAACACTAACCTTTAACCCTAACCCCAACTATGATGTAAACCATAACCTTAGCTATAATACTAACATTAACCCTAACCCTAACTAGAACCATGATGTAAACCATAACCTTTACCATATTCCTAACCACAACTCTAAACCATTACCCTTATCATAACCCTAACCCTAACCCTAACCTAACCTAATCATAACCCTAAAACCTAACCCTATAAATAGGGAATGGCTCTATAGCCCTTAGGATGCACCAATCATCTATTACAATGTATTAATAATATATGAAGGGTATTAATATCTTGGTTCATCCTAAGGGTTGGATAGTTGTTTCCCTAAAAATAACTCTAAACCTAACCCTAACCATGATGTACACTCTCACCCTATCCATAATTCTAACCATGATGTAAACCCTAATCCTAACCATGATGTCAATCCTAGCCCTAACCCTAACCATAATTATAACCCTAAACCTAACTACAACCCAAACCCTAAACCCTAACCCAAGTAATAACCCCAACCCCGATAATGTTGCAAACCCTAACCCTAACCATAACCATGATATAAATACTAACATTAATCTTAACACTAACCCTTAACCCTAACCCTAACCATGATGTAACCCTATCCTAGCAATAAACCTAACCCTAACTCCAAAACCAACCATGATGTAAACCATAACCCTAACCATAATCCTAACCATAACTCTAGACCTTAACCCTAACTTAACCATAAACCCTAACCCTAACAATAATCCTTAGCCCTAACTCTAAAACCCTATCCTAACCTTAACCCTAACCATAACTCAAAACCTATTCTTAATTCTAAGAGTAAATCCTATACATAATCCCAATCCTAACCTTAAACCCTAACCCAAACCAGAAGCCTAATCGTAACCTTAATCTTTAACCCTAACCCCAACCATAATCCTCACCCTAACCCTAAGCATGATGAAAATTATAACCCTAAGCCTAAACCTAACCCTAACCATGATGTTAATCATGACCCTAACCCTATGCCTAATCTTAACTCTAATCCTAATCTTAACCCTAACCCTATCCATTATCCTAACTATGACACTAACCATAATCCTAAACCTAACCTTAACCCCAACCATGATGTAAACAATAAACCTAACCATAACCCCAAACTATAACCCTAATCATAATCCTTACCCTAACCCTAATTATAATGCTAACCTAACCATAATCCTAAACCATAACCCTAACAATAATCCTACGCTAAACTTAACCCTAACCCAAATTGAGCTTGAATCCTAATCTATTCGTAACCTTAACCTAGCCCAAAACCTAATCCTAATTGAACTTCAATACTAATTTAACCCTAACCTTAATGTAATTGAACCATAACCCTAATTCAAACCCTAACTTTGATGTAAACCCTACACGTAAATTGTAACCCTGATACTATACCCTAGTTCCATAAACTTAACCTTATCACTAAACCCTAGCTCTAACCATAATCCTAACCATAATCATAAACCCTAACCCTAACCATAATCCTAAACCAAAACCAAACCCTAACCTTGATGCTAACCTTCACCATGATATACACCCTAACTATTATCATAACCATAACCTTAAACCCTAAACCTAATCATAACCCTAACCATGATGTAAACCTTAACCCTAACCATAATACTAACCTTAACTCTAATCTAAAACATGACCATAAACCAAATTTTAATCCTAACCATACCCCCAGTTATAATTCTAACGCTAACCCTAACTGTAATTATGCTTAAACATAATTGTAACCCTAACACTAAACCCTAACCCTAACCATAAATTTAACACTAATATTAAACCTTAACTGTAACCATAACACTAAACCTAACCATAATCCTAAACCAAAACCAATCCCTGATGTTTTTTTTTGCTTGATAATTGCTTTTGACTGGAGTTATGAACCAGTGAGACCACATTGTTGAGGGGCCTCATCCTCAGTTTTTACGGCGTTTTTACACCCTTATCTCTCCTTGGTGCCTTCCTCAACCTTATATCTCCAAGACCAATGGTGCAGAATTACGAACATGGTAGCCCAACAAGGACAACAAACCAGTAGAGGTGAAAGACCCACGAGGGCCTAATACAAAACCGTCAAGCATGAAAGACCCATGTGGGTCTGATAGAAGTCCACAAGCAGCACACGCCAATGAGAAACTAGATCCGCGAGTAGCACATGCCTATGAGGAACAACCTAGCAGGGGTCGAGCACGGTCAGTTAGTCCAAGCATCCACCAAGATCACCTATACGTCCTCCAAGATCAGCCGCCATCAATTTCTCCTACCAAGGTGGGATCAAACCGGTATATTAACATACTATTTTGGTCTAGGCGGGGACTTGAACTTGGATTGCACCACAAACAATGCAACCATTTCACTATTACACTAACAAGTGATCTCCCAATCCCTAATGTTGATGCTAACCCTGACACTAATATAAACTCTAACCATTATCACAACCCTAACCCTAATCATAACCCTAACCCAAACCATGATGTAAACCTTATCCCTGATGATAACACTAACCTTAAGGTCCTAACGTTAACCATAACCCTAAGACTTGCCAGTAAATAAATTTTAATATATCTTAGATTTTATTATTTTCTTTGATCTTACAACACATATATATTATTAAAAATAGTCTAAATAGATCTATAAAATTTCATATATCTCCATGTAATGATATAATAATATTATAATATAATTTTTTTTTCATTTAAAAGATACTATATAATTATATATTGATTTATTTTATGTTTCCCATGTTGCGTCGTGTGTCTACCACTAGCATATATACCTTAAATTTTAATTTAATCTATATAAAATACGCCGAGAGATATCCTTCTCGAGGCGCCTATTTTTAATCAATTTTATATCTTAAAGTCAAATAGGCACCTCAAAATGGACATCTCTCGATGTATTTAATAAAGATTAAATTAAAATTTAAGATATATATGCTAGTTTAATATAACATAAAATATGGGGCCCATTTTATAAATAATCTTAAAACAAGAGAAGAGAATCTACAAATTTGGTCCTCCACGTGATAGAAGCCTACTATTCTCTTCAATATTAAAAACATAAATAAAACTCATCAATATCATTAAATGATAAAAATTTGACACATAAGCAATCAAATCTTACTTATGTATACCTCTTTAATTTGTCTTGAGAAATACCTAAGAATGTTTCTTATATTAACTCAGTCACATCGGACATTTATGCGTGGGTCCCTATACATGCCTATAAATGATTGGTTGAAAATTAAATAATTTTATCAAATGATAAGCATAACTTGTTGAACCTCCATTGAACAAGGCCTTAATTGCCAAAGTGGGTTGGAACTTAGCTAAAGGGGAGGAACATTGGTGTAACATTATTAGGGCTAAGTACTTGGAAAGGGAGCAGTTATGTTTCAACTTGAATTTCATTGATCTAAATTATGGAACAACATACTCAAGCTTAGACCTATTATCAGAGAGGAACTGAAGTGGCATATTGGAAATGGAAGAAAGATCAGATTTTTGGAGGATACGTGGCTGGAAGATAAACATTTGGCTGAAACCCAATTCTGCCAATTAATGTACATCCTAAAGGACCAATTTGGTGATTATATTGCTAACTACATTGTGCCGAGAAAAGGAAAGTGGAAAAACATCTCTTTGATCTTCATTGATTGGCTTGACCTCTTGCCTAAAGCTCTGGAACTTTAGGCTCTCATGCACATGTCGCAGATACCTCTGTCTTTCCATGAGGATAGATTCATCTGGAAGGGGACTCAGTCTAGGGATTTCTCAGTCAAGTCTGCTTACAGACAAATTTTGAGATTCAATGGGGATATGGAATGCTGGAAAAAGATTTGGAACTCACAACTTATACCAAAGATTAATTTTGTTTGGTGGACTCTCATGCATGGAAAAGCATTGACTCAGGATAACGTAAGGAGAATGGGCTTCCAATTACCTAACAGGTGTATCCTCTGTAAATTTGAGGAGGAATCTATCAGGCCTCTTTTTATCCACTGCCCTGTTGTTAGACATTTGTGGACCATTATCCTTGAAAAATGTGGCCTCCAATGGGTTTTCCATGGTGACATACACTAGTTTGTGAATGGATGGTCATCACCTTCTCACCACCCCCTAGTTATACAGCCGTGGAAGCAGATCCCTCCTCATATATGCTGGAGTGTTTGGAAAGAAAGAAATAACAGAATCTTCAGAGATGCTGAAAACTCCTCAGACAATGTTTTTAATAGCTACTTCAAGATGATCATGGAAAATATCTCGGTGACTAGATGGAAAACCCCCTCCAACCCCCCTAACTCGGCTGACTGGAGGATTGCTGAACATTGGAAACTCCCCCCAAAGTTGTTCAACAACACTAAAAATATCAACAAAAAAATGACCAAATGGAAAGACCCAAGTCCCTCATGGCACAAATTAAACTTTGATGGGGCAGCCAACAATAATTGGCAAGTCAGAGGTGGTGTTGTAAGAGATCATCAGGGTGGTCTTATCGCCGCCTACGCTGGAAGCTTGAGGAACCATACTGTCAACGAAGCTGAGGGAATGGCCCTTTTATGGGGAATGAAGTTCGCCATTGCTATAGGTATCAGACAACTTGAAATTGAAGGTGATTCAAAAATAATTGTGGAGGCTATTAGTGGAAGAAGTGCAGCGGGTTGGAAAGTGGAAGCGATATTGAGGGATGTCAGAATGCTCTTAGCTGACCTTGACAGTTTCACTATCCTCCATATTTACAAAGAAGGTAATGTAGTTTTTGACTCCATGGCTATTGTCGGCATGCTGCAAGAAGGCTTATGAAATTGGAGGAATGTTGATCCGCTGCCAGTGACCACCAAGGAGATCCTTGAGAGAGAAAGATTAAGTGCTAAAAATGTTTTCTCCCCTTCTTTACCTCTTAATCATTTGTAATCTGATGAGGATTATAAATTATTAAATTTTGAATTTGAAGTCAGAGCCCGCCAATTGCGGGGTGGATATGCCATGTGGCGACATATGGCCTAGTCATCATTCCCAAAATAAATCAAGGGGGTTGGATAATAATTTTATTTCGTTGTAGAGTACCGATATCGAGAAAGCTAGTATTTTTTAATCATCCAGATGAATGACATTGGTGGCGATGAAGGCAACAACCTGTCTTGTCTAAGCAACATTGGGCGGATTGATGGTTCACACAAGTGGAATAGATCTTAGGCTTGGGAGATTTGTTTAAACACGACTTGCAATAATCATGATGATTATTGCATTGCCTTATTTGGGAATTTGTTGGGTTTGTTTTTCGACTCTTCTTTGGCTCTTGAGCGGCTCTATATTTCCATTTCCCTGCTTCTCACTACTATCATTAAGTTGGAGGAAGTGGATATGAGGGGGGGGGGGTGGACAGACTGAGACTTGAACCAGATAAAATGGATGATTTCAAAGCCAGGGCAATAGGTTGGTTTGTTTCCATGGAAGGAGGGATAGATAAGTTCATGGAGAGTATGAAAGGCAATTACGAGAGATCGTCTAAACAATTTGTGGCTTCCTAAGTAGATATAAGGGTCACTATGGGTGACATTTCATTTGAAGTGAATGAGGAGGTTATAGCTCAGGCGATGAGCCTTTCCATGGAGGGTCGAAAACAAAAAAAGAAGAGCCATATCTCGAACACCACTAGTCTGAATCAATTCTTCCACGATGGTGAGAAACTTGTGAAGCAGGCTGGTGGGTTAAATTGTGAGGAGCTTCTGCCACCGTGGGACGAGGTGTGCTACATCATTATGAAATATTTTACCCTCGAAGGACGGTATGGGGTTTTCTATTACTACCACCTCCCTTTTCTCAATCATCTTAGGAATAGGGATATTATTTCTATTATGTTTTTTCTACTGCATTCTATGGTTGCTAATGTGAAAGATGTTGCTGAAGCAAAGAAGAAAAATATGGATTATACTATTCTCCATCAAGGCCTTATCCTTTGCCTGTATAATTTTCACCTGGCTCTTTACATTCCCTGCATGATTACTATCCAAAATATGCTTGATAGCTAGTCCCTGCCCATGGCCGCTACTAATCCTAAAAAAAACTCTACTCTTTTGCTTGAACCTGGCTCCTCCAACAAGGAAAGCAAAAAATATACCTGCCACGTGGAGGACTCAAAACCCTTTGACCCCAATAAGGTGAAAATTCAGCAAATAGACTCTGATGTGGGGATCATTGATGAAGCTAACACTCCCTGTCGCTCTGTGAGACTAGCGTACCCCCTGAAAAAGATAAACCCTTAAAGGACCCCTCCTCATCCCACGACATGGGTGATTCAGAGAATGTGGGTGATAATACCAACCCGTCTGGCAAAGTGGCCCCGTCCCACTCCACCTTGGCCCCTCATCCTGAAAGCTCTACCCATGTCTCTAAAAGCCCTAACAACTATGTGAACCCAAGTATTCACCCCAAGTCCCAGGCCAATTCTTTGTCCCCTACCCTTAGGATAGTGGTTATTGTGGAGGAGACAAAGAATGGGCTAGGAGTCTCCTACCCAAGATTAGTCATGGCAAAAAGAATTAGGGATGTTTGCTACTTGTGGTTTTTTGAGTTTTTGGATGGCCTTGGTGGCCTCAGTGTAGTCTTTGTTGGTTAATCTCGGACTTGGCTATCTTGCCCATTTTACTGTTTACTATGACTCTGTTAAACTCAATATGGTTAGTATGTTTAAGGTTTTTGATATCAAAAACATATTGAGCCTCCATACACAAATTATTGAGATTGAGAAATTTGAAAAAAAGGCAAAAAGATTACAACGAGAATTCAATTAGTATACCTCTCATTGTGAAAAAAATGATATATTATTTATATAATCAATATTGGAGTTTTGTAGGATCTTACATATAGTTAACATTCTAATAATATATATGGTAGATATTATATGCACATTTATCACACATTCATTACATATAAAGAAAGAAACTAAACAAATAGGACCAAGGCAAACAATATTGGCTTTCTAACCATCTTAGATATTTTTCATAGTCATTATTAACACTTCGCCCTTCCTTTTAGTCTCCACAATTAGGATCTCATGGTCATCGCAACAATCTAAAAATGTTAAAACTGCATCTATTGACAAAAAAAACCTTTAAACTTAAAAAAATCAACACACAAGCCAAAATTTGTGTTATAATAAGATGAATACAAACCCTTAAAGCCTCATCCATCTCCATTGCTAACAATGCTAGAGAAAGGGGCCAAGCTACCATCCATGTTGTTCCAATTATCATTCATTAGATTTTGTTAATTAAAAGCCCACTCAAAATTAATCTATTGACCCAATAACCACCCATTTATATATCCAATAACTACCCATTTACATATCCAATAACATTTTGAATACTCAAAAAATAAAATAATAATTATAAAAAATTAACTCAAATAAAAAGACAACAAAAAAATCATCACCATTTAATCTTGCGCTCTTCTTTTAAAAAGAAAATTTATTAACCTCTGCAACAAATTCACTAACCTATAAAACTTGTATTTGTATTGTATGTTCAACCTATTAATTATATTTATTTATTGAAATCAAAATATAACATAATCTAGTATTTTAATTAGTTAATAAATACGGTCAGATATGCACTCCTTTCCCTACAGTACACTTTATTTTTCAAAGGGTGATCTGACTATCAATAGATTCTTGGAACGTTTGTCACATCTGTCAGAGGTCACATCATTCCCCAATCATTAAAATGACAAAAACAACACATACAAGACATATCCACAAGACTAAAAAGATTTGTCCGGTCCACCTAAAGGGAAAACGTTATACTCTTGTAAATGTGAAAAAAAGTGTTACTTTTTCTCGCCCTAAACAAATCTCCCGCGAATAACATGCCGTCCAGCACAAATACTAGTTTTTTATTGCATAATTAATAAAAATTGAAATTATCAAGCTGTTTCTTTCATCCATCTTGTATGTAAAAGCTTCTTCAAATTTTTCAATTTTTAATATTAAAAATAAAGGAAATTATACAGTACTAATAAAAGACGTTAGAGAAGAGAAATTAATAGTTGAACATCTTAATATCAAATTTCAGTCACACCATCAAATATGATGTCTCATCAGTATAATTTTTGTTGAGATTTTTAAAAAGATCTTTAATAAATTAAGATCAATAGTTATACATTAAATAATGTGTTATTAATGTGCTAGTGCAGCATTATATGATTAGTTATTTTTTAGATATAAAAATACATTTCATTCAAGTATAAGCATTCCTCATCAACACTAGCACAAATCATAAGAATTGGTACAATATTGATGATTAAATCTACAAATAATATAATAATTATTGAAACAAATTCAACTACTATATCTTTTGTATCCATATCCATCAGTGATTGATCCTGCACAATACACACGGAATTATAGTTTAGTGAGATTACAAAGTGACAAACAAACATATAGCATTGCTCAAATCTGGTTCAACCAGTTCTGTTAAAGATCATTATTAGACCAAAAAGAAAAAGGCTTATGGAGTCACCCTGTAAAAGATCATTATTAGACCAAAAAAAAAGACTCATGGGGTGGCCCTGGCCATCAGAAAACTAAATAATAGTTTTGGAAAAATAATTGGGCCTGGGCTTGAAGCTCATCAGAATGTAATGATTAATTTACAGTCGGCTTTCGAACCACAGGTAGAGCAGAGCTTGTTCCCCACTGAACTTACTCCATTCCTTATTCTAGCCCCTTTAGAATAGTAGGGCAGATCTCACCCTGCTTCCGGACCACATAGTTTGGGTATGAATTGAAGGATAGGCACCAACGGTTTAACAACTATAATAGCCAGTAGGTGCAGTGGTTGCTCTTGAAATAAGAGATTTCATGGAAACTGAAGAATCCTAAAACAATCAGAAACAGAAAAATTCATAAGAGAATCTCAAAACAATTGGAAACATGAATTCATAAGATAATCAAGAAGCATGAGTACTTATAGTCATCAAATATATGAGATAATCAAGAATTCATGTTTCCAAAGCAATTGGAAACATGAATTCATAAGATAATCAAGAAGCATGAGTACTTATAGTCATCAAATATATGAGATGACTACAGAGAAATATCACTAAACAGAAAGTGCCAGATGACATATATGCTCAGATCTACCATTAATTCAGAATCAGTTGGGTCTTAGTACATGAAAAGAATTTAGCCAGACATGTAGAAGGGTCTTAGTACACAAAAAGAATTTAAGTCCTATGGAGTGGCCCTGGGCATCAGAAACTAAAAATAAGAGTACCACACTATTAATTGGGCCTGGCATCTGAAGCTCATCAGAAAGGAATAACAGAGAACTCCTAAAACAATCAGAAATTCATAAGATAATCAAGAAACTTGAGGACTTCACTCTTTGATCATTAAACCAAACTGGATGACCTCAGAGAAAAATCATTAAACAGAAAGTATGAGTTTGCACAGGCCCTTACTGCACATTGGGTACATACAGAATCCAAGGTATATGGAATCCCCTGGCCCATCAAAAACTAAACATATTAGTATCATGTAATAACTAGGCATGGCCTTGAAGCTCACCATAAATTAATAATTAAGCCGAAACAGGGGACTATGTAAAAGATCATTCAATCTTAAACAGATGAATTATAAAATATCAGAAACAGGGATATTCATAAAGTAATCAAGAAACATGAGGACCTCATATTATAATCAACATACAGAAACAGAGATATGACTTATAGAAATAAAGTTAAACAGCAATAGAGAGGGGGATTCACAGGGTTAAGGTATCGGTTCAGAGGATGACAATTCTTTTTAGTATCTTTAAACTCCCCAGCTCTGATCACAAGGACCATTTAATAGGGGAAGAAAGAAAATATATAGGAATAAGTAGCTTACCATTCATCCTCAGTTCCTTTTCTTTATATTTACAGTCTCAATGATACGCAAATTCATAGCTTCCAGCCGATTTCCTGGATTATACATCAATAACGGAAGAAAAATAAGTTATATCATCATCTGATCAGGAAATTAAAGCCAGAAAAAATTCAAGGTTATCTGATCACTATATTTGAAAATCTGAAAGATACATTCATTAAAATAAAATCTTTTGAAGAAAAACTTAGATTTATCATGTGACCCAAAATATTAATGAAAAAAATTACAAATTTAAATTCAAAAACACTTGAATCATATAAAACCCAATTTTTTTCAAACTTCTGAAGAACCTCAAATTTTATTTATTAGAAGAAACCCATATGAAAATCATTTAAAAACAGCAAATTTCCATCTTCGTCCTTGCAGCTAAAAACCTCAAGTTATATCTACCAAAATGCAATCTCAAAAATCACTATTTAATCTACTGGGGACGAAAGACTAGGACATTAAATATTAAAGAGAATGAAAAGCCGAACAGAAGAGGAGAGAGAGTCATGAATGAAGTCTCTGTACTTATTTTTTGTGTATCACTCGTACTGGGATCATGCACGAATGTAACCCATCTATCTTCGCCCAAATTAACATCAGAAACCCCTGGCATTTCCTTCAGTGACTCGGCCTTTTCTTTCGCCTTTGAGAAGTTGTCAATGCGAGCAAGTCGGAAACGAGTTGTCTCTGACATTGCTTTAATAGAGAAAATTCAGCAAGCCTCTATCCGCAGACAATTTTTCACAGAGAAACCAGAGATTTCTCACGCAGAAGGTTTCTTTAGGGAATCACAGATTCTTACACAGAAGGCTTTTGGAAACCAAAGATTTTTCATAGGGAAGGTTTTTGGTAACAGATATTTCTCTCACAGAAGGCTTTTTGGAATGAAACCACAGATTCTGACACGGAAAGCTCAAAGATTTCTCACAGATTTTTCACATGGGTTTTTGGAAATCAGAGATTTCTCACAGAAGATCTTTTGAGAACCACATATTTCTCACACAGAAAGTCTTTTGGAACTTTCAGACGGAAGGCTTTTGGGAACCAGAGATTTCTCACACACATTTTTTATCAGAGATTTTTCACACAGAAGGCTATTTGAGAACCACAGATTCTTACACGAAGGCTTTTAGGAATCAGAGATTTCTCACAGATTTCTCACAAGTTTTTGGGAACCAGAGATTTCTCACAGATGTTTTTTGGAAACCACAGATTTTTACACAGAAGGCTTTTGAGAATAAGAGGTTTCTCACACAGAAGGTTTTTGGGAACCAGAGATTTCTCACATAAAAGGCCTTTTGAGAACCAGAAATTTTTCACAATAGATTTTCACACGAAAGGCTTTTGGAACCAGAGATTTCTCACAAAAGATTTTCACACGGAAGGCTTTTGGAACCAGAGATTTCTCAAACAGATTTTTGGGAACCAGAGATTTCTCACAGAACTTTTGAAAACCAGAGATTTCTCACACAGAGGGTCTTTTGGAAATCTTTTGAAAACCAGAGATTTCTCACACAGATGGCCTTTTGGAAACCACAGACTTTCACACAAAAGGCTTTTGGAAATCAGAGATTTCTCACACAGATTTCTCTCACAGAAGGTTTTTTTGGGAACCAAAGACTTCACACCCAGAAGCCCTTTTAGAAACCACAGATTCTCATATGGAAGGATTTTGGGAACCAAAGATTTCTCACACAGAAGATCTATTGGGAACCACAGATTCTCACAAGGAAGGCTTTTGGGAACCAAAGATTTCTCACAGATTTCTCACACAAAAGATTTCTCACACAGAAGATCTCTTGAGAATCAAAGATTTCTCAGAGAAAGCTTTAGGAAACCAGAGATTGCTATAGATTTTCCACACAGAGCTTCTGGAAACAGATTTTTTTACAGAGAAACCTTCTAGAAACCAGAGATTTTTCACAGAGAAAGCTTTTGGAAACCAGAGGAATAAGGAGAAAGATATAGAGAAAATTTACCCTAGACAATTCTAGTACAATTAATGCAAACCCAATTTTTGATCTTAAGAAACCAGAGGAATGAGGAGAGATAAATAGAGAAAATTTAGCAAGCCCCTGTTTACTAGAACAAATAATGCAAACCCAATTGTTGCTCTAACGAGACCAGAGGAAGGAGAGATAAATAGCTAAAAGCAGAGAAAGATAAAAGTAAAAAAAATTAGCAAGCCCCTAGCATTGTCCAAGAAGAAAGAAATATAATTTTTTCTTTTAAGCTCCTCCATAAGTCCTACCGCTACAATTTAAGTAGAGATGTATAAATTTTTTAGCGAGCTCCATTCCATAGAGCCTAACAGAGGAAACAATTTAACCCTCCTCCAGGGGACCCGCCATACATAGAACATGGGCAAGGAGTTCATTAATGTGAACATAAACAACAGAAGATCTAGTCTGAGAAGCTTAGAAGCAAACACCTGTGCGTTATTTATTAGTTAAGATCTTGCAGTGGGTCAAACAATCAACAATGCACAGGCATCCTGACCATCCGCTTTCCTTAAAATGCCCCGATTCCCAAACCATGATTAAAGCAACCTGCGGCATTTGAAGGCTTGCAGAGTTACCTTAGGGTTACTGTGAATGCAAAAAGATGTGTTTCATGGAATTTATTTGGTAGCTCAAGATAAAGCCGGCGTTTAGACGTGTACAATTGGACTGCTGTGAAACCTAAAGCGTTGTGTGAGAGATCTACGGCTTACATTTCGTTCTCTCAGTCACTTGCTTTGTAAGTAATTTACGTCAATTTCAGTGAAATTTAGATTTTTGTTTGTTTGTTTCCTTTTAATGTACTGTACAAGGATCGACTTGCATTTTGTCAGGATTTTAGAGTGACTTTCTATATTTATCTTTTTAATCATTTTGACTCTTTTTTATTATTATTTTTAAATAAAAAAGGTAATATATTTGTTTATGATTATTAAGTGTTTGGTTAAAAAAGGTTTCACTCACTTTATGAAATTATATTCACTATTATGATCAAGAATATCAAAATCTTATTTTCTAATAATTGATGTTGTTAGTCACTCTTGGTTTCCTTCTAGCTCTCAAGGTGAAGAATACATTACACAAGATGCGGATAAGCTACTCTACCAACCTACTAGTTGTTCCAATGGTTGGCTAGTTGAAGTTGCCCTTACTGTGATGCCCAAGTACTTGAAAGTTTTATTTGAGGGTGTTTTAGAATAGAAAACAATCGAATAATGTATTTAGTGTGCATTAAAAAACATCATTGAAAAGAAGAGGTGTGTAGGAGTAGCTAGCATTCCCATCTATCCCAACATTACCATATCTCCATTAAATCTAATCTTTAGTACCATCGAAACATGTTTTTCCACTTATCAGGAGAAAGGGGACATGGCATAAAAGTAACACAAGATAGAGGTAGGGTCATGTTAAGGGTTTTTACTACCTAGAATGCCCTACTATAACCACTGTCAAAATTCATTTTTCATTTGCATCAAAGTTTTCAAAAGGGTGATAAATCCCTTGAGGGTCTTATTACCCCCTTATTGTGTCCCTATTGAATTAGAGGTGGTATGAGCAATCATAGTTAAAATATATATTATTCTAATTTAATTAGCTAATATATATATTTTATTTTTTATTTAAATAATTCAATTTTATGTTGGATAAATCTTTTATACTTTTCATGTTTAATAGTCACGGTGAAATCAACCTCATATGTTGATAAAAAAATGTTCATGCATTAAAGCACTCATATTTATCTTTTGCATGGCTTCATACAATATGTTAAGCTATTTCAATGTGTCTATTTGTATCCTTCTCCGCATGCTTGAGGGTGAAGTAAGAGAAATTTATCATTGTATAGGAGATTAGTTGACTTTTTACAATTCTGAATTTTTTTTAGTGTGCCAATCTTTTAACTAAAAATGTCTTTCAAGGGAAAAATATTGCATATTATCTTTGCTTTCTATCATTTTATTTTTTGTTTCAAATTGTATATGCACCATGTTTGCACTACTTTTATTGCACAATTTATCAAACTTTATTTTCCCTACATCTTGGAAATGTTACATCTAATTATATTGATTTTTTTTTTTTTTTTTTATAATTTAATAGTTGGGTTGGGCTAGCACCCTTTGTATTGAAATCAAAAAGGAAGCTTACATATCTTCTTTTGCTTACATACTACATTTTGTGTCTGTCTTGCCATATATTTGCATACCTACTTACAGTTGCAATTACAGTATCACAAAATTGCAACCATATTTTAAAACTATGCTCATGCCTATCATTCTAACTATTCTTGTACTACTAAGGGTAGATTGACCCCACATTTTGTTCCTATACATCTATATCTATATGTATCATTCTGAAAAACAAAATGTCATAATAGAAACTACCAAAAACCTTCCTACATTAGTTCCTCCTCTAGCCATTAGGGGCCCTCTTCCATCATCGTCGCATCCTCTTTGGCCATTTTTTCGTTGCATTTTCTTGGCATGCATAGCACAAACAATCATCGAGCAGTCAGACCCATATTGCATATGAGCTAGGCTATTGCCTACATCCTCCAAATCTTTAGGGTCCTCTTCTAGCCATTCTTCTCCATAATTTGGTAGCACAAGCACCTCACTCTCCTCTTCACTGTCACTATTAAACCACATACCTTCCCTTTCTATGTAGATTTTGACCCATTCCTCCTCAGGGGGAGGAAGGATATTAGCTAGGTGTTGAAGGAATTCCAAATTCCTATCTATGACCCCCAGCCGCTCTTGTAGCTCATCTTTTTTTGCTGACACAATTATGGGAAACTTTGGGATTTCCTGTCCACAAGTTCGAGTTAGGTAATAGTGTTGTGGTATAGGCACGATGAGGTCATTGCCCACATTGTCAAGTACAATGCCAATTTCTCCAAAGAATGTGTGCTTGAACAACATTTGGCAGAGTTTCTTTGCCCTCAGCTTCAAAAATCCTCGGCTCAACGTGAAAGCAATGAACATCGTTATTATATTAGTGTTCACACAATATCTGTGGTAAGACCACACAAATTCCCATTTTAAGACCTCCTTGACAGAATGCAAGACAAGGGGGTGGCTTACTGAAAGCCCCAACAATAGGCGCTTGTCTGAGACTTCCTCTAGGAAGGACATCATTTGCTTTAATGACTCCAAGTTTATTAGTGTGTCCATCTGTCCCTTACTTGTCTACGAACTGCTTCCTAAAACAATGACTCATGCTTCACCATTTTGGGGTATTTGTAGTTGCTTTCCATCTGTCGTTGTATCTTAAAATCCTACGATATCGGTTCACACATTTTCAAGATTATTAATGGGATGATATGGCATACCTATTATATAATGTGAAATAAATATCCACTTTGTTTAATGATGACTTTTCCATGGCTAATGATCCAACTCAATTGATGTGTCATAAACTGTTGCCCTCTTCATTTGTGCCTTCTGTACATGCCTCTGTGTGCAGTACCTATACATTAAAACTGCTCTCATTTATGTACATGTCATTAGTCACTCCATTTTCAGTTGAAGGGAATATTTTGATCACCCTTGTACTTCACCCCTTGTTTTTACCTTGGATGGTAATAATGATACTGACATTCCTTTCATCCTCCAAATCTTTCCTTTTAATAGTTTCAAAATTGCCTTTATCCATTATCATGCCTAATCGTGCGATAGATTCATGTTTGTAGCGCCACCTGTAATCATACCCACTCTCATTTCCTAATCATCCTGTTGGAAACCAAGAACACTGAGAGGGGGGGTGAATCAGTGTTCTACTGGTATGATCAATTTTAACCTTATTAAAGCATGCATACACCAACTGGTATACCAGTACATATAGAATTTAAATAAGTAAAGCAACCAATAAGCCAATCACATAAATGAATACCATAACACACAGAGTTATACATGGAAAACCTCAAAGAGGAAAAACCACGGTGGGATTTGTGACCCACAATATCAATCCACTTGCCATATGAAGAGATATTACAAAATATAGGGGCCTGCACTTGCAGGAAGGCTTATAGCCTAGAGCACACTGCTCAATCACAAAAGGTGGCTTACAGCCTAGAGCACACTGCTCAATCACAAAAGGAGCCTCACCGACTACATATAAATCCAGACTACAATCCGGAGAAATGAATGAACTACTAAGATAGCATCTTTTATGCCTGAATACAGTTCTAGTTAAGCTCTATTTGTTCTGATCTGAAACCCTAAACCTTTTACCGGAATAACCCTTTACAAAAATATCCTCTCATACATAATCTCTCTCATATATTTCGCATCTGCTATCCATCCATATTCTCATCCGTATCATCATCATCATATATCAAAATGATCTAATCCAACTGACCTATATACCCTATACAATTTATCATGCCTTATGTCGGCTTACAAAGATAATTATAATGTCAATATACATGTCGGCTAGATAGCATAAATACACGAATATCAAAAACAATTGCCGATGCTGGATCCAAAAGATGTCGGCCTTCAATACCGATAACCTTATTCTAAACCATGTCGGCCTGCATTGTCGATAACCAAATAAATCCTTCCATCTTGTCGGTGTCGGTGATGGTGTCGGTGCCAATGAAGTGTCTATGAAGTGCCTGTCGGTACACAACTGAACCAAAACATGAAGCCGAAACAAGATACCATGTTGCCATCAATGACAACATACTTGAAAGTACCGGAAATAGATACAAGTCCATTTAGCATATGGGCAAATGACTCTTTCTCATTTAACTCCATTGGTGTGGGCTTACCAACCATATCTATACACTCCTTCTTATGTACACTAAGTGAATCCAACCGGGGACTCACCAAACCTCTAAGACTTCTGGCTCTTCTTATGATTTTGTCTTTTTCTTTCTTAAGAGCAGAAACTTGGGCTTCTAAAACCAAAATCTGACCTTCAATGGATGTAGTCAATGAATTCAATTCATCAAAAGAATTGGCTATACTTGCAATTTTCTCCTAAGATTCCTTAATCTTCTTATCCAAATTAAATGTAAGAACATATGTGTTACAATATACTCTATAAATATTTGTACACTGCTTTAAAGAATTATCTATCAATTTCAACTTATCATTGATTTTCTTCCTTTCAGACTCAATCATTTGATCAAATGTAGCTCTCTTTGCCTGTGTGAACCTCTCCAGTGCTTGCTGATTTGATATCTGCTGCAAGGATTGAAAATCCTTTGAAATGTGCTTAGTGATTGTCTTAAGCTTGTCAAATGGGCTCACTTCTCTGTCAAACTTGTTGGGATCAAAGAACACTGAGAGGGGGGGTGAATCAGTGTTCTGTCATAATAAACAATTTTTAACTTTCTAAACCATGCATGTATGTACCTGTAAACAAATAAGCATATAACAAGAAGCAAATAAACCATCCACATAAATGAACACCATAACACACAAAATTTATACGTGGAAAACATCAATGAGGAAAAACCACAGTGGGATTTGTGACCCACAATATCAGTTCACTGGCCATATGAAAAGATATTACATAAAACAGGGGCCTGCACTTGTAGGAAGGCACACTGCCTAGAGCATACTGCTCATCACTAAAGAGCCTCACTGACTACAAGCTTTCTACCAAAATAAATTACTAACAGTGAACTTAGGAATGCATCTTCTATGGGAAATAGAGTTCCAGTTGTGGTTCTCCTCTCTACCGGTTTGCAAACTTGAACTATTACCGGTATTACTTCTCCTCCAAGAATGCTTTCCAAGCTATTTGTAGATCATTGCATGATATAATGTTCGCATACATAAATGATCTCCATACATACATTTTGCATCATATAGTTTTTCTATATTCTCCTATATCCACACATATCATATGTCTCACTTACTTACAAAAATAACCTAGCAAACTGACTTATATACCTATTACACATGATATGCCTTATGTCGGCTTATAATGCATTTACAAAAGATATTCAATGTTGGTCTCGACAATAATTACAAAATGATTTACTAAATAAATCTTCCTTGATGTCGGCTTCCTTGAAGTATTGATGTCGGTGCTGATGTAGACCTGAATGCTTCCAATGCCGGTATCTATCGGTATATGCCTCCTAGTGCCGGTTTGTGACTTCCATCAGATCTTGTTGCCATCGATGACAACAAAATGAATCCAATGAGTGTCAATTGCCAACAATCTCCCCCTTTGGCATTGATGGCAACACTCATGTGAAAAATGGATTCCCTGTTAGTGTGCTCCGCTTGAGCAATACACTCCATATACTCCATCTAATAATATTTCCTTTGATATTTTTCACATATGTACATACTCCCCCTTTGACATTAATGCGAAAGACCAGTGAAAGAATAAAGAATGAAAAAATACTATTAGTGTCACTCGAGATTAGTCATCTTCAGGATTTCTGGGTATGCCTTTTGTAGCAACTGAAGATACGTGTCCCAGCCTGATTTGAAAGTATCAAATACCGATGCAAGTCCACTGAGTAAATGGGAAAGTGATTCCTTCTCTTGGGTATCTACTGATGTGGGTTTTGCTAGCACATTCACACATTCTTTCTTGTGAACACCCAATGAATCAAGTTTAGGGCTTACCAATCCTCTTAAATTTCTTGCTCTCCTTATTATTTTATCTTTCTCCTTCTCAAAAGAAAAAACTTGGTTCTCCAAGGACAAAATTTGTCCATCAATAGATGTAGTTAGTGCAGTCAGTCAAGCAAAAGAGTTAGCAATATTAGCCATTTTGTCATATAACTCCTTCAGTCTGCTATCTACATTAGTTGTAAGATTTCCCAAATTGCAACATACTTTGTAGATATTAGTACATTGTTTTAAACAAATTTAAATGGGAATAATCTTGTCTTCTATTTTCTTCTTCCCAATTTCTATAAGCTGATCAAAACCTACTCTTTTTGTTGTAGAGAAACTGTCCAAAGCTTGTCAATCTGCAATCTGTCTCAAAGATTGATAATTATTTGATATGTGCTTTGTTAAAGTCTTGAGCTTACCAGAAGGGCTTGCTCCATCCTCAATCTAACAGTTAGGCATTATTCTGTGTAGTACATAGATCGATTGATCAATCAGCCCTTTGTCTACAGTTCCTTCCTTTAGCAATTTCTGAGTGGCCATCATCATTAATTTTGTTGGACTTAACTCAGAGACTGATTTCTTCTTGACCTAAGAAGTGTCAATTGCCAAAATTCTTGTCGAGGAATCAATTTTACCTGCTGGTATGGACTCAGTTGATTTTACCTTGTCCATCTCAACCTCTATTGCACTGGTGGCTTTGCCACTTCGTGCAGTATCAGTTACTATCGGTGGAGTATCATCCACAATGTTTCCAGTGTTTTGTATATTGTCTTACTCAAAAATTGTATGTGTCGATATAGACTGTACACTCTCTTTAACTGTCAGTTGTGGTTGTGCCAAAACTGGAGTTGAACTGCCCAAAATACCCTTTCCTTTTGATTTGTCATGAATGGTGGGGGATGTTGCCTTTGCAAATTCTTCTTGAGATGTGAGAAAGTATGGGTTTTTCTGAAAGAATTTTGTCCATCCCTTACTTGTCTCATTTATCACCTCATTTACTCTTCTCATCATAAGGCTTATTTGCCAGTTTTTACTACTGAAAATTGCCCTATTAGCAGTATCTATACACCTTTGCATCTCTTCATTATTTACAGTACCACATTGTTCCAAAAGTGCAACTTCCTTGATTTCCCTATCCCTCTTGATAGCATCAAGTCTTCTAGGTTCAAGTTTATTATACAGGGATAAAGGTATCTCCTTCAAAATTTCAACTAAGGCTTTCTTATAGATGTCCATATATAACAAAATAGCCTCTTCTAATTCATTTTGCTTATTTTCTTCTAAATCTTCATAATACTTAGATATATTCTTCAACATTCCATCTTTTGTAACTTCATCAACAAGTTCAACATAGGTCATTGTGGTCTTACCAGTTTCAGTGTCATCACCCTTCTGCTTTTTGCTTGTGGTTGTCGGTGTGACTGGTTTCCTCTTCTACATAGGCTTCCTTACCGGTGGTGGAGGTGCAGTAGGCTGAGCTGCCTTTTTGACAAGTATCCTCCTAGGTTCTACCTTTTGTTGCTCTATCGGTGGTTTTACCATATTCTTCCTTTGCACCCTTCTGAAAGCGAGAGGCTCATTATCCTCAGGATTAGAGTCATAAGTGATAGGGGAAATGTGTACTTGTGGCTTCTTCACTTCTCCAGTACTAACCTCTACCGGTTTAACTGCCTGTTTATATTTAGAGCCCAGCTGAGTGTCTATCTTATGCAACACATCTTGTACATATGCAGACATCTTGTCTATTTTCTTCTCTCTTCTTTTCCTATTAAAACTTGGTTTTACTTCAAGAGCCTTCTCTCTTGTTGTACCAAAGTGATATGTCTTATCATCTAATGGGGCATCTAACAACATCTTTGCATAAAGCTCAAAAATGCTATCATCTACCTCATATCCAAGCTCAGTAATCTAGATTTGCCTGGGTTCAACTGCTTCCATGAGAGTTTCATTAGTTTTCACCATGAAACATATGTTAGTGGAATACTTCTCCACAATGTTCTTTGAAATTCTCTCCCTTTTCCTCATGTTTTCTTGAAAAGTCTTAAAATACCCCCAAAGTTTCTCATCTTTGTTGTTACCAAGACCAGTGATAGCTATCTTGATCTGCATACCGATCGGTATGTCATGAGCCTAATTCTTCTTTCCTAAACTGGGTAGCTCATTTAGGAAGTAAAGCATTAAACAAACAATCAAGTTTCCATATCCGAAGGTTCCTTTCTTGGTTCCTTTGATCTTAGTAAGGTTTAGCATTAATTCACTCCTCATCCATTCACATAAGTCATACTTCACATTATTCCTTAGCATCTGATATGTAGCATGAATGCATAAACTTGCAACAGAATTCAATCAGTTGGATTGACTTACCTTATATCCTATGATCATGCTTGCAAACTTTATGTATGTGTCGGTTATTGTGCTTATCCTCATTGATCTGTTATCAGGTGTAGAACCTGCAAGTTTTTGAACCTCTATGTTGGAAATTTTCTTACTAGGTTCTTGTCCGACCATGGGTAACCCGGTGACAGCTTGAATAGATTCCTTCATGATCATGTAGGGTCTGTCTAACCAAATGAATTTGTTGTGAATCCTGCTCAGAACGTACCTGATCACCTCATCCTTGAATTTCGGTATGTACAGAATACCAGTTAACTCTAGATCCTCAATTGCTTTGAATTCTAGTTTGATCATTCCGGTGTCTCCCAGTATCACTGACTGATACATGCTTTTGATGTCTTCAGTGCCCAAATCCTCAAGAGTGCAATGAATGTATGCCCTCACATCTTCAACATACATTACTCCATCAGGAACCCTAGAAAATGCTCTCGCAGAGTCTTCCTTCTTGGCAATTTTGGGAACCTCCTTAAAGACTGGCCTCAACCTATTCTTGAATTCGACAACGATGGGATTTGTAATAAAAGTAGGAGCAAAAGATCCAGATTCCATTTCAAAAAATACCTGAAAGTGAATACCAGAGAAAGATTTGAGTGCTTCAGATAATTGCTTGAAATCCTCTCTCAATGCTTTGCTCAATCTTAATTTGCCTTTACTTCACTCTGAATGCTTGAATTCTCGATGAGTGAAAATTAATTCACTTACCCTCTTTTATCAATGGATAAAAACCCCAACTTTCTGTAATTAATGCTTCACCAACAACCCTACAGATGTCGGTTTCTTAGGTATGTGTCGGGGTAACCTTCATCGATTATGAACACATTTCTCTAGATCTCCTTAGATCTCTTCCAGGGTAATATGCAAAATTTAGCAATGAATTTGCCAACCCCTAAGGCTTATGCCTCAGTTGCCGATGGAATTTCCTGCCGGTGGAGGAATACTCTATTCTACTGGTGGATTTGCCAGTATAGATCCATCTCCACTTTGTTCTTCATATTTTCTAACCCATCTCTTGGTGTGATCTTGTTGTATTTCATCTACCTTCTACTTTCCTTTCTCATTGTCTTTATCATTATTAGCCGGTTGAGTCTTGCTTCTATAATACTTAGCAATATAACCTATTTTGTCACATGCATAGCATGTAACATTGTTCTTCTGAATTGCTTTGACATATCCGGTATTATTATTTCTTGACCTACAATGATTAGCAAAATGTCCAAACTTTCCACATGCATGACATTTAACATTCATTCTACAATCTTCTCATCTATGACCATATTTCTTGCAGTTTGTGCATTGACCGGGAACAAAATTGTAGTTTTGATTTGCCTTATTTCTACATTGTTTAGCCATATGCCCAATTTTATTGCAAACAAAATATCTACCATTAAATTTATAAGCATTAGATTGCCTTACTGGTTTCCTCTATTTTGATGAGTTCTCCATATCGGTTGTCTGATCTTCATTAGCAGTACCGGAGCTTTCACCTTGTACAAATCCAAGTCCTCTAGAATCATCAATCTGTCTTTGTCTTTTTAGTAAGTCATCCAACTGTGCAACACTGATCCTAAACTTCTCTTTATACTCACTTGCAGTAGTCAAATAATCTCTCAGAGTAGTTACTTGCCTTTCAAGTTCTTGTTCATTATTTTGGGAGTGTGCCAAATTAGTTCTCAACAGATTATTCTCATGAGTCATTCTTCCACATTCATCAAACTTGTTCTTCAGAGATAAAACAAGATTATATTCCTTCTTCTTTTTGTCCTCAATATCTTTTGATAACCTCATGGTCAAATCTTGCATTTCATTCTTCATGAGCATGTTTGCTTGACTTGGTTTCTGACATTGTTCCTTAAGAGCATTCTTCTCCTCATCATCCAGTTGTTGCAAAAGTTCTTTTCTCTTGGCTTGAGCAGATGATAACCTTTCTTGCAGGATAAGAATGAATTCATTTACAGAATTCAATTCTTCTTGCAATTTCAAGTTCTTCATCCTTTCAGCATCATAATCCTCAAGAGCCATCTCAAGTTGCTTCTCCATAGCTAGGTTCAAAGATTTCGGTTTCAGGATCTTCCTCAAGATGTTAAAATCCTTCTGAGGTACCAGGCTCTGATACCAATTGTTGGGATCTGAGAACACTGAGAGGGGGGGGGGAGTGAATCAGTGTTCTACTGGAATGAACAATTTTTAACTTTCTAAACCATGCATGTATGTATCGGTAAACAAATAAGCATATAACAAGAAGCAAATAAACCATCCACATAAATGAACACCATAACACACATAAATTATAGGTGGAAAACCTCAATGAGGAAAAACCATGGTGGGATTTGTGACCCACAATATTAGTTCACTGGCCATATGAAAAGATATTACATAAAATAGGGGCCTGCACTTGGAGAAAGGCACACTGCCTAGAGCATACTGCTCATCACTAAAGAGCCTCACTGACTACAATCTTTCTACCAAAGTAAATTACTGAAAATGAACTTAAGAATGCATCTGCTATGCCAAATAGAGTTTTGGTTCTGGTTCTGCTCTGTACTGTTTCACAAACTTGAACTATTACCAGTATTACTTCTCCTCCAAGAATTCTTTCCAAGCTATCTGTAGATCATTGCATGATATAATGTTCGCATACAAAAATGATCTCCATACATATATTTCACATCTTACAGTTCTGCTATATTCTCCTATATCCACACATATCATATGTCTCGCTTACTTACAAAAATAACCTAGCAGACTGACTTATATACCTATTACACATGATATGCCTTATGTTGGTTTACAATGCATTTACAAAAGATATTCAATGTCGGCCTTGACAATAATTACAAAATGATTTACTAAATAAATCATCCTTGATGTCGGCTTCCTTGAAGTATTGATGCCGATGCAAGTGTCGGTGTAGACTTGAATGCTTCCAATGTTGGTATCTGCCGGTATATGCCTCCTAGTGTCAGTTTGTGACTTCCATCGGATCTTATTGCCATCAATGACAACAAAATGAATCCAATGAGTGTCAATTGCCAACAAAACTTTCACTCTAGGACTAGCCTATGCAAAACAGTGATAGACTGATCAATAATCCCTTTATCCATAGATCCTTCCTTTATCATTTTCTGTGCAGCCATCATCATGAGTTTAGTAGAGCTCATCTCGGTTATGCTTTTCTTTTCAACCTACGAGGTGTCAATTGACAACAATGATGGACTCACTATCGGTTCCCTATCAGATTCCCCTTTCTTCTCCTATGATGTTTTAACCTTTATAGCTTCCTCACTTGCACCGGTGGCTTCGCCACTTGGTATAGTCTCAGTAACTATTGGTTCCTCCCTAGGAACTATAACCTCATCCTGTACATTTGTATCTGGAGGACTGTTGTCCTCAACATTAGTATCCTATACATTATCAACCTTTTTACTCTCTATATTTGTCGGTATCTCAATATTTGCTTGTACATTTGTATCAACATCTTTGCAGAAGCATCTAAAATATGTGTATCGACTTCATAACCCATCTCCTCAATCCAGATCTTCCGGGGTTTGAACGCTTCCATGACTGTTTCATCTTTCTTCACCATGAAGCAAATGCGAGTTGAGTATTTCTCAACAATGTGCGTAGGAATCCTTTTTCTAGATTTAATAGCCTTCTGGAATGCCTTAAAACAACCCCATACTTTGTCATCTCTCTGACTACCTAATGTAGCAATAGACTATTTTAGTTTCCTCCCTACCAGGATATCAAATGGCCATTGTCTCTTCCCAAAACCGAGAGTCTCATTGATGAAAAATAGCATTAAACAGACAATTAGGTTACCATACCAGAAAGTCCCTTTCTTTTCTCCTTTAATCTTTCCTAGGTTTATCAATAGTTCATCCAACATCCAACCACATAGATCCAATTTCTCATTTTCTCTCATCATCTTATAAGCTGCAAAAATGCAGGAGCTAGAAACAGAATTCAGTCGATTTGATTGAGTTACCTTGTAACCGATGACCATGCTACCCAATCTAATGTCTATGTCGGTGATAGTACTAATTCTCGTAGATCACCTGTTTGAAGTTGCACCGATAATCTTGTTGACATGATCACTAGAAACCTTCTTATTGAGACGCTGCCCAACCTGTGGTAAACCAGTGATTGCCCTGATGGCCTCCTTTGTAATATTATAGGGTATATCTAACTAGATAAACTCTCCATGCACTCTGCTCAAAACATACCTAACGATTTCATCTTTAAATTCCAGAATGTCCAGAATGCCGGTAAACCCTAAATCCTCAATGTGCTTGTACTCGATCTTAATCTTTCTAGAATCTCTCATTAGCTCATTCATGTACATGTTCTTGATATCAGTCATTCTCATATCCTCAATGTGACAATGGATGTAAGCTCTTACATCTTTGACATATACGACTCCTTCTGGGACACGGGAAGTAGCTCAAACCGAATTGTCCGAGGTAGCAACATGTGGATATCGCTTGAAAGTCAGTCTGGGATGGTCCTTGACCTAACAACAGTCGGATTCACAACAAAGATAGGTATAGATGATGATCTCACTTCCATGATTAAAGATAAATACCTATGAATCACTGTCGGTGAGAAAAAAAAGCTAAAGACTTCATCCAATCGCTGGTGAAACCACTCAAGAAGATATCTGATCACACTGAATCGCCTTTAATCACTCTGAATTGCTCTTAATTACTCTGAATGCAAGGTGATCAGAAATGAAGTAGATTCAACCTTTTATCCTCCAAGAAAAACCCTTATATTTCATTGACATCAATGACTTCCGGTGAAAGATACCATATCTCGAACAAACATTTTCATGCCGGATAAGCATCTCCAATGTCTGGAACATATTCCAAAACCTCTTCCCAGGGCATATGCAACATCTTCATGAATTTTTTCCTACCCCTAAGGCATCTGCCTCAGTTATTGGATGAGCTTCCTACCAGTGCATGAGCAACTTCCTCTGCTGGATAAGTAACCGGTGCATTCCCATCTGCATATTGTTCTTCTGACTTCTCGACCCATCTCTAGGTATGATCTTTCCGGATTTCATTAACCTTTTCTTTCCCTTTCTCATTTGATCCTCCATTACCAACTAGTGGATTTCTGCTTCTACAAAATTTAGCAATATGTCCAACCTCATTACATGCATAACATGTAACATTGTTCTTTTGAATTGCTTTGCTAAAACCAATATAATTGCTTGACCTGTACTGATTAGCCACATGTCCAAATTTTCCACATGCATAACATTTTACATTCATTCTGCAATCTTCTATTTTATGACCATTCTTATTGCATTTAGAACATTGACCAGGAGTAAAATAATTGTTCTGATTTTCTCTATTTCTACATTGCCTAGCCATGTGACCAAATTTATTACAAAGAAAGCATCTACCATTAAATTTATAAGCATTGAACTACCTTACCGGTGCCTTATGGTTTTGATCTTCATTAGTAGTACCAGAACTCTGTCCTTGTTCAAATTCAAGTCCACTGAAAACTCCATTCTGCCTTTGTCTCTTCAATAACTCATCTAGTTGTGCTGAACTAATCTTGAATTTTTCTCTATACTCACTTGCAATAGTTAGATCATCTCTTAGAATTATCTTTTTTTTCTCAAGCTCTTGTTCATTACTCTGGTTTTGTACTAAATCTGTTCTCAACATATCATTCTCATGCACCAACCTACCACATTCTTCAAATTTGTTCTTCAGAGATACATCAAGATTTTCTTCCTTTTTCTTCCAGTCTTCAATCTCCTTAGACATTCTCATAGTTATTGCTTGCATTTCATTTCTCGTGACTATGTTCTCCTGACTCAGCTTCTGACACTATTCCTGAAGTGTATCTTTCTCTTCATCATCCTGATTTTGCAAAAGTTCCTTCCTCCTAGCTTGAACAGATTACAACCTCTCCTGTAGGACAAGAATGAATTCCTGAGCAGAATTCAGTTCATTCTGTAACTTCAAATTATTTATCCTTTCACCATCATAATCTTCAAGTGCCACCTCAAGTTGCTTTTCCAAACTCATATCCATGGATTTTGGATTCTGGATCTACCTCAAGCTTTTAAACTTCCTCTAAGGCACAAGGCTTTGATACCAATTATTGGAATCCAAGAACACTGAGAGGGGGGGGGGGGTGAATTAGTATTCTACCAGTATGATCAATTTTAACCTTATTAAAGCATTCATACACCAACAAATATATCAGTACATATAGAACTGAAAGAAGTAAAGCAACCAATAAGCCAATCACATAAATGAATACCATAACACATAGAGTTATACGTGGAAAACCTCAAAGAGGAAAAACCACGGTGGGATTTGTGACCCACAATATCAATCCACTGGCCATATGAAGAGATATTATAAAATATAGGGGCCTGCCCTTGCAGGAAGGCTTACAGCCTAGCGCACACTGCTCAATCACAAAAGGAGCCTCACTGACTACATATAAATCCAGACTACAATCTAGAGAAATGAATGAACTGCTAAGATAGCATCTTCTATGCCTGAATACAGTTCTGGTTAAGCTTTGTCTAAACCCTTTACCAGAATAACCCTTTACAAAAATATCCTCTCATACATAATCTCTCTCATATATTTTGCATCTGTTCTCCATCCGTATTCTCATCCTTATCATCATCATCATATATCAAAAATGATCTAATCCAACTGACCTATATACCCTATACAATTTATCATCCCTTATGTCGGCTTACAAAGTTAATTATAATGTCAATATACATGTCAGCTAGATAACATAAATACATGAATATCAAAAACAACTGTCGATATCGGATCCAAAATATGTCGGCCTTCAATACCAATAACCTTATTCTAAACCATGTCGGCCTGCATTTTCGGTAACCAAAGAAATCCTTCCATCCTGTCGGTGTCGGTGCCGATGTCTATGAAGTGTCTGCCGGTACACAACTGAACCAAAACATGAAGTCAAAACAAGATACCATGTTGCCATCAATGACAACATATTGAAACCAACCAATTGAGTGTCAATTGCCAACACATCCATGATGACACCCTTGCCTCATAGTGATTGCCCAGTCATCAGACTGAGACTAATCAACTTCGCCATGTAGACCCAATCAGCCAACAAACACCTTGCTAGCCATGTGTTTCTCCACACACACTGCCTTCATCCTTGTGTTCATTCTCCAGCCTTTATGTAAATCTCATTGATTTCATCCTTCCATGCTGCCTTTTTTGTTAGTTCATTCGCTAAACCATTCCCTTCATGATATATGGCTTACTTTGAATTCAGTTAGATTGTTTAGTAGGCTTGTAATAGGTTCCAACCACCTTTGAAGTGACCAATTTAGGGTCAAATTATTTCTCATGGCATTAATTACAATAAGCGAATCCCCTTCTAGTTGTATACGATCTACTCCTAGTCTCTTTCCTGGCTCTAGACCACTCAAGGCTGCTCTGACTTTAGCCATGTTATTCTTTGTTTCCCTAATAAATTCCACTATTTTACCGATGATTTCTCCATTTGTAGTGTGAGCCACACATGCAATCCCAGAAAGCCCAAGATTCCACTGTGAGGCACCATCAAAATTAATCTTGACCCATCTAGCATTAGGGGCTTGCCAAGTTGTGTTCTTCCATAGATTATCAGTTTGAGCCTTTGTTTATGATCCAACAAGAGAGGGCACCATTAATCCACTAAATTTTTTCAGAAGTTCATTGTCCCTATTCGTGAAGATACTACTCGTGATGCAATTGAGTCTTCAATTTTCGAGTCTAAGACCTCTCTAGGCATTGACTGGTCCTTGAATAGCCTCTAGTTTCTCTCTTTCCAAATCTCTCAATAGATAGTAGAGGGAAAACCTTGCCAAAGACCACTGAATACTCCTTTTGATGGTTGATGTGGCCATGAGCTGAACCAATCTCGTAGCCGTGGGGGAATAGGAGTTTGGAAATCAAGTTTTTAACATGAACAATTTCCACTAGAATTCCACAAATGGACAGGTAAGTAGCAGATGATTCACTATCTCCATATTGTTCTTGCAAAGGATGCACCTATTGGGGCCTCTAAAACCAATTTTTTTTAATCCGTCCTGGGTGAGGATTTTATTTTGTATAGCCAACCACGAGAAGACCCTAGCTTTGGGTAAAATATTCTTTACCCAAAGGAGTTTAGTTGGCCATAGACTATTATTTTCCACTGCTTCTTTGATTTTGTATCCAATATTTACCTTATATTCCACATCTGAGGAAGAACACCATTTGAGTTCATCTTCTGAATCTGACACTGGAATAACCCTTTCCCTTAGCATGTTAGCTAGGATGTTCTTTTGATCTTGAGGAGCATTGATACCATTAAATGATTTCCAGTTCCATCTATCAATGTCATTCACTCAAACCACATTTCCATAATTATAGACCTTCCTCCCCCAAACCCTCATTGTCTCTCTTGTGATTTCCTGCAAATTAGGCATGTTGCATAGTTTTGGATGGCCATCCCAAGAGTCTTCCTAGAAGGAAACCTTGTGCCCATTGTGGACTTCCCAAGTAGTATGTTTGGTGATAATTTCCCTACTATCACATATGAAGTTCCAAATAGAAGAACCTTCCGGAGGATCTCTTGTATTAATAATATTGATAGGGTCCTTAGAATCCAAATATTTCCTCCTTAGCATCCTAGACCATTTTTGATTGCCTTTGAACATCATCCAAACTAATTTAGCACCCATAGTTGTGTTCATTATATTTAGCTGTATGGTCCCTGCACCACCTGCATTCTGAGGTTTGCATCCTTTGTCCCAAGATAAAAAAATATTTTTTTGAATATCATGTGGCCCACTCTAGAAGAATCTATGCATGATTTGGTTCAGGCTTTCCTCAATTAAGGATGTGAGCTTTATACAAGACATTGAGAATACCAAAATAGTAGATAACACTGCCTTGACCATGAATTGCCTCCCAATCGATGTAAGCCACTTCCCTTTTGATAGTTCCATTTTGTGCTTGAAACTTTCTAAGAGCTTGTCCCAGTAGCATCTTTTGTTGGCTCTTGCAAACAAGGGAATGACAAGGAATCTCCCAGGGAAGTTGGCCACTCTTAAACCCAAGATGTGTGCTAATCACTCTAGAGGATTGGTTGTACAGTGAGGAAAACAACCTCAGATTTCCTCGAGTTAAAGGATTGTCCTAATGCCTTACTATAGTCATCCAAGAGTGACTTTATACCCTTGTCCTCTACCCTTGTAGCTAATCCAAATAATCTTGTGTTGTCAACAAACTATTGATGTGTTACTGGCTTAACTCTTGGGGTGACCTCAATCTTTGACCATCTTCCTTCCTCCTTGGCTCTTGATATACTTCTCCCCAGAACCTCAACCATGGTTATGAGCAAAAATGGTAAGAGAGGGTCACCTTGTCTTATTCCTCTTGAAGCTTGGAAGAAACTTTGGGCAACTCCATTGACTAGAATTGAAAATGTAGGTGTATCAATGCAACCTCTAACCCAATTTACCCATTTATTGTCAAACCCAAACCTAATTAACACATCCAAAATGAATTGCCTATTTACCAGTTTGTAGGCTTTTAATATGTCTAGTTTAATTACCATACTAGGAATTCTCAGTTTCCTTGTTGTTTGAATGGCTTCATGAGAGATAATAATACCTTTTACGATAGATCTCCCTGGGGCAAATCCACTCTGTTCTTCTGAGATCACTTTGTCAATTACCATTTTGAGTTTGTTAGCTATTGTTTTGGTATGATCTTGTAGAAAGTGTTGCATAGTAAAATTGGTTGGAACTCACTCATACTCCTTAGTTATTTTTTTTTAGGGACCAAGGCAATAAAAGTGTGATTGACAGCCCCTAGTATTGTAGATTTTCTCCTTGATTCCTTTGTTTCCCTTAATAGATCATATTTTATAATGTCCCAGTATGTGTGGTAAAATATTGTTGGGAATCCATCTAGCCCAAGGGCTTTGTCAAGGCCCATATGGAAAGTCAAAATTTTGATTTCTTCCATGTTGACTGGTTTGAATAACTCCATGTTCTCTACTTTCATGATTAATTTAGGGACTCTTCCTAGAAATTCAAGTCTTTCAAGTCCCTAGTTCTGAATTTCTCGATTCATGATATTCTAAAAATATTTGACTGCTTCCTGGTTTATCTACTCCCCTGTTTGAGAAATGGTTCTGTCTTCCTTTTCTAGTTCAACAATCTTGTTTTTGTTTCTGTTAACAATCGTTGTGTTGTGAAAAAACTTGGTGTTCCTAACTCACTCATTAAGCCAAACCTCCCTAGATTTTTGTCTCCAAAAGCATACCTCCCTTGCCATAATATCTACTTTCTCAACCTTGAGAGCTTTCTCTTTTAGGAATTCCTCTTCTCTCATGCCTCTCTCAATTACAATTTCATTCAGAGTTCTCAGTTTATTCTCAACCCAAGCACTTTCCTCAAAAATATTCTTGAAATGCACCTTATTACATTCCTTTAATTTTCTCTTGACACGTGACAACCTTTTGTGGAAAGATAACATTTTGGAATGATTTCCAATCTAGATTTTATTCCACCATTGGGCCACCAAATCATACAGTGTGGGATCCCTTGTCTACGTCTTCTCAAATCTGAAAGTAGAGTCGTCGCTATAGTTGTCTAGTGCTATTGTTAATTGTATAGGGAAGTGATTAGACCCACTAAAGGGAAATATTGAGGCTTCAACCATTTTTTCCATCTCAGTCCAATTCCCGAATAAGAATAAGTGGTCCAGTTTCTTTGCAATATAGGTGAAACCTTGTCTCCTATTGGTCCAAGTGTATTTCTCATTTTTCATGGGGGTTTATCTTGGTTCATTTACATCCACAAATTCCTGGAAATCTTGTTGAACCCTTGTCAAATATCTTAACCCCCTTGTTTCTCTAAGTTGTTGAGTGTTGCGTTGAAGTCTCCACCTATCACAATCATATCCTCCCCATGTTGTTTGAGCTCCTGTGTAATCACCCCCCAAAGATCCCTTTTTGCAATTGTAGAGATGGGCCCATATACATTTATTACTTTCCATGTAGTATTGTGTTGAAATAATCTATATTCTATCAACATCTAGTGTGGATGTGCTAAAATTAGGAAACATGTAGCCTTTAATGGATTCCACAACACTCCAATCCCACTCGATGTCCTCTCTAATTCCACAAATAACCCATCCCACTATCTTCAATATCTCATTTTGTTTTCCTGGTCCTCTTTGCTCCATTTTGTTTCTTGTATAATAACTAGATCAACCTGACTGGTGTCAATTTGATGCCTGAAAAGATGCCATTTTCTAGGGGCATTTAAGCCCCTAGTATTCCAACTTATGATCCTCATGGCTCCTTGGGAAGGGGCAATTCCTTCCCATTTCTAAGAGTGGTTTGGCTCAGTTTGGTTTTCCCTTTGTCACTTCCTGCTATTGTGAGTTTATCTTTGTTGGTTTTATGCCCTCTTTTCTTGGTAGATCTGAGCTTGGGAGTCTTGAGTCTCGATTGAATTTGTCCAAAATACCTGCCTAGTATTCTTCATCATCTAGATCTGAATCTGAATTGGCATTGACTTTCTCTACATTTTCCTTATCATTTTCCTTGTCATTGTCAAGTCTTATTTATTCTAAAATGGTTTCATGGACAATTTCAATACTAACTTCCATGCTAGTGTTCATCAGATGCTAATCCTCTAGGGAATTGACCTGAGCCATTTTTTATTCATCCAATAGATGGGCATGTTCCCAGTTTTGAATGTCTCCTCTGTTGACTTCTGGTGAATCCTTTGGAGCCTCCTTTTGTGTTTGTTTGTTCTCTTTTGGGAATAGCTCTCGACTTGCACAAGACTCTTCCCCAACAGAGTCTTTAGCCCCTTCTACAGGCCAGATTGAGTCAATTAATTCCTTCTCCATTTCTATTAGGGAACCACCAATAGGGATAACCTTCTCCTTCACCATTTCTAGGGAGAGAGTCTAAACATACTTGTTGAGCCCTACCATTGTTACTAAAGAAACACAAGTGCCCTTACCATGATCCACCAATTTACACATGGGGCATAAATCCAACTGGTCTTCTCTGACAATTTTTTGTTTCCAACTACCCACATCTATCACCAATTTAATATCAGATGAGAGATCTTGATTGACTAGAATGGTAACACATATTCTAAAGTATGATCCCCACACTTGATCTTCCATAATATTGTCCAGATACATGAATCTGCCCAATTTTCTCCTAATGCTTTTTAAAAATTCCTCTCCTTAGTAGTCTGAAGGTAGATTATAAAGGTGGAACCAAGTGGAGCTTTCTTTCACTGAATATGCCCATGGATGAAAATTAGGGTTTCACTCAATGAGATGCATTTGTGATCCATCTAGAAATGAGGCCCCTTCCCTTGAGCCTTTAGTTTCTCCTCATGAGAAATGAAAGTGACCAAATAGAAGCTATTCAATAAAGATCTTATGATTGCTTTATTTCCCCATTGCTGATAACACCAATTTTTTACTTCATCCTTATTTTTTGGAAATCTGCATCCTCATTTTATGAATAACCCTACGTCTGCCAAAAAATTCCTTTTTTGCCTGACAATTTCTTCATCTAAATGAACTAGAAACTTAAATTCATGGAGGGACTTACAGGTTGCAATCTCATTTTGTTGTGATGGACTTGCATCAACTACCAAGATTCCTTTTCCTTTTGAGCTTTAATTGGATCAAACATCTCTCCCTTGCATTACCTCCTCTAAGGGCTTAGATCTCCAATTATTTGAAACATCTGTATTTGGGATCGTAGTTTTCTTAAACCACCCATTCTTTCCATTTTGAAAGCCCTTCTTCTTCAATATATCTATCTTTGTATTTTCCTTCCATCTTCTGGAGGCAGATAATGCCCCTGTTCCTTCCAATTAACTCTTGGCTTGATGCATGGGGGTTCTCTTCTCCATTTCCATCTTTGTTGCCTTTTACCAATGTTTGTTGATGACAACCATCCTCAACTATTATATGAAAATTAGGGTTGCAACTCGCATGGTGGGAAGCAAAGAACTTGTCCACCCATTGACCGTGTTCAAAAACCCATTGGAATCTATAGCATCCATATCCTTGCAGAGGTGCATCTTGATGTCCATACTTTCTTTGGTCAGCTTTCAATCTAAGGTTCCATATTCCTACCATCCATCATTGATTTTATCCCTAAACATCTCCATGGGGGTTTCACAATCCATTTCCTCCACCCATTTTGTCACATGTTGCCTTTTGCTTCACATATCTTTCCTGGACTAGTGTTTGCCATGTTGCTCTGGAAGTTGCTCCTGCCCTCGACTCCCATACAATCCCTCACTCCTCGCCATTTTTCTAAGATTTTTTACAAATATATTTTTATTGAAATTATTTTATTTTATTTTATAAGAAAAATATTCCTTTTAGTACAATTAAATATTTTCAATTGATGTAACAAGCTTCTACTACTGAGCTTAGGCAAAAAAAATAATTGAACCATAATAACAAAATGGAAAGACAAACAAGGAGAAGCCTAGAAAAATATCATATCCCTTTCCTTTGGAGTGAGGTTATGGATAAGCTATTCACAAGAAGTTCATTACGAACTTCCTGTAGTACCCTACCACGCCTATAAAGCTTCTTACTTCTTGCTAGTTTCTAGGGGTTGGATATTCTAAAATAGCTTTTATCTTGGTTGGATCCATGGTTATATCCTTAGCAAAGATGATATGCCCTAGATATTGTACCTATTTCTAAAAGAAAGTGCATTTGGACAACTTTTTGTACAATTTGTGCTCTCGTAGGTATTGTAGGACTATTTGTTAGTGTTGTAGGTGGTCTTCCCTATTCCTAGAGTATATCAAAATATATTTTAAGAAAAATAGTATAACTTTGTTGAGACAATCATGGATCACACTATTCATCAAGTTCATGAATGTGACTAGGGCATTAGTAAGCCCAAAAGGTAACATAGTGAACTTGTAGTGTCCATAGTGAGTTCTAAAGGCCATTTTGTGAATATCCTCATCTTTAAGCCTTAGTTGATGATACCTTGGCTATGGATCTATTTTGGAAAATACTATGGCTCCACACATTTGATCGAATAGATTATCAATGTGTGGCAAAGGAAACTTGTTTCTAATTGTTACTTTATTCAACATCTTGTAGTCAATACATAAGAAAAGGTTACTATCCTTCTTCTTGACAAATATTACTAGTGCCCCCCATGGTGACACATTGGGTCTAATCAACCCCTTATTTAACAATTCTTGTACCACTTTCAACTCCATGAGTTCAACAATTGTCATTTTGTAAGGAGCTTTTAATATAGGCACTACTCCTCACACTAACTCTATAGAGAAATCAAATACCCTCTTAGTTGGTAATCTAGGTAACTCTTTGGGAAACACATCCTAATATTTCCAAAGATAGGATATCTATCTTCAAAATATTCCTCTTGTTTTCATTTCTCCTTAGATTCTACTCCACTATGATAACTTGTCTCGCAAATCATCATATCATCATGGAATCTAACCTCATTGGATTCGTTTAATTCTTCTACTTTAACTACAAACATTTGGCAACCTTTCTTTTGATCTTTCTTTAATTGGATAGCAAAGAGTTATCATAGTTTAACCTTATATTGTGTGCCTTGCAGGTACACCTTATTCCCTAGCTCATCTAAGCACTCGGCTATGTTATCATAATAGTCAACCCTAGCTTAGTGCTTCCATAATCAATTCATTCTTAGAATGATATCATACGATCCTAAGGGTGCTATGTAAAGGTTAAATTTTTTTGTGAATCTTGGAAGCTCAACCCTAGCCTCAAATAGAGACTACTCTACCTGAGCTCTTGACTAGTTAGCATATTCTATAGTCCATGAATTAGCTATGAAATCAACTCTTTTAGAAAATTTACTTAATATTCTAGGAGAAATGAATTTTTGTGTAGCTCTAGTATCAATAAGCATTGTTATGGGGTTCTTTGTTATTTGTGAGGATCCAGTTATTACTGAGAGGGGGGGGGGGGGGTGAAACAGTAATAACAATAAACTTGAAATCTTCAATCAACTTGCAAATACTTATCAAAAACTATTCATAACCAGTACCGGTATCCAATCAAACAGTCACTTAAATCAGATTTACCAAAACATTACTGGTAGCAACTTAAGTGTTCATCATAAAGCAAAGACATCAAATGAATAACTCATCAAACCATCCACAACATGAACACAGGGATTTTTTCATGTGGAAACCCAAATGGGAAAAACCACGGTGGGAATTGGTACCCACAAATAATGCACTCTTTCAGAATGCACCCTATTAGGAGCCTAGCCTAGTTAGGAGCTTTACAACAATGCTCAGTTAAGAGCAGACCCTATTAGGAGTCACTTGGTCAAGGGATTTATAACTTAGCCCTGTTAGGAGTAACCTCACTGGATTATTTAAAACCAAATTAATGAGCCACCTGGTTAAGGGATTTATACATTCAGGCCTATTAGGAGATACCCAGTTAAGAGATTTAGACTATAGCAACTGTTAGGAAACAATAGGTAAATGATTTGGATCTCAGCACTCTCTGCTTACTTGTTCAGATCCTTTTCAGCTCACAATCCTCTTCTCACATGTAGACACTTCTTCCTTGGTTCGACACACACTCTTCTCTGATCACCGACATAATAAACCTTCTAAAACTTGACCTAAATAACCTTTACAATTAGGTCAGTTACAAAACCTTAGCTTATAATGAATTTACATCATAGATCATATCAGATCATTACAATTCATTACATTCGATCATATATATCATTACAACATATTCCAAGATATTTATAACCGTTGAATTGTATTACTAAATATTTCAAGTTTACTATTATTGATTCACCCCCCTCTCAGTAATAACCAGATCCTCACAAATAACAATTAGTATCAGAGTAATAGGTCCTCTGTGTGCAGAAACTTAACCACTTGAGGAAAATATCTAAGGAATATGATGAAGAAGGAGGGTCCCAAATTCACTGAGGACAACTACAAGATATGGAAAGATAGAATGAAGATATATGTCAAAGGTATGGGTGCTCATTTCTGGCAACATGATGTTACTAAATATATTCCTCCTATCGGTCCTCTGACTGTGGATCAACTTAAGGAGCAACAAGAAAACATACAAGCACTTGAAGCTATTGTAAGTACACTGTCTGATACTGAATATATTGATGTCCATGGTTTGGAAACTACTTTTGAAGTATGGGAGAGGTTAGAACTAATCTATGGTGGTGATAAGCATGTTCAAAAGACTAAAGAAGAGAGTCTTAGAAGAAATTTTGATGATATGAGAATGATGGAAGATGAAAATATTACTTTGTAATAATCGGATCCTCACAAATAACATTCTCATAGAGCACACATGTGGTCTTGATCAGTGTAATTTGGTACTCTTCTTGTTAGTTATCTATTACAACATGTATTCTCTACTGAAATGTTGTCTGCTAAGTTGGTAGAGAGTTTCTTTGTTGTTGCCCTCATAGAATATTTTTTGTGCATCAGTTTATATAGTGTTCACCTCCACAAGTGTAACACCCCCTAAAGGTCCCCTCTTTTTCATTCCTCTGCTAGTTGCCTCTCTATCCCTTCTTGAGTTACTAAAACAATTTTTATCTCCTCTAAAATCCTGATGACTACCCTTGAATTTCTTACCACACTTACTATTAGATTCATACCTATCTCCTCTCTTCTTGAAAGTTTGGGAGGACTAAGACCATTTGAACTTTTTCTTGTTGTTGTCTTTGATAGAGTCATCCTTTTTGAGTTTTTTCTCTTGTCTAATGACCTTCTCATAGGATTCATCCATTATGGTTGGTGCAAGGACATCTACTGATCCTCCTATATGGTTATTAAGACCCATGATGAACTTTCTTATCTGATACTTCTCATCAATCTAGAATTGGGGTACATATTTAAGTAGCTGGATAGATTTCTCTCAATATTCATTCACAAAGAGTTCCCCTTGTCTTAGATCTTGGAAATTTGTTAATTTCTACTAAAAGAAGAGTTGTGGTAGCCATATTTGCCTAAACACTTCCACAAACCTATCCTAGGTTATTTTGGTTGACCTTAGACCTAACTCAACCTTATTTTCTCACTAGCCGATAACTTCTCTTGCTAGTTGGTAGGGTCCCCAAACAACTTTTATGTTTCCGATATAATCATGAATATCAATTTTTCTTTTTCCATTTCGATCATTCATGCTTTCGTAGCATCTCCTAACACTGAACCATCATACTTAGGTGGCTTGACCATTTTCTTGTCATTCGTAATGACATTGGTCACATGTTTATCTTTCCTAGTTTGAGTATGGGATTGTTCTCCCCTATGCTCACTTTGATGAGTGTGTTCTTGTCTACTATAGTTGTTGTAGAAACCTAAAATTAATTAAATTTAATACTTAATTAATTGAAGCCTGTCAACATAATTAACCAATTTAATTGTGTTAATTCCCTTTGTCTCAAGGTTAATTAAATCAAATTTAATCAATCTTATCTCTATAATCTCATTATTAATTTATCAAAGTTAATTTTTCCCCATTCTTCTAAAGCATCTCAATCATTAACTCTTCTAAATTTCTCTTAGTTAATTAATTCTAATTAATTAACTTAAGTCATGTGATTTCTACAAATCACTTCTTCTAATCCTCACTTAGCCTAATTAATTCTTCTAGAAGCTTGATTATCATTATTCCTCAATTTTATATTCCTCCACTCACTCTCTCTCCTCATGTCACATCCTCCTAACTTTCCCACTTTCTCCTTAATCACTTATTAAGCCACCTAATCAATCTCCTTAATCATTTGCACATCCCTAATCACTTTGATCCTTTCAAAGAAATTCACATGCATCCTCTTCCCAAGGAATTTTTAATTCCTTTATCCATTTAGTCTTCCCACACATCCTCTTATTTTGAAATTTTTAATTCCTCCTCCCTGCCTCCAAGGAATTTTATATTGTTTTTTCTCTTCCTAATGTACTTGGGAGCTCTCCATGTACCTTGAGAGGTGTAGAGACAAGAAATGCCTTTATGGCATATCTCTTGGTCTCCACACCTTGTCCTCTCAATCCATGTGCTCCCTCTCAAATTGATCTCAACCCTTCATCCCAAAGACAATCTTGGCCCTTCATTTTGGCCTTCTCCAATATATAAATTGGAGTCTCCCCTCCTCATAAATTATCCACTTTTCATCTCGATGTAGGAGCATCCTTGGTTCATGTCAATCTTGCATCAACCAAAAATATTTTTTTTCTGTTTGCTTTTTGTTTTGCAGTTTTAGCATTTCTTTCTGTATTTTCTTGCATTGGCTCACCCGATCTTGTGGAGCTGGATTTTGCTTGAGGACATGATCATCTTCCTTATTCCTAAACTATGGAGCATTTGGATCATTTTCCGACAAGTTATTGATTCTGGATTTCAAGACAGTTTTCTGGCACCAGAATCGCTTGGACCTATTTGTATTAGTGAATCTATCAAAGCTTTTCCATAACTTATGGAGCCCAATTCATTGATTTTGATGTTCCTTGGCATGTGGTCGACCTTCCCTTTTATCCGCACTTCACCCTTTGGATTTTTTGAAGGAATCTCTTTGGTGGAGGCCGATCTGTTGGTTTTACATGTTTGACCTTGTTCTTCATCATTTGATCCCTTTTGGTCGACTGAATCCCCTTGGATCATATAAATCATTGTAATTGAGCATTAGAAATCAATGATATAGAACATAGAGATAGATCCTAAGATTTAGAGGTCCGAAGTTGACCAATTTTGTAATTGAGCATGTATGCAACAGGCTAGTGAGCCGAATCTTGCAATTCGGATGTTACCGGTTATCTGTAATGAGTTTTCATGATCTAATTCATTCAGTTTTGTATTACCTCCATCATATCCTCTTGTTTCCATTGTGTTTACTCTTTCTGCCCAGTCCATATTCATCTCTTTGAGGTCCCTCCTAGTCGATGACTACATCAAGTGGTATCAGATTGAGATTTCATTTTGGAGATTGCATTGTCTTGAGAATTTTGTTGTGGGGTGGCAGACTGTGGATCTGATCTGTAGCTATAGAGGACCAATGTGAAGATGGAGTGAAGGGGAAATAGGAATGGTGGAGCACATAGGAATGTAGACCCTACTATGATGGAAATGTTATGAGGAATTACAACCCCACTGGAATCCGTTGAGACAACCCAGAGAAGAGGCCGACCTATTGAAGATGTGAGTGAAGATGAAGAAGAAGTGTCAATAGAACAAGTAGAAAATCCATCGGTGATCAATCTAGATGAAGAGATATTCTTGAGGGTTTTGACTAGGGCGAACACTAAACCACATTTTACCCCACCAGAGTATGATGGAAAGTTGGATTTGGATGAATTAATGGATTGGATCTCAGAGATGGAGAAGTATTTTGATTTTGAGAACACTGTAGAAGAAAGGAAGGTGAAATATGCCTATACCCGGTTGAAAGGTCATGCATCTCTTTGGTGGGAACATTTGCAGGTTGATAGATAGAGAAGAGGCAAAGAGAATATCAAATCATGGGAGCAGATGATTGCTAAGTTAAAATCAAAGTTTATGCCAGTTGATTATCAAGTAAATATATTTTGGAAGTTGCAGAACTTGAAGTAGAATGAATCTAGTGTGAAGGAGTATACCAAAGCATTCTACAAGTTGAATATTCAATCCAGACATGTCAATGATGAAATTGAATAAATTGTGTGATATTTGAATGGATTGTGGATGTCTATATAGGATGAGCTCAATTTGATCAAGTTGTAGAGTATTGAAGAAGCTTACCAGTATGCCTTGAAAGCAGAAGAGAAGTTGAACAAAAGATATGAGCACAGATAGAGAGGTAGAGGTGGAAGGTTTTCGGGAGGAATATTTCAAGGTGGAAGAGGATATTTCAGAGGAAGAGGAACCTGTATAGATCATAACAAGGACAAGGAAGTAATCAAAGAAGGTAATTCATATCGGAAGGATGACATAATTTCTATCGGAGGAGAGAACCTGATGGCTACCAGAGTGAGGGTTTTGGGAAAGATGACAGATGATGAGATAAGAGAGTGTTTAGAGGAACTTTCTATAAGTGTGGAGGAGAAAGACATCATGATTTTCAATGTAAGAAGATAGAGAACACAAGGAGGAGAACATTGGTGGAAGAAAGCCCCACCAGATCAACCAACAAACCAGAAGATGGAGATCTTTTGATGATGAGGAGAGCTTTGTGTCATACCAGAGAAGATGAAGAGCCCTTGCAGAGTCAAAATTTGTTCAAGACCAGATGTAAGGTATCTAGTAAGTGTTGTAAATTTGTTATTGATAGTGATAGTTCAGATAATCTTGTTTCAAAAGAGATGGCCAATAAATTGTAGTTGGAAAGATTGAAACACCTCAAGCCTTATCAGATAGCGTGGATTCAGGATGATCATAAGTTGTTGGTAAGTGAGCAGTGTTTGGTAAAATTAAAAATTGGGAACTATAATGATGAAGTCTTGTGTGATATTATGGATATGGATATTTGTCACCTTTTGTTGGGTAGACCTTGGCAGTTTGATAGACATGCAATACATGATGGGAGAAAGAACATATACACTATTGTAGCGAATGAGATGAAACAAACCTTGTTACCCTTGGAGGAGCCTTTGAAGTGTGAAGTCTATACAAATGCCAGAATCTATTTAGTGGATGGAAGGAAATTCCTAGATGGAATGAGACATGAGAATGTTTGCTTTGCCTTAGTTCCTAAGAAGACTAAGAATTAGGAGCATGAGGAAGAACAACCAGGGGAGATAAACGAATTACTGACAAAGTATGAAGATATCATTTCAGATAATGTGCCCGATGGATTACCACATGTGAGAAATATCAGTCACTATATGGACTTGATTCTCCGAGCTAGTTTGCCTAACAAAGATGCACACCGGATGACATCGACGAAGAATGAAGAGTTGAATAGATAAGTGCAGGTATTGTTAAAAAAGGGTTTGATTAGAGAGAGTTTGAGTCCTTGTGTAGTACTAATAGTATTAGCACCTAAGAAGAATATATAATGGAGGATGTGTATTTGATTCTTGAGCAATAAACAAGATCACAGTGAAGCACCTGTTTCCTTTACCTAGGATGGATGATATAATGGACTGTTTGAGTGGAGCCAAATACTACACAAAGATAGATTTGAAGAGTGGATATCTTCATATCAGAATCAGAGAAGGAGATGAATGGAAGACAACATTCAAGACAAATAAAGGATTGTATGAATGGTTGGTGATGCCTTTTGGGTTGACTAATGCACCTAGTACTTTCATGAGGTTGATGAATGAGGCATTGAAGAAATTATTGGGTAAGTGTTATTGTATATTTGGATGACATTCTGATTTTCAATAAGATAAAAGAGAAGCAATTGTTGCATTTAAGACAAGTCTTGCAAAGGTTGAGAGAAGAGAAGTTGCTAATAAACCTTAAGAAGTACACTTTCATGAAGGAAGAGTTAGTCTATTTGGGATTTGTGATATTTGCAGATGGATTGAAGATGGATCTTGAGAAGGTAAGAGTGATTGTTGAATAGCCTACACCGGAAAGCATTGGAGAGGTAATATCATTTCATGGATTAACTAGTTTCTACCTAAAATTCATAAGAAATTTTAGCTTACTTGAAATTCATAAGAAATTTTAGTTCAGTTTGTAGTCCTATGACTGAGACAATGAGGGGAGATGGAAGAAATTCAAGTGGACAACCAGAGCAAATAAATTTTTTGAATTGTTGAAGTAGAAGGTCATTGAGCAGCCTGTGTTAGCTTTACCAGTTTTCAACAAAGTATTTCAAGTGGACTATGATCCAAGTGGCAATGTGATTGGAGCCATGTTGAGTCAAGAAGGGAGAGCAGTATCTTATTTTAGTGAGAATTTGAATGATGGTAGGAGGAGATATTCAATGTATGATCAGGAATTTTATGCCATAGTTCAAGCCTTGAATAAGTGGAGACATTACTTGTTGCCTAAGGAATTTGTGTTGTATACCGATCATCAACCCTTGCAGTATTTGAATAGTCAGAGTAAGTTGAATTAGAGACATATGCGATGGGTAGAGTTCTTACAGAGCTACACCTTTGTGTTGAAGCATAGGAGTGAGAAGTCAAACAAAGTTGCTGATGCATTAAGTAGAAGGAGGAATTTGCTGACAGAGATGAGAGTGACAATATTAGGATTTGATGAGTTGAAGACCTTGTATAATGAAGACCCAAATTTTACAGAACCTTGGAAAGCATGCAAAGAACCGTTTATGGTGGACATAAGTCAGTGGTTGGATTATTTCATTCAAGACAGGATGTTATTCAGAGGAGTTCAATTGTGTATACCTAAGAGTTCTATGAGCGAGATTTTGATAAAGGAGAAGCATAGTGGAGGATTAGCTGGACACTTTGGTATTGATAAAATAGTAGCATTGGTGAGTGAGCATTACTTTTGGCCTTAGATTCATATGGATGCTAGGAAATTTGTGCAGAATTGTAGATTTTGTCAAGTTGCAAAAGGTAGTAGCCAAAATGCGGGATTGTATAAATTGTTGGCATTGCATGAAGATTGCATTGATGAAGTAGAGTGTTGTCATTGATGTCAATAGCAACTGGTATTGGAGTTTTATTGCAACCAATAGTAGAGCAGTGAAAGAAATTGATATTACTATTGAAGCAGAGAGATCAACCGATAACCCTAACCTGTTGATATGTCGAACCCTAACCGATGGAGCTCGATGAATCGATTGTGTTGATCTATGATCGAATGGTGATTGGAGATGGAGATTCCACGTATGCATGATGCATGTGATGAGTTTCAAAGTGGTTTTGATGCATAGAGATAACTGTTTTATCTTGGGAATGAACAAATGCATAGCATGAAGTGAATAATGCATGATGAGTTACAAGATCCAATGTGCGGTGATCAAGGAGTGATCAAATTTGTCTTGAACAATGTGCAACTGATTACTATGTAATCCAACAATCATGTTTGAACCGATATGTTTTTAATCTCTATGAGATCTTAGGTTTTGTGATGTATTATCGACCTATTGTATTTCTTTTTAAGGTCGATGAGTTGTTTGTAATTGTGTTGGCAATTTGGTTAAGTGTGGTAGTATGATTGATTGTTGAACTAGAAGGAGTATATGTAGAATGTTTTGAAGGCAGATAGGAGCATAAAAGGATCTGACTAAGCAAGATAGTGCTATTACCAGATCAACAAAGACCCTGTTGTTCTCTAACCATTACAACAGTTAAATCCCTTAACTAGGTAAGCTTTAATAGGCCTGGTGCTTTCTAAATCCTCTAACTAGGTGATCCATTAGCTTGGATTTGAAATCCTCTATCGAGGTTACTCGTAACAGGGTATTGCCTTTAACAGGGTATTGTAGTCAATCCCTAAACCAGGTGGTCCTTAACCGAATTTGTTCCTAACAGGACATTTTTGTAAAGCTTCTAACAAGCCTTGGCTCCTGACAGGGCGAACTTCAGAAGAGTTTAGAATACTTGTGGGTATTCATCCCCACTGTGATTTTTCCCATTTGGGTTTCCATGTCAAAAATCATTGTGTCAAGTGGTGAATGATTTTGTGGTTATATATTTTGATATGGTTAATATGTTTAGCTAGTAAAGCCACATAGATATGTTTAGATTATCAGAAGTGATCTGAAATGTGCTATTACTAATGTTAGTAAAGTGGTTTGATGTTTTGGTAAAATGGTATGTGAGATTCAGATCTGTTACATTGTATCTTTGGTATTTTAGTCAACCGGTAAGCTTGACAGTGCAGTTGCAGTTTATGGTACAGTGTCTAAACCAGTTAGTTTAGTGATTGGTTTATGAGTCGGGTTTAAGTTTGGTGAAGTTTAGTTTGTTTTCTATCTACTGATTCACCCCCCCCCCCTCTCAGTAGTTGACTGGATCCTTATTGATTCATCATATCATCATAAACCTTTGATAGTACCAGAGAGACCTTGGGAGGATATAAGCATGGATTTCATACTTGGATTTCCTAAGACACATAAAGCGAATGATTCTATATTTGTGGTAGTGGATAGATTCTCGAAGATGGCTCATTTCATACCTTGTAAGAAGACATTGGATGTAGTGCATGTAGCTGACTTATTTTTCAAGGAAGTGGTAAGATTGCATGGATTACTTAGAAGCATAGTTTCAGAAAGAGTAACTAAGTTTGTTGGTTATTTTTGGAGAACATTATGGAAGAAGATGAAGATAGATTTGAAATTCAATTCTACTTTTCACCCACAGACTAATGGATAGATCAAGGTAGTGAACCGGAGTTTGGGAAATTTGTTGAGATGCTTAGTTGGAGAGAAAACTGGAAGTTGGGATTTGATTCTTGCACAAGCAGAGTTTGCTTACAACAATTCAGTGAACAAGATTACCAAAAGACTAGCTTTTGAGATTATTACCGGAGCACACCCTATAGGTATATTGGAATTGAGAGATATCATTAATGAATATAAGAGGAGTGCATAAGCAGAAGAGTTTGGAAAACACATGACAGCCTTACATATTCAGGTTAAACAACATTTGGAGGATATGAACAACAAGTATAAGGAGAAAATAGATGAGAAAAGGAGACATAAGGAATTTGAAGTTGGCAATGAAGTGATGGTATATTTGAGAAAATAAATATTTCTAGTTGGAACCTATAACAAGTTGTAGATGAAGAAGTTTGGACCTTGTAAGATCTTGAAGAAGTTCAGTTTTGGAAATGCATATGAAGTGGAGCTACTAGATAGTTTAAGTATTTCACCTATATTCAACATTGCAGATCTACATCAATATCATGAATCAGAATTCAATGAAGACAGTATTGCAGAGCTAGAGAAACAGTTACCCCGGAAGGAACCATAACAGATTGAAGACATTTTGGACACAAGGATTGGGTGTAGTACCCGAAGCAATCAGTATAAGGAGTATCTTGTGAAGTGGGAGGACATACCAGTGGAAGATTCATCTTGGATTTCTTAGGGAGAGGTGGACCACCTTGGTTTTCCTCTAACCCCAGCAAAGTGAGAGAATCACTTTTTCAACAACCCCGGATGTCTGATGCAAGAGCATCCCCGATTCTTGGTAATCTTGCATCAATCAAAAATATTTCTTTTCTACTTGTTTTCTGTTTAGCAATTTCAACATTTCTTTCTATATTTTCTTGCATTGGCTCACCGAATCTTGTGGAGTTGGATTTTTCTTGAGGACATGATCATGTTCCTTATTCTTAAACCATGAAGCATTATGATAATTTTCTAGCAAGTTATTGATTCTGGATTCCGAGATAGTTTTCTGGCATCAGAACTACTTGGACCTATTTGCATTAGTGAATCTACCAGATCCTTTTCATAGCTTGTGGAGCCTAGTTTGTTGATTTCGATGTTCCTTGGCATGTGGCCGACCTTCCCTTTGATCCACACTTCATCCTTTTGATTTTTGGAGGAATCTCTTTGGTGGAGGCCGACCTGTTGGTTTTGCACTTTTGACCTTGTTCTTCGGCATTTGATCCCTTTTGGCTGGCTGGATTCCCTTAGATCATATAAATCATTGTAATTGAGAATTATAAATCAAGGATATAGAACATAGAGATAGATCCTAAGTTTTATAGGTCCGGAGTTGACCAATTTTGTAATTGAGCATGTATGCAGTAGACCAATGAGCCGAATCTTGTAATTCAGATGTTACTGGTTATTTGTAATCAGTTTTCATGATCTAATTCATTTAGTTTTGTATTTCCTCCATCATGTCCTCTTGTTTCTATTGGTTCTACTCTTGCTGCCCGGTCTAGATTGATCTCTTTGAGGTCCCTCCTAACCAGTGACTACACCACATCCAATCGTATGTTGTCCATTTGAGAATCAAAATCCTTCATCATGTCATCATAATGCCCAAATGTTCCCTCATCTAAGCCAAATACCTCTCATCCATCATCATCATTCAAATCCAATCCAACCTATAGTGTTGTGTAGTGGAGAGAAATCCACAATCCACCATCAAAGGAGTGAACCAAGTAGAGAAACAAGGTCGCCTCTACTTCATCAAGCTCAATCAGAGGAAGAAGTTAAGAACTAAGGTATAATGGTTTATTTGTGTATTTGAATGCATTTACTTATGTTTTATCGTGGTTTATGCACTAACCATTAGGCTTTAGATTTTCTCTATAGTGAGACTCATGCTCCTCATTTCTATTTCATTTTGACCCTTTGCATGCTGCTCTAGGTTTTAGAGCCTAGTCTGGGTATCTTGCATCGTGAGAAGGAGTCTATCTAATTTAGTTATTGGAGTCTCTGGTGGATCCAATCCTTTGTTTCTTTCTTACATGTTGACCATCCTATTATTTCTTTAGGTGCCTAGAGTGTATAAACATTTGTTTAATCTCATGGAACTAAGCAATTTCATTTATTACTTATAATTGATGCACACATTACAACACAACAAAATTGATATATATATATTGGTCACTTCCAAAAAGTTATTACATTTACATTTTTATTTACATTCAAAGTGCTCTATTTAGGAGCTACTATAACTTTTAGTGACGAGTACTTCTTTCCCTTCAATTTCAAGGTAAGGAACTTATACACACACACACATTTTTATTTGCATGCAAAGTGCTCTCTTTAAGAGCTACTATCACTTTCAGTGATGAGCTCTTCTTGCCCTTCAAATTAAAAGTAAGGAACTAATATAAAACCTAGGGAGGATACATGGGGTTCCTTTGGGTCAACTGACTCAATTTGATTATGGTAGAGCCTTAAGGTTTAAGTTCCTTCTTAGCTAAAATGGATGCCCTAACTGCTTCTCTTCATTAAGCTATCCATGGTTTCCTTTCTCTCTTAAGTTGTTTTAGTGCTTCCACTAAAGTCTTTGTGTCAGAAGGTAAAGAGCAATAAGAATAGTCATGTTTAAGCTAGTTTCTCTCCAAAGCTTAGCATAGAGTAGGTCTTGAGTCCTTTTTCATTTGGTGGTATGTATCCATATCCTACAAACACCAAAATGCTTCGTTTTGGTTTCTAAACTAATTTTTTCTTTGGTGGAGAGCCCTAGGTTCAGTGTCAAACCTAGCAGCTCGGATACCATATGTAACAAGCTTGTACTACTGAGCTTAGGCAAAAAAATAATAATTGAAAGGAAAGACAAACATGAAGAAGCCTTATAACATTTTTTTAAAAGAAAACAAGTGTGATAAACAATTTAACCTTTCTACAAGATAACAATAATAATAACATGATTCAAGGATGAATAAAAGAGCATATACCATAAAGTATCTATTTGAACTTATGAGCATGATGTAAAAGATCAAGGAGTTTAGATTTTACTGCAATTGGTAGTTCGTCATATTTCCTTATTCTTGTGAATTGTCTAACAAGAGGGAAAAGTGTCATTGATGTGATTTACCATCCAACCATAGACCTAGCAATCTCCTCCACAACTTTCAACTGAAAGAAGCCATGCCCTTCGCAAGGGTGTAAGTAGGTTAATTGGTCTAATGACATCTGAGACTGGTGTTTTGACACTATACAACTATATTTGGTCACACACCATAGGATCCTCCTAACTAGCATGACCTCTAACCAGGTGGTGTATTTGGACCATGCAAACTAATTGACGCTTTCTTAGCACAACATCACCTTGCCCAAAGGTTTTCATTGGCAAACATGAATGAATGTGTAGTATATGTTCACCATCCTACTTGGTTAGAACCAATATACGAGTTTAAGTCTTACTGATCAATATGGAGTTATCTTATGCTATTCGCATATTGACATGACCTACAGGTACACTGGCACTAAGTTTGATTGCCATTCTAGGTGAAAACTTGTAATGACAAGATTTATTATCTTCTACATTTTATTTTAAGGTCACATTAATTAATTTGCTTTCCTTTTTTTATGTATTATTGACTTCATACTCGTAATCATGAGTGGCATACTACTTGCCTCCTCATGAATACAAGTATGAGTCTCTAGTCAATAACTCACCACTCTTATCTTTACTTTGTGATATTATATTATGTCTTACAACATGCGAGAAGAGTTGTCAGCATAATTACATCTATTATGATTCTCTGCATTTATTCCTTCTTTAGTTTTGCAAACTCACTTAATGATTTTTGTGCATAACCTGGAGTGAGCTTGTTCCCAAACCAAGGTTGAGTAGTGTGCTTTCCAACTTTCCTTTTAGCTTGTCACTGAATTTCCATCAAAGTATTCCTTCGCTTATCTCTTTTATTGATTCAAATCCAATCCATATTTTCCTTTTTCATTTCAGATTGAATTAAACAAGGCTTTCTTTGTCTTTTTATTGCATGGACTTGAAATTTTATCTTTTACCACTTAATTAAGTAGTTATGTGAATCAAACTTAATTTGGTGGAATTTCATTTCATCACCATGAATTACATATCCTTTGCAATTAAAAGTATAGGCACTACCTCATCTTTCTTACTAATAAACTATAGATCATATATCCTTTGTTGCCTTAGATTTTATAATCCACATGGCATTGTCGGTATTACTTTTTAATATAAAATGTGGATGATCACTTTAGACTATTGCCACATGAAAAGAATATGGTTGGTTTTAAGTTTTTTCTTTCATAAGATATATGACCAATATGATGAAGTTGCTCACACAAGTGAGCATGGTCCTCAACCATTATGTTCATGTATTAATTTATTAATAAGTTTTTGAGTATCAATGAAGATACTCTATGACCATAATGTATACTACATGGGATACATATTATACATACGTATATATTGTAGAAACCTAAAATTGTCCTGTCTAATTAAATAAGTATTTTATTTATTTAATTATTTTATCCTAAGTCTTCTATTAATTAAATAAATCTTTATTTATTTAATTAATTCATTTATCCCTTGCTAGCCCTTTTCCTCATTTAAATAAATACATTTATTTATTTAAATTGTCCTTCCCCTACATTAAATAAATATTTTATTTATTTAATTGATCCCATTTCCTCTATTAATTAAATAAATTTTTATCTATTTAATTAATTTGTTAGCCTTTTCTACCCATGACACATGGCATTCATCTCTTAATTCCTACACTACCTACCCCCTTTCTCTTCTACCTAGCTGACCATTTATCTTTACATCTCTTAATCTTATCCTTCCATTTCCTACAATGCCTTCTATATAAGAGGATACTCTCCTTCATTATCAACCCTAATTGTCTAATGAGCACACTAATTATGCAATCAAGCCTTTTTGCGATCAAGCTATCAAACACATTTCCATTCTTTGTTGAGCTCTTGTGCACACATAAAATCTAAGAGAAAATATATCAAGCAAGATCAATGGAGATAGGAAGACAATGGAGATTGAAACCCAAGTAGACATGTGAATGGTAATATTGCTTTATTTTATTGATTTACATGATCTTAGGTATCTCTATTGGTATTGGTGAATGTTTCATTGTAGGACTTAGATTGTTTGTGGTTGGATATTTATGGTTTTACAATAGTTTATCATCACTTTTCACCAAACACATATATATGTGTGTATACTTGTGCCACATTAATATGCCGCACACGTATACACATATATATACATATGTATGTATGTATAATTCTTATAGTATACACCAAAATGATTATCAATACCATTAATAAATAAGCTTAGTTATCCAACAGTTATGGTCAACACCAAGAGTTCAAGATAAGAAGTTATCCTAACCACTCGACCAACAAACTTGAGTTAACTAAATTAGGTACCCAGGACACAACTCCTCATCTCTAGCCTCTATCAACAAAACATAACATTACCAACACTTATAGGTTGTGAAGACTTAGATGGCAACTTGACTGATCAACTTCTTACCTCCCATTCCCAATGATACTTCCCCTCCTTTCTCAGAGGATGATGAATTCCTTGCATCCATTAGGTTAAAACAATGTAGTTAGTCTAAAATCTAATCATTAGCTCTAACATGTATAAACATAATTAAATAGCTCATTTAAACTATATAAAACATATGCATTATGAACTACTATTCAACTATATAAAACAACATCATATATCGATGCATTAAAACATAACAAAGTATTAGAGAACAAGAGGATGTAAGAATTGACATGCATTTAAAGCAACTCCAACTTAGCTAGTGGTATACATGATGATGCGATCAATTATATTGTATTATTTATTCTATCAAATCTTAAGATACATGAGATGTAGAAAGACGAGGTTATCCCATATTATATTAGAGAAATTCAAATGCCTCAAAGAAAGTGGCACACAAAATAGAGTGATCTCACAATTATATATTCTATCATAATTTTTCTTTCTATCACTTATAACAAGCAAACCATTAAAACTTTGAAGATGTTAGAAACCAATGACTTATGATTTTTTTTGTGAAGACATTAAAAAATAATTTATCTAATTTTAATTATTTTTTAATAAACTATGTTTTATACTCTATCGTATTTTAATGGATGATTATGTCATAACAAAACTTTTTTAAAAATAAAATAAATTCATAATTTCTTAAATGTATTGACCATTAATATCTAGCTAATGCATTTTTTTTTGTTGCATATTTTGTTTATCTATTAATTTAAATTAATTATGAGTTAGAGCAATATTATATCGTAATACATGCATTTTTTACACATATCCAAATTATTATTATTATCGTGTTCAAAAAAATACCAGTATAGAGGGAACATGTATTTTGAAGTTTTTTTTTTCCATTTGTGTTGAAAGAGGCCTTTTTGTTCAATAAAATCCCTATATTTACTAAGAAATAAAAAACCAATAAAATTTATTTTAGAAAGCTCACTTTAGGGGCCATGATCTTGAAAATCTCATGTCATAGTGACTTTCTTTGATGGTCCAAGTATTCAAAGTATAAATTCATTTTGAAAACTAATTTAGTACAAGGTTGAGGGAAATATAAATACCTTCAAATGTGAAGTTCCTTCACTTAAAGGTCCCTTGCAATGTTAAGATTCATTTAAGAAAAAAATCAAATCTTTTGTAAGAATGCAAATTATTGTTGGATGTTAAAATGTCAAGATGAGGAGGGAGGGTCAATCTTTGTTTCAACAAAAAATTCCATCTCTAGAAGGAAGAGCATTGAATTGAATAGAAGGTAAAGTAACATTTAGAAAATTGTTAATGATATCATCCTCTCATGCCAAAATATCCTTGCGAGTAGTGCCAATTTTGGGAGAGGGACATGGCCCTTCATTCACTAATGCTTCATCTCTATAAGGGAGAGCTTTGATATGACCCTCTCGTGCCAAAATATTCTCACAAGTAGAACAAATTTTAAGAGAGGAACAAGCATCTTCTTTGTCATCCCTAGAAAGAGAATCAAAGGTACAACAAGAAACATCTACCAATGCTTTAAGAAAAGAAAAGTATGAACAAAACATTTTTGCAAATGACCCTATCTAATCAATTTTTCAAATAATTAGATCTATGCAATGAGATAAATATTATATGTAATGAAATTATGCAATCAATTAACCAGCTAATTAAATGCAAGTAGGTATGCAAATAAATTAGAATGTTTACAAATATAATATATATTAGGTTCACCAAAATATTATATGGAAAAAGAGATCCTATAATAATAAATGTATTAACTTAGATTCATCCTTCTCCCATACAACATTAGAATATGAATGGACTTAACTATCATCCTCAAGGAAGAGAGAAGTTGCTTGGGTTCATAATCCCTTGATATAAACGATAAGGATTTTTGAGTATGTGAAATGAACTATGCTAATGGTAATCAAATTGAACAAATTTGACAAAATGAAGATGCTACAATAGGGAAAGGAAAAACTAGAAATATTTGAGAATGTGATACAAAGAAGAACTTAGAGAAAACTGGGTAGGACTCTATTACTAGGTGCTAGTGTCCAAGTGTTGCAAAGACTGCAATCATGAAAAGAAATAGAATCAACAGAGGTCTAGACACTTGTCACTAAATATTAGGACAAAAGTGGTAGGATAGTAGTGTTGGGCACTAGCATCTTTAACGTTTGTACAATCCAAAGTCTAAAAATGTCTCTTTTAGTCCACTTTCTCCTTTTGTACCTCCATCATAGTCAAAATCTATTAGATTTCTTCCTATAGACATGAAAGAGAGGAAATCCATGTGCTATATAAGGGTTTTCCTTAGTAAAATATTTTGTTGGTTTTCCCACCTCCACAATAGAGATGATTATGATGATAAAAGAGTGCATACTCTCAAGGGAGTAGAGGATAGAAAAATAACCTAATGTTGTAATTGTAAAGTTACCTTAGATGTGAAACCCTTTCTTGGATCCCACACAAGGTGATGATGTGGTGCTCCTTGAATTCCTTTAATTGTTAATGGATAACATGATAATAACAATCAATAAGAAACAATAATTTAGTATATCTTTGTTGTGAATTTAGTATATGATGATTTCTCTCTTGATAGTTTCTCTAGATGATAATTTCACTTAATAGAAAGAGATCCAAGTTTTGTAAAAGAGAAGGGAATTACATAAATATTCAACTAACACCTTTTTGAAATAGTCATTTGGGGTCAAGCTAACAAGAAATATTATGCTCCACCACATCATAGGGCCAACATTTAAATTTAAAAGTTTGTAGCATTTTGTTATGGAAACTAGTGTTGGATTCTATTTTCCTAACACAATTTGCACTTCAAAGGGCCCAAAAATAGGGAGTTTAACCATGTTTTTCAAAAAGGACCTAAAATGAACTTACACTAAAATGAGTGCTAAACCTAGCATAAAATTGTGAGTGAAATAACTTACGAGGGCACATTATTAATGGAAGAAGATTTGGAAAAAAAAATTATGTCATTGTCTGGCTTCCTCCAATCCCTCTAACCTCTTCCAAAATTGAGATTCAACATGTCTATTTTTTCCACAAAAAATATGTCACTATAATTATGTCTTGGAGAAACTCTCATTGAACTTGCAAGAAGTAGGAGGTGTATTTTTTCTATTGGACTCTTACTTAGGTATAGAGATAGATTCACTACTTGAAGTATACTTTGTCTTAGGATTATTCCTATTACTTCCTTTGTGTTTGGAAGATTGAGCCACAAAACATTAAATCTTAGAATTAGGATAATCATCCAATTGAATAGTTTTGGTTTAATCCTTAGTAAGACACCAAAAATTCAAAGGTGGGCATCTTAAATTTAGTTCCGAGGTAATCTATGGTGGAACCAAAGGTAGAGGAGAAGACTTAAAAAATGCCTCCTCATTATAAATACCTAGTATGTACCTCTAGTACCATAATATTTACTAAAAAGCATGATGCAAGTGCAAACAAAAATAATGCCTATACAAAATAATTAAGGTTCAAATTCATTTTCCATATTAAAACTTGGAGGAATAAAAATCCAAATGTGCTCATGTCCTTACATAATGATAAATGTAAAATTAAGTCACAAATTTATTTACTAAATAAGGTCTAAAAAATCATGGAAAGAATTCTCATGATCTACACTACTTTTTTGACTCATTATTTATTAGTAACTTCTACTAGAAAGATTCTTAACGATGTATCATAAGTGGATCAAGATTCCTAGTGCACTTTTAACTCCCTTTTATAATGTCTTACATGCATTTTAGAATGTTTCACAAGTAACTCTCATATATTATAATAATATTAGATGATCTTACAACTTCTTAGACACGTATCATATAAAGGCATACACATGACATAATGTCCCTCATAAGTGGAACACCTCATTTTCAAAACAAAGAAAAATTAATGAATAAATACAAAAAAAACCATTATAGGACTTGCAAGGTGTGTTAGGAATCGATCATATAATGTCAATTTTTTGCTTGAGTCCCTTCCTTTTATGTTCCCTAGCCTTATTTAACCCCTTATTAATAATCCATTTATAAATATTTATGTTGATCCTAAGTTGTTAAATTTTCCTAAGTGTTATCTTTTTCCATAGTTTGTCAAACTTTTCCCTCCTTGAGTACCATTTCCTTGATCCCTGTGATCCCAACTCCCAACCATTTACACTAGGACTACTTTTATCAAAGTCAAACCTTTTCCCTTATATAATAATTTGCCATAATAGCAACCCAAGGTCTAGAGGCCAAATAATAGCACAAAAGCAATAGAGAACAAAATAGACAAGAATAAATTGTATTCTCATCAAGATGAAAAATTCCCAACTAAGTACAATGCACATGAGCCTATTTATAAATCCAAGGCTATAGGGAAATCATGTGGCCCAATGAGATACAAGGCTAGGTAGGGGTAGGTAGGAGAAACAATAGATAATTCCACTAAAGTTGGATCACCCATTGAAGGTAAAATTATCATTCCATTATAAGTGGATATGAAAATGTGATAACAAGATAACACCACCAAAGGTGGAATTTCGCCTACAACCATATACCCTGGATATGCAATTCCCTAAGTGTCTCATATGCAAACTACTATGGAATGCATTATCCTAAGTCAACTTAATTAATGTAATTACATGAGACATAAATTACATCAACACATTCCCTTTCCTTTGGTAGGTCTATCATAAGGTACTCTTAAATCCTAATTTCGAACACTTCGAAATACATAACCTATTTTAATTTTTTTTCAAACTTTCCCCATTCTATAGACCTTAATTATATGAGTTCCTCATCACATCCAATCTTTGACACCTTGACCAAAGGTATATGATATGAGTTATTCTTAACCACAACAAGCCTAAAGCTCCTACACTTTTTATTGTTTAACTTCATTTACCTCCTTGTACACCTAGAAGACCACTTTTTAATTAGGGTTGATGTCATGACACAACCAATTTTCATTAAAAGAGGCACAAAATTGTATGTTATTTATAGCAACAAAGGAAGAGATGACCCAAAAACTTAAAATGAACTTGATCGGTCTCTAGCACCACAAAATTTATTTGGATAACACTTGAAGTTCATTTTATAAGCACACAAGTAGATCTAAAGGAATAAAATATGTTAACTAGACCATGTTATATTTATTATAGTGGTTTAGATTTTCTCAAACAATTTTATTCATGACATTCCTTAGTCACATCTACAATAGATTTCCTCAACTTCAACATACCATTTTACTCCACAACTAGATAAATAATTGGTGTAATAGTTATTTGAAAGTCTAAGTAGAGTTTATCAATAATTCTTGCATAAATTTTGACCAATTCTTGATAGTTTTCATGTAATTTCAAATCTAAATTATGATGTATGGATGACAATAGGCAAGAGAAGGTGGTTTTCACATGCCATTTTATTTTTTCATCCTGAGGATTTCTTGAGTGGGTTGGGTAGAATGATAGATTTACATGTATCGACGAGTTGTTCATGATAGAGTTTGGTAAAGTATACAACTTATTTTAGTGTATCAAACTTTCAATGTCTAACTATAAATGAAAATATATACTTTGTAATACTATAGGAAAGGTTTGATATTGTACATCTTTAGCAATGAATATCACCATGTTTATTTGGAGCAATTTAGGAGAACATTGTAATTACAATTATGTGTTTCCTCTTGCCACATTTGCTAGATTGAATTAAAATAGGGTTTGGTGTGTGTGATACATTCCAATCTATTGAAATTGTTTTGTAATAATCATTCTTTTATTCTATAAGGGGGATTGTATGTTAGATTATTGATTTTTAAAAGTATGTTCATTGTTGAAATGTAGTATTTGGTTACAATATGACTAAAACCCTATATCTAATGATATTTTTTTAATTTTATATTCTTCCCTCTTTTCTGTTATGAATTTGTTGGCTAATATATCAAGCACCAATTATTGTTGGTTGAATACAAAACACTCTCATTCAAGAAACATCTATGTTCTAGCTATTCAAGGTTTAACTTAGGTTTTGCACATACTATTTATTATTTATTTTTACAAGCTAACCCAATAAATCTTCAGTGGAATACAATTGCTAAATCAATGGAGATTTTGAACACTATGTATAAACATTGCTATTATATAAAAAGGATAAATGAAACCATCTAAGGGGTATAAATTCTATTGTTATCTACAAATTCATATACTTTAAATGTTTTACATCAGAAGTGAAATTCATTAGACTTTCTAAAAACAAAGGTATTTTATAGCTATCCCATATCCAAACACCTTTAAATTTTGATTATAACAATATAGGTTCTATAAACTTATTTGTGAACCTATCTAAATAAGTATAAATAGGTGATTAAATGGATCACGAGGTAACATGTGTATTCAACACACAATCCCAATTTACATGGTTTATATTAAAAATGAAATAATGTGTTTAGGAAATTCAATTCGATATTTTGAGATTTACAAGATGCCATATGGATTCAATACAAGTTCATATATTCCTAACATTAAAAATTAAAAAGGAAATGCAATAATGTGAGGAAACTTTAACTGGGGTTCTAAAAACCAAAAATGAAATTAAGAAAAGTGCCCAGAATTAAAATATCATTATTATATCAATTTGTTTATTAACTACTTATTGTAACCTACCCAAAATCATAAACATTTAGTAGTATCCCTATTGTATGCAGGAAAAGCGGGTCGATAGAACTCAATATGTGAAAAATGGAGTTCTATGGAGCCTTGCTCACACACCCACATGACTTCTTGGTGCAAGCTACGGAGTTATGAAATATGGCTCAGCTTCCCAAGGATGGTTCCATGGTTCTCTATCTTGCACGGTCCCTCAAACCAATGTTTTTGCTCTCAGATCACTGAGCAAAATGGTTTAGGGATGGCAAATGCAAGAACGAGGGATGCTTTTGTTGATTTTAAGATGAGATGCATCCTAAGCTATGCATGATGCTACAAATTCAATAAACTAGCTATAAGATGACAAGGTTAGTAAACAAGACTATCCTAGCATACTATATTAGTTTATGATTTAAGCTAAATGATAAGAACTTGCTCTAAATTTGCATATTTAGATTAATTCCTTTTTAAAAGAGAGGCTAAATTGATGAGCATATATGAAATATGAAAGCTTGAATGGATTTGAGTATAAGTGTGATGCTAAAGACTTGGATATGAAAAATGGAGGAATGAGAGCTCTATTTATAGCAAAAAATAGGGCAATGGATGGTCAGGATTGAAAGAGTTAATCAAGGGCTGAGTTTGAAAGTTGGGAATCCATGTTTGCAATTTGCACCAATGAAATGGTGACAAATGTCAACATAAGACTAGTTGAGAGAAGGGGTTGGAGACATTAAATGCTTGAGAAGACCTCATGGTTATCTTAGGGGTAAGGGTTATGGTTAAGTTAGGATTACCCATTGGATTAAGCCTTTATCAAAGGATAAACTCTTGTGCAAATGATTAAGGGATAACCATGGTCAAAGCAATGAATGCTTGATGAGACCCTTGGGTTACATGGAGGTTGAGTTAAAAGAAATTCTTTAATCATGCTAGAGGGTTGAGTTAACCATTAATGGTTTGGAAGACTTTGGAAAATTAAGTGGTTGAAGCCTTTAAAGGTTTTCAAAGACTTTGAGGATTTGAGAAGTGACTTCCCCTTGCTTAGGGATGTGACAAAGTTTAGGAGATGGGTTAGGCTAATTGGAAGCGATTAGAAGAGTCTAGAAGGGGGGTTAGGAATAGGGTTTAGGAAGCAAGTGGGAGATGTAGGATTTTGCAAGTGGATGGAGGGATAATAGGATTTTAATTGAATTGAATTCAATTTGGTTGCAATTAAATAAATTAGATTTATTTAATTTAGGATAACTATTTTAATTAAATTTGAATTTAATTAAAAAGTGGATAGGGGCTTTAATTGAATAAAATGAATTTATCCTATTAAATGGTATAGTGAATTTAATTGAGTAATTTACTTAATTAAATAGAGGAATGCGGGTAATTTAATTAAATTGGATTTAATTAAATAGAGAAATGAACATAGAATATTCATTTAGGAATATGGTCATTTTTATACGTCTACATTTTGCCCCTCTTTGAAGTGACGTGTGTGCACATGTTATTTCAAAGAAAATGATGTGTCGTTGTGATTTTATGATCGATGTCATTTTTATGAATTTCATGTCATGCCCCAGATTTGATAAACGATAACATGTGTCATGCAAGAAAAAAGAAGACTCACAAATACCTTGTTAGCAAGAGACACTCCATAGGTCATCAAGTGTTGTCATTGATGGCAACCCTAGTTAGTAATCCCATCCGTATTGTGTGATTTGATTGTATCGAAAGGCAGAATGAAGATTGGTTCAAGTCTAGCAAGTTGGAATAGAGTATTCTTCAGAGTTTAGTATTTTGAGTATTACTTCTTTTTAGGATAACATTTTGTGTTGCGGATTTCAAGAAAGGTTGATGGATGATTGTATCACCTTATTCCAGAATTTTAGTCTCCGATGATGATTGGTTTGTGAGCTGGAAGTCTTTGTGTCTCGGTTTATGGGTTATCAATGCAAAATGACAGTCTTATGTGAATAGTCCTTAAGTGGATTATGTGGAATGATTTTGGTAATTTATTTTGTGGTCCAAGTGTTTTTTACGATAGTTTTGGTAACGTGTGATCAATTGTTTTGGTCGCACTAGTATTTGAGATCAGATTTGGCCAACAGTGTGTACACATTTCATTATATGTTGTTTTCTTGAGCTGACGTGTAGTTGAATTAATTTCTTGTTGTAGATATATAAGATCAATTGTTATGATCATTTTGGATATTGGTGGGTATGCAAAAGGTGTTGGTGATCGATTGTGTGTAGTTTCACGTGCATAGGTTAGAGGTTTGTGCTTTGGATTATTGCAGAATAGTGGATCAGAGTAGTATAAGGTAGAGTGTGAAAAGTTTGTAAAATGTACTTAACGGAACTACAATCAAACATTTGTAGATCCTATTATTTAGTTCATGTACTTCAGTGATCTATTGTAATTCATTTATAGGTAGTGAGCCTCTCTTTCTTGAGTAGTGAGCTCTAGGCAGTGTGCCTGAATGCATGTGCATTCTCATTGTAAAAATTTATATTTGAGTATACTCATTTGTGGGTCTCATCCCCACCATGGTTTTTCCCTTGATCAGGTTTTCCATGTATAAAATCTTTGTGTTATGGTGTTTTGGTTGATTGATTTGTGTTCTTTCATCTTTCTTTTGGTTCATTGTATTAAGTGGTTGAAAGAGAAGATTAATAAAGTTAAAGTTTGCATAACATTGATTCACCCCCCCTCTCAGTGTTCCTTGATTCCAACAATCAGTATCAGAGCCTAGTTCCTCGGATGAAGTTTAACAACTTGAGGAAGATCTGGGAAGGTGGTTCAATGGATTCTGGTTGTCATCATCAACAACTCCTAGATGTGCTAGAGGATCTTGATTAGTCCAAGGTTGAAGTCCGAGAATTGCAGGTGAACCTTAAGGATCCTGAGAATTTCATTCAGTCATTGAAAGAGAAACTAAACAAGTCTAGAGAAAAGAGAAAGGAACTCTGTGATTAGCTAAAGCAGAAAGAAAGCAAAAGCATGGAAGATGATTGCTTGAGTCAAGCCTTGAAGGAGAAGACAAAAGAATGAAAAAAGATTGCAAAAGACAATGCAGTCTTGAAACATGAGGTGGAGTCTATAGTGATGAGGTTAACCAAGGTGAATGAGGGAACAAAGAAGAATGAAGAGAATCTTAATCAGTCCTTGAAAGATAGATGTAATGAATGCTACAAACTTAATTGTGAGAATGATCAGCTAAATCTTGAACTGCAACAATCCAAAAGCAATGAGGAAAAGCTTGAAAGGTAGATTGTCATTCTTAGGGATGAACTTGCTACATCAAATGAGTACAAGGAGAAGTTCAAGATTATCTTGGATAAACTTGATGAAATTATTGGAAGCTAGAAGAGTGAAGATGATAAGCGAGGTCTTGGATTTGAGAAAGGTGAAAGCTCTGAATCTGGTCAAAGGAATCCTAAGTCAGAATATCAAAAGAACAAAGTTAAAAGGTCTCTAGTAAGACAATCTAATGCTCAAAAGTTAAATGGTAATTGATTTGTTTGCAATAAATTTGGTTATAAGGCTAGTCAATCTAGAAGTAGAATAAATCAAAATGGTCCATCTTTCTACGGTCAATGTTTCGATTGCAATAAGTATGGTCATAAATCAAGTGAATGCAGAAGTATGATGAATAACTCTTTCAATAGAAGGAATATTAGATGCTATGCATATGATAGGTTTGGACACATTGCTAATTAGTGCAGATCAAGAGGAAATCAAGGGAATTACAAGTTTGGACAAAGAAGTGTTATGTGTTATAATTGCAATAAATCTGGTCACATTTCAAGAATGTGAATAGGAATGGGTGGACAGACAAGAACAAGAATGCATAGACAGATGATAAAGGAAAAGTGAAAGTGGATGAGATCATGAATCAAATGAAGAAGACATGGGTAAAGAAGAGTGAGAAAGATGCAGGAAATGGGTCCACACCTGAATCTAGTGCTATAAATTCCTCCAGGAATTGATCTAAAGCTATTGGCCTAGGGGGATTTTTCAAGAAGATCCTATTCTCCGCTACCAGAAGTTGGTGTTGGAATGCGGCAGATTGTTAGAAGTTGTATTTTGGTATTGCAAATGTTTTGGAAGGATCTCCAAAAGAGATTGAGCAATATTGAAGATCCGTAGAAGAATTTTTGTGGAGTAGTCTAAGAAGACAAGTTATCTGGAAGGTTTAGTGCAAGTGCATTTATTGCATAAAAAATTTACGTGTGTGAATGATAAAAGGTAACTTTTACCTTTCATTTGTCACATTGCATGCCAAGAGAAGAGGATAAGTGAGCTCTGTAAGAATATTTTCATGTGATCAAAGCGAGAACGCGATTCTGCGTGAAACCCTAATCTGGAGATGTAAGGTATTTTTCTAAGAACTTGTAAATTTGAAATCTCTGCAAATGGATACTCCTTTAATTGTTGATATTACTAAGAGATCCGTCCCAAATTTCAAAAAGAACCCTTTTAAATCCATAGAAGATGATCCACTAGGTGCATTTTTTTGAATTTTGTATGGTGTTCTTCATGTCAAGGATATTAATGCATACATTCATGCAAATATTAAGGTGTTAGGAGGATCCTATTTGTTAAATCTATACTCCAATCATCTTTTAGGAGAGATTTTCAAGATCAAACCAGAATTCAAGGTTTTGGAGGAGAAGAACTTTACGCAAGTTGTTAGGTTTCCAGTGTTTGACGAGAATGAGTGGGTCTGATATGTGTTAAGTAGAATTCATGATGAATTCATGTAGTTGAACTAGTCATTTAAGATCATGAAGGATGTAATCATGATCGTAATAGGATTAAGCTCATCTAGTGGTCTACTTGCACTTAGGTCCGTGAAGAATTAGACGGTTACCAATGCAACTGTTTCCAAGTTTGACAAAAGGGATATGACAATCAATGAAATTATTGAGTCAGATGTGAAATTTGCTTCAATGATTATCGGATACAAGGTCTGTCACTCCAGTCGAGAGAATTTGGTATCCGGTACTACTATCTATGTTGCACATCAGATGGTAAATGAGAATAAGGAGTACGATTTGTTTGAGCTACTCTGAAGCCAGCTAATGGAGAATCTGACTTCATTTAAGAAGGACAAGAAGAATACATTCAAATATGGCACCTTGATGTTGTGTTTATTCTGCTATTTCATGAATGAGATTCTAGGTATTGGTAATGTACATAATAGGCTAGTGATAGACCGATGGCAGTCCAGATCAGAGATCTTTTATATAATATTGGAGATAGCAAGGCATAGAGAACTACATTTTGGGGATACTTCAAGAACTTCTAGAGCATGCCACAAGCTAGGGAAAGGATCCCTAAATCTGTTGTGGAGAAATACAAGGATACAATATGCTTCATGGTAGAGATTGATCAATGCCTAATGGAAGTAGTGGAGCCAAGGATAACATAGATCATTCCCATGGGGTATGAGGTAGATGAGAAAATATTGGAGGTCTATGCTACACATCTGTTGAGTAAGCCTATTGATGTTTCAAAGGAGAGGATTGGCAAATTCACTGAGAAGGATTTGTAGATGCATAAGCAATTCAAGAAGATGGAAATTGTGAGGAAAGTAAGAAAGGAGGTAGAGAAATATGCATAGAGCATTGGCATTACTGCTAAATCAGTCAGAGAGGCAAGAAAGAGGACAATGCAAGTTGTAGAGGATAAACCAGTCAAGGTTGAGAAATCTAGTCCAATAGTCTCTATCAAATCAAGACAATCCGGAAGCTCTACACCCTCCTTCGGTTCTCAAAATCCATCCAGCTCTATGAAATCTGAAGAAAAATCATCCGGTAGAGAAGAGAAGAGGAAGAAAGATTAGAGAACAAGGGTGTATGTTGTTGTTGTTGATGATGAAGAGACTAAATCCAAGGAAGATGTGAATAAGATGAAGTCCAAGGGCACCAAAGCATCAAAAGTCTCTAAGGACAAGCCCTCTGGTGGAGAGAAAGCAAGCAAGAAGATGAAGACTGACTCTAACAAATCTGATATGACAGTTAGAGATGTGGAGAAAGCTTTAATGGTGCAAGGTAACTTGAAACCACTCTCTGAATTCTATGGTAAGTTTGATGATGTTGGTCAAAGAATTCTTGAAGAAGCCACTATCAAATATTTGAACAAATTCAATAGGGCTCTTGCAGAGATAATGTCAGAAATTCCTAAAAATCTATATGATGTTTTGGAAAGGAGAAGAGTTAGTGCTCAAGCTGAGGATGATAGACTAAGAGAGTTTATCTTAGTCAATCTATGTCCGGTAATATCTGTGGAAGAAATGCATAAGATATTCCAAGAAGCCAAGAAGGAATTTAAAAGAAAAACAATGATTAACAAGCTTATGATTGGGTAGACTAAGGATGTGATCAAAGAAACAGAGAAGATCTTGAAGTCAGTCCTGCTTAGGAACCAATTTGATATTGTTATTGGAAATTGACACTCATCTTGTGGATTCTAGTGCATGGATAATGGATTAGGGTTGTCATTGATGGCAACTCTCCTCATAAATTTTATCTGGTAGTTATGGTTTTTGATAATTGGTAGAGGAAGTGGTCCAGTAATCTGTCACCAATATTTCAAGATAAGCATAACACATTTGGTCTAGAATCTTTGTGGTGATGGCAGTGGTGAGATCCGTGTATGAAATGATAGGGCCGAGATGTAGAAATCATTTAGACTTTATATGATCCGCATATGTTTTGTAGATCTGGTCTAAGCCGACAATCGATTACATGTTACATTGCATATTATGGTTGGCCAACTCGATGAATGTTTTATTTTGTGATTGGATATATATGCCAGATGTAGAAGATCACTTTGAGGCATGGTATGAGCGAGTAGTGATTGAGAAATCTATTTGACGCAGTTTCATGTGCGCATTCTTGATCTGGTAGCTGACTGAGAAGCAAAACATAGCAGAGTTGCAGAGGTGTTATAGCCAGACTTTTTGCACTTAACCGGAACTCATCCAGACATTGTTTGATGCTATTTTGGAGTTCAATCATTGTAGTTCTCATTGTAAATTATTTGTAAGTTAGTGAGACTTCCATATTGTAATTTGAGCAGTGAGCTTGAATGCACGAGCATCCACCCTTTGTAATATTTATGTACTCTTGATCACAATATATGAATATTGTGGGTTCCAATCCCACCATGGTTTTTCCCTTTTCGGGTTTCCATGTAAAAATCTTGGTTTTTTGATTTTGTGGTTGATTATCTTGTGTTTCTGTATTTTACTTTTTTGCATTTGCTTCTGGTGGTCTGAGAATAAGTTTGAAGATTTATTTACCGGTAGAACATTGATTCACCCCCCCCTCTCAGTGTTCCTTGATTCCAATAGTTGTCTCAGAAGAATCTCATGGTGGTGGTGACTCATCTATTCTGGAAGCTCACAAAATGCAATCAAAAGTTGAACAGGTTGAGGTGGATGTTCCTATTGTTCCAAAAGAAGGAGAGGTGAATAAAGGTGGTGATGAGTCGGTGAAAGCAAATACATTTGAGGATACTTAGAATCCTCCAATAGATCAAGCTAAGACATCTATGAAGAATGAAGTCCCATCAAATGAAGAAGCAAAGAAGGAGGTTGAGGCCAAAGAACTTGTTTCGAAAGCAATAGTAACTACAAGGGCAGTGAAGGAGTTTTTGGAGAAGGACAAGCAGGAACTATTTGATCCAGAATTAGTTCAAGGTCCTATCAATTTTGGTCACTCTATCCCCCATTCATAAATTGCAACTAGCATCATTTGCTCAATCCAAAGCAAGGGAGGAGATGTTGAAATCCCACATTAAGGACAATGAGCTGCTTAGTCTTGCATCTGGTGTCTTGGAGAAGATTATGCCTACATTTTTCAAGGACTCATCTAATACTCCCTCCGGTCAGTTGAAGAATCTAATAAAATATGTAAGTACTCATTTGGAATATGTTGAGAAGTCGACAGAGCTCAATGTTTGGAATGAGTTTGATGCAAAAAGATTCAATAAGTTGAAGGGAATGATTACAAATGATAGAGTTTTGTTAGACACTTGTGTTAAGAGTATTCAAGATATCTTATCTGAAGGAGGCATTGTCTAAATTTACTGAGGATATTGAGAAACAGATTGAGGAGCATGAGAAGCAATTGGCCAATATCTCCTAGTCAAGAAGGACAAGTCATTTCTTTGATTGACAAGATTAGGAGTTTAATGCATGATAAGAATAAGGTTGTTTGTAGTTGGTGAGCTCTGAGGTTTAATTGATCCTAAGATTGAAACAATGCTCAGTGCTTTGAATGAAGCTCAAGATGCCATGGTTGTCAATGATTCGACAGATCTTCAGATGGAAGAGATGCATACATATCTTTTTAGTGGTCACATCTCAATTTTGGAGAGTCTCAAGAAAGGTTGGGACAATGATTTGAGTTTATTGAAAAGTATTTTTGCAGATGTATTTGAGTCTTTGTAAGTTGATGAATTATGTTTCTACATATGAGGTCTGTTCATAAGCTCTTTGTACAAATTTTGGTATGTGAAACCCTACCTTTGCCATTGATGTCAAAGGGGAAGTGTAGGATAGTGAAAAATGTTATTTTCATCTCAGGGGGACCTTTGGGAGTTTTGGAATTTTGAGTTTTTGAGTTTTGCAGTGTGTTCATATGTTGGTATTAATTCCAACATTTAGTCATTTTTCACTAAGTGTTGCCATCAATGCCTTTGGGGGATATTGTTAGCAAGAGACACTACATAGGTCATCAGCTGTTGTCATTCATGGCAACCCAAGTTAATAATCCCATCGATATTGTGTGATTTGATTGTACCAGAAGGCAGATTGGAGATTGGTTCAAGTCAAGTAAGCTAGAACAGAGTATCCAATAGAGTTCAATATTTTGAGTATTACTTTTTTTAAGGATAACATTTTGAGTTACAGATTTTAGGCAAGGTTGATGGATGTCTGTATCACCTTATTCCAAAATTTTAGTCTCTGGTGATGATTGGTTTGTGAGTTAGAAGCCTCTGTGTCTCAGTTTTTGGGTTATTAGTGCAGAATGACAGTTTTAAAGTGAATAATCCTTATGCGGAATGATTTTGGTAATTTATTTTATGGTCCAAATGTTTTGTTTAGTATTTTTGGTAATGTGTGATCAATTGTTTGGTCCACACTAGTATTTGAGATTAGATTTGGCCAACAGTGTGTACATGTTTCATTACATGTTAAGTTTTCTTGAGTCGACATGCAGTTGAATTAATTTCTTGTTTTGGATATATAAGATCAATTGTTTTGATCATTATGGATATCAATGGGTATGCGAAAGGTGTTGGTGATCCATCGTGCACATTTTTACATGCACATGTTAGAGGTTTGTGTTTCGGATTATTGCAGAATAGTGGATTAGAGCAGTATAAGGAAGAGTGAAAATTTTGTAAAAAGTACTTAACCGGAACTACAATCGGGCATTTATGGATGCTATTATTTAGTTATTGTACTTCAGTGATCTATTGTAATTCATTTATAGGCAGCGAGCCTCCCTTTCTTGAGTAGGGAGCTCTAGGCAATGTGCCTGAATGCATGTGCATTCTCATTGTAAATCTTTATATTTGAGTATAATCATTTGTGGGTCTCAACCCAATTGTGATTTTTCCCTTGACCAGGTTTTCCACGTATAAAATATTTGTGTTATGGTGTTGTGATTGATTTCTTTGTGTTCTTGCATCTTTCTTTTGGTTCATTGTACTAAGTGGTTGAAGAACAGATTAATAAAGTTAAAGTTTTCAGAACACTAATTCACCCCCCCCCCCCTCTTACTGTTCCTTGATTCCAACATAGCTATTGTTGAAGAGGATTCTTATATTAGATATTTATATAGTTTAAAAAATGTTAATCCCTCAAACTATGAGAAATGATAATACAAATGGAAACATATTTGACCCACCCAAATATTTTTAAAATACAATTATTGAAAGTTAGTGTAAAGTAAAACATAAATCATGCTAAAATTATACTACATTAATTGAGTTGGATAATGAAAAAGAAGGAAAAGCGGACATAACAAAAGATCAAAAATAGAAATAGAAATTTGATTATAAAAAGGTGCTGAAATATTGAAGAACCTAGAAATCAAAATAGGAAGTTTGGTAGCCAAAATACTACTTTACATGTTGTCATCTCATTTATGTGTTGCCATCCTACAATGATAAAATATATATGTTTCTAACCTATAACTACTCTTTTTGTACAAAATAAAACCAAGACACAAAATAGAAAGCCTAAGAAATGTTAAAAATATAGAAAACTAACTAAAATAACTATTATAAATGAAATATTAAAATAATTAGAGAAGGGGAAGAGAAGAACAATAATTCCATGTGATATGTGATGAGTCTAAACAATGGCTCTACTTTTATAATTTTTTGATAAAACACTCCTACTTAGGCCTTATAATTAGATGGCATTTGGATCATAATATTTTCCTAAGATGATACCTTTAAAGTGTTTTTGAAACTGGTTTAACCTATACCTAAGGGTGTCATATAGTGGTTTTAAATGATCTGTCTATGCAAATATCTAAAGTTAATTATAAATATGGTTTATGATATATAACGTTAGCATTAGTATATACACATGTTGTTGTGCGTGTTAACATCTTGATGCAGGGTCAACAAAGGTTAGGAAAAGATAGATGGCGGTTCAAAAGATCATCAAGTGTGCAACCGCAATGCAGACCCAATCAAGGAAATGCAGTTATGATTAGGATTACTAGACCAGTTCTTCAGTAGATTGATTAATGAAAATATTATAACTGCTCTTAGTGGATCTTAGATCTAGGAGGTGGCCATGCTATATTTTCTCGGCTGCAGGACATATGTTATTCCACTGTCCTGTGTTGACTTCTTCTTCTTCTTTTGTTAAATAAATTATGTTCACCTATTTCGTAGGAACGTGGGCAATTAGTTAGAAATTTGTTATAAGCTTTCCTATAAATAAAAGGGATCTCTCTCCTCTCAGGGATAGCAGAGAAAAATATAGTATTTTGTAATACATAGTTTTCTAGTGTTATGTATGTATTTTCTAGAAAAGATGAAATAAAAGAGGTCAAGTAATTTTGGATGATTAGATAAGTGTAATCTAAAGTTCTGGAAATACTCACTCAAGGGGGGCCACTTGGTGAGTAATCCTTGGTATGTTTTAAACTAGTTTTCATACTTCTGTTATAGTTGTTTTCTGCAGTTGTCTATTCCTGCAGCCACAACAACAGAGTAGTTCCTACTGCTCGCCATAACTTTATCTTTTAACGGTAATTGTTTAAGGCAATTTCCAGTTGTAGGATTAAGTATTAGTTTATTAGAGATTCCGTGTGTTTACTTTAAGAAGAATTCATTTCCTGCAGTTATATAAAATGGTTGGAATATGAACTTGGTGCACATATAGTGCTAGCCCATTTCAAGTTTACGTCCCTGGTTGATAACTAAATGAGCCTTCGCCACAGGAAAAGTTAGATAATTAAGGATATTAAATCTTTGAATTGTGTTTTATCACTTAGTTACTATTCCAGTTGTGAGGACCAACAATATGGACTCCAAGAAACTTGTATCTAGGATATAATGAAAAGTAGGGGTTACTTAAAATATTTTATTCAAGTTAATACCCTATTTTGGTCATTTAACCTCCATGGATGGCCAATGGAACAAGTAGAAATTAGATAGTGTGTATTCTTAGCCTACATATGTCTAGGACTAAGACCAACATTGATAAAGTAAATAAATATGAAATCATTAATCTTTGTCATATTAGGATAAACACTCTAGTATTCTAGAAGAATAAGGCAGGTGATAACACCAATAGTACCAAAGAAAACAATGATAAGTGATAAGAAGAAATGGGGATAAAATTAAGCAAACCAATCTTTACAGTGACAATGAAGGATTGTAGTAAGGTCAAGGAAGCTACTAAAAAATGTTTTCCAAAGTCAAGGAGAGATCAATCTTATGCCAAGGATTTGGAGATTTTTATGAAAGAAATAACAAATATTGGAAGAATGAGAGGGAAACTCGATATCCATTCACAACTTTAAAAATGATTATTGGACTTCCAAGCACTAGGTTCATGATAGTTACAAATGAATGATTGGAATTTGAAGGGGTATTGGTAGGTCGGTAGATGTTGTATGACTATACACTTAGAAATGGAAATGTTCCATATGGGCATAGGTACAATATGTTAAAAAAATCATAAAATAGAAAAAATATTTAAACATACACTAGGGAACACATGAAAACACTTAAAAAAGGGTTGAACATACAAAAACATTGATGGCAATAGGAATAGATAAAATGTTAATTTTGAACTATAATAATCCATACTATATTATATGAGAATGAAGACTAAAATAAAGATAAAATTTATAATGGCAAAATTATAAGACATGGAATTTTTGCAATGCATTTAACACAAACATATGATTGAGTAAGGATTACAAAATTCATAAGCCATGTATAGTAGATAAATAAGATTCTAAATTAAATATTTTAAATCTTAAATAACATTAAAATTCTTCAATGATTAGGCAAAAATTGAGAGTAATAAGAATAAATAATCCACATTTAGGGGTATCAAATTCATGTTTATAGGATCAACAAGAGGTCATCACTTCCGAGTTGTCAATCACTAATAAATTTGACAAAAATAATAATATCTTTCAATTTGTCATTTTTCACCCAGCGAAGAAGTTAGGAATTTCTTCTAATTTACTTTTGATTAGGTTAAGAATGAAGATAGGATTAACCCTTTAAAAGATAATTAACCACCCATATAATGAGGTCATCTTTTCTCACAATAGACATGAGAAACTATAAAATAAAATTGATAATTTCTTTTATCAATTATAATCAATCAAATCTACTAATGAAATGAGTTTAAATTTTATCGACGGAGTTTGCATGGAGGATTACTATGATCAAATGCCATAAGACATGACTATGTGTTAAATTGAATCATATTTTGCCTCCAATTTTTAATCCAACATATCTTGACAAGTGAATAAAGTAAATCCTTGATGAATTTGATAGGATTCATACATCTAAACAAACTAACCTCTTATTTTAGTCATGGAAATGATACAATATGTCCTTTCTTCTAATAACATCACATAGAGTATCCTAATAAGTTGTCTCTACAATATGGATAAGGAATATGAAACTCTTAAGTTAGTAGCAAGGATTTTTATGGTGAAAAATATTCATCAATTGATGAATAGTTAAAATTAGATAATCAAATTTGGTGAATTCTATAGACTTTAAGACAAAGTGAGAATCGTCGTATTTTTTGAAAATAAAATAATCATGTTTAAATGATAACTTTTTTTTAGAATTTTAAACTTGATTGTTTTACTATATAATTATTGATTAATTTTTATAGAATATTAGATCCAATTCACTTTTTTTTTAAAGTTATAGTACAAATTTAAAATAATTCACCATTAATAATACATAATCGTAGGCTAGGTTAGGGTTATATATGTAAAATATATATTTAAGTAAAAGTGACATTTACATATGAACATTTCCTTCCGTATACTTTAAGTTATATTTCATATATAGTTTCAAGATGTTTAAGAATAGTTTCAAATCTCCAAGAATTATGTTGCAGAATCTAGGTTCTAGGGGATCCTATATTTTCTCAAAATCAATCAAATTTGAGTAATCAATAAGCTCCTATCATCTTGTATTTGTCTAACGGTAATCATAACTATTTAAAAGCATCATCAAGCATCTCCTTAGAAATAGGAGGACCTATTATTATGTAAGAGATCTAGCAAATAAATTCGAGCAAAATCATAAGTTAAGTTTAAGAAAATGGTAGTCTTTTAGGCATTTCTTTTAAAACATTTTCAAGCTTGAAAACCATAGCACCTTATTTAGAGATAATCTTGGAGAGAAATAAGCGGCGATTGTTGCTACTATGGCCAAAGAGAGTGCCTAGTCAAGAAGAGGTTAAGTATTGCATTTAAGAGGCATTTAGGAGGCTTTTCCTCCTTGACACCCACAAGGGGCATTGCCCATTGACCCGATGGGGAAGAACTAACCAATTGACCTCTGTAAGATGCACTACCACTTAAAATTGTTAATCATTGCCACCCATCTGACCCCTAGTTTTCTATAAGAATTAAAAAAAATTATAAAAAGAACTCACCATGATAATTAATTTTTTTTAAAAAAAATTGCCATAATTTTCTACTAATTTATCGTGATATAAAAAAAATAAACAATAAAATTATTTTCAAAATAAAAAGATACACCAATAGATATTAATATTTTTTTTAAATGAAAAATTTACTAAGATGTAATATATATTTAGAGAGGATTTGATTAATAGATAAACTAACATATGATTGTTTCTCTCTAAATGATATTAATTGTAGCACCCTAATTGACAATCTCTTGAAAAGTGGAAGAATAATAGAAGATATATATTTTCTTTTAGAACAACTACACTTAAACGTGGATCTATCACTTTCTCCATTTATTATTGGAATCTTAAACGCAGCAAGTACTATTGTATTCATTATTTCTTAATTAATTATTAACTCTACCTTGACTAATTATAAATTAGATGTTTTATAAAATAATAGAAAATTTAATATCATCTATAATATCATTTAGTTATCTAATAAGGGAGTGTGTCTATTAGGCTGAAATATCTTTGACTAAAAGTTAAGGATTGAGGATTATCTATTCGCTAAAATCACTTGGAATATAATGTGGACCTCATCACTTTTGATTTCAAGACCTTACACTTAGCAAATTGATCCTCATAAATTCATTCAAAACCATTTATATTTGTTTTTGTAATAGATATCAAGTTTATTTTGATATTTTCCATTCCATTATGTAAGATTCCCAGAAATTGGGTGTTAGTCCTTTACAATAGACAAAGTTCAATCCTCATCGTCTTTGAAAAGTAACTTAACCAATGATAATTTGATGGTGTTTTCTTGTTTAAGTTTTAAATATTCTTTATTTTTGGATGGTGGACTTTTTCCTGGTATATACCCTAAAAGTGTGTTCTTTTTAAAAGTATATATTTAGGCCAAAGGCATATTACACTCACATATGGATGCAAAAACATCTACAACCGCTTAATTTGACGAGTTTGTAACACTTAAATGCATGAAAAGAAAAAAGTAACTTTTTTTTTTTAATTTAATTTATTTTCTCCTCTCATGCACTCAAATATTTTTTATTATTTAATGCTAATTACATATTCCTTTCACTTCTCAACTATCACTCACTCGAATTTTAAATAATCAATCAATTCAATTAACTTCGTAATTATCTCGGTCTCATATTATTAATTGTGGGAGATTGAAATTATCCTTACATAAAATTCACTTTTTTCTCAAGGATGAGAAGGAATATAAAATAAAATTATTATAATAATAAGTTGGTACTAAAAGCTTTTTTCTTTTGTAAAAAGTTTAATGGAAATATAAAAATATAAAAATAATAATATAATCATATCTTAATAATTTAATATTAATTACAATATATATATTTTAAGTAAGTGTTATCTATAGTGGGGATAGCGCCCTATATTGAAAATAGACAAAATTACATATGCATTGGACCCTCAAAAAGGATATGGTCCATACAGTAAAACAAAAAACAACATCCAAACACAACCATTCCACTACATAAGCCTCAGAATTGTTGCAATGCAATCACCCAAACTAGCCACCTTTTCAATATTGTTGTCTGACAGCCAGCCCTGATCTTTGTTCATCATCCTTCAAAATGGGCCCAAATCACTAGTGGACACCGTTGCACGAAATACGTCCCAAGCATATTAATTACAATATTATAATATAATAAGAATTTAATATTAATTCAAATATAATAAATTTTTAAGTGGAATAGTGAACAAATATGATATCTTTCGACGTATTTTACTTGTATTCCTCTAAAGATAGGTATGCTAGTTTTATCATAATTAAAGTACATTTTTACAACAATACAAACCTATAAAATCTTGAAAGAAGGGATAAGAATGTCGAATCTTTTATGGAAAATTCCACGCTAAAAAGGTTCACAAAAGATTTTACGAAATTGCAAAGAAAGATACACTAAACTTAGAAAAAGGTGTCCAAAAGTCATTTAAAAAAAATAAATCTAAAAGGAAACTCTATATATAATGGATTACAAGTGCATAATGGAAGAAAACCATAAAAAAGAATAGAATAAGTCATATCAAACAAATTATTCTTGTTATATAATGGTTGTAGTAACATGTCATTATACAAATTAGAATCGATGGTTAGAGTCTAAACAAATTTTATTTTGTTGTTGAGAAAATAATAATTGTCAAAGGTAGGATATTAAGTTACACCAATTTATTTGTATATAATTTTTAATGTAATTAGAAAAAAAATCATCAATTGTAAAATAGCAACACAAATTCTTCTTCCAATTTTTTACTCTCTATTTTTAAATTTTTTTTTTTAATCTTTATAAGTTGGAGTTAAAGGAAATTTTTACCCTCTAGATGCATTGACCATGTTTCAGCAACAAGTAATTTATGACTATTCAAACCAATTAATTCATCTCACAAAATCATCAAATAGAATGAGATTTATATTAGCCACGAAATTTATAAGATACATCTACTAACATGTCTAGACACTCATAGAGGCATACCTAGTGTTGTTAAGATATGACAACTTACAAAAAAGGTGCATGGAAGTGTAAATATGGAACTCAAGTATCCATGGAAATAAAGCAAGCAATAGTACCCAAAAATAGGTACCAAATCCATTAAGTATTTTCTTCAAACGCCTATAGCATAACTCCATCATGGTAGAAGCTCTAGAGGTACAAATATATCAAGAAAGGTTCATAAACTCTATAGTCTATGAGACAAATAAAGAAAATTACAACAATGAGTTCTACTTAAATGATTCATCTATAGTAATCTAAATTTATTGGCATTTTGGAGATTCATATTATAATTATGAAGCCCTTCAATAATGTGGAGTTGTGCTTGAAGTTTGTGTATGGTTCCTTCTAGCTCAACAATAGTTCTTAAATGGTCTTGAAGGATAGTGGATAGGTTGGCAAGTTGGAGAGAAAAATAGGGGAAAACATTTGAAGCCTTAATTTCAAGGGGATGGATAGTGCAAGAGAAAAATACCATACAATGGAACTTCCAAATTAATTTGAGGTTCACTTATTTGTAGGTGTGAGTGTGGACATTAAGAAAGGTGCAATTTCCTAAAAGTATAGTTTCCAATGACCAATCTTGTGTGAAGAGAGTAGGAAGTGAAGATAATGTATGAGTTAATGGACAACTCCACGAGAGTTAAGGATCCCTTGTAACCAAAATAATATTTCCCATAAGAGAGAAGTAATTGAGATGCTACAATGCCAAAGAAATGATTAGATGCATAGAAAATGATATGTTACATGCAATATGTATAATCTGATTAACCATTATATATGTGTGTGTGCATACATGCAAGGGTGAGATCTAGGAATAATTTAGATTAAAATCTAATCCTATGATACGAGACACATATACAAAATGACCTAAAATAAAATAAAAATTCCCTAAGTAAACCTAAGTATGCTAATGCAAATAGGACCTAATGTAAAACTAGTTAGATAATATACCCCATTCGTATTGACTCCCCCTTAAGTGCAACTTAAGGAGAATGATAAAAGTATGCAAAGATATATGGTTGTGTCTTAGCTTCAAGGTCATGCTAGGTGTAGACACCTAAAATTGTCCTGTCTAATTAAATAAATATTTTTATTTATTTAATTATTTTATACTAATTTTTTTATTAATTAAATAAATCTTTATTTATTTAATTAATTCATTTATCCTCTTCTTATCCTTTTCTCATTTAAATAAATACATTTATTTATTTAAATTGTCCTTTTTCCTAAATTAAATAAATACTTTTATTTATTTAATTGATCCCACTTCCTCTATTAATTAAATGAATCTTTATTTATTTAATTAATTCATTATACCTATGACACATCTCATTCATCTCTTAATTCCTACACTACCTACCCTCTCATTATTTTCTTATTTATTTTACCTACCCTCTAATCCTAGCTGACCATTTATCTTTCACACCTCTTAATCTTATCTCTCCATTTCTTACAGTGTCTTCTACACAATGAGATGCTTCCTATATTATTAATCCTCCTAAGAACTCCTAGCATTCAAAGTTTCATATGCAATCAAGCCTACTTGCAACCAAATTTTCATTCTTTGTTGAGCTCTTGTGCACACATCAAATCTGAGAGCAAATATATCAAGCAAAATCAATGGAGATAGGAAGAATGGAGATTCAAACCCTATTGGACATGTGATGGTATCATCTTTGCGATTTTGTTAATTTGCATTGTCTTAGGTAATCTTCATATGTTATGGTGGATATTTGTTGTTGTTAGGTTGGGGTTTTGTGGTTGAATCTATTTTAGTCTTTCAATATTGATTGTTCCATTACCCACTTTCACCATAAACATTTTGGCACACTCAATGGGACTTTTGTCCCTTTTGCATTTAATATCTTTGTTACAGATTTTTGTTTTTGAAGTTGCAGATCATATATTTTCCGACAACATTTTGACTTTTGGCATCTGCATCTTTAGGAACCGCGTTTTTTGTTTTTATGTTGCATCTGTGAGCCCTGGAATCGGTCTATGTCTCTGACAATATTTGTTAGGATAACCGGTGAACAACTGAGAGGGGGGGGTAAATCAGTTGTTAACAGATTATAACATTTAATCCACAATACAACCTTAAACCAAAGCACATAAATATTCAAATATCGGTAAGGCAGAAATAGATGTCGGTAGACACAGATACCGGTAAACAATGCAACTCAACAATTAAACAGATAATCAATGCAAAGCAACCATACCACATAACACCAAGATTTGTACATGGAAAACACAGAAAGGAAAAAACCACGGTGGGAAGCCTACCCATAGTCAGATGATACTTCTACAGAAAGTATGTGATACAATGAGGGGCCTGCACATGCAGGAAGGCACACTGCCTAGAGCATACTACTCATTACAAAAGAGTCTCACTGACTACAGAGGTTAAAACCACCTCAATATATTTGAACAACAATCTAGAATAATGAATTGCCAGAGATAGAATCTACCATGCTTGATTACAGTCCCAGTTAAGCTCAATACCGGAGGCCTTTGACCTCTTCCTTAATCCCAATTTGATCCTCAATGATCGACCTAATCCTCTACCTGAATGATATTACAATATTCAAACATTATATTCCTTGCCACGATCTACAATGAGATCTTACATCATTTTATACCAACCCTAAGACCTAATCCAATTAGGTTGGCCACCTAAAAGATATTACAATAAGATCATTACATAGATCCATATTACAATGATATGCCATCTCGGCTTAAGACCAAAACAACAATAACAAATACATAAATAATCCTGAAACATCTCGGTAACGTGTAGAGTACATGTTAACATGATACCGGTCCATAACTTAGATATGCATCGAACCTATTATGTTAGATACTTGGTTAGTCCCAAAGACACTGAGAGGGGGGTGAATCAGTGTCTAACCAATAGATGAAAGATTTAAACTCATTTGCAACTTTACAATTCAAATTAATATACCGGTAAGAAAATAATAATGCAGTAAAGAGAAACAAAAGAATAAGCATCAATGCACACCATAACACATATATTTTTGGCGAAGAAACCCGATAAGGGAAAAACCTTGGTGGGATTTGTGACCCATAATATTTACTCACGGGCCAATATGAATAAATATTAATCAGTACAATAGGGGCCTGCACATGCAGGAAGGCCAACTGCCTAGAGCTCACTGCTCAATACAAAAATGGAGTCTCACTGACTACACAATTGGATGGTTAAATCCAATAACAATGTAATGCTCAAAATAGCATCTGCAATGCTGGATTCAGTACCAGTTTAAGCTCTATCTGATACCTCTGCCAAAACCTTGCTTTGCTTTGCTCTACTTCTTATTCACTCTCAAGATAAATACATCAAAATGCATATACAGTTATTCCCTCTCATAACCTATAATATATTATCGCTTCGTTACATTACCTATCATATATACTTACATAAATTACAAATGACTAAAAGATCTCATACATATATGAGTCTTTACAATACATCATGTCGGCCATACAAATATAATATTATATTACAATATATTTCTCATAAACAATATTATTTCCAAGTCTACTTGGACTGCCGATATAATCTGTTGTTGATGTAACTGGATGCCGATGTGAATAAACCTTGAAGTGACTACCGGTGCTGATAGGTGAAGTCTTTTTCCAGTAGAACCTTTGAACCCTGTTACCAATTGGTTGCCATCAATGACAACATCAACCATTCTCATTTGAGTGTATAATGCCATTATATTATGGGTCTACCAAACCAAAGCAATGTCTTCAAGCAGTTGAAGAATGATCAAAGAACATCTTCAACATCCTGAAATCCATCTAGGAGCCGCACCAACATCACTTATGCATCCTATCATAATTCCTTAGTGAAAGCTCTATCACTAAAACCTTAAACCAATGCTGGTAAGGGTTTACAAGAATGTGTGATAGCATTCGATTATGAAGTCAATACCAACTGACCAAAACATGCTCCACAAGCATGTACCACATGTAACCAAACATATTCCATAGATCCAAACATACCAGAAGTGTCCAATAGATAGTCTCTTCTGCTAGTAAAACTAGATCTTCTACTGGTAACCAAAACCTATCTATCGGTAACCATCCATGATAGCTAGTGTCAATAACTAGTCATAACAGTTAGTGTTGACATCAATGAAAAAACATCAATGTAACACATAATCAATTCATCCATAATGCCAATAATATTTACATTTTTTCAGATTGCAGAATCACACCTGTGTTTTTGAACTGCGTTTGTGATCATTTTAACCAAGTTTGTGTTGCAGAGTCGCATTTGTGTTTCAGAATTGCGTATGTGGGGTTTAGAGTCGCGTTTGTATTGCAGAACCACATTTGTGTGGAATATAATCATGTTTGTGTTTGTTTTTTGCAGTTTTTTTATTTTTGTCTCATCTTTTAGGGTTTCATTTCGTCATTTTGATTTCAAATCTGGTTTATTCGAGCTAATATCTTGTGATCTAGCTAAAAAATTGGTGCAGCTTGTACTTGAAGTGAATCGCATTATCGAAGGCCCTTATTTCACAAAGTCTTTTGGGTCTAAAATTTACCTAACTTGTGTGCTTGCGGGAGGGGTATTATTTCAAAACTACTAACAAATCTTTGTTGTGGGATCTTGGCAATGGTTTTCTTTTGATTTTCATTGTGTGCCTTGTTTTCATAGATTAACAAACACTTCAATTGGTGCACTAAAATTGAACTAGTGTCTTTTGTGTCTTTGAGCAATAAGCTCTTTTTGTTTAATCTCTAGAGGGCCTGTCTCTCCGTGTGGTCATTAGGACTACTAGCGAGGAGGGAACAACCCAAGTGGCAGCAAGAAAAAACCCACCTCTTTCGAACCACTATAAATAACTATATCCATGGTGAAATCCATGGGTAACGTGTGCTGATTAGTTCATACCAATACTATGTCTCCCCATAAACCCGTTGATCAAATTTATTTGATCGATAGTAGGGTGTAACCCCTATAGACTAGGAGCCTTTTGTATTTATAGAGCTAAAAGTGTTGCATGTATGGCCACACGAGTGGATGCCCTTACAAGCATCATTTTGTTTTAGAAAGCCAAAATCCTTCTAGTTGTTGGGGCAGGAGGTCGGACCTTTGGAGCAACCCACACATATACAATTCTTAGTAGAGATACAAAGTTCACCATGGGGAGTTTTCATGGGGACTAGTGCTTGGATTCCCTAGACAAGTGAGTGTCAAGGGTGGAGCCAATGGGGTCAAGCATCGAAGTATCCGCTTTGAATACCGTAGCCTCGGGAGAAACCCCATGTGGGATCAACAACTATTGTCCTTGCCAACCATAGGAATTGTGCTTGTCTTCTTTTAAACATTCAAAGATAAAACATCAAAAACAAGTGTCTTCAAGTGTATGCAAAACATTTTTACATCAAACAACACACTTTCTTTTGAGTCATTTTGAATCCAAACACCTGCAAACATAGAGTCCTCATCAACATTGCATCCTCTTGTCATGAAAAACGATCAAACAAATTCAAATTTGTTCAAAACAACAACTTAACAAATTGGAAAAATTGCACTCAAATTTTAGAAACGCATGTGTCTGATGAAAACACGTTTGTGTCCCTTTAATCGCGTCTATGTAGGACTTAAACATGTTTATGTTATCATAACAAACTGCATTTCCAAAAATTCTCAAAAACACATCTATGCAGTGTTTTATCACGTCTGTGTTGGGTGACCATGTCTGTGAAGTATACTGGCATGTCTGTGTTCAGTATTGAAAAAAATTTACACTCCAAAAAACAAGAGCAGTCGGCTTCAGAATTCTTGAGATTCCTAGGTTATTTCTTTGGGTTTTCATCTAGAATTCAGCCTTTTTTTTGTCTCACAAAGTTCATCATTGCTTTACACCTTGCATTACATTCACATTTGTCTAAACTTGAGTCAAAAGGTCACTTGCTTGTCCTCATCTTGCTTTGTCAACATAATACAGACATCAAAATTTTGCTAAGTGGTCCCTCATCAAGGTCTATCACCTTTGGGTTGTTGGCATTTGGCATTATAACAAACAATGGGAGATCATTGGCATTTCAATAAGGATATTGAGAAGGTTGTTGATGATTATGGATATAACTGATTAAGGATGATTTATTGTCTTAATATTATTATTTTGTCATTGATGTCAAGAAATTGATTTTCTAATTCAGTATGATGTTGCCATATCTTGAGAAGTATGATTTGATGAGTATAAAGATGTCGGTAAAAGACACAGAAATAATATGATGAATAAGGGGATGAATAAGGTATTCAATGGGCAACTATTACCGAGTTAGACAATGATGAGATCATGAAGTTTAGATTGTTTTAACATCATACATATGTTGTAAATTGTAAGGTTAATAATACTATGTTACCGAGCAAAGAACCTAGTCAGTAAACCCTAAGGTTATCGCTATCGGTTAATGAAGGCGGAATGTCTACCGAGTGAAGTTTAGTATTACCAAGTTGTAACTGAGCTATAACAGAATACATTAAATGGTTACATGCGTTATTTAATGAAGGAAACTGATGAGCTGGAACTGATTAAATGATTGGTATGCCATGCATGAAGTTTGTTAATGAATTTATGGCAAAGGAAAATCGGCATGAACATCTACAGCACAGATTGAACTGTATTACCCTAGCACAAGTTCCAAGAAATGTATGCAAGTTCCTAGGCGGGGTAAAATGTTTTCAGATTGAAGGTTACATTGAACCTGGTCAAAGTTTGAAGATCGGATGGCTATGATTGATCATGAGAAATGTGATCAAGGAGATTAAGCGGTTAGCAATTTGTTTATAAATAAGGAACTGTTGATAAACAATGCATGCTTGCAAATGTATGCATAGGGATGCTACATAGTGATTACCGAGCACAAAAGCTTGAAAACCTGTTTGAATAACAGAGTATAGAAGCCCAACAGATGGACAAGATTAGTTCTATGTCTAGATTGTATTGAGCAAATAAGAATCTAAGTTAGCATTTTAGAAGTGAAGTTGCAGATAGATTTTTATTACTGTTATTTTGTGAAAGTGACAGAAAATCTCTTAACCGAGTGGACTTGATAGTCTTATTTGTAAAACCCTCTAGCAAGGTGACATTTTGATTGAGTGTTTGAAATCCTTTAATAAGGTCACTTCTAACAAAGTGAAGATCCTAACAGATCTGAGGGAAATCCCTTAACCGGGTCACATCTAGCAATGTGTTTGTAATCTTTAACATGATTTTCTTTTAACTGAGCATACTCTAGAAGAGTATATTTCTTAGTGGGTCCGAAATCCCACAGTGGTTTTTCCCTATTTGGGTTTCCATGTTAAATCTGGTGTTATGAGGTTTATGATGTTTATATGCTTTTGAGTTTGCATGTTTAGCAGTTTTGGTTATATTACTGAAGTATATGTTACCGAGGTTGAATCTGATGTTTTTATGGAAGATTAAGTTTGTATGATTCACCACCCCCCCCCCCCCCCCCTCTCATCTTGTTGGCTATTGGATCTGTACTTACATTAAGTATTAGAACTATCAATTGGTATCAGAGCTTTGGACTCCGAAAGAAAAATTTAAAGGTACTTGAGGCAAAGATCCAAAGATGTATAAGAGGGATGCACCGAAGCTGAACAAGTCAAGTTTCTCTACATGGCAGAAAAGGATGAAGCTGCACCTATCAAGAGTTGGAGAATATGTTGTATATTATCTTGAGAATGATTTCATCACACCGAGCACCTATCCATTGACTATGGAAGAAATAAAGGCAAAGCAAGAACATATCCAAGCAATGATTGAAATAACATCTGCATTGACTGACTCAGAGTTTAATGATCTAGAAGGCTGCAATGATGCAAAGGCAATGTGGGACAAGCTCATATCTGTATATGGAGGAGATGAACATGTTCAAAGAGCAAAAGTAGACAGTCTAAGAGGACAACTTGAATCTATGAGGATGAATGAAGGTGAGAACATAACCCAATACAGTACAAGACTAAAGGAGATTGTCAATCAAATCAAAGGAGCAGGTGGAACTATTGAAGAAAAGGATATAAAAAGTTGTTAAGAACCCTTCTACCGGCTTATGCAATCTGAGTCTCTGCAATCAATGAATTGAGGTCTATACCTAATATGCCAGTTTCTTTAGATGCTACTATTGGTAAGCTGCGTGCATTTGAGTTAAGTAACTTTGATAACAGTGGATCTTCCGTAAATAAAGTTGAATCTGCATTTAGTTCTTTTCATCTTGATGAATCTAATGATTACAATGAAAGAAACTATAAGTACTCTGAAGGAGATCACAGTGGAGCAAGTGAAAGATTACATAAGAACATGGAAGAAGTACACAAACTGTATGAGGAAATCAGAAAGCAGGAAGAGTTTGAAGCACTATTAGCCAGAAGGTTATCGAGAGGCAAAGGTAAGTATAAAGGAAATTCCAAAGAACCAGAAGATTATGATGAATTTGTCTATGTTCAACCGACAAGTCCTACCGAGAAAACTATTGAAGAAAATGAAGAGAATATCTAGTTACCGAGTGATGAAGAAGATCATATAGAGCATACCGAGCCTGTATTAGCCAAGTATGTTAGAAGACATCATGCACCAAATCAAATTATAGGAGATAAGGATGATCCAGTGATGACAAGGAACAAACTGAGACAGAACACATGTCTGATATCTGAATTTGAATCGAGAATAGTGAAAGAGGCATTTAATAGTGAAGAATGGATAAATGCTATGACAAAAGAAATTGATCAAATCAAGAAGAATGACACATGGACACTAATCCCAAGACCGAAGGACAAAAATGTAATCGGTACAAAGTGGATTTTCAGAAACAAGCTAAATGAAAAAGGTGAGGTCATTCGAAATAAAGCAAGACTAGTATGCAAAGGTTATGCTCAAGAAGAAGGGATTGATTATGGTGAAACTTTTGCACCTGTGGCTAGACTTGAAGGAGTAAGAACATTGTTGGCATATGCTGCTTTCAAAAACTTCAAGGTATATCAAATGGATGTCAAATCTGCATTTCTGAATGGAGTATTAGAAGAAGAGGTTTTTATTGAACAACCTAAAGGATTTGTTGAAGACAAGAATAAAGATCAGGTATGTAAATTGAACAAAGCATTATATGGTCTGAAACAAGCACCTAGAGCATGGTATGAAAGATTGCACTCTTATTTGATTAAGATTGGTTTTATAAGGACAAGTGAGAACAACAATATGTACATGAAGAATGATGAAAATAGAATATTGATCTTAGCCATATTTGTTGATGATATTATATTTTGTGGAAATGACTCTTTATGCAAGAACTTTGGAAATGAAATGAGCAAAGAATTTGAGATGTCATTAATCGGTGAGATAAAGTATTTTATAGGTTTACAGATATTGCAAATGGAAAATGAGATTTTCATTACCCAATCCAAGTACATAAAGGAAATCTTGACGAAGTTTGGAATGGAGGATTCAAAACTTGTAAGCACTCCTATGACTACCAACTGTAAACTATCAAAGTATGATGAATCTGCATCTGTTGATGAGACACTCTACCAATCTATGATTGGAAAACTGCAATATGGTGTTCACAGTAGACCAGATATTGCACATGCAGTAGGTATAGATACAAGATTTTCTGCAGATCCCAAAGAAACACACATGACAGCAATCAAGAGAATTTTCAGATATTTGAAAGGCACTGAAGACTATGGCTTAATATATCAGAAAGGAAATGATTTTGATTTAAAAGTTTATACTGATGCTGATTGGGCAGGCAACATTGATGACATGAAAAGCACAAGTGGAGGAGCTTTCTTTTTAGGAGAAAGACTAGTGAGTTGGCTTAGCAAGAAACAAGGATGTGTTTCACAGTCAACAACAGAAGCTGAATACGTTGTTGCAGCATTGAATTGTACCAACATAGCATGGATCAAACAACTATTGGAAGGTATAAATGAGAAAGTTACCGAGCCAGTAACTATAATCTGTGACAATACTAGTGCCATTAGCATTTCGAAGAATCCTGTTATGCACTCTAAGACAAAGCACATCTCTATCAAATATCATTATCTTAGAGAAGAAAGTGGTGTTGGAGTATGTTAGCACAAAGGAACAAATAGCAGATATCTTCACCAAGCCACTACCAAGGGACACTTTTGAGTATCTTAGAAGTAAGTTAGGGGTCCTACCCCTATCTTCTACTCACTGGTCGAGTTCGGTGAGAGCATCAATTCGATGACTCTACAGAATATCTTTTAGAAGTTGATGCTGATTTACACACTTTAGGATGTTTTCTAAAGGTGTACAGGAAACAGTGCAGGATACAATATAGGAAATAGGAATTGAAGACAAAATGCTTTGACTGAGACTAAGTTGACACATTACAGCAAGAATTCACTTCATACAGGAAGAAATTATGTTTTAGTTCTTTTTTTTGGCATTGTTGTCATAGGGGGAGAAGACTAAAGAAGATTGAAGAAAAAGGGGGAGAAGACTGGAGAAAAGAGGAGAAGTCTAATGTATGGGGGAGAATTCTGATGATAGGAAGAGAGCATTTCAGAATCTCACAAACAACTCACAGCTATCTGAATCAATTAGGTCAAATCAATTGGTTTTGCCATCAATGCCAAAGGGGGAGATTGTTGGCATTTGGCATTATAATAGACAATGGGAGATCGTTGGCATTTCAATAAGGATATTGAGAAGGTTGTTGATGATTATGGATATAACTGATTAAGGATGATTTACTGTCTTAATATTATTATTTTGTCATTGATGTCAAGAAATTGATTTTCTAATTCAGTATGATGTTGCCATATCTTGAGAAGTATGATTTGATGAGTATAAAGATGTCGGTAAAAGACACAAAAAGAATATGATGAATAAGGGGATGAATAAGGTATTCAATGGGCAACTATTACCGAGTTAGAAAATGATGAGATCATGATGTTTATATTGTGTTAACATCATACATATGTTGTAAATTGTAAGGTTAATACTATACTATGTTACCGAGCAAAGAACCTAGTCGGTAAACCCTAAGGTTATCACTATCCGTTAATGAAGGCAGAATGTCTACCGAGTGAAGTTTAGTATTTATTGAGTTGTAACCGAGCTATAACAGAATACATTAAATGGTTACATGCGTTATTTAATGAAGGAAGCTGATAAGCTGGAACTGATTAAATGATTGGTATGCCGTGCATGAAGTTTGTTAATGAATTTATGGCAAAGGAAAATTGACATGAAGATCTACAACGCAGATTGAACCGCATTACCCTAGCACAAGTTCCAAGAAATGTATGCAAGTTCCTAGGCAGGGTAAAACGTTTTCAGATCGAAGGATATATTGAACCTGGTCAACGTTTGAAGATCTGATGGCTATGATTGATCATGAGAAATGTGATCAAGGAGATTAAGTGGTTAGCAAATTGTTTATAAATAAGGAACTGTTGATAAACAATGCATGCGGGCAAATGTATGCACAGCGATGCTACATAGTGATTACCGAGCACAAAAGCTTGAAGACCTATTTGAATAACAGAGTATAGAAGCCCAACAGATGGACAAGATTAGTTCTATGTCTAGATTGTATTGAGCAAATAAGAATATGCTTTAGCATTTTAGATGTGAAGTTGCAGATAGATTTTTATTACTATTATTTTGTGAAAGTGACAGAAAATCTCTTAACCGAGTGGACTTAACAGTCTTATTTGTAAAACCCTCTAGCAAGGTGACATTTTGATTGAGTGTTTGAAATCCTTTAACAAGGTCACTTCTAACAAAGTGAAGATCCTAACAGATCTGAGGGAAATCCCTTAACCGGGTCACATCTAGCAATGTGTTTGTAATCTTTAATAGGATTTGCTTTTACTTGAGCATACTCTAGAAGAGTATATTTCTTAGTGGGTCTGAAATCCCATAGTGGTTTTTCCCTATTTGGGTTGCCACGTTAAATCTGGTGTTATGAGGTTATGATGTTTATATGCTTTTGAGTTTGCATGTTTAGCAGTTTTGGTTATATTACTGAAGTATATGTTACCGAGGTTGAATCTAATGTTTTTATGGAAGATTAAGTTTGTATGATTCACCCCCCCCCCTCTCATCTTGTTGGCTATTGGATCTGTACTTACATTAAGTATCAGAACTATCATGGGTCTCATTTGGTCTTACTTGGAGTCAAGGTCATCTTACCTCATCAAGAGATCTATCATCTCTTTGGAAGTCACACATACTCTACTACATACATACTTGGTCTTACACTTTGGACATTGAAAGTACACCTCAGTCTCATTTACATTCCACCCAACTCTTGGTCTTCCATACTCTTTCCATTTTCATCTAATCTCACACATCTTTGTCAAGACCTAGTTCATGGTTGAAACCCATTCCCAAAAATCTAGGAGAGAAGCTAAAGAGGCTCAAGAGTTTGAAAACATGAGTGGCTATGAGTATGACAATGATATCTTTTTCAATTCTGATAATACCACATTACCTGACATGGACATCTATAGAAACATTCAAAATGTTGAGAACATGAATAATACAAACAACAATGATGCACACAATGACAATGTGGACAACATTTCAGTGCATTCAACAGAAGTGGAAGACTCTATCATGGGTCACCATTTTAATAGATTGGTTGAAGAGATCATGAGAAGAGATAGACAATATTTCCTACTAGTGATGGCACAAAGTGGAGCTAAGATACCTCATGATTTTGGCATGTCCCAAATAGTGGAAAATTGACCTATGAAAGAAAGCCAACTCAACATGGATCAAAGGAGACCTACTAGTGGAGGTACTAGAGGACCACATTTTGTTCCTGAGTCACCATCACCCTTGTTTCAAAAACCTAAGGTCCCAAATGCACATGGTCAAACTTATGATACTCACAAAAGAGCATCTCATGAACAACTCCGTCTACGCAGACCTTTATGGAAATATTATGCAAATAAATACTCTCAATCACATATCAATTATAAGGACCAACCTTAAAAGCAATTGGATATCCAAAGGCATGCTCAAAATTTGGACACAAGAAAACCCCGTGTCAAATTTGGGGGCACTACACAAGAAAAAACTCATGACATGCCTATAGAATATGATATGCATGGACAAAGCAGATATTCCATTCCTTATTATGACTCTATACCGGGTGGTCCCTACACATAGTATCATTATAGACCTTCTCCATATGAGCATGTTTACGATCAATACCATCCATATATGCAGTATCCTCCTCCTCCACTTGGTGGCTCAGGCATGGGATATGGTCCAAGAAGTCAGTCTCCACCCAAGAACAATTTGGAACAACAGATAAAGGACTTATAAAATAAAATGGAGGACATCAGTGCACCAAAACCAGCTTACACAATGAGAGACATATGTCCTTATCCCTTTGATGAAAGCATTCCAATGCCTCCATTTCCTACACATTTCGTAACACCAAAGTTTGATAAGTACAAAGGCAAAGGAGACCCTAAGGAACATATAAGATATTTTTTCATAGCTTGCATTGAGGTAGCAGCAGAAGAAACGTACTTGATGAGATTATTCCCACAAAGCTTAGGTGAACAAGCTATGGAATGGTTCTCCCAACTTCCACCTTGAATTAAGTCATGGGGTGATCTAGAAGAAGCTTTCATACAATATTTCTCATACAAAATAGAGATGGATATCAGTTACCACTTTGTGCAATGCCAAACAGAAATATGCAATCATTTTCATCATTCTTACAAAGATGGAGGAATTTAGCCAGCAAATGCTCTTGTGAAATTCCACAAAAACAAATGGTAGAGATGTTTACACAGAATATCAACAAAGAAATTGGTTATCACTTGAGGAAAGCTTGTTTGTCCACTTTCAAGGATGTCATTGAGAAAGGATTAGCCACAGAGAAGGTCTTAATTGAGCAAGGAATCACCAAGATATTCAAAGAAAATAAAGAGGATTTTAAAGGAAAGGACAAGCCACGATTTTGGAATAAGAACAAGAACATAATAAATGATGGCATTGTTGATGCTAACATAGTAAGACCAAAAATCATTCTTTCAAGATCAATTTATTCTACAAGCAACCAAGTAAATACTCAAGCAACTTCAAAATCGCAAAGGAAATATACCACATTGGGAGAACCACTTGAGTCAGCTTTTAGGAAGCTAGTGGGAAACAAGATAATAACAATTCCAGACAATCCTCCACATGAACCAAAAGTCAAACCAAATTGGTGGAATGACGATGACTATTGCAAATATCACAAGAGCAAGGGACATAAAATAGGAAATTGACATCTCTTGAAGAATATTATACATGATCTTATTGATAGAGGTGATATTGAGATCGAAGGACATACATCCAATCAAGAAAATGAGATGTTTAAGGAACCATTCCCTAAACATGACAAGGGGAAAGCCAAAGTCATAGATGAGCAAGCTAACTATACCAACGTGTCCTATGATTATGATTCAACCGTTAAACACATTTTGATGGATGACTATGTTTCTACTATTATCATAAAGGACAAAATGCCTGAAATTTCTACCAAAAGAGACAAAGTTGTCCTAAAAGGCATTGAACCTTCTTCTAAATCTACCTCTGAATGTAATGTCACAACTCGATGAGGTAAGGTCACTATGCAAGGTGCTCCAGCTAAATCCACCTCTTCCTCATCAACCAAACCTAAGTATGAGCTAGTATAATAGTTAGGGAAGATGCCCACGCTCATCTCCATCCTTGAGATTTTATGCATATCCCCTACACATAAAGCCATCCTTGATAATGCTTTGAGAGAAACTTATGTCCCCACTAATTTGAATGTGGACCAATTTCAAGCCATTGTGGGATATCTTTCTATTCCATATTCTCTTACATTCACCGAAGTTGACGACACCTCTGTAAGCCAGCCGCATAATGCACCTTTACACATTGAAGCCTTCCTACACAAACATTGAATGAAACGAATGGTGATAGATGAAGAAGTTGGTTTCAATATATGTACTTTGAACACAATAATATAATTGGGATATTTTGATAAAGATGTGAATGCTAAAAACAAAATTACCATCAAGGCATATGATGACGAAGAGCGTTCATCCAAGGGTACAATCACCTTACCTCTCAGAGTTGGGCTAGTTAAAAAGGATGTGGTTTGTCAAGTCCTAGACCTCGATCTCACATAAAACATATTGCTAGGACATCTATGGATTCATGAGATGAGGGCAGTCCCATCTACATACCATCAATGCATTAAGTTTCCTTATAATGGAATTGAAGTGACAGCTAACGGTAATCCTAATCCATTTATATATTGCAATAATTTGAGGCCAAAAGATAAGACAATAATTACGATCAATAGAGAGGCTATCCCATCATCTGCATATATTCACCCTGAGTCACTAAAACCTTCAACATCAAAGCAAGGTGAGATTAAAGGAAAGTATCAAGATAAAGGCATGGGTGAATACACTTTAAATTAAACCACGTGCTTGCGGAAAGTCATGAATTCACCAAAAGAATATGGACGACCACATCCTTCTAAAAGGGTATCTATCATTACACTAAAATGGGAGCCTACTATATTCCAAAAGTGGGGCAAAATGGAGGAAGAAGACTTATATAAAATGCTTTACAGAGACCCTGAGGATGATGCGCAAAATTACATTGAGATACCATGTGAAAAATATGGCAACGGATTTAAAATCTTACAAAAGTTTAGGTACAACGGTAAAATTCCTCTTGGCTTAAGAAAAGAAGGTATCACTCAGCCTTTGCAACCAGAATTTACATTTAAAAATCAGTGCTCGAAGGGCCTAGGTTTCATACCTTTCAGGGTAAACACTCTAAAATCAGAAGAAGCATTGCAAATAAAAAAATCCAATGATCATCAAGAGAGTCGATATTCCACTGATTCCAATGGATGGGAATGGGGTTTGGACAAGTCCTCCAGTGATTATGAACTCATTGAGAGTTTTAGAGAACCAGGTGAACCCATAGAAGAAGAAGAATTTTATAGAAAATTCTGAGCTGGTCAAGAAACACCCCCTAGGAATTCCACACAGTCTTTGTTTTTGGGATCTAGGTCAAAATCATGAAGAATGAGGACACCCATTCCTGAATGCGCTTTTACTGATGACAACTTGGACTCATTCATGATCGAGATAGATTAGGAGAGTGCCAATGATGACCTTGACAACTACCTTGATATACCTGAATATAATCGTATCTTCACCCTAACACCTACTGACTTTGAAAATATTGATGGCCTTCCCCTTGTTCACCACCAACTTATTGATTGGGACCATGAAGGACCTGTACAATTGGACACATTCCAAAATGGCGAGGCCTTCATTGACTATTTAGGCATACGAGATAATCTTCCACTTGGGGACCATAAGGCGGGATACACTATAGAACTCAACAGTGTGGCATATTTCGGTGAGGGTGTTGGGCCTTCTAGTTAGAAAAATGTAAAAATAAAAACAAATCATGGGTTTTATGATGAAAACTACATTGTGGCACTATTTGACTCTAAAAAAGGGAAAATAAAGGACATATCTGAGGGTGAAAACCTCTCTGAGGTGCTCGAAGATGGAAGGCTCGACATTCTCCTGGCATCCTACGAAGAAAAATAATCCATGTTGGTAGAGGAGACTATCAAAATGAACATTGGTATAGAAGAGATTCCACATAACATATTTTTGGCACAATCTCTGACAAAGAAAGGAAGATTGAAATTCATGTTTCTTCACAAAGTGACAAATCAATTTTGCATGGTCATATGCCGATATGCTTGGACTGGATCCTAATCTAGTAATGCCTCATTTGACAGTTAAACCAGGAATAAAGCTAGTGAAATAGAAATTAAGAAAGATGCATCAACAAGTGGCATTATTAGAAAAAGGTGGAACTTGAAAAATTGTTAGATGTCAGATCCATACGGCCAATTGATTATCCTGAATGGATCTCCAACTTAGTACTAATCAATAAGACAGATCGCAGGACCAAAATATGTACAGATGTCAGAGACAACAACAAAGCTTGTCCTCAGGATGACTTTACATTACCAAACATAGACCTGATCATGGATCGCATAGCAGGTCATGCGATGTTATCTTTGATGGACATATTCTCTAGCTACAATCAAATAAAAATTGCATCTGAAGATCAACACAAAACAATGTTTACTTGTCCCTAGGGAACTTTCTATTTGAATGTCATGCCCTTTGGGCTAAAGAATGCAAGCGCTACATACCAGAGAGCCATGACTACTATCTTTCATGATCTTATGCACATAACTGTAGAAGATTATGTGGATGACCATTTGGGAAAATCATTGGACAGAGAGACACATTTGGACATTCTTTCAATAATCTTTGATCGATTGGAAAAATACAAAGTGAGATTAAATCCCAAGAAATGTGTCTTTTGAGTAACCTCCGGGAAGCTCCTTGGATACATTGTTTTAAAAAGAGGAATTGAAGCCGATCCAGAAAAAGTCAAAGCTATATTAGAAATGCCACCACTAAGGAATATCAATCAACTTCAATCTTTACAAGAAAGACTCCAGTCTATATGAAGATTCATAGCACAACTTGCAGATAAATGTCATCCTTTTCAACATTTGCTGCACAAAAATATCAAATTCAAATGGGATGATAACTGTCAATAGGATTTTCAGATACTCAATGATTATCTTCTAAATCCACTAGTCTTGATGCCACCAGTTCCAAAACAACCCCTGTTACTCTACATATCAACTACACCAACAACACTGGGGGCACTCTTGGCACAACAAGATGCTGAAGGCAAAGAAAGGATAGTCTATTACATTAGTCGTACTTTGGTTGCTTATGAGATTAACTACACACCAATTGAGTGTGTGTGTCTTGCTATGGTTTTTTCTTCATAGAAATTATGACATTGCATGCTCACTCATAAAACCAAGTTGGTCGCAAGGATCGATCCATCAACAAGGCAGTTCTTACTGGTAGAATAGCCAAATGGGTTATGATCTTAAGTGAATTCGACATCAAATATGTGGACAGAAAAACATCAAAAGGACAAGCTATTGCATATTAGTTGGTAGATGCACCATGATAGATGATGCTCCTCTAACTTCAGAATTTCTAGATGAATCCATCCTGATGGTATCACATCCAAAGCCTTGGCAATTATACTTTGACGACTCATCCATGCAACATGGTGCAGGAGTTGGCATCCTCTTTATCACACCCCAAGGGGATTCCAAAATCATACTGATTGTCATTTCCTTACACTAATAATATAGCAGAATATGAGGCATTAACAACTAGATTACAAATTACAATTCAGTGGAAGATCTAGGAACTTCATGATTTTGGGGACTCTCAACTTGTAATTTGTCAAGAAACTGATGACTATGAAACAAAGGATGAAAAATTAATGCCCTACAAGAAAATGGTAGATGACTTCAAGCAATATTTCATAAAGATCACCTTTGAGAAGATACCAAGAGAAAAAAATCGAGTTGTAGATGCCATGGCTACTATTGCCTCACTAATTGACCTACCACAGAATGAAACCCGCTATGAGTTCTTGGTGGATAACCTTTTGGTTCCCTTGTATGAGATCACTCCTGCTGAGATGATATGTGTCATTGGTCCTGATTCCTATTTATATGGTTTCATTTTCACATACCTTTGTAACAACACCCTTCCTCCTGACTTATCCAACAACTAGCGTCGTACTTTTATTTGCCAATCTTCCTGATACATCATTTTAGCCAATATCCTATACCGTCGAGGTCTAGATGACACTCTTCTTAGATGTTTATAAGGGGACGAAGCTTAGATTGCGTTACGCGAAGTTCATGAAGGTATATGTGGTCCACATTTTAGTGGTCCTACCTTATCCAATAAACTCATCTAGATTGGATATTACTGGTCCAGTATGGAAAAAAATTCATATCAGTTTGTCAATAAATGTAAGCAATGTCAAATTCATGGAAATCTTATTCATGTGCCAGCCCAAGAGCTTCAACCAATTGCGACTCCTTGGCCCTTTTGTAAGTAGGGACTCGATCTCATAGGCAAGATTCACCCTCCTTCTTCCAATGGCCATAAATTCATTATCACTGCCACAAAATATTTTACAAAATGGATTGAAGTCGTTCCTCTTACACAGGTCACTGGAAAACGGATTGCTAGATTCATTCTTAACTCTATCATTTGCTGTTACGGTATTCCTCTTTCCATTATCACTGATAACGGACGTCCCTTCAAGAACCAGGATGTTCATAAACTTTGTGATCATTTCCATATTACCCATCACTTCTTCCACTCCCTACTACCCCCAAGTTAATTGTCAAGCTAAGGCATGTAATAAAACCATTCTTAAAATCCTCAAAAAGACAATCGATGATACAGGTCGAAATTCGCATATCTAACTTAATCCCGCACTTTGGGATTATCACACAAGTGTTCACACACCTAGAGGAGCCACACCTTATTCACTTGTCTATGGAGACAAAGCCATCTTTCCTATTGAGGTTGAGTTACAATCTTTATGAATCTCTTTTCATAACATTATCAGTGATGAAGACTACAAGGTCTCTCGCTTACAAGAACTAGAACTATTGGATGATCGAAGAAAAACTGATTTTAATCACCTCACATCTTATCAACAATGAATGAATCATAGTTACAATCATAAGGTAAAGCCTCGCACATGTGAGGTGGGTGACTTAGTTCTAAGAGAAAATCCTAAAAATCAGCAAGACAGACAAAAGAAGGGAAAGTTCGAACCAAATTGGCTTGGTCCTTACGTCATCATAGCAGTCTACGGATCAAGTGTATATCAGCTTTTGACACCAGAAGGAGAACCTTTGGAAGATACTATCAATAGCATGCACCTTCATCGGTTTTACACATAGCTCTTCAGCATATCCTAATATTAAAAAAAAAAAAAATACAATTACAAAAAAATCATAAAATACAAAATACAAAAAAAAAAATCATTACTTGGTGAAAACCTGGCAAATAGGCGCCTTTGTGACACAAAAAAAAAAAAAATCAAAAAAAGTAGTGAAGAGAAATAAATTTATCCAATGGTGAAAACCACTTCGGTGGCACCTTGGATAAGTACCATGGTGAAAACCGGGTCACTGATGCCATGCGTAGGGACATTGCTCCTCCTTCCTTTAGGAATTCATCTCATCCTTTCACTCTTGCACACACTCACAACCTATCCATCCATAATAACTTACCCATTCCCATCATGGCTTGTTATTGATCTTCTTAAGATTGGTTAGTCATTCATAAGAAACCTTCCTTTTCACCCCTTTCCATCCATAATAAATCAACTCCTATTTGTGGCTAAGGCAAATCCTACATCTAGTGATGGGTGTGGGACTAAGAGCATCACACATTCTGAGGAGTACCGTTTCTTCCAGATTTCTTCAGTCTATCCACACACAATCCACAATAAAGCAACACTTGCATCACGAATCCACAATAAAGTTCCATCTTCTTCGTAATAAAGTATCAACTTCATGGATTGAGTCAATTTCAAATGAGATGCAAACAACAACAATGGGCTTCAACAAATCAGATATTTCAACAAACTCATACAACATTATGGTTCAGCGCTATCTATCATTTTTGTGAATGAAAATATTGTGACCATAATCAAATAGACTTATACAAGTGATAAGAGACACTAAACTTCAGGACTACATTGGATGCTAGTGTTGAGTCTTGGTTTTCTTTTGATTTTATCTTTTTGGTGACATGTCTTTTACCTTTTCCAGGATGTCTCTGACTAGAGATTTTATCTCCAGGATGTCTTTGACTATAAAGATGAGGATGGGGTATCATCACCTATTTTTCTTTGTTGTCTGTGGATTGTCTCTTAGAAATGCTATGACTTGTCCAAGGATATGAGGACACTATGAGTCTAGTACGAACTAGGGCATTCCTTGTTTGCGACTGTCTAATCTCTATGCAAACAGGTACAATGACTTTCTGGGTCAAACCTATATCTGGATTGTCATAACCTATTTGTCGTAATAAAGCTCAATGATGATAAAGCACAAGAATCTCTTTCACTTCCATATCTTCTATCTTCCATCCACCTTTCTTGATTGACCTCTATCATCCTTCCTTAGTCCATGCAGCCCATTATCACATGACTGAGTATAATGACATGCCAAAAATATTTGCATTTCATGTAGTCTGCACCTACATTATCACATATTAACATTTCATACATACATATAGATATCACAATTGCATCACATCCTGCACACAACACATGTTAGCACATTTCCTATTTTCATCATGTATCTCATCTTGTGCATTATCACATTCATCTGCATTTCATACATTCACATATGCATAACATATTAAAAACATAAAAGACCAAAAAATATTGCATTCTATCATGTACATATTTGCATCCATATCATAAAACATATAGAAGCATCACATAGGTACACATGCATATAGTTGTCGCAAGGATGAATCATCTCATATATATATATATATATATATATATATATATAAAAGTGTCATGATACAATGATGTCTAATTCATATGGCTACAATCACCTGAAGGTGTCTACATCATCATACAAAAATGGTGCAAAAGATGATACATAGGGATCCCTCTAAGGCTATGATGAACTCCCTCCCTCGAAGCTAGCTAGCCTCGATGGAGTTTGAGCCCTAGAAGTCCCCACCCTAGGATCATCTCTCTCACCCCCTCTATCTGGTGGTGGTGGAGGACCCATGACCCCACCACTAGATGCTTGTCTCTTGTCTCTCCCTCTAGTGGGCATCGTAGTTTGCGATGGTCTCTGGAAGCTCCTAACCTGCTGATCTGGTGGCACCACTCAATAATACAGGTCTCTCCAGTAGGCTATCTCCTCCTCTTCCCTTAGAACATAGGCATATCCAACCCCTTTGTCCTTTGTTTCCCATCTCTTTGCTCTTAGTGTTGTCTCAACCTAGGTGTAGCGCTGAATAGCCTGATCTCGCTCTCGCTCAATGTCCCTCAACTATCTCCTGAGCCTAGCTACATCCCTCTCTAGCTCCTAGATCTCATCTGCCTATCCCTATAAAATCTCTCTCAAGGATAGTATCTCATCCTCCACCTCTCCTCCCTCCTCCTCCTATCCCTGTGGCTACTCTTGTGGTTGTCCTTGTCCCTGCTCCTATCCCTGTCCCTATACCTGTACCAACCTGGGAACCTGTGCTACTGGAACTTGTAAAGGCAATCCACCTCTACCCTTAACTACATGCACCTGTCTCTCCTCTCCTTCATCTCTCCTCTAAGACACTCTCCTCTCTACCACTACACCTCTCCTCTGTTGTCTTCCTCTGCATCCACCATACCCACTATCATCTCCACCATCCCCCTCTATTGACTCCCCTGGATCCGTCATCTGTGGAAACAGATGGTCTGCCCAATATGCACTGTACTCCACATCCATCCCTGCATCCTCCACCTCTACCCAAATATCCCAAGGCATGGGAACCATCTCCTACATCTGTGTCACTACCTGATCATAAGACAATAACAAACCCAAATGACCTTGATCTCTCACTGTTCACGCATACATCCTTGACCCCCGTGGCATTTGTTGTATCCTACCAAATTGCCTGCATACCTTGTCGATCAATTGCTACTCAATAACATATTTTGTCCACCCAATTATATACCTACTCCTGAATACATATGGAAGCTCCACTGTGTCATCCTCCCACTCCTCACAATCTAGGTAAGGCCTCCATACTACAATGTCTACCTCATCAATCACTTGGCGCCAATACTCTAGTGTCCCAATCTATGGTTGGGAAGTAATCATATCATACAAATGCACATAACTACATCCATGTCCCCTACCTCTAAAGTGTATCGGACATGTAACCAGAAGATGCTCATATGCCCATATCTGCAGTAATGTCACTCTGCACCCCAATCTTGTTGATCCATGATATACAAACTGATGCAACTCATAATACAAATGTGCTAGCAAACACGACCCCATGCAAACCTAGTGTGCTATATCACCAATGTCTCCAGTGTCCTCACCCATCCCACAACCAACCCTTGTGTTGCCCTATCTAGACAAAGGAATCCACTGATCACTCTTCCTAGCACCGTCGGTAGAGCCAATCTTGTAGCTATCATAGTATCCCAAGCCACATGTCATGCCCTCATCTTTAATCCTAGATCCTAAAACACTTGTCTCAATGTATCCCTATCTTCCTCTCGGTCATAAGGAACCAACTCCCCAACGATCGGTATCCGTAGTATCCTATATACATCCTCCAAGGTGACTGTTATCTCACCCATCGACAAATGAAAAGTGCATGTCTCTGAGTGCCATCTCTTAGCTAGTGTAGTCAGCAACCCCATGTTTGCCCAAAACTAAGGCATACATAATGTATCGCAATCCCATGGCCTCAACTGCTGCTCTATCCTCAAATGTTAGCTCTACTCATAACCCCTGAGTCAAAGGGAATCTCTCTTGTGACTCCAGCATAGGTAGGTCCTCTTGCAATCAAGCAAATCAATTGTGTCAATCCTAGTAGTACTCCTTCTTCATCACAAAGTGCCTCTCTCTATCCTATCCTAGGGCCTCTTCTTGAGTGTATCCTCTTGAATAGCTTATCCAATTAACAACATATGTTTTATCATAAAATTGTCAATTTCAGCCTAATCCAATTGACAATGTATGTTCTATGACAAAATTGTCAATTTCTATGGTACTCCCTATTCATCACAAAGTTCCTCCCTCTATCCTATCTTAGGGCCTTTGCTTGAGTGTATCCTCTTGAGTAGTTTCTTGATTGGCAACGTATGTTCTATCATAGAATTGCCAATCCTAATCCTATCTGCTATCCTAGTCTTCCCTAGAGGACTTGTTTGAGTTTATCCTCTCATCAACTTATCCAATATGTTAGCACACATTTTTGAAAAATATTTTTATGATGCATTCTATGTATATTTCTATTATAACAACATTTATTGTTGGGTTGTGTGTACAGGGGCTATGTTGCAGCATCAGAAAAATCCAATTGTGACTTGTTTTTTGAATGGACAAGTATTACTTGGGCATGTTAAGGGTTGGCACTGAGTTAGGACTACATGAAGAAGTTTCATTATGATAGTATTGGGATCCTTATAGGATAATTTTTGCATATGACAAAGATTGGACCTATGTGATGGAATCTGATATTTTATTAGCATATCCGAAGTCTCCATGGAAGATTGTAAGCATCAACATTCATGAAGAGGAGCTTAATTTGCATAATTTTCAAATTTGATTTATCGGCATAAGTTACCCCTGAAAAGACCTCCTAGTCAAAACAATGGAAGGATCCATTGGCATAACCCAGACCGATCACTCCGAAGGAGAACTAAAAAGAAGTTCATAATGGAGGGTTCATCGGTATAAAATTTACTATCAGAGGCATGAGAAAAGTGTTATGCTGATAGTCAATGAGGATATTGGTATAACTTACATCGATGAAGGAGAATGCGGAGTGGATACTTTCAAGTCATTGGGATATCAGAAAGTGTAAAAAATAGCTACCTCGATACCCGATAGAATGGGTATCATGGCAAATGGAAATGAGGTTTCATTGGGATAGCCTACACAAAAAGAAGTGACTAGGAAAGTAACAAGGTGAAGTCATCAGGATAACATCGGCTAATCAAAAGAAGACATTTTCTGCTACACCGATACCCGATGAGGAAGCTAAGGTAGTTGCTAAGAGGGAGACCTCATCAGGGGAACATAAGCTGATAGACTAGAATAATATAAAGATAGACAAGTTGGAGGCTGATCTCATCGGGTCATTAGAGAAACATAAGAGAGGTTGTCCCGACACTTGATAAGCTTTGCAAAATGATGAACAAGAAGGAGGATTCATCAGGATAGGTCGGGTTCAGCGGAATGAAATAAAAATGGCTATGTCAAAGCCCGGTGGATTGATCGGGGAAACCTATGCCGATCAGAAAGACAGAAAGCCACATCATCATTGCATGTACAAATTGGAAAGGCATACAAGATGAGTGGCACCAAGTGATTGAATCATTGGGAGGAGTTGTGTCGACTAGCCATTGTAAAATCTGATTTTAAACGGATCCACCTGCCATTATTTAAGCAGACAATAGGTAGGTCTGTGTTTGCACGAGGCAAATCATAGAATGATTTCAATTGAGTAAATGCTTCTAATGTGTCAAATCTATATATGGGAGTTTGTATAAGGAATTTGCATAATAGATTGAAGCGAACAGAAAGATTGAAGTACAACTGAACTGTAGAGAATTGGATTTCAGAAGGCTTGAAGGATTCAAATATGAAGGGCTCTACTTCTAAAGGCAAGAGGAAGGTCATTGAAGTTTTTGATAGTGCCTCGAAGAAATATAAAGGTGGAGAAAGCCTGCAAAATCAGAGGTTGAATCAGGACATGATCGACCAGATGAGCTCACGGGGAGCCAAGTCTCGAAGGTCTAAGGTTAATTTGCCTATCCATGATCAACTAGTGGACGATTTTAAGGAAATTGGTGATGTCTAGACTAGGGTTAGGGGGCATGAATTGTTCCTCTACCATTACTCACAAAGACAGAAGCCAATGTCAATATCTAATCCATGGATTATCGATCTGGGTAAGCTCGTAGTTCCGAATGTATTCATGAATATTGAATTGTTGAAAACCTTGGTTAAGAACTACAATGCTACGAAGAGATGCATCCAATTTCCTAATGGTGATGCATTTATTCATTTCAATACAACCATAATCTACAAAGTGTTTGATCTGAGTTATGAAGTATATGTGCCTCTATCATTTGAGGAATTGGAAGAAGAATATAGAACCATGGACACAACCTATCAAGGATGGAACTTAGCCATCCACAGGGCGGAGAAAGGGAAGCTAACTAATGAAGATGGTCCACCCTACGATGTAAATATTTTCAGACAGTATTTACAATACACATATATGACTTGCAGACAGGTAGGAGGGATGGAAGCTCCACATGTAGCACAAATGGGGCCATTAGTTCTTGCAGCAGACATCCAAAGGCATGAACTAAGACAGTTTGATTATGCAACCTATCTAGTCGACAAATTGCATTAGGGTTTTTTGAATCTTCAGAATAACCCTGACAAGTCCTTCAAGTATTATTCACTATTGATGCATATTGTGTTGTTCTATGGAAGATTGAAAGGACTATGGCTAGATGGATTAAGGGTAAATCCTCAGGGCAAGGATGGATAGGATCAACCTGTACAGTTGTGGGTGTCATTGTGGGATTCAAGATATGATAAATCTCATTATGTGAGATTTGAGGAATTTTTCGTTAAACCATTGTTTAGGGTTTATAATGTGTCATGTGAAGGATCATTTTCAGAAGTGATTAAAATATTTCCTAAGTCATATGAATACAAGGATACCAGAGTCAACCATAATTGGAGAGATTGGTATACTGGCAGAGATTTCACATTTGTTAGGGTTTTTGGATTCAAAGGTGCTCCCTATGTGCTACCAAAGCCTATGACAGACCAAATTGCTTACTTGGATATTGTGAGACAATTGAATGTCTCTAATGCATGACACTTTGGGGATGCCCACAAGCAAACCTTCTTACTTGGGACTCTTCAGTTTGGAGATTTCAGAATAGTCTCTACCAAAACTTATGAAGCCATAAATAAGAAGCTAGTGTGTGAATTCAATCTATATATGCACACGCCAAGGAAGAACTATGACCCAGAAGGTTACATCCACATGTGCAGAAAAAGACAAAACCTGGGAGATTATCTCCATGAGTATGATGACTATGAGGATCTATGCAAGAACAAAGAGTTAGAAGAAGTTGCAAATGTTGTTATTGACTTGGAAAGAAGATTGGAAGAAAGGAAGAAAAGACTTGGGGACTTGGAAAGAGAAGAACAAGATGTGGAAAGTGATTCTAGAGAAAATGAAATACTTTCTAAGCTTCAAGTGACAAAAAAAGAAGATGAACTAGATGCTCAAGACAAAATTGTAGCAACACTGAATGTAGATTCAGATGCTAGGCTAGAAGAGCATACATCTTTTGTATCAGATGATGAATTTGTTAAGTCAAAGGAGTTTAAATCCTTTTTGTATCATTTTAAAGGAAAGAAATTAAGAGATGCAATACCAGATGTGACACCAGAGAATGAGGTAGAAATGCTCAGGAAGATGAAGGCAAAAATTGATTATGAGTTAGAGAACATGACCCCTCAAAGGGGAGGACAACTTGTTTTAGAGGCAGGAATCATTCTTTTCCCAGGTTGGGACCTCAGTGCATCCTTTATTTTTGATATTTTTATTGGATCAAAATATTATCCAGACGATGAGGCTATGATTTTATGGGCCCTCTATCCCCCAAATAAGAGGCCAAAGACTATAGATGTTGACAAGGCCTTTGGCCATATGATGAAACTAAAAGCCGGAGAAATAGATCACATGGTTACAACAGAGATGGGGATAGATCTTTCAAAGTTGAACAAAGCTCAGATGAAAAGAGAAATCACAGAAAAGGAAAAATAGAAAGCATTGAATGAAGAATTATTGAAGAGAGGTGGTCATTCAGTGCCACAGATTACAGATGGTTCAAAGATAAAAAAGAGGTATGATGAATTGTTTTAGGAGTACAATAAGTTGAAGAAATAGATATGAACTATCAGAGCGGATGCAACATGTGTGTTGATTACTAAAAGATTTGAGAACTTGCAGAAAGTATTAGAGGAATTCTAGACTATTTATCAAAAAAATATGGATAATACCTTATCACACCAGAGAATTTATGATAGATTGAATTTGTTATTACAGGATAAAACACAGAGTGACAAAGTGGTCAGCAAGGTCAAGAAATTGATTGATGCTCATGAGAAATTTACAACTGAATTAAAAATTGAATATGAGGAGTGTGAGGGGATTATCCATCATGGATTCCCAAGTGTTGTGGATGATACAGGGATGATAAAGGATAAAGGCCAATGGATTTTTGATTGCAGATCACTACTCAGTGCAACCCTTAGTATTACCCATGCGGATACCTTGGACATGACTAAAATAGGGTAACAACTTGATAATTTTGTTACATTGGAAGTGGTAGTCAGAGATATCATCTTCAACGCTTGCACCTACAAAGATGAAGGATATCTTCGGCATATTCAGAAGTGCGGTCAAAGGCTGGATGGAAAAAGTTAATTTGTGTCATTATAATATGTTTTGTAATGTTTCTGGTTGTCATAGTAGTTAGGGAGTTATTAGTTAGTTTTTTGTTAGTTTTAGTTTATACTGATGAAAGGGTGTGCCATTTCATTTGTGTCTTTTGACTCACTTATGTATAAGGAGTCATTTTGTATGGAGGAGGGGAGATTTTTTCACGTTGTCTATTGAGATAGCTAGTATTGTGTTAAAACAAGTCTATATAAGTGAAAAGTTATTTTTATGCAAGCAAGAACATCATGAAGTACCTGTGAGTTTGCATCTTTTATACATCTTTTTATTCCAAAACTAATATATAAGATTCATTGTTTTATCTTCAGATCATTCTGTGTTACATTGTGTTGATGAATCAGGTCCTTTGGATAAATCCAATTTAGATTTGTTGTAGTGTGCCATCACATGCTATTGTATAGGAAACATAATTGTTTTTCTTTTTCTTGCAACACATAATGAAACCATTGCAGTGATAGTCTTACGTATTGTGATTTTTCAAACTGTCTCCAAAGTTGACTAAAATATTTGTCCACTAATTAAAACATTAATTGTCAGATAAGGCACTGGTCTATTGTTGGTATTTGAGAGTAATTTTGGTGTGCATAAGGTCCTCATTAGGGAAACATACCTCTTATTCCTATTACTATTGTTCTTTCATAATTATTTAAAGTTCCAGCAACATACTCTTACAAATATTCAATTATAATCAATTACACTTTGTTTTTCATATTTAATCAATTAAAAGCACATAATATAGAAAAGTTGTAGGTCAATCTGCCAATCTTGTAAATAGCTTACTCATTAACTTTAATTTCACTATAAAGAAGTCTATTTGTGCCTTGGAGTTTAAGGTATACCTTCTTAGGTCTAGTGGAGCCTGAAGTTCAGAGGAATTTGGTCTTCGACCATTTTTTTTCGTTGGCCAGAATTGATTAGATCAGTGAGGAATTTGGCAAGTTCCTTTTTATTTCCAATCTGTGGTTTTGGGAACCAACACAATTGACAACTTATGTTTATCACAGAATTGTCGATTCGACCTTGAAGATATAAATGTGCATTCATGACACAAATGTTCTTACATACTTTACAAACGTTTCTGCATTTCACAGACGTGCCTTTTTTCTTCACAGACTTGTCTTTATTTTGCTCAAACATTCCTACCCTGCATAGACACGCCTGCATTTCGCAAATGCGCTCGCATTTGACATAGACGCTTTTACAATCATAGATGCGTTTAAACTCGACGCAATGCACCTAACCTACCTAGACGCACCTGACATCAATGTAGACGCCCCTTCATGTCTTTTGACCCGCTTGACAATTTCTACGACATACCTAATATGCATTTATTTCCCTACCTAACATGCATTTATGACAACAATTAATGCACCAAAGTACAAGGAGGTTTTGTGGTACTCACTGGCTCTCCTGCATCTGTTGGCATCTGACATCGGTGAACACGATCAAATCTATGCACCAATACCATCGTTGTTGACTGTTGACTGCTCTCTACTCTCTCTGCACTCTTATCTCTTAGGTGTCAATCTTCTTTATCCCGTGACTCTGTCACTCTATCCTATCGTGTCAGTCCTTTCTAGCCTTTCTTTCTTATCGAGAGATTGTCCACAATATTTTTAGACATTTTCATCTCTCGAGGAGGCATATCATTCCTATCTTGGGGCAACTTTGTATCAGTTCATCCTATCTTCTTTGAAACAACACGGCAAGATGCATTGTCTCAAAGAGGGGCAAAATGTAGACACCTAAAATTGTCCTGTCTAATTAAATAAATATTTGTATTTATTTAATTATTTTATCATAATTCTTCTATTAATTAAATAAATCGTTATTTATTTAATTAATTCATTTATCCTCTTCTAGCCTTTTCTCATTTAAATAAATACATTTATTTATTTAAATTATCATTTTCCTAAATTAAATAAATACTTTTAATTATTTACTTGATTCCACTTCCTCTATTAATTAAATGAATCTTTATTTAATTAATTAATTCATTAGCATTTTCTGCCTATGACACATGTCATTCATCTCTTAATTCCTACACTACCTACCGTCTCATTGTTTTCTTATTTCTTTTACGTACCCTCTAATCCTAGCCGACCATTTATCTTTTACACCTCTTAATCTTATCCCTCCATTTTTTATAGTATCTTCTATATAAGGAGATGATCCCTTCATTATTAATCCTCCTAAGCACTCCTAGCATTCGAACTTTCATATGCAATCAATCCTACTTGCAAGCACATTTTTCATTTTTTGTTGAGCTCTTGTGCACACATAAAATCTGAGAGAAAACATATCAAGCAAAATCAATGGAGATTCAAACCCTATTGGACATGTGATGGTATCATATTTGTGATTTTGTTGATTTGCATTGTCTTAGGTAATCTTCATATGTTATGGTGGATCTTTTTTGTTGTTAGGCTAGGGTTTTGTGGTTGAATCTATTTTAGTCTTTCAATATTGATTGTTCCATTATCCACTTTCACCATAAACACTGGGTACCATGTACAAATAAATCTCTCACAGATGAAGTAAAGGAGAAAAAACATAGGATTGAACCCCTCTCCAAAAGAGAGAAAACATGAAAGCGAAATAAGGAAGTAAGTAATCAACAAATGACCCTCCAAGCACTACATTTTAACCAATGTACAATATATATTCCACACAAATAAGAGAAGAAGAGAGACTATGCAACCCAACACTATGTATAATCTCCTATAGTGATGGTGGATGCTCAATAAAGGATGATGATGAGGACCCAAGAATGTCTCAAACATGTTGCTTCCTTTAGAAGATTCAAAACAAAATATGTAGGAAGGGTGTCTTCTCATTCTAGATAGGAATACAAAGTAAAAAGATCATGATATATGATGATGTCTTTGAACTCTACTCAAGTGTGTCTAGGTTTGTACCAAAGGATATAATAATCAAATCAAGTACAAGCCTAATCAATGAAGAAGGTGACAAGCTAGGATCATGTAGAAATGGATGAAGAAGTTGATCTCAAAACATGAAGATGATGAGATAAAAATTATGATTCTAGGTTATCATCAAAGATATGTATATTCTAAATAGTATCCTAAAAGAAAGTACAAAATAGAACACAAAATAAGCCTACATATATATCAACTACTTATCCTAGTACGCTAAACCTAGAATACAAATATGTACTTGCTACAAAGAATCACTTGAACTAGTAAGTTATGGAGATTTGATCTTAATGTATGTCATATAACTATATTGATCATCTCTTAATAATGTGTTCACACAAGATGTCTAAAATGAACACCTAGAGATGAATTTTCTAATATTGGAATACAAGAGTCCTTAGCCTCAAGATGCTAACCCAAAGATAAAGAATATGAACCTCTAAATTTAGATTAGGAATCAAAAGCCAAAAAATATTTGTATGTCTCCTTAGAGGAGAAGAATCATCAAGACAAGCCTCAATTTCATCACAATTATCAATACTTTGTAAATAATTAAGTTTTTCTTGTGTATCATTATCACATGGCAAGCTATCATAATCATAACGAGCACAAGATTTTTCATAATAGGATATATAGGGAATGAAGAGTGATGTGGGTCTCCATAGGTCTTCTAAATTTTGCTCCAAAGAGTGTGTGGGTACTTAATATGTGAGATGAAACAAATAATATCCAAGTCAACACTAGTGTGCTAAGAAATCTTAGGATATGATCACTTTTGTTAGATCATGTCTTTTGATGATAAGTACTTGGTTTAGAGACAAGTCTATAGAGATGGGGCAAGAGATGAAACCACTAAAGCTATCATAGTATGCCATCTTAGAAAGACATATAGTTCCCTTTATTTAAGGTGATTGCAAAAGGATGAATTAAAATAACCATGTTTTATAGCGATAGACTCATCATGAACTAATTAGAGATCAAAACATGTGAAATAGAACCACTACAATGTAAAAAATATCTCTATATTTTTTAAACTAGCCAAAGATGGGGCAAGAGATGAAGCTATCTAAGTTTTTATAAGATGTCATCTTGGCAAGACATAGAGCTCACTTTATTTAGGGTGATTACAAAAGGATAAATTGAAAAAATTAAAATTTGTAATGGTAGACTCCTCATGTATAGTTAGAGATTAAAACATGTGAAATAGAACCCCTACAACATAAAATATAGCCCTATATTTTATAAATTGGCCAAACAACAAGTTAAAAAATAGAAATAAACTCTAAATTAAATAATAGATACTTGGGGCAAAATCTAGAAAAACCAAGTGGATGACTAGAAAGTGCTTGGAACAAGGTTTCCAACACCTATAAAAAAAAATCTTGAACTAGATTTGTGAGCCCAATCAAACATAAAAGAAGTGGAATCTACCAACTCAAGACCCAAAGAAGTGGAATCTACCAACTCAAGAGCTACACCAATGATAAAAGATAACTTAACTCTTCAACTTAAAATCGAATTATGAGACCAAGCAAAAAGCAAGTTGATGGTAAAAAGAGATGATATATCTATATTCAATTATGATAAAAAAAATTAATGATATTACAAGATCTTAGATCATTATTGTGTTCTCCAAATCTTATCAAGATATTATCTCCAAAGTTCAATTTTGTAAGTTTCAAGTTTTTAAGTTTGTTTCAAATGTGCTTGTCTCGGAAGCTTGATATTTTGAAAGTTAGGTTTTGGTTAGATGATTAATTTTGGCAAGATATAACAAATGAAAATATAATTAATGATTCTTTCAAAGTATGGAAATACATCAAACATGTTAACTACTCTAGATCCATAAATATAAAATATTTGTTTGTTTTGAATGTTTTGTGATTTTTTAATTAGATATGCAAGAACACACATGAAATGAATGCAAAAGACAATCTCCTTATGGATAAATTTGGATAAGTGTCCCATTTTGGTTTCAAGTAGGTAAGGTATCATCTAAACACTCAAACATGCAAGACATATGAACAATCCTACTCAAGCGAGTTTATCAATCCTTGTACACACAAGGCACTACTAGAAATGATGGCTAGAAATTTTCAACTAGGATTAAAAATATCAACTATGGGTGTCCTCTATATACCAAAAAGGGATGAAAGGCCTAATCTATATATGAAAGAGATATTGTCAAACAATCGAGAGGAGAGGGTAACCCATTCTTCACCTTCACTTATCTAAGGTATAATGTTCTGAGAGGCCTAGCTTAGGTTCAATAACTCCAAGAGACATGTATTTTGATTCATTCCCCTCTTTATACTCCACTAGAATACAAGAGTTGAGGTCATCCAATAAGGTGATTACTTCCCTGGGTAGCCCCGCTAATAATTTTTTTTTTTTAATGATCATCTATTTTTTATCCTCAATATTGCCCTAGGACATGAGAGGAGAACATACACAAGTAGATCTTTGGGATTAAAAGACACTTGATTGTTTTAGGTTCCAAATCCAAATGTGAAAGGTTAATTTTAGTCCCAATTTCTAATGTGAAGAAGACACGTCAAGCAAGATAGTCTAACGCAAACAATGATTTAATAATAGATAAAAAAGGACTACAATTCACTTGAAATGTAAAAGAGAAAGGGATTTAGAGAAAGTGCACCTAGAGTTGCTTCCATTTTTTCTTGATCCAACACAAAGGGCTCCAAACTAAATTTAAATGGCCTCAAATCTTGAAAATTGATCTCTACAAACAAAGACCAACAAAACATGGCGGCTTCACTTAGTGAACCTGGGTTATATCACATGTGTTCATGGCATCCTAAAGAATCCCCCTATTTTCAAAATATGAGAGAAGGTGGGACCTAAAATTAGCACATGGATTAATGAGGTGGAAGAATTAAGAGAGGCCAAATTAATAGGTCATGGTCAAAGAAACAAATAAAATGTTAATTTCATTTTTTTTTGGATGGAAAGAAAATAAATTAATTTATTTGAAATTTATTTAATTTTGGAATAAGTGCTAGCTAATTAAATATATTTTTTAAGTTATTTAATTATAGTAGACCAAAAGGTGAATTAATTAAATAATAATTAATATTTGAAAAAAATAGGATATTAAATAAATTTCAAATATTGGAGTTCTATTCACACTCTATAGAAGACATTCTCTCTCTACGTAGGGTTCCTCTTGTTACTTTACCCACATAGCCTTTTAGGGGAAGGGTACTAGTAGGTGTTATAGCTAGCTTCATGCACCCTAAGCTCCTAAAAGGTACATTGGATTTTGACAAAAAAAATTGTTTTCTTCATATGTGACTTAAGTTTATATAACTATTGTTTTGAATTTTGGGTAGTTTTGACGAACATGGTGGGATTCGTTATGCCAGCAAGGGTAAAAAAGTGGTCATTTTGAATTAACATTTAATACATATTCTCTATTGCCCCTATTAAGTATTCCCTTTGACCACCACAAAATTTGCACAACTAATCCAATACTTATGCACAAATGTTGCAATAATCATGCACTATTGGTACCAATAAAGTTGCAAAATTTTCTCTAATTACTAACTTTTTTCCAACTATTGGGTATACTAATGGGTGGTTATTGACCCACTAGATGATTTTTAGTGGGCTTATAACTAGTGAAATCCAAAGAAATGCAATGAACAAAATGATAAAGAAAATATTTTGAAGCTACGTGATTGTTTAGGCCATCAATAGTGTAAGATGAGCATGCCACTTAAAAGAATTTGGAGATATCTTTGTATAGTCTTACCGAGAGATGTTTTACATTGATCCTAATATTTTAATACATAATATTATCTTAAGAATCTAATGTTAAAAATGTTAATAATTTAAGATTAAGAAAATGTATCCTAAAATTGTTGTAATGACTAAAGGGAAATTTTTTTTAAATGTCAAATGATGAATTTATAAGAACAATTCATTAGTCACCTTAGCTCTCTACCCTAGTACTTGTTGCAAAATTTAATGATTGTATTTATATTCACACCGATTTTAGAGATGTCAACAAAACATCTCCTAAGAATGACTTTCATCTTCCTGATATTGATATGAATACCCTCCATTCAACAATTTTTTGAATGATGAAAGTGTTCCCTGAATACTAGAAGGTTTTTGAAAATTTTGCTCATGTATCATGATTAAGGTTTCCCCACATATTGAAGGTCTAACCATACTTTAGAGAGGCGTTCCCTCTCTACATAAGAATCCTCTTGTTACTTTACCCACACAACCTTTGATTAACAATCGCAACACACTTATAGTTTGTTATGAAATAGAAATGAACCAAAATAATAAAGAAAATATTCTCAAGCTAGGTGACTATTTAGGTCGTTACTAGTGTAAGATAAACATGCTAGTTAATGAATTTGGAGATATATTTGCATGATCATAACAAGAGATGTCAATTATTGGTCCTAATATTGTGACACATCATTTTATCAAATAGAATCTATAATATTAAAAATGTTTAAAAAATTAAGATTAAGAATATACATTCTAAGATTGTTTTAATGATTGAAAATGAATCGCAAATATGTCAAATGAAGAGTGCATAAGAAAAATTAATATTTCACTTTAGATCTCGTTGTGAAATTGAGATCTTAACAAAATGTCTCCTAAGAATGACTCTCATCTTCCTAATATTGATATAACCAGACACAATCCTTTATTGATAGATTTTTAAGCTCCATTCAAATCTATAGAATTAATTCCTAAAGTCAACCAAAAATAAATCACTTTTACTATAGTGTTGAGCACATTTTTCCACGTAATGATGGACTTTTGATTTTAAAAATGTATAAATACTTATCAAGGGACCATAACATTAATATTGACTCAATTAATTTGTCTTTAAAAGTATGGAACTTTGTCAATAAAGCACAAGCCACTCAACACAATTTACTTAATTTTGAAGCAATCGTTTTACAATGACTAGGCGGGAGGGACCCACACACCAATCAACGTATCATCAAATAATACATGTGATCGACTAAAAAATTGTCTGGACCAAAGAAAAATAGCTTTGCGTTGTTTTCAATAAAAGAAAAAAGAAAAATAGCTTTCAATTACCTACCTTTAATAAAATAAAATAAACATCCTCAGATATTTCTCAACTAACAAAATAAAATAAAATAAAAAAGGCAGCTTTGATGATTGTTAGTCAATGTCGAATAATTTTCATGTACTTTCATTATCTATAATGAGATTATGAGATTAATTTTGAGAAATATTTTGTGGTGCGTTATATAGTGTCTTGTCACACAAATTTATTGTTTAAATTGATGAGTAGAAGATTACATTTAGTATGATGGTGATGTTATTTGAGCTTTGAAAAACCAAAAGAAAAAAGGGTTCTTTTTCGTATATTCATGACGTTGTGAAGTTATTTTTGGTCAAACTTATGGTTGTGTATTTGGATGAAATTTGGAAGGGATGATCATCTTGCACATCTACAATAAACCTTTGTGCATGTAAGAAAAGTAAATTTACATATTAATATAATGATTAATGTGTGTTTGTCTGATAGGAAATTATATAAGATTTTTATATTTTCAAAAGGATTGAAGATTAATTCACAAGAGGTCAAGTCAATTGTCGAGTAACTAGAATTAATAAGCACAATAGTGGTTAGAAGTTTCCATAGGTAGCAAGCCTCTATATAAAGTTCATCAAGAAGTTAGTAGGATTTGTGGACCTTTGACTCATTGCGTGAAGCGATTTTTTTTATTGGACTAGTGTTGTTTTTTATATTAAAAGCAACAAAAACTAGGTGTTGGCCCAAAGTACAAAACACTAGTAACCGCACATTAACAACATATTAACTGCAGACTACCAGTAACCAGGAACCTAATAATAGTAAAGACCTGAGAGCCTCGAGATAATAGTCGAAACAAAAAACAATAATAGTAAATAGAAATATATTAAAAGTCCCAGCCAAAAGGCTAAAGCAAGAGTAAAATAAACCCAACCCTTAACGGTTCTTTTTGATTCTGCAACCTACCTGCTGGAAGACATTCGTCTAGTCCTAAGTCAGGAACTTGTAGAGTTCCCTTTGGTTTTTCTTGTCTTTCTCCGACTGACCCGCCATGCTTTGTTGGAGAAGATAGAGCGTAGTGATAGAGCTATGCATAACTCTGAGCCCAATTATTGAGATTGGTCCCATTTTTCTTTCAATGTTGTCCACCCTCTCCTTTGTTTTGTCTAGTTCAGCTTCTTGCTCCACACACTTGGAACAAGTCCCTTCTCGAACAATTTGACAGGTCCCTACTATTTTTTTGGTCGCCTCATCCTCCTCTTCGGACATCATCTCCTATGTTAGGTCAAGCGAGCCTTCTTTGTATGAGCCTGAGACATGAGTAGAACTATCTGCAGATTCAGAATCAACATCCCTTTTAGATTCTTCATTACTGGCAAGGACCTTTTGGCACTCTAACAATTTCTTCGATATTCCTGTCATCATCTCCTTACAAGTCTGACTTGTCAATGATCCTCTTCCTCCCTAAATGTCTTTGCTTCGAGGCGAGCCTATTGGAGCCTCTTGGAGTAGCATCATCCACTAAGTCCTCTTCTGAGTCTACCTCCTACAGAATGACTTTAGCTTTCTTGGTTTTGGCTTGTTCTAGATTTGTGGGGGAGGGGTTTTTCTTGGATAGAGTCACAGAGTCAGGGGTTTTGTTGGTTAGGGAAGGAGGTTGACTCTACTGGGAGTGGAGGAATGGTCTCTTAGTTCCTTTCATTCGGCTCAGTCTTGGCATATCCAAGGAGCAGGCCAAATGTTGGTGCTCTGTATAGTGATAGGACAAGGTGAGCAGAGAGCAAGGTGGAAGTGATAAAGCTGAAAGATGAGACCCTGGTGACTAGGTACAGACTTTTGACCTTGAGAATTGGCATTATCAACTGCTTATAGGACTACATTTTCAAGGGAGTGAAGGAGGAAAAAAGGAAAAGCAATCCTAGTGTTATTGCGGAAACGGTTAAGAAGAGGGAAATGGTAGTAGTATAGAGCTTTAAACCTTCCTTCCAAAGTAAAATATTTCATAATCATCAGACATACCTTGTCCCATGGGTCTGGCAACTCCTCCCTATTGAATCTTCCATGAAGCTTGACTAGGTGCTCATTATCCCTAAAGAACTAGTTGAGACTTTCAAAATCCATAACACTGTTAGTTTTTTTCCATCTCCTTCCCTTTGTTGAAAGCCCAGTTGCCTAAGTGATGACTTCCTCAATAATTTCGAAGGAAATCCCTCTAATAGCGACCCTACGCTCTGTCCATTAGGAGGAAAACTAGGTTGAGAGGATTTCATCATGCCCATTCATTGATTCAATGAATTGGGCCACCCCCCCCCCCCCCCCTTGCAGATATGCTAGACGACTTCCTTGGACCTGAAGTCTTCATGGGTATCAGGTTTCATCCTTACTCTATCGCCTCCCATACTTTCGACTTCAATAGCAGTAAATTTCACAATGGAAGGAGAATTACTATAGTCATTGTTCATTTGGTAGAGAAATTTAATTTTTATACGTTTTGTAAAGGCAGCTTAATTGGCGAGGCCATAATGACACTGTAGATTATTAATTATCCCATCGCAAGCAACCATCATCTACACGTGTCAAAAGATTGTCCCTTTTAAAACAATGAGGGCGATGAACTTGTTGAGATCATGCCAAATCTTTTCATCATTGGGAAGGCCAATATACTTTTTATTAGTGGCCCTGTGGTGATGCCATCCAAAAAGTGACTCGAGTTCCTGAATAGGAGGGTAATCATGATTTTTAGGCCCTAGCAACTTGCAATTATGGATATAAGTCACGTCATCAACCCCTCCTTTCATAATAGTCAAATTAGGCATAAAATTTGAATTTGCTGCCACCTCATCCATTCTCTCTTTTGACATTTTTCTTAGTCGGCAAGTTTAAATTATTTACTGCCTTCTTCAAACTCAAATATTGAGTCGAGATCCCATCGCAATCAATGTCACTGCAAAGGTGTTGGTAAACAGATTTGTCTTTCGTTATCTAATTAAATTATAGCAGCGTGAAACACAAGAAAGCAGACAAATTCTTCTACCAATCAGTTGGAAAATCATTGAATTGATTAACCTCTGAATTTAGGTATAGCTCCCTCTAGTAAATATTCATTCGGCTCCAAATTACATACAATCAATGGAATGCTTTTCACCAGAAAGTACTTAAAGGAATTGCATACACCAGTCAATACAAAATGAATGCAAGTACTGATTCATATATAATCTTTTATATAAAGCCGACAGACTTCATATGATCACTAAAACAAAATGAAAAAGCCCTCAGAGATGAACTTAGCCAATAGTTTTCTGCACATATAGAAAGTATAACAGCCCCTTCCTCAAAATAGACTTACACAGAAATCCAATTTTGAAATCAAACACACAGATTTGAGACTGAAAATAGTTGTTAAAAAGATTCACATTCATAGATGATCCTCAACTTCCTTCATACACAAAAAAAATGTATTTAGCTAGTTTTAAAGATAGTCTTTTTCAAAAACTTAGCGAACCCATTCAAAGTTATTACAGCAAATACTTATAGGTCACCAGACCCAATAGTCTTTTAAACCAAAGTAAAATTAACTCATAAGAGTTAATGAAAATCAACCCTAACTGCAATAACCGAATTTTAAAGAAAATAAGTAGGCTTGCTGGCAAACAACTGCCAGCAGCGCTAGTCATGCAGTCTGCTCTGTTTCGATGTGATCGCTCGGGTTAGTGTCTTGAATAGACACCATCACCGCCTTGGCCGCGCTCCACTCTCGGTGTACTTTTGAAAACTCCTGGATTACCATTACATGCGGCAAACTGATATGAATAACCCTCTGTTTCCAGAGCTCCTTCTTCCTCTTCACCATTTGCACTTTATCTCTATGAGAATCCAGATGATCGAGGCAAACAGTGAGCATTGATTCCACCTTAGAGATCCCTGTAAAATCTTCAACAGACAAGGATTTCTCCATCTTGATTTGTCTGATGTGGCTGCTGAACTGGTTAATCATCTCCATGGTGTCCTCTAGAGTTTCACCGTCTTCCTTAAGTAGTTGAACATCCACACAGCATAAGTCCTTTTGCATGGTCACCCTCAAGGTTGTTAATTCACCACGTAGGCTAGCTGACTCGTTATAACCCGGCTCAATAATCTGATTGTGCCACTCAATACTTTCCTTGCAAATGAACATGACATCTTCATTCAAACCTGACACTTGGTTTTTAGCTAGAAAGTTCATTAGCCCATAACGTTGAATATCCTGCATCTGCTTCGAAATCACAGCCCATTTAGATTTCTCCTTTTGCCATGAGACCAAGTCGGAATCTAAGCCTTTAGTAACCTCATTAGCATCCTTAAAAATCTGGACCAGGTCGGTTATGTAATTGGTTGCCTAGCACATGATTGTGGTGAGCCATTCTGATAAAACTTCAGCGATCATCCTGATCTGTTGAAACTCATCCAGAAATTTTTGATTGCTAGGTGACTTTGGACTAAAAGGGCCTGAATGTTGGGATAATGGCAACGGGCTATTCTACAAAGCATGGATATATTGAGCCATTTGTGTTAAACTTTGTTTCAACTCAGCCTTGTCCCTCTCATCCTTCCAGGTACGGGAGATGATTCGTTTGGTGGAAGTATCCAGGTGCTTAACATCCACGGCTCTGGTTCTGATTCCCAAATCTATTCGTTCAACAGCATAATCTGCCTCTGAATTCGTAGCAGCATCTTTGTTAGGCTTGGGTCTAGCAATATCCGCAGTCCAATGCTTCGTATTTTCATCAAAGTCAATCATTGCCTCTGTTTTTAACTTTTTGGGCTTTGTAGACCTTCCCAGACATTTACTTACGGCGTCCTCCATTGATACTAAAATCGGAACTACATTCCTTTACCTGGTGATGGAATCATTTAGCCATTTTGGTGTTAGGGTTATCTCTTTTGAAGGCATGGATGGAAGCCCTGCTGAGGAGGGAGGTGTGGTATGGTCTATATGAGACTGGATCTCAAGTGTTCCCGAGTCCTGAAAAATAGTGTCTATGTCAATTGAAAGCTTGTCTGCTTCGGAAATAGGGGATGTCATGTTGCTCGGTGTTTCCTCTAGGTCCAGATCCAGAATGAGGTGAGAAACAAGCGGTTTGAAACCCTTCTTAGATCTCGATCTGGTAACTCGACTAGCAACAGAAAGCTCAACCCCGATGTTAAGTTTCTCCTCCTTAATCGTTCCCTGTGCTTTTCCTGCATCAGAAACGAGAATGTTAGTCACAACAGAAATTTTATTTGCAGTGCTCCTCTTCCCATTTTTGCTTCTTGAGCTAGTGGCTCGTGCTGGGTGAAAACGACGACCCCTAAGCCAATTTTCTGTCCTTCAGATTTCCGGAAGAGGTTCATCATGAACCCACTTCATAAACTCGGAGTCAAGTGTGTCCTCATCATCGCCGGTGACATCTGAGGTATCCATGGGTAACTTCATATCATGAATTTGCTTCAAAGTTAGTCTTGACCAACTCCTTCTCCGTACTTCAAATTCATCTCGGCAACCCTCCCAATAATCTTCCAACTGAGGAACATGTTGATCAGGTACCACTTTCTTTACATACTGAGCAATAAAACCCCTACTGTCAAAGTTATCCCTCTTTACAAAGGACTTCAAATGAAACCTTTTAAATTCAAGTTCAAGGTTCAATGCATCGGAAACTGATCTACAGCGATAATGTCCTAAATCAATGGGGAAAATCCCGCTTGTGTCGGAGTCCTCACCATAATCTTTGGCAACGTAAGCAAGTTGTCCAGATATTTCAATCAATATGCAAGAGTCTGAGACGTACCTATGAAGTCTAAAGGGTTCACCCTTAAATCCTCCAACTCTTAAATAAGTGAAATGGTTGAACTGTATGAAGAAACTACCATATATGTTGATGATTTCAACTGCTTCTGTGGAAATTCTTCTATGGAAATTTCCCTGTAACTCAAAGGCAGCCTTCCAGCAAAAACATCATTCCAACGAAGATAGTCATCAACATGCCCTTTCAAAGTTAAACTAGGATGATAATCATAAATCCTCATGCCTTGAACCCATCTTACATGTGACAACTTCGACCACTCTCTAACACAGGCAAGCATGTATAACAGATAGGATGACATATAAAAATTGGACATTCCAAGATAATTACTCAGACCCTCATGTAATCTTTCCGCAATAACAGTTCCCCAATCAATGAACCGATTTCTATCCAGAGTAACCTGGATGAAGAAATACATCCTGTCTTCCCAGTAAAAAGAGTGAGAATTATCCTTCACCCTGCTCAGCAGTATGACTAAATCTCAGATTGCTGGAATTAAATGTTCACGAGTTAAAGGTCTCGGTAGCCTCGAGCCCTGTTTTTGGAATTTTACAAGCCAATTCCGGGCAATCACTATTCTATAATATTGCTTCTTCTCAAAGAAGATCCCATAAGATTTACCAATGGTCCAGTCTTCATAGGGTTCCTAGTGTGGAATACCCATAGCTGCCATTACCGTCTATCTGTCAATAGACAACAAGACTTCACCATCATTTCTCCTTATGCACCTGTAACCCTTGTCGTAATGATTCATGCATTCTAAGACTAACTCTAGGCAGGGAGCAGCAGTGGGGAAGGCAGCGGCTTCTAATAATCCGCTCTGAGCCACATCTTTCATCATGTCTGCGGTTGAATTCTTTACTCTCTCCATAAAAACCTCCAAATCTAGTTGAACCAGGGCTGTGTCACCCAGCTCCAGTAAAGAGCTTACAAGGGAAGACGAGCTCACCAATTTGGGTAAAACGGGCCGCATATTTTGGTTCGTGATTTTCCGCAAATCAATCCCAGGCGAAGAAGGAAATTGAAAACAAAAACAAGCAGCTAAAGAACACCCAGATCTTTTAAAACAAACTAGAGCAATTTAGAAAATTGTTGAACATACGAGTATGTGCAAGATCATGAGGGGCCAAAAGGTGGTGATATTCTGACTAAATTTTTTATGATAGGCTGATTGAAAAATATCTATAACTTTCAAATGGTATTACATTTTTTGAATCTGAAATATGCTTCACATTCTATGTTTCATATACTATAAGATTAAAAAAATAAAAATTATATTTCATAAAGTTTTGACCAAGTTATGGTGGTCAGACATAAGAGATTTTTATATTTTTAAAAAGCTACAATAAAAAAATCATAATTAATTATTTATTTTAAATAAAAATATTAAAAAAATATGTGTCACAATTTTACATGAGTCTTCTACTTATAGCTAAAATCTTATAAAAAAATATTATGATTTGACTGTGATTAGGGTGGTCAGACAAACACTTACTTCTTATCTTTTCGTAAAATTTTACTACTACTACATTGAAATTTCAATTTTTTGTCAAATAGATTTAATTTTTTCAAAAAACAAACTAGTAGCTTAGAAACTAAATTCAATTTGCTACAGATTTTATTCTTACATATTTTTGAAATACTATTGATCCTGTTTGGTCCACTTTGATCCTACACATACCCATACCTTCCTCTGCTCTCTGTAACCCTCTATCGCTGCCTAATTTTCTTGCTCCGTGAACTCCTTCTCAAAATCTTCTCACAAAAATAATAATTTCGATGAGACAACTGCTCAGTTTTAAAGCGGAGAAAATCTTACCCATCATTACTAAAGTTGCTTTCATTACTCCTTGTTCATGTGAAGTTACTTTGAAATGATTGCGCTGAGGTATGCCTTAATCGTTAAGTCACTTCTCTTCTGACATAGCCGACCTTCACACATACTTGCCATAAATGGCAGATTTCAAATTATTAGAAAAAGAATATCCCTTCCCTCGGCGACTGTCCATCGTGTTCTGAAAGTCTGGGCCATCACCACGTGGCAAGTCACACGCCTTCCAAAGAACCTAAACATAAAACTCAGAGCCTTGCGCAACCATCACAAAAAGATATTAACATGATGAATGTTGAACTTGAACCTTGAACCAAAAAGGTTCAAGTTCAAGGTTCAAAGAATGTGAAATGTCGACAAGACTAGCAAAGCTTAAAGCTGCATGGAGAAGAAAGACGCTCGAAACAACGCCCGTTGAACTTTGAACTTTGAACCTTGAACCAAAAAGGTTCAAAACTCAAGTTCAAGGTTCAAGTTCAACACAGTGAAACCTAACAAGGATCGAATGACAAGAGCAAAATTTAAGCAAGTTCTTGACCGATGAACTAGACAAGCACGACTTCTTACAGGGACGCATATGGAATGAAAATTGTATATGGGCCCAACAGTGGTTCTGCATGGGGACTAGGTGTCATAAGATACCAAGCAATGAATCACAGAATCTCTAGTTTCGCAACATAACTGACTAAGGATCGACCTACAACAAAAACGAACACACCTAAACTAGCATGACAAACAAATATGTACAAGCTAGCAGGGGATTCTTATTCACAATTGATACAATTTAAAATCCTGCCCATTATAAGACAGGGGAAGCTCAAAACCATCCTGATAAGCAAGTTTAAAAGAATTGGGCACTTTTACCTTGTAAATCACATAAGGTCCCTTCCACAGCGACTCAAATTTGCCATGAGCACCTTTCGGTTCTCTTCTTTTATCCCATAATAACACTAGATCCCCTTTCATGAACTTCCTGGGCCTTGCCTTCTGATAAAAAATCTTTTTAACCCTCATATGATGTTCTATGATCTTGTCAACCAGCTTTTCTCTTTCTTCTTCAATTTTAGTTAAGTACATGATTCATTTTTCAAGAGAGCTCTGGAAAAATGCATCTTCTATCACCAACTGCAGTTTAGAAGCCGCTAATTCTAAAGGAAGAGAGATTTGCATGCCAATACCATAAACCAGTTCAAATGGTGACATTGCTATGGCCCGTTTTGGTGAAGTTCGATCCGCCCGAAGTGCTTCATGTAGCTTCTTATGCCAATCCCTGAATTTTTCATTGACTAACTTCCTCATAATATTGATCAAGTTCTTGTTACTTGATTCCGCTTGACCGTTACCCTACGGATAATAATCAGAAGCGTGTGCTAGAGAAATCCCATGATCATAGCAAAATAAGCTTAGTTCTGATGAAGAAAAATTTGATGCATTATCTGTGACTATTTTCTGAGGAACTCCAAACCTGACAAGAATATTCTCCTTAAGGAATGTACACACAATTTCTGAGGTAGTTTTTCTTACAGGGATAGCTTCCACCCATTTAGTGAAATAATCTGTTGCCGTTAATATGTGAGTGTGCCCCGCACTAAAACTAGGATTCAAAGGACCAATAAAATCTAGTCCCCACTGCTTAAATGGTTCTTCAATCACCACGGGTCTTAAAGGCAAGGCAGCCAACTAGGATTTACCAGTAAATAGCTTGCACTTCTCACATCTTGCCACCCAAGCGTATGCATCCCGAAACATCCCTAGCCAATAATAACAATTTCTCAGGATTTTGTATGCGGTAACCGTAGAGGAAAAGTGACCCCCGCAAGCTTCATTATGGAAAGTTTTCAGTAGAGCTTCCTGGTGCGGTTTATCCACACACCAAAGGAAAGTGCCATCTAACCCCTTTTTATACAATATGTTATTTGAGATAACATACTTTGCAGCTTTCAACCTCAGATTCCATTTTTCTCTAGGAGAAAGATGGTCTGGACAATCCCCATACGTAAGATAATACGCCACGTTAGTGAACCAAGAATCTTGATGATCAACGAACAAGGTTAAAGGTAAATTGTTGTCCTCTTTGGACTCATTTTCCGCCATCAGTCTATAGAGGCCTTGTCCTCTGACTAGTTTACTGGGCTTAATATCTAAATTGAACTCCTATATCTTGGAAACCCAAGATGCTCTATTGTTGATGCCAACATCTTGTTGAGTTAAAACAACCTTTACTACAGAATTGGGAACAAAAACAATCGCATGCGAGTGAAGTATATAATACCTGAACTATTTCACGACTTTAACCACCACATAAGCTTGCTTCTCTATCTGTGAATACTTCAACTCATGTTTCTTTAGGGGAACACTCATAAATGAAATCGGCACTTCCTCGTTATCTTCCCCTTTTTGAACCAAAATCTCGGACATAGTATGGTCTGATGCATAGCAATAAATAATAAAATCGCTATTAAAGTCTAGATTTACCAGGGTTGGCGCATGTGCAATTGCCTTCTTAATTTCTTTGAAAGCTTTTCTGCCAACTTCATTCCACTTAAAAGCTATCTTCTCACTCATCATATTCACAATGAACTTGGTAGTTTTAGCAAAATCAGGAATAAAACGTCTTAAGAAGTTCACTTGTCCAAAGAAAGACCTCACTCCATTTCTATTTGAGGGGAGACTAAGCTATTGTATCGCCTTTACTCTCTATGGATCAACTTTTACTCCTTCCTGTGAGATAATGTGTCCCAAAAGTTTCCCCTCCGTGACACCAAAGACATACTTTTTAGGATTTAGGGATACTCCATGCTCTCTGCATCTCATTAGAACCTTCCTCAAGTCCCGCACATGATGTTTCCTTTTTCTGGAGAATATAGTTAAATCATCTAAATACACCACAATAATCTTATCCCTCAAATGTCCAAAGGAAAGATCCATTGCTCTTTGAAAAGTAGCTCCTGCGTTAACCAACCCAAAAGGCATCCTGTTATAAGCGAAAGTGCCCCACAGAGTTATAAAGGTTGTCTTGTGTTGATCCTGCTCTATGAGACTAATCTGATTATACCCAGAGAAACCGTCCAACATAGACATCATCTCCGACCCGTAAACAGTTTGTAAAATATGATCCATCGCAGGCAGGGGGTAGTTATCCTTCAAACTTGCTTGATTTAAGTTTCTAAAATCAACACAGATTTGTATCTCGCCATTCTTCTTCCGAATAGGAACTATGTTTGCAACCCAGGTAGAATGATGTATAGGATAAATAATTCGGGCCTTCAACATTTTGTCAACCTTATGAAAAATTGCTTCTGTTACCTTGGGATTAAAGTTCCTTAACTTCTATTGGAATGGATTAACACCTGGCTTCAAAGGAATTTGATGTTGAAACTTACCATCCCTAAAGTTCTTCAAGTCATCATAACTCCACGCAAATACATCTTTAAACTCTACCAATAAATCAATGAACCTCTATCTTTCCACTTCGGAACAACATTTCCCAAATTAACAAATTTAGGATCCTCATTGGTACCAATGTTAATTTGCTCGTACTCCCAAGATCTCTGAATCACAGGAGCTTCCTTATCTCTTCGCTTAACATACCCATCTTTCCTATCGAAGGGACGTTCAAGAGAAACTAAACCCTTTGGAATTTTATTTCCCTTTAACTGTAACATCCCATCATGTGCTTCCTCTTGCATATCAGGAGAAAACTCTTTACAACTCTCCGTCGACCCTTCATAAAACAAGGATGTAAAAATGTCAGCACATTGCAGAAAGTTCTGAATCTGTTTATCATTTTTGAACACCTGCCAGGATTCAGAATTATCTGGCACACTAGGTCTATAAACCAGTTCAACCCAGTAAGTATTAGTTATGAAATCTAGGTGTGGAACCAGCAAGGCTGCAAATACCGCCAAAGAATCTGCCTTCGAATTAAATTCCCTAGGAATGGCTTCAATTGAAAAAGCATCAAAGGCTTCAATCTCATCCCAAACGCGATTTCTATAGTGCCTCAATCTTTCATTTTTGACCGCAAATAAGCCCCTCACCTGCTTAACAATAATTTCTGCATCACCCTTCACTTTCAACATTTTGATTTGCAACCTCTTCGCTTTGGCTAGACCTAATAGCAAGGCCTCATACTTGGCCGTATTATTTGTGTTTCGGAATTCTAAATTAAAAGCATAAGGGATGCTCTCTCCGCGGGGAGATATCAAAATGACCCCAGCACCTGATCCTGAAGATGAACAACTCCCATCAAATTCCATGAACCAGAGTTCATTTAACTTATCTGCATCAAATAACATATTCTCGTCTTGAGGGTCAGTCGTTATCATGTAATTGCCAAAGCCACAATCTTGATACAAAATTTGAGCTTCTGGATCATCAGAGGGAAAAACCGTGTACTTAGCCTTCATTTCAGGGTGCAAAAGGACTCTCTATTTTCCAACTAAGATTATCGCTTGAGACCAGTCCATTTTAATCTCCCTTGCCATGTCTTTACAAAAAGTGTGACTCAACAACATGCCATAGCTAGTAGGAATGTCAGCCACTAGGATTGTTAACTTGATTCTCTTGGCAGGATGTGCCACTAAGGCAACCTGCGCATCTTTAATTTGCCCTAATAAAGGAACCTGCTTGGAGTCCATGGAGTAACACTTGCCAAAAGTCTTTGTTAGGGTTAAACCTAAAGCCTTTGCTACAGCCGAAGGCATGACGTTATCGGATGCCCCTGAGTCAATTATGCAATTACTCAACTTGTGCCCATTGATATATAAGGACACATAGAAAGGTTCTGGTTTATTTTCAAAGTTGGGTTCAAGGGGATCATCTTGCTAAGGAATAGACCTCGATGAGCTTTCAGGGGTTACTTGAGCAGGACTGACATTAGCGTCCGCTAGTGAATCAGTACTCATGGGTATCTGGGTTTCACTTGCTAAGGCATGGGCATCATCCCCTTTAACAAATTCAACCAATCTATCTAATTCACTCAGGTTTAACTTCAAATACTCAGCCGGAGAAATCTGAATGCAAGATGTTTTGCAAAACTCAATGATATCAAAAGGACTAGTAGAAGAATCAGAACTTGAAGGTGCACCTCCCGGAACCACTTTTGACATACCTCCATAACGGGTCAAGATTTATTTTCCCTTCTCAGAACTGTGTACGGGTGTTGCAGCATCTTGAGATCTCAAATTCTGTTGAGTTCGTGTAAGAATTGCGTATGAAGAATCTTCCAAGGATACCAACATGTTTCCTCCCCTCTCTGAGTCGGAGACATATTCCATATAATGAATTTCAGAGTCGCCAGGCATTCCTTAGGAACCTACTTCATCCGCTTCTAAGATTGTTTCTCCTTTGTTAATCATTTGAGAAAAATGAACCATCTCCAGGCACGAAGATCCATCATGTCCATCAGTTAAATGAAACACACAAGAATTTGTCTTGAGTGGTGGCGCCTCAATAGCAAGTCTTTGTTGGACAGGGGGTAGCTGCAATTGTCTCCCTCCACCTCCTGTCTGTTGATTAGGATATCTCCTAGGAACATCTTGATATGGCTAAGATTAGGAAGTATTTGCTTTAGGAGTCTGACTCTTTAGGGAAATGACATCATTCATTAACCGTTCAATGACAGGATCTGAGGAAGTGGCAGGTTGTGCATTGGGTGTTTGCACTTCACGTTTCCATTTGCCCGCAGTGATCAAATCATCTTCTAGTTCAACTGCAAGGGTTTTGGCAGCATTCAAATCAACAACCCTTTGCCTATGAATCAAGAAACTTATTTCAGAGGGCATTGAGTTGTGTGGGAGAAAAAGCGAGACTAGGCTAACATGCCCTAATCCCACTTTCAATCACACACTTGTGGAATACGAAAGAGCCTAGAGGTATCACACAATTGGCTACTTCTTTTTGTGGAAGAGAGAGCCATGGGCTACCTATTAGGATTTCTATTCCTTTGTTGTAATTGAAAGATAAAATGATGCAAGTTCAATTCCTAACCCCAAAGTGCAAGTATGAACTAATAACAGGATTGCAGAATTGAGATTAAACAATGGAAAGCTGTAAACACAAGGACAAGATAAGAATGCAGATGTGTACCCAGAGTTAAAATCTGAGTGAAAATGTTCGGGACGAGGGCGCGGGCGCCACTGTCCTGATTCTACTCCTGAAACTGCTCCTGAAACTGTTGTTTTGCAATCTAAAAAGCTGTCGGAAATGCTGAAACTTGCTGTTTGACAGAAGGATCAGGGCGCCCAGCGCCACTGTCCCAGGGACCAGGGCGCCCCACGCCCCTGTCCTAGTCTTCTGGGTTGGAATTTGGTGTGAAGTTCTATCTCGGTCCGCTTCCGTCAGATCTGCAATTTGCGACGTCGTCCGAATCTCGAAATCTGCACTTATATCTGAAAAGGTATGGTGGGTGGCTATATAGGGTTTTGCCTTAGTCAAACCCCCGCTTTGGTGATTTCCACCTCCACGAATAGCCAAGTTGTATTGTAAAAGTAGTGTGTGTGCAGACCTTGTGTGTGTGCAAGATCCTAAAATGCAAGTAAGCAAACTAGAGCAACCTAGAAAGTAAACCCTAATTGCTTGTAAATGATAATGTAAATGCTCCAAATCAAGATGCAAAGTGATCTAAAGCATGAATACAAATGATATAATGAGGCTTATGCAAAGACATGAAATCATACCCAACCCCAAGGGAGGGGTACAAGCCAATCTTTAGTCGGTGATCCCTTATTGCTCTTCAATGTCTTCAAAGCCCTAAATGGATGAATGAAATTGATGAATGCTTGATGGATGGATGTTGAATGTTGTTGAAGTCTTCAAAGATCTGCTCTTTTGCTGCATAGAAGGTCCCCTAAAACCAAAATTTTGATCCTTTCAAATGAAGAAAGAGAGCTCTTATATATGAAACCCTAGGTCTTAATTTCAACTTTTGGCCGACCTAGAGATTGAATCTCCCGCTAATTTCTTGGGGTTAAGCTTTATTTTATGATTGGATCGCGCTCCTAAAATTTTGAGAAAAATGTCTGGGACTGTGTGCACTCCGGGCGCCATGGTCCTGACAACTTTTCACCAAGTTTTCAGGGCCGTCGGATATGATGATTTTAGAGAGAATCCCGAAGTTACAGGCGATTTCGAGATGTTTTGACCCCCGAAATCAAGCCCCCAAGTTCAAAATAGGACCTAATTAGGGTTTTTGATTAAATGATGTATTGGAAGAATAAAATGAAAGGGGCACACTTTAATGAAAAAGGGCCCAACTTTATGATATGGGAGATGATAAAATAGAACCTTAGACCTAATTAATTTAATTAATTAAGTGCTAAAGGGAAAATGCGATGCAAAGTGCAAGATGCGCCAAGGCGGGAGCTAAACCAAGTGTGAAATTTTACCACTTTAGCAAGTGCGTACAATTTACGACGCTACATTTAGCCCCCACTTTAGCGGTCATATGAACACTACGTGCATATGCAAGCTAAAGTACAGAAAAGTAAACATTATTTGAAAAAGGATATATCCATAAGTCTGTCGAACGAAGCCCCCAGCGGTATCTGCAGTACACAGTTAGGAACCACACCCTACAAAACACATGTTAGATCACAAAATCACCTAATGCTTACTAAGGAAGGTGATGAAAATTCGAGGGTAGCTATATGCCCCCCCTGTTTCGGCTTGCTAATTTTAGTGAGTTGAAACAGGGTATCATGTTTACCACTTCGAATTGTTAAAGAATATTGATGACAAATGCTCACAAGAAGATTTGATATGAGATCAAAAACTAATGGAGAATCATTTGGTAAGAAAGAGGACTAAATCTCAATTCCAACACAACAAAGAGTGTGAGGATTTGAGAGTTCTCTAACACAAGATGAAGGATGTAAATGGAAACAAAATGCAAAGAGAAGAAAAGAAAGGAAAAAAAGCACGAATACACACGTTGGTGATCCATGAGAAGAATAGTGAGAGAGAAAACATGGACTTCTCGCCCCTAGATCTTGTCTAGGTGATCCATGGGAAAAAGGACATGGAAAACTAGCCCCTAGAGTCTGTCCAGGTGATCCATGTAAGGGAGGAGAGTGAGAAAGTCTAGCCTTATGCCGCTAGTTCCACTCAACCTCGTGCATGTGTGTGTAAGTGAGGTTAGAAGCGCCTCATAGGAGTCTATGCCCGAGTATGCTACAACCTGTATATGTATAGTACAAAAGCGTGACATCTTGCTCTAAGAGTGTGTGCTCTGGTTCCGAGAATAATCACCTTGTATAAAAGAAAAATGGAGACATCTCACTCTAAGAGTCTGTGCTCTAGTTCCGAGAATGACCCATTGCCCAAAAAGTGTAATTTTTATGTCATAAGCAAAGTAGAACAAGGATACCTACCTTCATCACCAAAGAAGGTACCCCAAAAATGCAACAATGTCATAGATCCAAGCAAGGGAGTTTTTGCACTCTTTAAGCAAGGATAAGATAGTTGAAAAGGGATATCTTGTAGTATGTGTAAAGGAGATCCTTAGAGGAGAAGAGATATTTGTACAAAAGACACCTATCCCTGAGAGGAATTGTTTTAGACAAATATAACAACTCCTAGAATAAGACAAAGAAGAGAATAAGAATGCAATACTTCCTTCTTTTGCGAGGTGAAAGTGATTCTTAATGAAGGATGACGCTCTTTTTAACCCAATTGGGAGAGTGAATTCATTATGGATGTATTTGACCAAGTGCAAAAGAGGTTGTAGTCAAGGACTTACACCTCTTGTAAGAGAGAATCCTTGAACAAACAACAACAAATGCATACAAGGAATAACATCAAGTAATAAAGTTCACACCATCCACGAAATAGGAAAAAGTGGATCCTTAGATAAAAATAAGGAAAGATCATTGCCTCCCAAGGATAAGGACAATGAGAAGGACTTACACAATCTTTTAGGGAGAGATTTAGACATAAGCAAAATGTACTACATACCCACATGAGTTCATGCAAGCAAGACATTAGTGTATGTAAAATGCTCCTCACAAGAAGTGGGTAGGATAAGAAAGAGAATACACATCTTCTCCCATATCTAGGGAAAGAGAATTCTAAAGCAAAGATGATTAGTATTTCCACACTATTACCCCATAGGAACAAGAGATAACATAGAAAAATTAGGCTATTATGTTGCTTCAAAAATATGATTGCACTTGAAATTGTACCATCATGAATGAAAATGAGCCCCCAGTAAATGAGCTACCAATGTCACATAATGATGAGCAACATAATAGCCATTAATGTTATTTAAAGACATGATAGATTGAATGAGGTATTTGAATATGACATGCTAAATGCTCAACTATAAGTGAGATCAAAAACATGTATAAAATGATAAAAATTGAAGAAGAAAAGTCACAAGAAATCTTAGAAGAAAGATGAGTGTAATTTATTAGAGCCTTATCCCTGGAGGAAAGGACTTTATGATGAATAGGAGATAAAGATTCATAAGTGGATTTAGAAATTTGAGGGGAGTCATAAAGAGATTTGTTCATCGCCAAGATTTCCTTGTGAGGGGAATGAGAGTTGACAGAAGTAGAAGATGATTTAGTTGAAGTGAGATCATCATCACTACTAAATATATCATTCACATTGAGAGATGGTCTTTTAGATGCTTTGGTGGGCTTAGAAAGATTATATCCAAGTCCAAATGAATATTCATGCATGTTATGTTCTAAAGGAACTTTAATTCCTTGTTCATTTGTGCCACAACCATTTCCACTATAGCCACTCTTAGCCAAAATATGAAAACCGCGACCATAACGATTAGCCATTTCAGAAAGAGAAGGTGGTTTTTCATAAGACAAAGAATCACATTCTTCAGAATTAGGGGTGTGAGGAGAAGAAGTTTGAGAAGCGGCCACAAAATTATTGCTCATAGGTTCAAGTAAGACTGATTGATCTCTAGTTTCTTTCTTCTTTTTAACTTTAAGCTCTCTAGGAGGAACCCTATACTCACCTACAAAGGTGGGATTGAAATCAAGAGATCCCCAATCGTCTTCTATGAGAACCTTCTCAGGATCAAAAGCCTTTTCATGTGTAGATTCAAGTTGAGAAGAATCTTCTTCAGGAACTTCAGACTCATCCAAAGAATTTTGATTATCAAAGGGTGATGATTCATCCATAGGTATCTTGTTTAACGAGTCATCACTAGAAGAGGAAGGCTTAGAAGAACTCCCTTTGGAAGTAGATGTTTGCAAACAAGCTTGAAAATTAGTATCACCTATCAAGGTATATGTCTTATTATTATAAATAAATTTAACTTGTCTATGCAATGTAGAGGGGACAACTTGCATACTATGAATCCAAGGTCTCCCTAATAACAAGTTGTATGTTAGATTTCCCGACATAACATGGATAGGAGTAGGCAAAGTAATAGGTCCCATTGTGATAGGTAAGGTGATAATACCTAATGAAGACTTAGCCACATTATCAAAGCCTCGAATGGGACGAGAGTCAGGCTCAATAAGGGATGTATCCACATTCATCTTATGCAATAGATTAATGCTACACACATTAAGGCCAGAACCATTATCTACCAGTGTTCGTCTTATAGCAGTGTCATTTATGATAACCACAATCATCAAGGGATCATATTGATGTTGAATTTCACTAGTAGGCAACTCATCTTGAGTAAACACAATTTGAGCTTTAGGATTCATCACAGAGTTAACCAAAGGCACTATATTACTAGATGTATTAGGTGGAGGAACATTCAAATCTTTCAAGGCATCTTGTAACATTCCATGATGAGCGGAAGAAGTTTGGATCAAATCCCAAAGGGATATCTTAGCAGGGGTAGCTTTAAGTTGTTCTATGAGATCATATTCCTTACCAAGAACTTGTGAAATATGTGGAGCTTGCGGAAGAATTGGTTGAGGATTAGGAAGAGAAACTGGAGTAACAGGAGGAGGATTAGGCTGCCTATTATTTCTAGTATTATAGGTATGAGCAACTGCATTATAACTCTCTCTAGTCAGTTGTTTAGCATACTCATAAGGGCTCTTAGTAGAATAACCTCCTTGCATAGTAATAATAGGTTTGTTAGGATTGCAAAAAGAATCATTAGCATAACCACCTTGAACCACTAAGATAGGCTTATTTAAAGGTTGAGAATTTTGAGAAGGACAAGCACCTTGGACAGTGAAGAGAGGTTTGTTAGGTGTTTCATTCACATGTATCAAATTGATTGAGGATGGTTTAGGGGAATGAACAAAAGTGTTGGAAGAATTGTTGATAGTCTTCTCTTGCACTAAAATCTCATCACAGATTAAATCAATTTTAGGAGAGAGACAAGGGGTAGGCATTGATGTTCTAGTAGGCAGAGTAATACTAGGAAAGGTCATATCATCCTCTATCATCAAAGGATCTACATGGGGAATAAACTCTCTAGGAGAAGGATTGACATTACTCTCTAAAGTCTCACTCTTGAGAGGGAGATCTTTGAAAGAGATGTTAACCATCTTGCCTTGAACTAGGGTTTCCTTATGAGTAGAACCAAGTTGAGGAGAGGGAGAATAATTGAGATTCAAGGAAGGTGAGAAACTATCAAGGGAGTTTTCAATCTTGATTTCATCCCCTTTGGCTAGGGTTCTCTCATGGGGTAGAGAATAATCTACACCTTCTTCTAATGGTTCATCCCAAATAGCAAAGTTGTTGAAAGGAATGTTTGAAGTATTGTCAATTTCGGGAGAGGAGATAACATTGTTTATTAATTCCTCATCCTTAGGAGGGAGAGCATCAATAGATGTGTTAAACTCATCCTCTTTCCTCAAAATATGTTCAATATGATCTTTAGAGGAGAGAGAATTAAGGAAATTGCTTATTATTTCATCTTCTTTCTCTAAGGGATGCTTATGGGTAAGACAAACTTTAGGAGAAGGGTAAGCATTTATCATTAATTCGTCATCTCTAGTGGGAATTTTGTTGGAAAAGGAAATGCCATCACTAGGAAATGTAGGGATCATGCCATCTTCTTGCACAAAAGGATCCTCATGAAGGGAGTGTTTTTTTAGGAGGAACATGAACATATTTCTCCAATGATTCATGCTTAGGAAGGAGATCTTTGAAAGAAGTGTTCATAACCTCTTGTTGCACTAACATGCCCCCATTGGAAGGACCACCTTTAGGAGAAAATAAGTAAATGTCCATTAATGCCTTTTCACTTAGAGAGGCATCATGTAGGGAAGGTGAAGTAACATTAAGAAAGGTGTTTATGATATCATTCTCTTCCTCTAGGATAGCTAAATAGGAAGGGCACATTTTAGGAGAATTGTCAAGATCACTCTTAAAGTCTTCATCCTTAGAGCATGGGAGAGTCTCAAAGGGATTGGTAGCAACTCTTTTAGGCACTAAAATGTTGTTATAGATGGGGGGAGGTTCTTTAGGAGAAGGAAAAATTGAAACAAGGGAAGCTAACCCATTATCACATCTATGAAATGAATGCATCATGACATCAATTTTCCTCTTTCAAATGATAACACATGCAAAATAGAAGGAAATGTTTAATTTTAACCAATGCAAGCACTTAGAATGTAGATTTAGAAAATGAAATTTATGATTCAAATGAGTTTCTAAATCAGATTTGAAATTATTGATCCCAATTAAGCTATCCACAAGTTCAACTTTGAATTGAAAAATTAAGGTTTTTAGCAAAAATTTCCTCCAGATTTTTGAATCTTGCAAGAAATTAAAACTTGTAAATACAAATTTGATTTTGAAATAGCATAAACACTCAAATTTGAAAACATAAATCAGAATTAGAGAACATTGGAATTCACGTCGGGTTCACCAAAATGTGTGGGAGAAAAAGCGAGACTAGGCTAACATGCCCTAATCCCACTTTCAATCACACACTTGTGGAATACGAAAGAGCCTAGAGGTATCACACAATTGGCTACTTCTTTTTGTGGAAGAGAGAGCCATGGGCTGCCTATTAGGATTTCTATTCCTTTGTTGTAAATGAAAGCTAAAATGATGCAAGTTCAATTCCTAACCCCAAAGTGCAAGTATGAACTAATAACAGGATTGCAAAATTGAGATTAAACAATGGAAAGCTGTAAACACATGGAAAAGATAAGAATGCAGATGTGTACCTGGAGTTAAAATCTGAGTGAAAATGTTCGGGACGAGGGCGCGGGTGCCACTGTCCTGATTCTGCTCCTGAAACTGCTCCTGAAACTGCTGTTTTGCAACCTAAAAAGCTGTCGGAAATGCTGAAACTTGCTGTCTGACAGAGGGACCAGGGCACCCAGCGCCACTATCCCAGGGACCAGGGTGCCCAACGCCCCTGTCCTGGCAGGACCAGGGTGCCCCACGCCCCTGTCCTGGTCTTCTGGGTTGGAATTTGGTGTGAAGTTCTGTCTCAGTCCGCTTCCGTCAGATCTGCAATTTGCGACGTCGTCCGAATCTCGAAATCTGTACTTATATCTGAAAAGGTATGGTGGGTGGCTATATAGGGTTTTGCCTTAGTCAAACCCCCACTTTGGTGATTTCCACCTCCACGAATAGCCAAGTTGTATTGTAAAAGTAGTGTGTGTGCAGACCTTGTGTGTGTGCAAGATCCTAAAATGCAAGTAAGCAAACTAGAGCAACCTAGAAAGTAAACCCTAATTGCTTGTAAATAATAATATAAATGCTCCAAATCAAGATGCAAAGTGATCTAAAGCATGAATACAAATGATATAATGAGGCTTATGCAAAGACATGAAAACAACATGAAATCATACCCAACCCCAAGGGAGGGGTACAAGCCAATCTTTAGTCGGTGATCCCTTATTGCTCTTCAGTGTCTTCAAAGCCCTAAATGGATGAATGAAATTGATGAATGCTTGATGGATGAATGTTGAATGTTGTTGAAGTCTTCAAAGATCTTCTCTTTCGCTGCATAGAAGGTCCCCTAAAACCAAAATTCTGATCCTTTCAAATGAAGAAAGAGAGCTCTTATATATGAAACCCTAGGTCTTATTTTCAACTTTTGGCCGACCTAGAGATTGAATCTCCCACCAATTTCTTGGGGTTAAGCTTTATTTTATGATTGGATCGCGCTCCTAAAATTTCGGGAAAAATGTCTGGGACCGTGTGCACTCCGAGCGCCATGGTCCTGACAACTTTTCACCAAATTTTCAGGGCCGTCGGATATGATGATTTTAGAGAGAATCCCGAAGTTACAGGCAATTTCGAGATGTTTTGACCCCCGAAATCAAGCCCCCAAGTTCAAAATAGGACCTAATTAGGGTTTTTGATTAAATGATGTATTGGAAGAATAAAATGAAAGGGGCACACTTTAATGAAAAAGGGCCCAACTTTATGATATGGGAGATGATAAAATAGAACCTTAGACCTAATTAATTTAATTAATTAAGTGCTAAAGGGAAAATGCGATGCAAAGTGCAAGATGCGCCAAGGCGGGAGCTAAACCAAGTGTGAAATTGTACCACTTTAGCAAGTGCATACAATTTACGACTCTACATGAGTTAATAAAAAAACATTTGAGATTATCATCTGAAGGTTTCTAGTTGACCAGAATCTTGTGCAGAATTTTATCAAACCTAGTAATAAAGTCTCTCATAGATTCGGGGAGTTCCTTTTTCAACTGAGATAACTGAGCTAGAAGGGAGTGCTCATCTTCAGTTACCTTGAATCTAGCTTCGAATCTTGTTTTCAAATCCTGTTAGGTCGCTATCACACTATTTGGCAAAAGATAAAACCAATCCGCCACCACTCCTGTCAATGTTTGAATAAACAACCTAATAGCCACATCTTCATGTTGAACCGCTATCACTCCACAGGCTACACTGAAAGCATTCAAATGCTCATCCACAGTGACCATCCCATCCCTGCTAAACTTAGGCAGATGATCTCTAGCAGCCTTTGGCAAGGGGTTAAGGTTCAAGCCTAGGTTTAACAGGCCTATAGTTGCCCTCCAAGGGTTATTGGCCACCATTGGAAGTATAATATTAAGGGGAGTAGGGTTGAATGAAATGGGTATAGCAACACCGTGCAGGACCAATGCCTGACAAACTGGAGATGCAGGTGATGACGGCAAAGGAGATAGAGGTCTACTTCTTGCCTTTCGTTGGGGCGAGAAGGTGGATTGGAAACTTAGATTCTGTAATTCTTCAAAAATAGGATCAGAAACCCCCTCTCTCCTCTGGGATCTAGTATATGGTTTGGTGTCCAGTGTGGAACAATCAGGGCAACAAACGTCTAGGAATCTGGAATGGATTATCAGGGACGCGAATAAGGAAAACCTTGGGAACCACTATTCTTTCAATGACTAACACAGGCTGATCCGATTTCCTTTCAATTTTGCTAAGAAGAGCACTAATTCTATCATATTCTGCTTGACTTCTTCTATGCCTCCAGGCTAGAGTATCCAACTCTGAGGTAATGTTACTTTTCTCCTCTTGTACCTAGTTTAGATTTGGTTGCAAGAAAGGCAATAACCCTTCAAGAGGCAATACCATTTATAGAAAACAGAGTACAATATAAAGAAGATATGGTTTTAGAATCATTTATTTTCTTCATTCCCCAGCAGAGTCGCCAAAAATATATTGGTAAGCAGATTTGTCTTTCGTTATCTAATTAAATTATAGAAGTGTGAAACACAAGAAAGTAGACAAATTCTTCTACCAATCAATTGGAAAATCATTTAACTGATTAACCTTTGAATTTAGGTACAGCTCCCTCTAGTAAATATTCATTCAGCTCCAAATTAAATACAATCATTGGAATGCTTTTCACCAGAAAGCACTTAAAGGCAATTGCATACACCAGTCAATACAAAATGAATTCAAGTACTGATTCATATAAAATCTTTTATATAAAGCCGACAGACTTCATATGATCATTAAAACAAAATGAAAAAGCCCTCAGAGATGAACTTAGCCAATAGTTTTCTGCACATATAGAAAGTATAACAACCCCTTCCTCAAAATAGACTTACACAGAAATCCAATTTTGAAATCAAACACACAGATTTGAGACTGAAAACAACTGTTAAAAAGATTCACATTCATAGATGATCCTCAACTTCCTTCATACACAAAAAAAATGTATTTAGCTAGTTTTAAAGATAGTCTTTTTCAAAAATTAGCGAACCCATTCAAAGTTATTACACCAGATACTTATAGGTCACCAGACCCAATAGTCTTTTAAACCAAAGTAAAATTAACTCATAAGAGTTAATGAAAATCAACCCTAACTGCAATAACCAAATTTTAAAGAAAATAACTAGGCTTGCTGGCAAACAACTACCAGCAACGCTAGTCATGCAGTCTGCTCTGTTTCAATGTGATCGCTTAGGTTAGTGTCTTGAACAAACACCATCACCGCCTTGGCCGCACTCCACTCTCCGTGTACTTTTGAAAACTCCTGGATTACTGTTATGTGCGACAAACTGATATGAATAACCCTCTATTTCCAAAGCTCCTTCTTCCTCTTCACCATTTGCACTTTATCTCTGTGAGAATCCAGATGATCGAGGCAAACCGTGAGCATTGATTCGACCTTAGAGATCCATGTAAAATCTTCCACAGATAAGGATTTCTCCATCTTGATCTGTCTAATGTGGCTGATGAACTGGTTAATCATCTCCATGGTGTCCTCCAGAGTTTCACCATCTTCCTTAAGTAGTTGAACATCCACACATCATAAGTCCTTCTATATGGTCGCCCTCAAGGCTGTTAATTCACCATGCAGGCTGGTTGACTTGTTATAACCCTGCTCAAAAATCTGATTGTGACACTCAATACTTTCCTTGCAAATGAACATGACATCTTAATTCAAACCTGACACTTGCTTTTCAGCTAGAAAGTTCATTAGCCCATAACGTTGAATATCCCACATCTGCTTCGAAATCACAGCCCATTTAGATTTCTCCTTCTTCCATGAGACCAAGTCGGAATCTAAGCCTTTAGTAACCTCATTAGCATCCTTAAAAATCTAGACCAAGTTGGTTATGTAATTGGTTGCCTGGCACATGATTGTGGTGAGCCATTTTGAGAAAACTTCAGTGATCATCCTGTTCTGTTGAACCTCATCCAGGAATTTTTGATTGCTAGGTGAATTTAGACTAAAAGGGCCTGAATGTTGGGATAATGGCAACGGGTTGTTCTGCAAAGCATGGATATATTGAACCATTTGTGTTAAAGTTTGTTTCAACTTAGCCTTGTCCCTCTCATCCTTCCAAGTATGGGAGATGATTCGTTTAATGGAAGTCTCCAAGTGCTTAACATCCACAGCTCTGGTTCCGATTCCCAAATCTATTTGTTCAATAGCATAATCTGCCTCTGAAGCTGTAGCAGCATCTTTGTTAGGCTCGGGTCTAGCAATATCCGCAGTCCAATGCTTCATATTTTCATCAAAGTCACTCATTGCCTTTGTTTTTAACTTTTTGGGCTTTGTAGACCTTCCCAAACATTTACTTACAACGTCCTCCATTGATACTGAAATCGGAACTACATTCCTTTTCCTGGTGATGGAATCATTTAGCCATTTTGGTGTTAGGGTTATCTCTTTTGAAGGCATGGATGGAAGCCCTACTGAGGAGGGAGGTGTGGTATGGTCTATATGAGACTGGATCTCAAGTGTTCCCGAGTCCTGAAAAATAGTGTCTATGTCAATTGAAAGCTTGTCCGCTTCAGAAACAGGGAATGTCATCTTGCTCAATGTTTCCTCTGGGTCCAGATCCAGAATGAGGTGAGAAATCGGTGGTTTGAAACCCTTCTCAGATCTCGATCTGGTAACTTGACCAGCAACAAAAAGCTCAACCCCGATGTTAAGTTTCTCCTCCTTAATCCTTCCCTGTTCTTTTCCTACATCAGAAATGAGAATGTTAGTCACAACAGAAATTTTATTTGCAGTGCTCCTCTTCCCATTTTTGCTTCTTGAGCTGGTGGCTCGTGCTGGGTGAAAACGGCGACCCCTAAGCCAATTTTCTGTCCTTCGGATTACACCAAAAGTGTGTGTCTGAACACTGTCGCCCATCTTCTTGTTCCAATCTATTTCTGAAAGAGGTTCATCATGAACCCACTTCATAAACTCGAAGTCAAGTGTGTCCTCATCATCGTCGGTGACATCTGAGGTATCCATGGGTAACTTCATATCATGAATTTGCTTCAAAGTTAGTCTTGACCAACTCCTTCTCCGTACTTCAAATTCATCTCGGCAACCCTCCCAATAATCTTCCAACTGAGGAACATGTTGATCAGGTACCACTTTCTTTACATACTGAGCAATAAAACCCCTACTGTCAAAGTTATCCCTCTTTACAAAGGACTTCAAAGGGAACCTTTTAAATTCAAGTTCAAGGTTCAATGCATCAAAAACTGATCTACAACTATAATGTCCTAAATCAATGTGGAAAATTCTGCTTGTGTCGGAGTCCTCACCATAATCTTTGGCAACGTAATCAAGTTGTCTAGATATTTCGATCAATATGCAAGAGTCTGGGACGTACCTAGGAAGTCTAAAGGGTTCACCCTTAAATCCTCCAACTCTTAAATAAGTGAAATGGTTGAACTGTATGAAGAAACTGCCATATATGTTGATGAGTTCAACTGCTTCTGCGGACATTCTTCTATGCAAATTTCCCTATAACTCATAGGTCAGCCTTCCAACAAAAACGTCATTCCAACGAAGATAATCATCAACATGCCCTTTGAAAGTTAAACTAGGATGATAATCATAAATCATCATGCCTTGAACCTATTTTACATGTGACAACCCCGACCACTCTCTATCATAGGCAAGCATGTATAGCAGATAGGATGACATATAAAAATTGGACATTCCAAGATAATTACTCAGACCCTCATGTAATCTTTCTGCAATAACAGTTCCCCAATCAATGAACCGATTTCTATCCAGAGTAACCAGGATGAAGAAATACATCTAGTCTTCCCAGTAAAAAGAGTGAGAATTACCCTTCACCCTTCTCAGCAGTATGACTAAATCTTGGATTGCTGGAATTAAATGTTCACAAGTTAAAGGTCTTGGTAGCCTCGAGCCCCCTTTTTGGAATTTTACAAGCCAATTCCAGGCAATCACTGTTCTATAATATTGCTTCTTCTCAAAGAAGATCCCGTAAGATTTACCAATGGTCCAGTCTTCATAGGGTTCCTGGTGTGGAATACCCATAGCAACCATTACCGTCTGTCTGTCAATAGACAACAAGACTTCACCATCATTTCTCCTTATGCACCTCTTACCCTTGTCGTAATGATTCATGCATTCTAAGACTAACTCTGGGCAGGGAGCGGTAGTGGGGAAGGTGGCAGCTTCTAATAATCCGCTCTGAGCCACATCTTTCATCATGTCTGCAGTTGAATTCTTTACTCTCTCCAGAAAAACCTCTAAATCTAGTTGAACCAGGGCCGTGTCACCCAACTCCGGTAAGGAGCTTACAAGGGAAGACGAGCTCACCAATTTGGGTAAAATAGGCCTCATATTTTGGTTCGTGATTTTCCCCAAATCAATCCTAGGTGAAGAAGGAAATTGAAAACAAAAACAAGCAGCTAAAGAAAACCTAGATCTTTTAAAACAAACTGCAGCAATTTAGAAAATTGTTGAACATACCTTCCTCTGCTCTCTGTAACCCTCTATCACTGCCTAATTTTCCCGCTCCGTGAACTCCTTCTCAAAATCTTCTCACGAAAATAATAATTCCGATGAGACAACTACTCAGTTTTAAAGCGAAGAAAATCTTACCCATCATTACTAAAGTTGCTTTCAGTACTCCTTTTTCGTGTGAGGTTACTTTGAAATGATTACGCTAAGGTACGCCTTAACCATTAAGTCACTTCTCTTCTGACATAGCCGATCTTCACACATACTTGCCATAAATGGCAGATTTCAAATTATTAGAAAAAGAATATTCCTTCCCTCGGTGGCCGGCCATCGTGTTCTGAAAGTCTGGGCCATCACCACGTGGCAAGTCACACACCTTCCAAAGAACCTAAACATAAAACTCAGAGCCTTGTGCAACCATCACAAAAAGACATTAACATGACAAATGTTGATCTTGAACCTTGAATCAAAAAGGTTCAAGCTCAAGGTTTAAAGAATGCGAAATGCTGACAAGACTAGTAAAGCTTAAAGCTGCGCGGAGAAGAAAGACGCTTGAAACAATGCCCGTTGAACTTTGAACCTTGAACCAAAAAGGTTCAAAACTCAAGTTCAAGGTTCAATTTCAACGCAGTGAAACCTAACAAGGACCGAATGACAAGAGCAAAATTTAAGCAAGTTCTTGACCGATGAAATAGACAAGCAATACTTCTTTCAGGGACGCATGTGGAATGAAAATTGTATATGGGCCCAGCAAAAGGCCGAAAAGCAATAAACAGAGGAAGAGTAGGAGATAGTTATCCATCAAACTCAAGACTAATTACAACTCTCCTCTAAGAGGAGTATTCTTATATGCCTAGGCAGGGCTTCCTTGTTCCTCCAGACTCTAATACCATCAAGATAAAAGCCAATGGCCACCATAGAGTCAACACCTCTATTCCCTTCTCTAACAATGTGAGTGATAGAAATGTTATTCAGGCCAAGGAGAAGGGTATTAACATTGTTTATGATATCCATCAATTTCTAGCCAACTTTTGCAATACCTTGGTGACATATATAACCAGTTTAGAATCACCTTCAATCACCATAGATTTAATATTCAAGGAAAGGGAAATTTTAATTCCCAAGTATAGGGCCATGTATTCAACTTGATTGTTAGAGTAACCATTAAGGTTTCCTGAGAAGGAAACAATAAGTTGTCCATTGGCATCTCTAATCATTCCTCCACCTTCTGCCATATCCTATTTTGTTGCCCCATCAAAACTCAACTTACACTAGTTGTGAGCAGGGGGAGACCATTTAGTACTCTTTTTGGCTAAAAAGTTAGAGTTGTCAACAGTGGTGACATCTTTAGATAATCCCCAGGCAATAACCATTTTCTCATCAAACTTAGATGGGGGCTGACTCGAGCATTTACAGGATATAACTGAGAGATTCTCAAGAAGATACTTGCACAAAGTGTGGAAAACAACATCAATAGACTTTTCAGAATCCCTAAAAAATATGGTTGTTCCTCTCCTTCCATAAATTCTAGCAAAAATGTGGCCTGGGGATTTGCTTCCAGAGTTGCTGGATAGTTGAGTTCTAGGAGGGGCATCTCCATTCTTCAATGTGTAGGATTTTGCTAAATCAAGGGCACAATGAAAAGCATAAAAAGGGAGACAATAGAATGACAAGAACAAAACTGTATTCTCATCAATATGCAAATGATCAACTGGATTTGGCTCAATGAGAAACAAGGGTAGGTAAGAAATACTAGGGGTAGGTAGGAGAAATAATATAATATTCCACAAGAGGTGGATGACCCATCAAATGTGGAGTGTAATAGCAAAATAAGACCACAAAAGGTGGAATTTCTCCCTACAAGCTCTATTCCTATGTGCACACTTCCCTAAGTGTCTCAAATCCAAACTATGAAGAGATGCATTATCCTAAGTTAACTTAAGTAAAGTGTAATAATATCCAAAATGAATATTTATTTACACCAACACCCCCCCTTAGGTGCAACTTAGGGGAATGAAGACTTAAGTCAACAATGCAAGATGGGTCCTGGCTACTAGGCCATGATAGGTACCCATGTACAAAATGAAAATGCAAGCAAAACCATGCAATGGAATCTCTCACAAATGGAGAAAGGGAGAAAACCCAGTTGGAAAAAAACTCCCCCCCAAAAGAGAGATGAAAGTACAAAAGACTCTCAAAGAAGAAGGGCAAAACCTCAAAGAGGAAAAAGTCCCCCCCATAAGAGAGGAAGGAGAAGTCAGCTGACCCCCCCTAATGACACATCCCGCACCCCCAAGAGAGCTCGCAACTGTTGGAACTTACTCTCGGTGAAAGGTTTGGTGAATATGTCAGCAACCTGCTCCGTTGTAGGACAATACTGCAAATCAATGACCTGCTCCTGAATGAGCTCTCAGATATAGTGCATATGAATCTCGATGTGTTTGGTCCACTGGTGCTGGACCAAGTTCTTCAAGATTGCAATAGCACTCTGATTGTCGCAATGTAGAACAGTCAGCCGTGGAGTGGTGAATCCAAACTCTATGAGAATCTGCTGGAGCCAAATGGTCTCAATCGCTGCGTTAACAACACCTCGATACTCTGCCTCAGTCAAAGAGAGAGAAATAGCATGTTGCTTCTTTCTCTATCAACAAATGGGGCCCAAACCAAGGTGAAAACTGTAACCGAAAGTAGACTTACGATCATCAAGATTGCCAGCCCAATCGGAGTCTATGTAACCAACCAAGCGAAGTCCTGTGCTTGTTACATAGTGAATCCCATAGTGATGTGTACCCTAGATGTAATGAAGGATGCATTTGGCGGCTTTCCAATGAAGCTCATGTGGTTCCTACATGAAGCGGGAAACCATGCCAACTGCAAATGAAATATCAGGGTGTGTATGGGTCAAGTAGATGAGACTACCCACAAGCTGATGATACAAAGTGGCATCAACTGGTGGAGAAGAACACTGAGCCTCAAGCTTGACTCCTGAAAGAAAGGGAGTCGAGGCAGGCTTACAATCAGCCATATGAAAGCGTGCACGTAGATCAAGAGCATACTTGGGCTGCTATAGTGTAATCCCGGAAGGTGACTGTGAAATCTCTATCCTGAGAAAGTAGTGCAAAAGACCCAAGTCAGTCATAGCAAATCTGTCATGCAAAGCAGATTTGACCCTGCTAATGATGGATGTAGTACTCCCTATAATGATCAAGTCATCAACATAGAGCACAAGTATCAAGTGAGAGTCATCATGTCGTAAAATGTAGACATTCGGATCAGAATGACACCTGGTGAACCCTGTGGAGAGAAGAAAGGAATCCATCTTGGCGTACCAAGCCCTAGGGGCCTGCTTAAGGTCATAGAGAGATTTCCTTAGTCTACAAACCAAGGAAGTATCCTGGATGAAACCCTGTGGCTGCTCCATATAAATCTCCTCATCAAGATCACCATGAAGAAAATCACTCTTCACATCCATCTGATGTACAACCCAACCATGAGCTGCAACAATAGCAAGTGTCAAACGAATGGAGTTAATCTTGGCTACGGGTGCAAAGGTCTCAGTATAGTAAACACCTGCAACCTGAGAGAAAACTTTCACAACAAGCCAAGCCTTATACTTATCCACACTACCATCCACTGCAAACTTGGTCCAATAGATCCACTTACATCAAACCATCTTTCTCCCCTTAGGGAGATGGACTAAATCCCATGTGTTTTTCCTCATCAAGGAACTATACTCTTTCTCCATAGCATGGTCCCACTCAGGAACCCGTAATGCTTCCCTAAATGTTTGTGGATCGGAAGCGGTAGCAAGGAATGCATGTGGTAGATCCTGATGTTGTGATCGAGTTCTCTGTGTATATGAAGGATCCCCAACAAGAGAACCCATAGGCTCAAGTGTCTGTCGAGCCCAATGAGGTCTAGGTGGAGGTGGAGAACGAGGCTCCTCAACTGCAAGTGGACCCTGCGGAGGTGTAACCCTGCAAGTCAGAGTTGAAGGAGTCTCATCATCTGAATCACTAACATCACTATCCACAATGGAGGAAGGTGGAGGAGGTAGAGAGGCTAAGCTAGGAGAGCTTTCCTCAAAGTGAACACTCCTTTCAATGAACACCTCATGTGTCTTAGGATCCATTAATCTATATGCCTTAACACCCTCAGGATATCCAACAAATATGCAAGGCCGACTCTAAGGTTCCAATGCCTTGCATTTCTGTGGAGGTATGCAAGCCCATGCTGGACACCCAAAGACTCTGAAATGTCTCACAATCAGTTTCCTACCAGCCCAAGCCTCAAAAGGAGTAATACCTTGCAAAGCTTTGTGAGGAACCCGATCCTGGATGTGTGTGGCACAATTGATAGCCTCGGCCCAAAAGGCGGGTTCAAGAGAATGTGCATGTATCATACAACTAGCCATTTCTTTGAGAGTTCTATTCTTGCATTCTATAACTCTGTTCTGTTGTGGAGTGTATGCAACAGAATGTTGAAGATCAATCCCCTCAAATGTACAAAAATCCTCAAGTCTTTTGTCCACATATTCCCTTCCGTTATCTGTGCGATGAATCTTCACCACTTTCCCAGATTGCTTCTCCACATGAGTCTTGAAGTCCTGAAATCTGTCAAATACTTGACTCTTATGAATTAGAAAATAGACCCAAGTGAAGCGGGAGTAGTCATCAATGAAGGTGAGGACATAGCGGGCCTTACTAAATGAAGGTGCTAGAAATGGACTTGCTACATCACTGTGAACAAGTTGAAGAACTTCCAAAGCTCTCCAAGCTTTCCCCTTATCAAACTTCTCCTCAGGATGCTTGCCCATGGAACAACTTGAACATACACCCTCTGAAAAATTGGTTCGAGGTAGACCTGTGACCATGTCTTTAGTGCTGAGCTGCTGAAGATAGCAGTAGTTGAGGTGACCAAACCGCTCATGCCATAACCTACTTTATGAATTTGAATGAGTAAGCAAGGCCCTAGAAGGTGAAGTTGGCACAAAGTGGGAGAATGAATAAAGCCTTGAGTTATCATTGACTTGTCCCATTGCTACAAAGGCATCATCATCAAGTTCCTTTACCACAACTGAATCTGGTGTAAACTCAACCTTTTTCCCATTCCCATAGTGAGTGATTTGGTATATAGAGAGAAGGTTAGTAGACAAGTTAGGAACATAGAGAACATTCTCAAATGTTCCATCATCCATGTCAACTGAACCTTTCCCTTCAACCTCTACTTGTGTATCATCACCTATGTAAATGTGAGGTACCTTAGATGGCTCCAATGAAGAAAACTACTCCTTTGTAGAACCCATGTGATATGAGGCACCCGAGTAAAGTATCCATTGCTGTGAAGAACCTGTTGTAGCCACAAATGCTTTCCCTTTTCCCTTAGAATGTGAGGAAGAGGAAGGAGATGAATCCTTCTTTGTGTAGGCGGATGGCAAGTTGATGTTGTTTTTCTTAAGAAGATTAGTTAACTCATCAACTTGTTTTGTGTGGCATCGATGCTCATCATGACCATACTTCTTGCAATATGCACAAGTTGGTTTATCCTTCTTAGGTGGTGTCCCCTTCTTGGAAGAGGATGAAAAATCGCCTTGTGATGGAGAGGATGATTGTCCTTTTTCCTGTTGTGGTTTAGACTTAGAGTGCTTCTTCTTTTTGTTGGAATCTTTGTCGTGACTTCCTTGATTCCCTTGATTAGCCACCAAAGCTTTGGACTTTGAAGACTTGAGAAGTCCCATGTTCAACAACTTAGATTGTTCCAATATCAACATTTCTGTGAAAGCATCAAATGAAGGCATAACATAGGAACTCCCCACTGTCAAACGATGAGTTTGGAAGCTAGACACAAATGCTGCATATTCTGGTGCAAGCTTGTCCAACAAGTTGAATATCAACTGAGCATCCTTTTTGTCAATTCCACAATCCTTAAGCTTTGCTCTTAGCTCATTTGCTTTGGTGACATAATCTTGGATTGTATCAAAAATCTTGGGATCCAAGTTGGTGAGCTCATTGTCAATTTTGTAACCTCTGATTTCATCAACTTGACCATACAATTTCTGAAACATATCCCAAGCCTCTTTGATTATTGTACACTTCTCAATGTGAAAAATGAGGTCATCTGATACATACTTGCGCAACGTTCCAAGAGCCATGCAATTCTTTGTGAGCCATTCTAATTGAGCATTAGGATCAGCCTTAGGATCAGGTGGTGCTACTATTGTTCCATCTATGTAATGCGTGAGACCCTTTTCCATTAATTTACTCCATACTTTAATTTTCCATGATGCATAATTATGTGGAGTTAAAGGTGGAAATTTATGAGGACTCATTACAAGAAAAATGAAAGAGCACAAAGAGAGGCACAATCACACAAGACACCCCCCCAAATTCACTCAATCAAAGAACCCCCCCAAAAGTAATGATTTGGCACTTTATACTTAGTGCGTATACAATGGGCCACTTGCAAAAAATGGCAAAGTGGGCTTTTGATTTCAATTTTACAACTACCTCAATAAGGCTAAAAGAGACTCAAACTAATAATGCAAGAGATCTAAACTAAGATCCAAGCACTTTACAAGTACCTAATAGACCAAATAAGACCAATATCTAAAAGTACAACTTCCACTCAAAATCTCTAAAATCTGATCATAGATTATGAAAGTAGACAAAAAAACATGCACTTAAAAAAAAAACGGCACCTGAAAAGGAGGTCGTATGAGCTCAAACGAGGCCTTTGAAGTTGCAGAATTGAGGATTGGACAGGTACAGCTGAGAGAATCCAAAAATTCTGAAAAACCTGTGTACCAAAATTAGAAAATAACCACACCACTATGAAGTCACGAAATTTTATCCCACTTCAAAAAAAATTTCACCAAAAAAGGAGCAAAAATGAGCAAGATATGGCCTTTCAGAGTTGAACTGCAAAACTGAAAAGCTCAATGAAGAGGGGGTCAAAATTTTTCAAAAATATACTGATGTGGCACTGATTTCAGAAAATGACGGGCTTAAATTTGATGCCCGTCTGGCCATCACAAAAACTTCATCCCCCCCTATGTGGCATCTGTACTGTACGGATAGGCTGATGTGGCTCTGTGTTGACTGTGCATATGGATGTTGACCGCGGGCCAGTGACAGCCTGCCATGTATAACCATAGCTAATCATTACAAGCATGGTTAGTAGATTAAATCAATGAAATGTATAACCATAGCTAATCAACTTATTGCCTCCTAGTAAATGCGAGTGTGGAGTTTGCTCTCAGATCTTAGTATGCAAATTCCAGTGACTTGACTACACTTAGATGGAGGATTTGAATGATTAAGATGCATGATCTAGCATGATAGCATGATTAAGCTATATGAATTCATGATTATCCTAGCATGATTAAGCTAAGAGTTAAGCTGAAATGAGCATGATAACATTGCTAAAAATGATAAACTATAAGCTAGATGCCTATAGTAACAATGCAAATGAGCTAAAATTGAGCATGAATTAGTAAAGTGGCTAAATTTGTGAATTGGCCATTTGTTCTCCAAAATAGGGTCTATTTATAGGATTTTCCAAGGCTAGGGGTGAGTTGGCATGAATCAACGATTGAGATTGATCTGAAGATATCAATGGTTAAATTGGAGGAAGATGGCAAAGGGAGTTGGATTAAAGGGAACACTTAGTGACAAGTGTCACAAAGGTTCTAGAAGATGTTGGATGAAAGGGGACAAGGTGGTAGGTAGAATGGGTTAGGTTTTGAATTTAGAAATTCATTTAATAGGCAAATGGCTAATTAGTTTCAACAACTCATGAATTTGAATTGTTTTAATTAATTAGGAGTTAGAAGAAATGATTTTGGTGGAGGGAATTAACTAATTAAAGGGGTGAAATGAAATGAACCTATTTAGTAAATCCTTAGATTTATTAATAAGTAGATGAAAAGGGAAATTTAATCAAATTGCTTAGTGAAATCAATTAAATTGGGGAGGAGGGATTAATTAAATAATTGCTTATTTAATTAATTATCTTCAAACCATTTTTAGGTGTATACATTTTGCCCCTCTTTGAAGTGAGGTGTGATGACGCGTTGATTCAAAGAATAATCTCATTTTGATGATGGTATTGATTTGATAGGATGCCCCAGCTCTTGATTGCTAAATCTCGGTATAATGATGCCCCCTCGGGAGATCAATTGAGATAATTGATCTTTGGAGTTTTTGCGAGATTGATATCCTAATAGATTTGATTTCTGCAACTGTTGTTTGATGAAAGTGCGAGTTCTTTGATTAGCTTGATTGATTTGATTCAGTCTGGTTTCAGGAAGGATTCATCCTGTATAAGACATGGATGATCATAACATCTAGTTTCAGGAAGGATTCATCCTGTATAAGACATTGATGATCACGTCTGGTTTCAGGAAGGATACATCCTGTATAAGACATGAGTCAAAATCAATTTGTCTAGTGTCAGGAAGGATCCATCCTGTATAAGACATGGATGATCATAACGTCTGGTTTCAGCAAGGATTCATCCTGTATAAGACATTGATGATCACGTATGGTTTCAGGAAGGATACATCCTATATAAGACATGAGTTGATTAGGTTTGATTGATTGATTTCATTTGATAAGATTGATTAGATAAAGAACTGACAGTTTGTTGATATCAGTTGCAGAAATTTTTGGATAAGCTGATGTTGATGCATTTGAGGGAGATAGCATAAGATTTTTGCTGATCTAGAGAGATATGAATCATCATTCTAATTATGTATACACTTTTGATGATACTTTGATGATTCCTATGATAGATTTAACCTTGGATAAAAGGAGCTTGGTTGGATCCCATGCAAGAATGAAATGCAAGCTAAAATGCAAATGAAATGCAACGGAATGCAAAGCTACGACCAGTCACTGGATTATTTTGCATTTTTGTCATCATTGAGCTTTTGAAATGTGGGAAGTGAGTGCAAACATCGATGGTATAATTAAACCATGATGACCTGAGCACTTCTTTCCTGGATTTTGATATAGCAAGTTAACACAAACATCAAGGTATAATTGAACCAAGATGACCTAAGTGTTGTTTGTGTAAAAGAGGCAGTATTAATCATTTCAATACACAAATCAGAAATGTCTTCAATGATATTCTGATGATCATGTCCTGAGACAAATTTGCACATATTCGTGATTAATTTTCAGACAGCAGACAAGAAAAATATCTTGTTTCTTCCTTGTTCCTCTAGTCAATGACATCCTGGAGTCACTCAGAAATCATGATAGCAAAAAGCAATATAGAAAAGTTGAACAATCATGTTACAATCAATCATTCAAAAAGATATTATCCACTGAAAAGTGTGTGATGTGCTTAGATTGACTTCGTGATAGCTTGATAGTTGATAGTTTGATCTTGTGTTCAATGTTGGATTTGTCTCAGTTTTCGCTCGATAAGATTTGTCTAACTGTTTGGTCTACTTGTTTGATTAAGCTCAAAATTGATCTCAAGTTTTGCCCCAAGCTAGGTGTAGGATTTTGCCCCAAGCCTAGAAACAAAGTCGTTATGATATATCCAATGATCCAAACCATGGTAAGAAGCCACCTGGGATGTCTGCGTATGTATAAAGGCTTCATGATGATCACCGCTGATGGAAAAATGAATGCAAGTGGAAAAATGCATGAACTAATAGATGGAAGAGCCAGCCGACAGATAGCGCCTGTTTGCCAGGTTTTCACCATCTGTTTTTATTTCACTTTTTCTGATATTTGATTTTTTTGGATTTTCTGCTTTTTCACTTTTTAGGATTTTTCTAATTTTTCCCTATTTTTGATTTTTTTGATTTTTCCCTATTTTTGATTTTTTCTAATTTTTCAGACATAGAACTTTTTCAGGTGCATGATATTGATAGGTTCTTCGAGCTGATCTCTGTCTTGTGTTGATAACTGATATGCTCTTGACCCAAATACTATTGTGACCACAAACAGACCTAACCAATTTGGTTCAAATTTGCCTTTCTTTTCTCGATCTACCTAGTTGCGTGGATTTTCTTTTAGCACTAGTTCTCCCACTTGAAAGATTATTGGTTTAACCTTATGATTATAGCTCTGACACATTCTTTGCTGATATACCTTTAGATGATCAAAGGCATTGTGTCTGCGTTCATGGATTAGTTCTAACTCTTGCAGTCTAGATACTCTTTGTTCTTCATCTGGGATGAGTCCTTTTAGTGATACACGTAGAGAAGGTATCTCTACTTCGATTGGCAATATGGCTTCTGATCCATATACAAGAGAGAAAGGTGTGGTACCTATCGGTGTACGGATACCGATGTGGTAAGCCCATAGAGCAAGGTTTAGTTGGATATGCCAATCTTTCCCAGCATCGTTCACTGTCTTTTTAAGAATTTTGCAGGATAGTTTTGTTAGATGCTTCTGCCTGCCCATTTCCCTATGGATAATATGGTGTGGAGAATCTGTGTTGGATTTTGAACTTCTCACAGAGTTCTTGTACATCTTGATTCTTGAATGGTCGCCCATTATCAGTGATAATGGTCATTGGTATTCCATAGCGACAGATGATGTAGTTCAAGATAAATGCACCGATTTGTTTTCCTGTGATGTTGATGAGAGGTACAACTTCAATCCATTTTGTGAAATATTCAGTAGCTATCAGGATGAATTTGTGTCCATTAGATGAGGGAGGATTTATCTTTCCTACTAGATCAAGTCCAGATTGACAAAAAGGCCAAGATGTTGCTAAAGTATGTAGTTCTTGTGCTGGTGCATGGATCAAATTCCCATGGATTTGACATTGTTTGCATGTTCTTGCTATCTTAAAAGAATCTCATTCCATATTCGGCCAATAGTAGTTCAAGCGTATGAGTTTTTTCGAAAGGGTAAGACCACTTGAATGAGTGCCACAAATGCCATTATGGACTTCATGTAAGGCCTTTCAAATTCTTATTGTTCAAGACATCTTAAGAGAGTACCGTCTAGACCTCGTTTATATAGGGTATCCGCGACGAGAGTAAAATGAGAGGATTGGCAAATAAAGTTTCTCTTTTGGTTCTTGGATAAGTCAAGAGGTAGGATATTATCTTTCAAGTATGTGTAAGTTTGGCCATAGCGGGAGGAATTGTATCCAATAAGTTGACAGATGGTTTGGGATTCAGGACAGTTATAGGCGGGATGAAACAACTCTTCAACCAGGAATTCATAACGCTCTTGATTTTCCTGTGTTTGTAATAGAGAAGCAAGTGTAGCCATGGTGTCTGCTGCTTTATTATCATTTCTTGGAATCTGTTCAAAAGTTATTTCTACAAAGTACTTCTTGAAATCATCCACTATATTTTTGTAAGGCATGAGTTTGTCATCTTTGGTTTGATAGTCATCATTGATTTGATTAATGACAAGCTGAGAGTCTCCAGAGACTTGAAGTTGTTTAATATTCCATTCTACAACCATTTTGATATTTGTTACCAATGCTTCATACTTTGCTATATTGCTTGTGCATGAAAAGCTTAATTTGTATGCTTTCGGGATTGTATGCCCTTGTGGTGTGATGAAAATAATTCATGCTCCTGATCCATGTTGTGTATATGAACCATCAAAGTATAGCTGGCATGCTTTTGTTGTAACTGCTAGGATATCAGCATCGGGAAATTCAATCTGTAGAGGATGATTATCTTGAAGTGGTGTCTCTGCTAGTTGATCTGCGATGACTTGTCCCTTGATAGATTTTCCATCAACATATTTGATATCAAACTCGCTTAGAATCATGATCCATTTTTCTAGTTGTCCTGTCAATGTGGCTTTGCTGAGCAAATACTTCAGAGGATCGATTTTAGCTATCAACTTGATGGAGTGAGATAGTAGATAGTGTCGTAGTTTTTGGGAAGCAAAAACTACTGCCAAGCATGTTTTTTCTGTTGATGAATAGTTAACCTCATATCCCACTAGTGTTCTGCTAATGTAGTAGATGGCTCGTTCTTTTCCTTCATTATCCTCTTGTGCGAGAAAACTCCCAATGATGCTTCGGTAGTTGATACATAGAGTAATAATGGTTTTCCTGGAATTGGTGACATTAGAATAGGTGGTTGCATGAGATACGCCTTGATCTTGTTGAATGCTTCTTCACATTGATGGTCCCACTTGAAATTAACATGTTTATGCAATAGGTGAGTGAATGATTGACATTTATCTGCTAATTGAGCCACAAATCTTCTGATTGCCTGGAGTCTTCCTTGTAGTGATCTTAGTTGACAGATATTCTTGGGAGATGCCATTTCCATGATTGCTTTTACTTTAGCCGGATCTACTTCAATTCCTCTTGCTAAAACAATGTATCCCAATAGCTTTCCTGAAGTAACACCAAAGGCACATTTCTTAGGGTTTAGCCTTACCTTGTATTGTTCTAACCTGTCAAAGATCTTTTCCAGTATCTCTATGTGTTCTTCTTTGTTGTATGATTTAGCTAATATGTCATCCACATAGTCTTCCATGAATGTATGCATCATGTCATGAAATATAGTTGTCATAGCTCTTTGATATGTAGCACCTGCGTTCTTTAATCCAAATGGTATGACGTTCCAGTAGAAAGTACCCCATGCGCATGTAAAGGTTGTCTTTTCTTGATCTTCGGGTGCTATTTTGATCTGATTGTATCCAGAGAAACCATCCATTAGAGAAAACATGGAGTGTCCTGCCATTAAATCTACAATAATGTCAATGTTAGGCAAAGGAAAGTCATCCTTTGGAAATGCGTTATTAAGATCTCTAAAGTCTGTGCATATTCTGATGCTTTTATCTAGTTTTGAAACAATAACAATGTTAGATACCCATTGAGGATATGCTATAGGTCTGATGAATCTGACATCCAGTAATTTCTTTAGTTCTGCTTTGACTAGAAGAGCAATATGCGGATGCATTTTCCTCAACTTTTGTTTGACTGGTTTATCTCTTGGATTAACATTCAAGTGATGCATAATAAGTTCCGGATCTAACCCTGGCATGTCTGCATATGAACAGGCAAAATTGATTTGTTGTCATTTGAAAAATTCTATATACTGTTGCATTTCTTTTTTTGATAGAGAAGTTGTTGGATGAAGAATCTTTGGTTGCTCTATTGTGCCAATGTTAACCGCCTCTATTGGTTCAATCAGAATGGATGACCTTTCTTGATAGTGTTCAGGTAAAGTGTCAAATCTCCCATCTTCCGGTGCCTCAAGGAGGTTTTCACCGTTGGATGCGTCCTTTTTTTTAACTTTTTCTCGATCTAATGTTGCCAATAAATGGTTTTCAGCATTAGACCTGATGTTATTTTCTTTATTTTCATTTTTGCGACTAGGAGATTTGGCACCCACTTGACTCAAAGATACATTAGCAGAATCCCTGGTGAAGGTTGTTACAGGTTCGATTGCATTAAGATATAAGGATATAGCATGGTCATTTGGAAAGGTATCAATGGCGGTATGTCCTTCATTTTCCCAATCAATAAGCTCAGGATGTAGTAGAGGTAAGGGGTCGTTAGGTTGAGATGTTTCAAGGGTATTAAGGGTCATGATATTGTTGCATCGTAAATTGTACGCACTTGCTAGGGTGGTACAATTTCACACCTAGTTTAGCACCCGCCTTGGCGCATTTTGCATTTTGCATTGCATTTCCCCTTTAGCACTTAATTAATTAAATTAATTAGGTCTAAGGTCCTATTTCATCATCTTCCACATCATAAAGTTGGGCCCTTTCATTAAATTGTGCCCCTTTCATTTTATTCCTCCAATACATCATTTAATCTAAAACCCTAATTAGGTCCTATTTTGAACTTGGGGGCTTGATTTCGGGGGTCAAAACATCTCAAAAGCACCTGTAACTTCGGGATTCTCTTTAAAATCATCATATTCGACGGCCCTGAAAATTTGGTGAAATTTTGTTGGGACCATGGCGCTCGGAGTGCACACGGTCCCGGACATTTTTCCCGAAATTTTAGGAGCGCGATCCAATCATAAAATAAAGCTTAACCCCAAGAAATTGGTGGGAGATTCAATCTCTAGGTCGGCCAAAAGTTGAACTTAAGACCTAGGGTTTCATATATAAGAGCTCTCTTTCTTCATTTGAAAGGATCCAAATTTTGGTTTGAGGGACCTTCTATGCAGCGAAAGAGTAGATCTTTGAAGACTTCAACAACATTCAACATCCATCCATCAAGCATTCATCAATTTCATTCATCCATTTAGGACTTTGAAGACATTGAAGAGCAATAGGGGATCACCGACTGAAGATTGGCTTGTACCCCTCCCTTGGGGGTTGGGTATGATTTCATTATGTTTTTCATGTCTTTGCATAAGCCTCATTATATCATTTGTATTCATGTTTCAGATCACTTTGCATCTTGATTTGGAGCATTTACATTATCATTTACAAGCAATTAGGGTTTACTTTCTAGGTTGCTCTAGTTTGCTTACTTGCATTTTAGGATCTTGCACACACACAAGGTCTGCACACACACTACTTTTACAATACAACTTGGCTATTCGTGGAGGTGGAAATCACCAAAGCGGGGGTTTGACTAAGGCAAAACCCTATATAGTCGCCCACCATACCTTTTTAGATATAAGTGTAGATTTCGGGATTCTGACAACGCTGCAAGTTGCAGATCCGGCAGAAGCAAACAAAAACTGAGCTACACACCAAATTTCAGGGCAAAAGACCAAGATAGGGGCGTGGGGCACCCTAGTCCTGCCAGGACAGGGGCGCTGGGCGCCCTGGTCCCTGGGACAGTGGCGTTGGGCGCCCTGGTCCCTGGGACAGTGGCGCTGGGTGCCCTGGTCCCTCTGTCAGACAGCAAGTTTCAGCATTTTCCGACAGCTTTTCAGGTTGCAAAACAGCAGTTTCAGGAGCAGAATCAGGACAGTGGCGCCTGCGCCCCTAGCCCGAACATTTCCACTCAGATTTTAACCCCAGGTACACATCTGCATTCTCCTTTTATCCTTGTGTTTACAGCTTTTCATCACTTAATCTCAATCTTGCAATCTTGTTACTAGTTCATACTTGCACTCTAGGGCTAGTAGTTGAACTTGCATCATTTTATCTATCATTTGCAACAAAGGAATAGAAATCCTAATAGGTAGCCTGTGGCTCTCTCTTCCACAAAAAGAAGTAGCCAATTGTGTGATACCTCTAGGCTCTTTCGTATTCCACAAATGTGTGTCAAAAGGTAGGATTAGGGCATGTTGGCCTAGTCTCGCTTTTTCCCCCACACAGATATATGTGTCAAAGTTTTCAGTACGTAGGTCCATGTCTAGAACAGTAGTCTCATCAGAATGACCTTGTGTAAGAAAATCTTGATCATCCTCGATTAAGTCCAAGTTAGTCAAATGTGGTTCTAATTCAAGTGAACTAATTCCTAACATTTGTCCTGCATACGTGTGAACTATATCGACTTCTACATCTCCTTCAAAGCAACTTTCTTCAGCAGAGTCTTTAGAATGATAGGAATCCCTTTCCCACTCATTAGAATCTGTCTCACTGACAGCTTGTAATCTACATATTTTATCATATATCATTTCTTCTGTTATTCTTAATATATCTTGTCTTCTTTCATGTTCATCTTCTTCAGGACTGAGATTGAGTTCTGTCAACCTTGTTATGAGCTTTCCTAGATTTGTACTAGGATCATGCTTGTTTTGATCAAGATTTAATGTTGCTTGAGAGGTACTTTTGGTTTGTTTTTCTTGTTGATCTGAAGCTTGCTGCTTTTCCCATTTCATTGTTTGTGCTTGTTGCTCCCTTTCAATAACAAGTTGTTCTTGTCTGTTCTCATATTCCTCTTCTTGTTGACTAAAAAGTGTATCTTTTGGTAAATTAGCTTGTCCATACCCTATGCCTGATTTGTCTGTAGCTTGCTGAGTATAAGATTGGATAGGTTCTGAGATACCTTCTTTTCTTTTCCCTATAGGACCGGTTCTAGTGTATCCCATCTTTTTGAGGACGCTAAATCCTTTTCCATATTTTTCTGTAGGTATATGAACATTGTTGATCTTTTGTTGGACCTATTCATCCTTGTATAGCCACTGTAGCACATCTTTGTCTTTTGTTTCCTCTGATAAGGTCCCAGCACTGATAAATGCTCCATCAAATATTGGAAGATGTTTTACAACTGGTCGTTGTGTAGAGTTTGATGGTTTTCCCAAGGATTTAGCAGAGAGTGGTATTTGTGATATTGAATATTCTCCGTTTCCTCGTTCTTTTAGCTGCATTTGTTTTTCCATACTTGACAGAATAGAAGCAAATGATTGTTCCTTGGATTGTGTGTTTGAAGATGATGCCTCCCTATTATGAGGAACGGTGACTTCTTGAGCTATTTTGAGATTGCTGCAATATTGAAAAGGATTTGAATCTGCAGAGATAGTGATTTCCTCTCCATTGTATGGAAATTTTACACATTGATGGTATGTTGATGGGATAGCTTGCAAGTCATGGATCCATGGTCTCCCTAGGAGTATATTATATGATAGATCCAAGTCTAGAACTTGGCATGCTATATCTTTCTGCAAAGGTCCCACTCTGATGGGTAGTATCACAATTCCTTTGGAGGAACACTCTTCTTCATCATAGGTTTTTATAGTGATCCTTTTTCGAGCATCAACTGCATCTTCTGAATATCCTAAAGCACGAACAAGACTTAATGAACAGATATTTAGACCAGCTCCTCCATCTATTAGGACACGTTTAACGCGTGTTTTATGAATGATGACTTCGATATGCAAGGGAGTATTGTGGGGATGTTGCAAGGACATGTCATCTTGTTCAATGAATGATAAGCAGTGAGGGGTTGTGAGGTGTCCCACCATGGTTTGGAATTGATCAATATCAAGATCTTTGGATACGGTGGTGTCTACTAATGCTCGTTCAAGAATTTCCTTATGTGCGGGTGAAAGTTTCAAAAGCTCCAAGATGGATATCTGTGCAGGTGTTTTCTACAATTGTTCCACTAAATTGTTTTGTTTTGTTGTGGATGATGTGTTTGTTGTAGGACTTGGCAAAATAACTTTGGCTTTGCTTCTTGTTATAGCTTGAGCATGATCTTGATCTTGTTTTTCTTTAACTACAATCACGTTTACCACATTATCATATGTATGAGCGTAATTTACCTTTAAATTACCCTTACCATTGTTTATTGTTGATGATTCACCTTTCTCATAGTTGGGAAGCGTAGTTTTAAAAGCTATATGAGATTCATTTGTTGTATGTCCATCCACCATGATTACTCCTTTGTCAATCAAATCTTGTATGACATGTCTTAACTTTTGACAATTATCTATGAGATGTCCTTTGTTTCAATGAAAATCGCAATATTGATGATCATTCCACCAGTGTGGTTTTATTTGAGGTTCAAAGTTCCTTTCTTCTGGCAAAGAAATCAATTTGTTAGCGATAGGTGTTTTTAATGCTGACCCCAAGGGTTCACCAATGTCTGTAAATTGTCTTTGAAAGAATGTTTTGATAGTTGCTCTTTGGTGATTATTATTTTGTTGTGCTGCTGCCGAGTGAGTAGATAAATTGAAAACCGATTGTTTTGGTTTTACATTATTATTATCTACTATTCCATCATTGACGATATTCTGATTTCTATTCCAAAACTTTGGTTTATCATTTTGATTGTTGTTATTAGTGTTGTTAGGTGGATGGACTCCTTCTTTGTATATTTTCAACTCACCTTTCTTTATCATAGCTTCCTCCATTCTGATTCCATTATCAACCATTTTTCCAAAGTTTTGATTTACTTGCATTTTTAAGTCATAACTCATTTGATCATTTAAGTTGTCAATGAATATGTCCATTTTTTCATACTCTGGCAATGTACGAGGATACCATGATGCTAGGCGTCTCCATCGTTGTAAGAATGTCATGAAGGGCTCTCCACTTTTTTCTTTAGTGTTACAGAGGTCTAGCATGGTCACTTCATGTTGTATATTGTAGGAATATTGTGAAATAAATTTATCTACCAACTTTGAAAATGATCTTATTCCAGGTGCAAGTTTGGAAAACCACTCCATAGCTAGTCCAGTTAAGCTTTTCGGAAATAGTCTGATTAAGTAGGTATCTTCATGTGCAAACTCCATACTCATTGTACAAAATTCTCTTATATGATCTTGAGGGTCAGAGCTTCCATCATATTTTTCATTTCTCAGAGTTTCAAAACCTATTGGAAATGGTATCATGTTTAGATTTTTGTCGAACGGATAAGGATAGATTTCTTGAAGTGAATATCGCCGAACATTTCCTCTTTGCATCTCTTGGATTTGTGTTTGCATTACTTGCAGTTTTTGTGTGAGAGTTATGATAGGATTATCGACATGATTTGTTCTTGCATGACCATGATTTTGCGTTCTAGTAGGATATGGATCTTGTCTTGTTTCATCCCTAGTCCTTCTTGTATTCTCATCGAATTGAATGTTATTCAAAATTTCTACTTCATCTCTTTTGGGGATGTAAGTCTCTTCATTGTTTTTGGTGTTAATAGGGATTGACATGTTATTCATTTTGATACCAAAGATGTCCTCATGTTGTTCATTATTAGGGGGAGTGTCACTTTTCTTTTGCGTTAATTTGTTCAAATCAAAATCTTGAGGGAGTGTAGCACCAGATTTGGCTAACATTAGAAAATATTTTTCTTTTTCTTCCTCCAACAATTTTCACATAAATTTGTCAAATTGAGGGTCCTTTTTGATGTCTTTGATGTTTTGTTCTGTTATTTCTCCTTCCCCTTGTATTTCATCTTCATGTTCCATGATTCTAGTTGTTTCTAATGTTTCGATTTCGGTCTCTGTAATTTTTCATCTTTGAGATCTAGTTAGGACGGGCATACACGTGACGATTTAAGCACAGAATAACAGACACCAGGTGTTTATGTTTACTGCAATTTGACCAGACAAATATGACAACTCTGAAATAGGTATGTAAGACTCAGTTCTGGACTGGCAAATGCAGAGTTTCGTACGACAGATTATGTAGCATAGGACGACAAGAGATATAAGACAGAACGACGGACTAGTGACTTCATGTGAACAACAGTTTTTCGTACAACATAGAACCTTGACTCATACGACAGAAGATCAAGCAATACAATAGAGAATCCTAACTCGTAAGACAGGTAACCTAACAGAGATAACAAGTGTTTGTTTGTTTGAGTTTTTTATCACTGAATTTTGATATTTTGCTTTGGTTTTCCAATTTTAAGTGTCTGATTTTGCAATTTAGGGATGAATACACAACAAACACACGATGTGATAAATGACTCCAATCAAGCTAAACCCTAAGGAAGTTGGCTGAGAATGAAAACCTTTGTTTGTTGACTTAGGTACACACCCAATAGCTAATCAGAATATGGCCGCTGAGTCTCACGCAATGGATTCTCAACGCCGTATTGTCCGACTCCAAACGCTAATGGGGGCACGATATGGCAAGTGTCTTGGGAGAGTTACTATCTCTCTTGCACAAAGATTATCACCCTTTTGGAGGTGAATCGGGTAGCTTCTATTTTAACTGGCACTAGTAAGGGATCCGTTCGGTGCATCAAGGTATAAACTCAATTAAGAGGTCTCCTAGCCTTGAAAACCAAGGTTTGATATACCCGAAGGTACGGAGGAGAGCTATTCCCAAGCACTGCCACTGCTTTGATTTTCATCAAAAACATATTTATTTTATAGTGCGTTGGATTACTTGGCGTTAGCCGTTCCCACTTAGGTCGTTCCCCTCTCACCGGCCTTAATGGCTAAGAGTTAATAACTCCTCGGGAGGGCAGGCCTGCTAAAGAGATGCACTAATGAAAGCAAAAAGATGAGTCTAGCTTTCTGATAATCTAAGAAAGGTGAGAGCATACTCGTCTATCATCAAAGACACACAAGACAGGATAGTTCATTTCTTTAAGCCCAAATTGAAATGTGCCTAAAAATCTTAAAGAATACACAAAGTTTTTTTTTTGCTGAATCCTTAGGCAACCTGCAAAAACTCATTAGTAGTCATTGTTTTGAATTTTGTCTTTGACAAGTGTCCTGCATAAAAGAGTTAGGCTGCAAACATCTCATAGACATAACAAGATTAGCATTAGTGATCCAAACTATGAAATTTTCAGAAAAATTATATGAAATTTTATCCTAACTTCAGATAGGCATAACTTTCTCCTCGGGACTCGAAATTACAAGTCGTTTACCTCGTTGGAAAGGTCTCCAAGAGTTCTAGATGCAATTTTCAAAGGGCGTGGCTTTTAGCCACTCTCAGGGGCTAAAAATGACCAAAAAGCCTTCAAAAACGCAAATTACCGATGTATAGACAAATTTGAAATTTCTAATTTGCAGTTTTTTTCAAAAAAATCACAGATGCAGAAACTTGTACGAAATGATTTATCAGACAGAACGACAAATGATTAGATTTCACACAGGGACCAAAATTGACTCGTACAACATAAGATTTAACAACCATAAATTCGTACGACACAAAATTAGCTCTAATACGAGTGTGAAAATCAACTCGTACGACATAGGATCAGCCTAGTACGAGTAAAGAATTTGCAGTCTAAAATCTCGTACGAGTCAGGACTATACCTCGTACGAGTTAGGATGAGGTGTCGTCCGAGACTAAAAGGAAGTTCATAAAAGCTAGAAACATATAACCATAGCCAATCATTACAAGCATGGTTAGTAGATTAAATCAATGAAACATATAACCATAGCTAATCGACTTATTGCCTCCTAGTAAATGCGAGTGTGGATTTTGCTCTCAGATCTTAGTATGCAAATTCCAGTGACTTGACTACACTTAGATGGAGGATTTGAATGATTAAGATGCATGATCTAGCATGATAGCATGATTAAGCTATATGAATTCATGATTATCCTAGCATGATTAAGCTAAGAGTTAAGCTGAAATGAGCATGATAACATTGCTAAAACTGATAAACTATAAGCTAGATGCCTATAGTAACAATGCAAATGAGCTAAAATTGAGCATGAATTAGTAAAGTGGCTGAATTCGTGAATTGGCCATTTGTTCTCCAAAATAGGGTCTATTTATAGGATTTTCCAAGGCTAGGGGTGAGTTGGCATGAATCAACGGTTAAAATTGATCTGAAGATATCAATGGTTAAATTGGAGGAAGATGGCAAAGGGAGTTGGATTAAAGGGAACACTTAGTGACAAGTGTCACAAAGGTTCTAGAAGATGTTGGATGAAAGGGGACAAGGTGGTAGGTAGAATGGGTTAGGTTTTGAATTTAGAAATTCATTTAATAGGTAAATGGCTAATTAGTTTCAACAACTCATGAATTTGAATTGTTTTAATTAATTAGGAGTTGGAAGAAATGATTTTGGTGGAGGGAATTAATTAATTTGAATTAATTAATTAAAGGGGTGAAATGAAATGAACCTATTTAGTAAATCCTTAGATTTATTAATAAGTAGATGAAAAGGGAAATTTAATCAAATTGCTTAGTGAGTTCAATTAAATTGGGGAGGAGGGATTAATTAAATAATTGCTTATTTAATTAATTATCTTCAGACCATTTTTAGGTGTATACACTACCTATCAAAACTCTCTCTGCAAGTTTCAAAATTCAAACACCTATCGTTCATGGTGGATTCTGCTGGTGGGGATCTTCCCCCACCGCCTTCAGGCCTCACTCTGGTCTCTGTGATGTTGAAAATGTCTATCACATCCCCACCTAGTTCCACGATGGATTCTCCTTCTGGTCCGGCTGTGATTCAGCTTGACAGTTCTATTCTGGGGAGTTCATTGGTCACGCCTGTGGTTTTTGTTCTTAAACCCGATGTGTCGATTGTTGATGATAAGAAATCTATCATTGAACCTCTTGTTGATATCACGAATCTCAAAGCCTAGAAAAAAGTGTTGGTCGGAAACACTGAGTCTATGGAACCAAACATCGTCCCTGCCTAGTTGAAAACTAAGGAGGGAACGTTTTTAGAGCTCCCTGACATTTTTCTCGACCCCATTTTTCACAAAATGGCTAACACCCTGGTGGGAAAAATTTTCTCCCTACGCCCCACGATGGAGATGGTTAGAAAATTGGTTAAGGATAAATGGAAATTGAAAGGGAGTGTCTCTATTAGCGCGATGCCTTTAAATTCACTGATGAGGAGGATTTTGCTCTTGTCCTTTTTGGTTGTTGGTCCTATGGTCATAGCAATCTTTCCCTTTGTCGATGGAAGGCTGGTTTTGACCCAACGGTTGATTTACACAAAACTGCCCTGGTTTGGGTTCGGCTCTCCGGGCTCCCCCTTGAGTATTGGGATGAGTCTATCTTTAAATGGATTGGGAATACCTTTGGTCATTTTGTTGGTGTTGATGAGATTACTAGAACCAAATCTGCTTGGTCTATGCATGTTTCTGTTTTCAAGCTACTGTGAGCATGAATCTCCCCAACTTTATAACCCTCAGGTCTAGACTAGGAAGCTAGACTCGGGCCCTTGTTTATGAGAATGCCACCCTTTTCTGCAAAAAATGTCAAAAAGATGGGCATATTATTTCTCAATGCAACATTCTGTCTCCCATGCCTCTTAAGCTTAAGAGCCCGACCCTGGATGAATGCCCCATGTTAGATGTTCCTCATATCCATAATGTCCTGACAGAGGGGCATGTTGTGGCTCCTACTTTTGGCCCAGATCTACCCCCTGCAGTTGATGACCCAGTTATGGAAGAGTACCAATTTGATGAGAGTATTATCAACCTTCTCAAATCTCCTACAAAGAATGAGGACGAGGCCCCCAAGTCGGCCTTGAAGGAACAGTGCCTCTCCCTGATGGCCAACTCAGTCCCACTGGTTGATCTTCTGGAAGATGGTGAGATTGCGAGGGGCCTGATTCTTGCCTCAGAGACAACTCATTCCCCGATAGTGTTAACTCACCCCACTCCACACCAGGGTCCCCCCACTCCTGGTGCACCTAGAGCTTCATCCAGTGGTTGCAAGCCTTTCGATGATGAGGGCTAGAATACTCAGAGACACAAAAATAGGAATGCAAAGCCTCATGTGGGGATGAAACTTAAAGAAGGGCGACCATTGCAGAGACTATCAAGATAGAAGGAAGCAGCAACGGATATTGCCAATGGCAGGCGGCAAACCTTGGAGACGTCCATGAAAGGTAAGAAATGAAGGTCCTCTCTTGGAATATGAGGGGCGTCAACAACCCCAAAAAGAAATATGCTCTTAAGAATTGTATTTTTGAAAATAAAATCATGGTCCTTCTCCTCCAAGAAGTTAAGATTTCTATGTCTTCCTTTTCCCTTGTTGCTGAAAATTTTTGGCTTGGCGCTAAGTTCGTTATCAGAGATGCTACTAGAGCCTCTGGTGGATTGGTTGCCATGTGGGACCCCTCCATTGGCATTTTGGCACTAAGTTGTCATTGATGTCAACCAACATGATGGAGATCCACATAAGGGTGAGCATAAAGAATGAAGGTCAACCGCTCTGAAGGATGGTTTCTTGTTTATGATGAAGAGGCAGAATGTTAAAAGTTGTCTCACACCACTGGAGGTGACGATGTGAAACCGGTACAGGATTCTCTACCAGGTAGCAGAACAAGAACACTCTACTGGAAAAGGGATATACCGGTATGTGTTTGTTGGACCGACTGTGTATTGGTGGGCCATGTCTTGATCCGTGTGATGCCATGTGGAGTAGAGGCGGCAAATGTGTTGTGGTTGGTGAAGCCTCATCAACAGGGTCAATGAAACAAATAATCGCCATTAATGAAGGAGCCACAAATCATGGGATTACACCTGACTTATTGCAGCTCGAGGAAGAAGGAATTACAGAGGAAGATTAGGGTGCAGTTGGTACCTGAATCAAGGCAAAGGAAATCCGATTCAGGATGTTCTCATAAAGGAAACTTCTGGAACACTTTATGTGTTGTCCGACTTCATGACAGAAGATCTGATTCATGATTGCCACTCCAAGAAAAACATGCATTGGATAATGAAAACCATGTGCAGATGTAGTCTTCAAGGACAAGTGATTGATCCAAGATAGGGGGGATTGGATCTCATAAAGATTGTGTCAGAAAGAGAAAACCCTAACCGCTCACGTTTTTTAAATTGCATTCTGGTAGGAAAACGGGTATAAGAAATGAGAACTCTGGATAGAATATGTTGTTGATGTTGTGAAGATTGAGCAGTGAAGAAAAGTGAGAGTGAGCAAGGAGAAAAATTTAGAAGGTGTTCTGAGCAAGTTGCAGTGTGAGTGAGAAAGCAAACCGGTGAGAGGATTCTACTGACAATATCATAGTCTGGCAGTTGAGCCTAACTGGTAAGGTGTGGTAGAGCAGGCAACATCCTAGTGTGACATGGTGTGTTTGAGAGACTGTGTGTGAAAGGGAGAGAAAGATAACAGAGAGTTATTTGATTCAAGAGTTGCAGAATTCATTTTCAAAAAGAAACCTTAATTGTATTCAAATAGTATTTCAATACACATCGCCAAGTTGAAGCTTGGTGCAGGGGTTGGTGCTCCTTGGGTTGGTGCCAAAAATATTTGTAAACTTGTGTTTTACCCGTGAGGCTGGATTGGAGCAGTAGTCTTCAGCATCTTTTCTCACCAAAGTTTTTCCCATATTGGCTTTTCCTCGTAAATGTGGTGTTGTGAGTTACTTGTCTGTGTATTGTCTCTTTGTCTTTCTTTCTTTTATTACCAGTTTGATTGTTTAAGTGATTAAGTAAATAATTGATATTCTCAAGTTAGATCACAAGAGAACAAACTTAGGAACCACTGATTCACCCCCCTCTTAGTGGTACTCTATGTTCAACGATTGGTATCAGAGAAAGGTTCCCAGTTATCTTTAAACCTTGGGTAGATTCTGGACTTTGAGCACAATGGCAAGAAGTGAGTCTGCTTCCTCAAAAGCCCCCATGTTTGATGGATCCAACTATGCCTTCTGGAGCAAAAGAATGGAGACCAATATTTCATCTCTTGGTTTTGATGTGTGGATGTCGGTCAAGAATGGGTATGTCGTTCCTAATACTCCTCCCTCTGATCCAGATGCAAAAAAGGAGTATGAGAATAATGTAAAGGCAAAACATGCTATCTTGAGTGGACTGTCCGGTAATGAATTTGTCCAAGTCATGCACTGTATTTCAGCGAAGGAGACATGGGACAAATTGCAAAGATTGTTTGAGGGAGATGCAAAAGTCAAAGAAGCCAAGATGAAAACACTAAGGGGTCAAATTGAAAGCATCAAAATGAAAGATGATGAAAAGATTGTAGACTATCTTCACAGATTTGATGAAACTGTGAATACTATTAGAGGGCTCAGAGAAGAGATTGCAGATGAGATTCTTGTCAAAAAGATACTTAGATCTCTCACTCCAAAATATGATACTAAGGTGTCAACCATTGAAGAAGCCAAGGATCTGAAGACTTTTACAATGGATGAGCTAGTTGGCTCCCTGACAGCCTATGAGATGAGAACAACCGGTGATACTTCCTCAAGGAAAGAAGCAACATTCAACATCACCAAAAAGGGCAAAGAAGTTGTCACTCACAAAGAATCTAGTGAAGATTCTGATGAGGAAGTAGCAAACTTTGTTAGGAAGCTCAAAGGAGGATCCGACCAGTACAAAGGAAAGCTACCACTTAAGTGCTTCAATTGTGGAAAGGTAGGACACTTTGCTGCAAACTTCCCTCACAAAGAAACTAGTGGAGATGAGTCAAGAGAGTTTAGAAGATCTATCATAAAAGATAGCAAAAGGAATGACTACCAACAGGGAAGAAGAGGCTATCAAAACCAGAACAACTTATATACCTTTGAGGAGGACACAACAGATGATGAAAATGCATCAGAAGATGATGACCATGAGAACAATAGAAAAGTCAATCTCTTCATGGAACTTGACAAACCAGTTGATGAAGAAGAGGAAGAAGAGGATGTTGAGGCTAAAGTGGATTTGGAGAGCGAACTTATAAGTTCTCTTGAAGAATTGTGTAAAATAAGAAAAGATCTCAAGAGGGTTAAGCTTGTTGCAGTAAATGAACAAGATCTTTTGAAACACTCTAGAAGAGTCTGGTCAAGTCATATCTGACTTGAAGCTGCAACTGGAAGAAACTAAGAGGATTAGTGAAGCAACAACCTTTTATATGACAAAGAAAGAAAAGGAGCATCAAGAGCTGGAAGCTAAAATAATAAGGCTCAGAAAGAAGCTTTAAGAAAGCAAGAAAGAAATAAAAATAAGGAGCAAGTATGAAGGCAACACTGAGGCCTTAGATAAGATGTTGAGCAAACAAAAGCAATCCAAAGACACCAATGGCTTAGGTTTTGAAGAAGGTCAAAGTTCAACCCACAAAGATAAATCCGACAAAGAAATAATGTTCACCTCTTCAATTGAAGGTGAAGAAAAGAAGACATTCACTATAGGAAAGGATACCGGCAAAAAGACATATGTAGATGCTGTTGGAAATCGTCACTCAAACCGGTATGCAGAAATGAACCAAAGGCCACACTTCTTGCACCAAAATGCAGATCTAAGGAAAAATGCCAAAATTGATTGTGAAGGATTCACCAGATTCAACAACATGAAAGGAATTTCCTCCATGAGGCAGTTCCATTCAGGACCAAGATAGCTTAACTGGTATGTTTCAAATTTTCATGGTTACTGTTACCGGTGCAATAAATTTGGACACAGAATAGCTGATTGTAGATTAAACAATAAGCCTTCTATGAATTATGAAAGTAGAAATCCATTTAATACACTCCGGGATATGAATGTTGTCTTCTATCAGTGCAATGGATATGGTCATAAGAGTTTTGATTGTAGGAAGAATAAAACTGCACCTTACAATAATGTTAAGGGCGTTCCCTTTAATAAAAATGTAAAATGCTATAACTGTCAAGAATTTGGACACATAGAAAAGTTATGCAAAAACAAGAAGATCAAGAAAATGAAGGCAAATCCAGATCAAGGGCCGGTCGGTAACTAAACCTGAGCTCAATATAGCGACAGACAAGAAGAAGGAAATCAAACCAGTTTGGGTTGAGAAAGAAACGGAACATGCAGAATCAAGTCCCTTAGTACAAATAGCCTTGCATGCTAAAAGGTAAAATCTATGGGTGGTAGATAGTGGTTGTTCAAACCATATGACTGGTGACAAAAAGAAATTCATCAAACTTGAAGACTGGAATGGTGGATCAGTAAGGTTTCAAGAAAACTCCTCCATCAAAATAAAGGGAAAAGGAACTCTAAGCATTGATGAAAAACGTAAGGCACATGATGTATATTATGTGGAAGGCCTCAATCATAATCTGTTGAGTGTGAGTCAGATGTGTGACAAAGGTTACAAATTCACCTTTGACTCAACTGGTTGTCAGATAAAGAAAGATAGTACCAGTAAAGTTGTGGCAGAAGGAAAGAGAACTGATGGAAATGTTTATAATCTAAAGGAATGCTATGAGTCCCAATGTATGTTAGGTCAAGTAGATGAAAGTTGGCTGTGGCACAGAAGATTAGGTCATATCAACTTTGATAACTTAGTTGCAGTAAGCAAAAAGGGGTGTGTGAGGAATATTCCACCCATCATCAAACCGGTAAACACATTTTGTGATGAATGTGTAAAAGGTAAGCAAACAAAAGTGAGTTTCAGGACAAAGGAGCACAACACCTCAAAACCACTTGAAATTGTGCATATAGATTTGTGTGGTCCAACTCAAACAAGAGTACTTGTCGGTGAAAGATACTTTATGCTCTTCATTGATGACTACTCAAGGATGACATGGGTCACCTTTCTGCAAGATAATTCACAAGCATTTGAAAGATTCAAGATCTTTCGGAAAATGGTGGAAAAGGAAAGTGGGTACAGATTAAAATGTCTAAGATCAGACAGGCGTGGAGAGTTCACATCAAATGAATTTGAAGATTGTTGTGAAAAACATGGAATTAGAAGGCAATACTATGCTCCTAGAACACCATAGCAAAATGGTGTGGTAGAAAGGAAGAACTGGACAGTCAAGGAGATGGCTAGAACCATGTTAAATGAGGCTAGTCTGCTAGATACATATTGGAAAGAAGTTGTTCACACTGCTGCATATACTTTGAACTGGGTTCAATTAAGAACAAACAACAACATGACACCTTATGAGTTATGTTATGACCGGAAGCCGCCAGTCAAATACTTCAAAGTATTTGGAAGCAAGTTCTTCATCAAGAATGATGTGGATGGTTTAGGAAGTTGTGACTCCAGGAGTGATGAAGGAATCTTTCTTGGTTACTCATCTAACAACAAAGCCTACAAATGCTACAATAAAAGGCTAAGAAGGGTCATTGAGAGTGTGCATGTAAAAGTTGATGAAGATATGCACAGAGGATGTCAACCACATGTTAACTGGTATGATGACTCTGGTGATGAATATTGTGAAGCTCAGACAGATACTGAACTAGAGGTAGCATCCAAGAAGGTTCCCAACTGGTATGTACAACTGAATCACCCGAAAGAACAAATTTTGGGAAATAAGAATGATGGTTTGCAGACTAGAAGAATACTTGCCCGAAATGATGAACAAGTCAACCTATGCCTAATGACTAAAGTTGAACCCAAAACTTTCAATGAGGCTAGCAAGAGACAAGAATGGATGGATGTCATGGAAGAAGAACTGCACTAGATTGAGAAGATCAAGACTTGGGAATTAATCCCTAGACCAAAAGACAAGAACATCATTGGCATAAAGTGGGTCTGCCAGAACAAGATGAATGAAGAAGGTAAGATTGTGAGGCATAAAGCTAGACTGGTGTGTAAAGGATACTCTTAAGTAGAGGGGATTGACTTTGAAGAAACATTTACACCAGTGGCTAGATTAGAAGCAATTAGGATGTTTCTAGCTTACTCTGCCTACAAGGGGTATAAAGTATATCAAATGGATGTAAAATCTGCTTTTCTAAATGGAAATTTAGAAAAAGAAGTATATATGGAGCAACCGGAAGGATTTCTGTTGCATGATGATGAGACATTTTTGTGTTGGTTAAAGAAGGCTATGTATGGTTTAAAGCAAGTTCTCAGAGCATGGTACTCAAGATTAGATCAGTATCTAAAGGAGTAGGGATTCAAAAAGGGGAGTGCTAACAACAATTTGTACATAAGGAAATATGGGAATCATATGATTATTGGGGCTGTGTATGTAGATGACATCATCTTTGGAGGCGACAAGGATACTCTCTGCAAAGAGTTTGCTAATTAGATGCAATCAGAATTTGAGATGTCAATGCTTGGTGAATTGACTTACTTCCTTGGCTTGCAGATATTACAAAAAGATAAAGGAATCTTTATCTCACAAGTCAAGTATGTAAAGGAGATGCTGAAGAAATTCCAACTAGAAGATTGCAAACCGATAAGTACCCCCATGGTGAACGACAACAAATTGAGTAAGAATGATGAATGACCGGTAGTGGATTAGACTCTCTACATATCCATGATAGGCAGTCTATTGTATCTAACTGCTTCAAGACCGGATATAGTTCAGGCAGTATGCATGGTAGCCAAATTCCAAGTTGCACCCAAGTAGTCACACATGATGTTCTTAGCAGAATTTTTAAGTACCTACAAGGAACGCTCAGCTATGATTTGTGGTATCCTAAACAGGGAGATTTTATCTTGGAAGCATACACTGATGCCGATTGGGCAGGATGCATTGATGATAGAAAGAGCACAAGCGATGGTGCATTCTTTCTAGGTGACCGATTGGTCTCTTGGCATAGCAAGAAGCAGGACTCAGTCTCCTTATCTATTGCTGAAGCTGAGTACATTGTTGTTGCTACATGATGCTCTCAGGTGCTTTGGATGAAGCAGACTCTCAAAGATATACAGGTGGACATCACTGAACCTATTCTCATCCGGTGTGACAATTTGAGTGCAATCAACATAGCAAAGAATCCAGTCATGCATTCCAGAACAAAACATATTGCTATCAAATATCACTTTCTCCAAGAGAAGGTTGAAGGGTAGGAGGTAAGGATGGATTATGTTCCTACTGGTGAACAATTAGCAGACATTTTCACCAAACCACTACTGGTAAGCACGTTTGAATACCTCCGACACAAGCTGGGAGTTATGTCATCTGCCTAGGAATATTTTATGTGACTCGGGGCGAGTTTGGTATTGGTAAAAGGGGGAGTGTGCAAGTACCCTTTGTCATTGTGTCAAAGGGGGAGAAATGTACCGGTATGGAGTGGATCGTGAGAAGTTGACATCAATGCCAAAAGGGGGAGATTGTTGGCATTTTGGCACTAAGTTGTCATTGATGTCAATCGGCATGATGGAGATCCACATAAGGGTGAGCATAAACAATGAAGGTCAACTGGTTTGAAGGATGGTTTCTTGTTTATGATGAAGAGGCAGAATGTTAAAATTTGTCTCACACCATCGGAGGTGAAGATGTGAAACCGTTACAGGATTCTCTACCGAGTAATAGAAGAAGAACACTCTATAGGAAAAGGGATATACCAGTATGTGTTTTCCAGACCAACTATGTATTGGTGGGCCATGTCTTGATTTGTGTGATGCCATGTGGAGCAGAGGTGGCAAGTGTGTTGTGGTTGGTGAAGCCTCATCGACAGGGTCGATGAAATAGATAATCACCATTAATGAAGGAGCCACAAATCATGGGATTGTACCTGACTGATTGCAGCTTGAGGAAGAAGGAATTACAGAGGAAGATTAGGGTGTAGTTAGCGCCTGAATCAAGGCAAAGAAAATCCGATTCAGGATGTTCTCATAAAGGAAACTTCTGGAACACTTTATGTGTCATCTAACTTCATGACAAAAGATCTGATTCATGATTGCCACTCCGAGAAAAACATGCATTGGATAATGAAAACCGTGTGTAGTTGTAGTCTTCAAGGACAAGTGATTGATCCAAGATAGGGGGATTGGATCTCATAAAGATTATGTTGGAAAGAGAAAACCCTAACAGCTCAGGTTTTTTGAATTGCATTTTGGCAGGAAAATAGGTATAAGAAATGAGAACTATGGACAAAATATGTTGTTGATGCTGTGAAGATTGAGCAGTGAAGAGAAGTGAGAGCGAGCAAGGAGAAAAATTTAGAAGGTGTTCTAAGCAAGTTGCAGTGTGAGTGAACAAGCAAACCGGTGAGAGGATTCTACCGACAGTATCATAGTCTGGCAGTTGAGCCTAACCGGTAAGGTGTGGAAGAGCAGGCCACATCCTAGTGTGACATAGTGTGTTTGAGAGACTATGTGTGAAAGGGAGAGAAAGATAACTGAGAGTTATTTGATTCAAGAGTTGCAGAATTCATTTGCAACAAGAAGCTTTAATTGTATTCAAATGGTATTTCAATATACATCACCAAGTTGAAGCTTGGTGCAGGGGTTGGTGCTCCTTGGGTTGGTGCCCAAAATCTTTGTAAATCTGTGTTTTACCTGTGAGGTTGGATTGGAGCAGTAGTCTTCAACAACTTTTCTCATCAAGGTTTTTCCCATATTTGGTTTTCCTCGTAAATCTGGTGTTGTGAGTTACTTGTGTGTGTATGGTCTCTTTGGCTTTCTTTTTTGTATCACCAGTTTGACTGTTTAAGTGATCAAGTAAATAACTGATATTCTCAAGTTAGATCACAAGAGGAAAAACTTAGGAACCACTGATTCACCCCCCTCTCAGTGGTACTATGTGTTCAACACCCCTCCCATTTCTCTAGTAGTCTTCTCTCCTCCTCTGCCAACCGTTTGGTCTATAAACTCTCTTCCCCGATGGACTCTTGCCTTCTCATTAATGTTTATGCCCCCAATGTGAGATTAGGTAGACTGAATCTCTGGAATGACATAACTTATTTATTGCAAAATAATGCCAATACCCACTGGTTGATCGCGAGTGAATTCAACTCTCCTCTAATCCCCTTGAAGAAGTTGGGGGGCCCTCCAGGAGTACTCTGACAACATGACTGATCTTCCCGACTTCATTGGTAAGAATGAGTTAATGGATGTGGAACTAACGAGGCAAAAATTCACTTGGTCCAATCTTAGAAAGGGGAAGGATCTTATTCAAGTCAGACTTGACAAATTTCTCATCTTGGGCAATTGGGGAATTGGTCTTTTCTTGAAGCTCACTACCCTCCCCAGAACGGTCTCTGATCACAACCCCCTGCTCCTTTGGAGTACCACAATTCCTATAAGGAAAAATCACCCTTTTAGGTATGAAATTATGTATAATTCTCATCCTGAGTTCAAGGACTAAATCAAAAGATGGTGGAGCACCTGCATCCCTGGCACTCCTATGTTCTGGATTGCCCAGAAGCTAGATTTGATCAAAAGGAATGTCTGGCGTTGGAACAAAAATACCTTTGGGGACATCTTCAAGCAAAAAAATGATCTTGTAAAGCGGAAAATCGAACCCTACGTGTTCTCCCCCACTCCAAGGAGAAAGGGGGTCACTAGGATTGACGATTTTCACTTAGGAGGGACTTTACATTCAAAAGAGGGGTTGAAACCCACAAGATCCAATCCCACACAATGTAGGATTGGATTCTAAATGAGTTTCAAGGGTTGAGACATCAAGGATACCCTCTTTGGTAAAGAATGTAGATAGCAAGATTGAACTAGGAATGCATGCAAAGTAAGAAAGATTCGCTTATAAACAGAGATAGGGATATGGGATGAAGCTGCGGACCTGGAATTAGCAGTAAAATGTCAAGATGATGCTGTTCTAAAAATTTGAGCGAAAGTTGACAGGACGATGGCGCCCGGCATGCACACAGTCCTCCGAAAAATCCGCGAAACGAAGGGGGATCTGTTCGTCTCTGCACAAGGATTCCAAATCTTCAATTACAGCCACGTACCTGCAACCTACACACAGAAAAGAGAGGACGATTGGGGGGTTAGGGATTAGGGGTTTGCCTTTAGGTCAAACCCCAGTTTTGGAATTAACCAAGAAATGAGAATGCTGTAAATGTAAATGTTTGTAATGTAAACAAGTGCTGATACCTTGTTGTAAGAATGTTTGTATTCTTACATGTGAAGGTGTAATGTTGTTGTATGTTGTATGTTGTATGTGGTATGTGATCTCCTCTTCAATGGTTGAATCCTTGTCTTGAATGCAACACTTAGCCTTGAATGGAGACTTAGAATGATCAATTGTTTGAAGGAATGCTTGAATGCTTGAATGCTTGAATGTTTGAATATCGTTTCCACGTCTTGTACACATATGTCCTTCCTTCTTTTTCCTTGCCTCCTCAAATGGGAGGGGAAATGTAGTTTATATACTTGCCAATTAGGGTTGAAAGACTAATTTTTCCAACCTTGGGCCGACATAGCAACCTTATTTTCCAATTTGCAAACTTAAAGACCCGAAGCCCCATAAGAGACCGGGCCCAAAATAGGGCCAGGGACCAGGGCGTTGGGCACCATGGTCCTGGGGGACCAGGGCACTAGGCGCCATGGTCCCACCTCCAGGGATAGTAGGGTGCAAGGAGGATCAGGCCAGGGTACTGAAAAATGCAGTTTTTGATGTCATGAACAAGTTTCGGGGTCTCCATTCAGGTTCAACGTTGCGCCGCCATCGTGAAGACCCAAATGCAGTCGAAATTGCAAGTGTCACAATTTTAGGACGCTACATTTAGCCCCCACTTTAGCGGGAGTATAAGCGTACGCCCATACTTCCGGTAAAGTACAAGGAAACAACATTGAAAAACTTTCACCACGTCAAGAAGGCAAGATATACCAAGCCCCCAGTGGACTAAGGATCTTACGACTTCGATTGACAAAGTAAAAGGGAAGATCACGAGGGAGAACCATGACTGTCAGTAGTAAGGTTCCCTCACTATGAGTCATGCCAGAAAGATATCAAAAATTTTCAAGGCAAAGCTAAATTTGTCAAGAAATTTTCAAGTATCTTGAAGAGATATGAACGGGGTGTATGCCCCCCTACGTTAAAGCGATTGCACATGCCTCATCGGGGGTGATTGCTTTAAGGTAGTGATACATATAGGAAATGAGAAGGAAACCAAATCTCCTCCCTCATGGATGATAACAACCATGAGGTTAAAGATGAGGACAATTTGGGCACACTGACTACTAACTATTTTGCCACCTTGTTTAGGGAGGATGGTAACTCTGGGGCCCCTGTTGGGGAGGACCTTCTCAACTGCCTCCTGCCCCCCTCTCGGTGGAAGAAAAAAACCTCATTTTGGCCCCTATTTCTGAGGAGGAAGTCAAGTCCGTTGTTTTTGCTATGGGTTCCTTCAAAGCCCCGGGTCCTGATGGTTTCGCCTCGAGTTTTTTCCAATATTTCTGGGAGGTGGTGGGCCCTAATGTTATCCTTGCCACTAGGGATTTTTTTCGATCTGGAAGGCTTCTCAACAAGCTCAATAATACCTTCATTGCCCTTGTCCCTAAAGTGTAGGAGGCGACCAGGCTCAAGGAATTCCGCCCTATCATTCTTTGAAACACTATTTATAAAATCTTCAACAAAGTTCTTGTTAATAGGCTCAAACCTTTCCTGGATTATCTGATTATCTCTACCCATAGAGGTTTTGTCCTTGGTTGGCAAATTCTTGATGTGGCCATCTCTACTCGTGAGATAATACATTCCATGGATAAGTGTCATTTATCAAGGATGGTGCTCAAGCTTTATATCTCTAAGGCTTATGATAGAGTTAACTTGAACTTTCTCTTAAAAGTTCTGAAGACTATGGGGTTTGGAGATAAACTCATTAAACTTATTGGGGAATGCATATCTACGGTCACCTACTCTGTGCTTCTCAATGGGATCCCCCTGGAGAAGTTCAGGGCCACTAGAGGTCTGAGACAAGGGGATCCTCTCTCCCCCTACCTTTTCATCATCCTTTCTGAAGTGTTGACTTCTAATATGAACTCCATGGTAAACATAAGATCTCTCCTGGGTATTAAACCTGCTTCAACGACGCCTCCTAATGTTCTGTAGCAGTTTGTCGATGACACTATTCTCTTTGGTATCTCCTCTGTGATATAAGCTACTGCTTGGAAATCTTTTCTTAACTCTTATGCTCAGGCCTCTGGTCAACACATAACTATGAGAAGAGTAGCATCTACTTCTTTCACACTCATGTTCAACTCCAAGATAAAGTCTGCAGAATCCTTGGTTGTCAAAGGGCCTCCCTCCCTAGCACCTACCTTGGTCTCCCTTTGACTATCAAAGTTGTCTCTAATTCCTTCTAGATCCCAATAATTGAAAGAATGCAGAAGAAGTTGGCTAGTTGGAAAGGTAGATTCCTTAGTAGTACTGGAAAATTGCAACTGCTCTCCTCCTCCCTTCAGGGGATCACTGTGTACTTCCTCTTCCTTTTTAAGATTTCAGCGACTATGGCTGCTAAACTAGAGAATATCCAAAAGAATTTCCTTTGGATGAGGATGGAAGAAAAGAAGAGGCTCGCTTTGGTGGGCTGGGATAGAGTTTGTCTCCCTAAGGCCATGGGCAAATTGGGAACCTGCAAGATCTCCAGGTTCAATAAGGCCCTTATGACCAAAACTGCCTGGAAGATTTTGAATAAGGATGCGGATTGGAGAAGGATCATTAGGGCTAAATAACTGGCTAATGGGGAATTTTCCTCTGCTCTTAAGGAGGAGGGCCTCCCCAAGGGTTCCAAAATTTGGAACAACATGTTGAGTTGTAGGGACCCTTTATCCCATGGTATGAGGTGGCTTATTGGAAATGGAAGTAATATTCTTTTCTGGGAGGACTGTTGGTTGGGAGAGAAGCCCCTTGCTTCCTCCCCCTCCCTTAGAAGGCTCCAAGATGCTGCCAAAAGTTTCTTTGGAGAGAGGGTCAGTGATTATTTCATCAACAACACTTGGAGGGATTTGGAGGACTACTGCATTGATCATCCCTTCCTCCTCCCTACTGCTAGAGAGATCCAGAAGCTCTTGGCTGGCACCTTTCTCCCCCTCTTTGCAAGGGAAGATAGATTAATTTGGAAGTGGGACTCTTTTGGGGACTTCTCTGTCAGAACTACCTACAATAGCTTGCTAAGAGAACTTGATAACACCACTATCTAGAAAGAGGTTTGGAATCCCCAACTCATCCCCAAGATCAATTTCTTCTGGTGAACTGCTCTCCTCAACAAAATTTTGATTCAAGACAATTTGATCAAGCGGGGATTCCAATTACCTAATAGATGCATCCTTTGTAAAAAAGATGAGGAAAGCCCTGCTCATCTCTTTCTCCACTATGTCTTTGCTTGGGAGCTATGGGGGATGGTCTACAAAAATATCAATATCTATTGGATTATGAATGACAATTTGTTAAGTTTGTCTTTTGAGTTTTGGGGCCCCTCATCCAACCCCCTTATCCAACAACTATGGAAGTAGATCCCCCCTCATTTGTGTTGGAGTATTTGGAAGGAGAGGAATGACAAGATATTCAGGGACAAAGAGAACTCTGTGGAAACTGTGTTTGTTCGATTCCTTAAGTTGCTTCTTGAGAATATCTCAGTTTCTAAAATCCGGCTGGCCTCCAGACCTCCCTCTACTTGGGACTAGGAAATCGCTAGATGTTGGAACATCCCCCCCTCGTTCTCTCTTGTCGACTTCTCTAAGAGACTCCTAAGGGAAAGCATGGTTTGGTCCCCTCTGGCCTCCCATTTCAAACTCAACTTTGATGGGGCTTCCACAAGGGGTCTGGCTGCTAGTGGAGGGATTATCAGAACCCACTTGGGGGGCCCTATTACTGCTTATGTGAGAAACCTTAATGGGCATTCCTCTAAAAAGGCTAAAGCAATGGCCTTAGCTTGGGGAATCCGTCTTGCCCTCACCATGGGAATCAAGATTATGAATATTGAGGGTGACTCTAAGCTCATAATTGATGTTGTCAAAGGGTGGAATAGGCTTAATTGGACCATTGAGGGAACAATCAAGGACACCCTGAGGCTCATCTCCGGGCTTGATTCGTTCAAAATTATGCATGTCTACAAGGAAGGTAACAGAGTGCCAGATGCTCTGGTTGCCCTTGGCCTAAATTTTTTTGGTTTGAGATGCTGGAGGAACCATAATTCCCTCCTGGACCATGTTACCTTCCTTCTTTAGGAAGAGAAATCTAAAATTCATATCAATGATTGAGTTGTTGCTAAGTTTTTTCCTTACTCTCCTCTCTTCCCTTGGGGTCGTCCGAAGGTTTTGGTTTCATAATTCATATTATGAGAATATTCCTTTGATTAATGATGGTGTTGATGTGTCTCATTCAACCAGGCTGGTGGTGATGGACGTTCTACTTTGTTGGCAAATCCTTTGGGCTTACTGCGTTATGATGAGGTACGATTAGGAAGATAACGTGTTGATTGTTGCCAGTATTTGTTGGCTTTTCATGCCTCATAATCTAGAAATCATTTCCAAAAGTGATTTCAATATTTCCCATGCACCCAACTTCATGTCTCACTTAATGACACCGAGCTTGCACACTTCCCATTGTTTTTTCACGGCTTTCTTCTTGAAGGGTCTCTGCAATTTTCTCTGTGATAATATTTTTATGTCTAAAGATGTTCTTTTGGTGGAGGATGTGGGGGGTGAAAGAGTCAGATATGAACCAGATAAATCGGATGACTTCAAGAATGACCCCCTGGTTTGGAATTATTGTGTTGAAGGTGGGGTCGCCGATTTTATGGAGTGTCTGTAGAGCCATGATGAGCAACTCTCGGCTACCTTTTCCTCCTTCTAGTCTGGGAGGCGTGTTTCTATGGGTGGAATTTCTTTCGATGTCTTTGAGGAAACAATTGCCCAGACCACAAGGTTGGCCCTTGACGGATGACACTGGAAGTGCACCAACCATGTTGCCAACAGTGAAGGCTTGAAACGCTTCTTCCACAATCGTGAGGAACTTGTCAAACTCTAGGGTGGGTCTACTCGAGAAGATCTTAAACATCCTTGGAATGTGATCTACCTTATGATTATGAAATACTTCATGCTCGAGGGAATGCACAAGGTATTTTATTACTATCATTTGCCCCTTCTGAATTATTTTCACATTAACGATTTTCTCTTTCTGCCCTTTTATTTACTGCATTCCATTGAAAGCTCTGTTAAAGACACTATGGACCCCAAGCACAGGGACAAGTCGCCCTACCTCCTTCACCAAGGTCTCATTTATAGGTTGTAAAAGTTTCATGAGGCCCTTTGCCCCACCCAAAACCTCTTGCTCTCTCAGCCCCCTATGCCAACTCTCGAGTAGCTTGCGGCCCTTTCTATAGCCTTCCCCAAATTTTTTCAATTTCTGCATGAAGGATTTGCTACGACCAACTTCTCCATGTCTCTGCCTGATTTTGTCTCCACTATTTCTTTATCTGCGGTCTCCCCTAGCTTGACTCCACCCGCCTCTCCCAGCGCTTCCTGCTCCTTGTCCAAGGGTAAAGGCAAAACCCTTGTTAAATGCAAATGAATTGTCTTTGATGACAATTCATCTTCTTAGGATGCTAAGAATGACAACCCTTCCCTTGACTCTGAGGGAAAAAGGAGGTCCTCTAGATTGGCTTTCAAAATCTTGCACAAAAAGAAGACCCTTGTGATTGAAACAATTAACTTGGAGGATGACCCCATTGAGGACAAGGAAGAAGAGGACCCTGAAACCACTATGGGGGCCCCCGGTGAGCTTGTTGCTGAAGCAGATAAGACTAGGGACCCCATAGATTTGGGAAATGTTGGTGCCCCTGGCAAGGGAAATACTAAGATGCAAACCCATGACTCTATTGATTTTATGGATAGGACTCCTATGAACATGAATACTGCAGGTGCCACGGGTGAGGAAAATTCTAATACTAATGCATTGGACTCTGGGGACATGGACTCGGATTTAAAGATGGCGGAATAGGTGATGAGCACTATTCCTCTAATGAGCTTGGGCACTGAAATCGACCGTTCCCCTGCTGAAGATGGGGCCAAGGTGGCGGATAAGACTGTGGATGACAAGGATACTACGAACCCTCAGGATGACTCTACCTTGGAGAAAATGGAAAAGTTGTGCACGGATGTGTTGGATATCATGTAGAAGCTCGAGAACTTGGGCCCTGTGCTTGAACTGCAAGCTATCATGGATGAATTCAGGCAGCTTAAGAGCAAGGTGGAGGCCAGGGATGTTGAAATTGTGGGCCTTAACAAATTTTATCTGCAGATTTTACATAGCTCGATGATCACCCTCTCTCTGTTGAGGGAACGTACTGCGAACACAGAGGATGAGAAGTAGGAGGCTAAGGATTTGTACAAGTTCATGTTTATTGAATGGAACGGTGCCATTGACGCTACTAGGGTGCGCAAGGCGACCGTGTAGTGTGTTTTGTGTTTTTTTTTTCTTTGTTGTTTTTTATTTTGAAAGACTGGTTCTATTACTGTTAATGTTGTTATAGTGTTGTTGGTGCACTGCAGTTTCATTAATAGTTATTTTATGTTAAGGGTCAGTGCCCTCATTCTCACTGCTTTTAAAATAAAATAAAATAATTCTACCTATCATACATAGATGGAAAAAAAAAAAAAAAGGTTTTCAAATAAAGGTTTTCAAATCAACTCTTCAAAATTTCTTATTATTTCTAGATGAAATCTTATGTAGTGGGAATTCATGTTGGTGAAACTAAAAATTTTGTAGAACAATTTAGTGAATAGGTCTAATAGAAAGACATTGTTCCATGTGATGTATGGAACGTGTCTAAAATATTTCATGGATATTTTAAGGATTAAATATAATAAGTGCAAAACTAGCATAAAGGCTAAGCAATTCATGCAACGTATGAAGGAATTTCATGCACAAGTCAAGAAGTGTTTAGAAGAAAGTAATGTTAAGTATTAAGTGCATATATAAATGAAGAAGAGAAAACACTAATTTTGAGATAGAGCTAATCATGGTAATTTTGAGAAAGGAGCAATTACCTAAATGGCCATTAATAGATTGATTGGTCCATCTCAATATTACACTTTTATAAAATACATATGATATTGAGTTTTTACAAGGCTTGGACATCTCTTTTATATTTAGTGTTTTAGATCTATAATCATACCCTACACAATGCAAAATAGTTAATATCAAATTACTAGTAGCATTGGATTAGAGAAAGAAGTGCTTGAAAGGTAAAAAGAGGACATTGGCAATAAAAATTGGTGTTAGTATCAAAAATATATCTAATTCCTTGGAAGGATATACACGAGGACATTTCATGAATTTCTAAACCTAAAGTAAGCTAGCTTGGGTGGTTGACCTATTCTTTTGTATAGTCTTTATGGTGAGTGTTATTTTTTAAATATTTCCACCAAATTTCTAATGCAAGACCATCTTAGGGGTCACTTATATCACATCATCCAAAAATTTGGTTGTTGTGGAGTAATTTTGCACTTGTGGACCTTGTTTCTTTTAATGTTCTTTATTGGTGTTATATGTTTCCGAGTAGTTTTTTTATTTTGAATGTACACAACTTCATGTAAGTCTTGTACCTGTGTAGAATTAATTTGTGTAATGATTTTGATAATGTTTATCTTTTGTCTCCTTAAACAAGAAGGTTTTATGTGCATAGCTTTATCATACATCTTGCCATTATGATATAATTTCTATACAACCTTTATTGATCATTTAGAATGTTGCACAAATGGGAGGATTAAAGTTGATTGACATGTAAGATCTTAGCCCATATTATTGTTGTTTATATATATTTTTGGGACCCAAATAATCATTTTATCTATTATAGGGAGGTCTAATGTTCATTCTACATATTCTCTTGAGCATTGATATAGGGTATTGTATAATTAGAAATTGAAAGTGTTTCTTTGATTTATCAAAGTACTTGGGTAAAGTCTTAAGTGTTTTTAAAGAAAACATCAATATTCCTAAAATATCTTGAATCACTAATCAAAATTCTTAGATGACTTAGTTCTATGTTGAATGGGTCTTCATACATGTAACAAATCCAACTAGTTGTTTAAACAAATTACCATTTTAAAAAAAAATATCTTTTATAGTTTCATTCTTGTTTGAATTATTAAATTAAAAGAAAATAATTTAAAAGATTATACAATATTAATTTATAATTTCTATAAAGAATGCCTCTATGGCATATAGAGTAGTACAAAAATCAATATTTTAATATTGCTAATGTCTAATCTAGACGGGGAGATCCATATCTCAATAATGATACAATATAATATTTTCCAAAATAATAATACAATGCCAAGTTGCAATAATCAGTACAAAGTCATGTGAAATCAAATCTTTTGTCTCTAATAATCCAAGTCTTCAACGTTCAACTACAAGAGGCAGAGCATAACCCTTGTTCTTTTTCTCCAAACGATAAACTGATGGTCCCCCACACACCTTCTTATTAGAAGTGGCCCTACCCTTCACAAGAGAAGTAGATATGAGGAAACTCCAAGTTCATCAATCCATCTAAGAACTAATACCATGTACTAATTATAGTGTCATAAATTATCAACATTAAGAACTTCACACTCTAGCATTTTGGCTGCTTTTAATATCAAAAACATTAAGAACTTCACACTCTATTTGACACCTAGTTTAGTGTGATTTCCCCTAGATCATTTTTAGCCCACTTGTGCTCTAGTATGCTAGCATATAATTTTATTGTTACTTGCTTGTAACTTGATCATCAACAAATTTGAAATTTGAGACTAGGTTTTGTGTTTAGGGCCCTAATACATTGTTTCCACTTTTGAAGGTCTCCTTCTTAGTGGACTTAGGTTCTCAGTGCCCTAATATCTCAAAAAGAGGCCCAAATCTAAAATATTTTAAGTGTCAGACTTCATTATTCATGATCCAATCTCGATATTTCCATTTAATTGTTTTTATTTGTTGGCTTTCATTCAAAATAACCTTGTGATCCCTACATAAATGATATTTTATTTTGTCCATAACGGCTAAAACAAATCTATGGAGTCCAAGGGGAATAACATAACAAGCATTCTAGAGCTACCAAGAAATACACCATGTGTATTAAACATTCAAGTATGGATTCATGTTTATCATCTATTGTTATCATGTTATTGCATTAGCACTTGTAGGACTTCCAAAAAGAGCATTACATCACCATCTATATGTGAATCTCCTTAAGAGGGTTTCATACCTAAAGTAATCTTGTCATTTCAACATCTCATCATTGATTTTACCTCTATCCTTACTGATTTTAACTCTATCCTTATTTAAGAGGGTTTCATTATTTTTCTTAGAGGTCTCAAATCCCCTTGTTTCATTTTGGTAAACCTGACGTGTCTTATACTTGCATATCTTTTGATTTAGTTCATGCACCTTACACAACATGATTTTCTTATATTCCTACATCTAATTACTTTATTAATTAGTTGTATTTTTCAAACTCATTTGTTAACTACTTGGATACACCATTTCATAATGTTACAAATATATGTTTATATTGTCATTGATGTCAAACTTGTTGGTCCAAATGCTGGTTTGGATGTGAGCTGGTTGGATATAGTCTTGTATAGCAATCAAGGTTTTTGGTCCAGTTGAGGTTTGGATGGTTCGATTGAGGTTCAATACAATAACGGTGCTACTGTAGATTTGTAAAAGGTGAACTATAACTTTGTCATAAGGATTCTAGAAATATGGTGTTGGTTCTATGGTTTGGTTGATCTGGTTTTGGTGCAATAATTTATAGTTATGTAGATGTCATACAAATGTATACAATATGTTGGTGAATGCATAGTTGTGTAGATGTCATACGGATGAATACCATATGTTGATGAATGCTTGTGATGGTAAAATATGGTATTATGGTGTTTTTGTCTAGTGTCTTGGCTTAGACTATGGAAGGTGTATATTAGATAATTATGTAGTTGTTTTGGTGCAAATATGTGTGGGATTGCGGGGAAGATATTTATAGCTGTTTTTTATTGCAAAGGATGAAGTGTTATGATGTTTCTAAAACTCTAATTGATGTTGCATAGTGTTTCAGTTATGTTTGACTATTTCAGTGAATACTTTGTCATACATTTTGGTTTGGTACCTGGTAGATTTACATCAGATGGTTATGCGCTTTTAGAATAGTATTTTTGGATGTAAATTCTCATTATATATAATGCTCTCAGAAGACTAAGTGATCTACAATTGGAGATATTTATGTTTGGGTTCCGGTCAGTGGAGTCTTAAGAAGTGGTATGGAGGAATGCGTTGCATTTTTCGGATTGATAGGTTGGTATAAATATCCTTTAACTCCAACTTATGCAGAAAAAAAAGAAGAAATAAGTATATAAAAAGATCATGTGTCAAATTGTCTCAAATACATCGATGAAACTTTATATTACATAATAATATAAACAATCTTTGACCTTCTTATTATTATTTTTTATTTGTTTAATGTTATTTAAAAAAATATTGTTTAGAAGTGTATAATTTGTATAATTACATGTTTCTAGAGACAACCAATGCTTTGTTTGTTATGCCTTATTCATTGTACTTAAATACTTTCTTCAATTTGCTTGACTATATATACTTTCCTTTTTAGCCTTTTTTTAATTGAAAAAGAATTTAACCTTTGACTTAAAAAGATGACATTTGGACACCGTTTTCTAAATTTAGTGTAGGTATCTTTCTTCGCAATAAAAAAGAAAATCTTTGTTGAACATTATAAAATTTCCAACTCATTATTACTGACAGGTACATCGAATAATTAATTAAGTACCTTATGTTATAATAATAGAGAAAGTGATAGGATCCACGTTGATATTTGAATTTTTCATGATGTGGGCCCTGCATCTGCCGCTTGTCGGTCGCCATTTATAGAATGGAAAAAAATCCAAAAGTTGGTAGACAACCCCAAAAAAATAAAAATTGAAAGGTAATTTATAGAATATTTGTTTTATTGGTAAGATCACTATCAAATTTGAGCTTTGATTAGAGAGAAAAAGACAACAGATTTTTTTAATATTTATTGAACATAATAAAGGAGGATAGATTTTTACCATTACTCTCTCCATATTTTTATATTTGTTTATTATTTGGATACAATTTTATGTGATATTTCTATCTAATTAAAATGTAAAATTAAAAAAATAATTGATGATATAATTTATATTTAATTTTTTCATTTTCTTATTTTAAACGAGTCATTATTTATTTTTCTATAATTCTTGTTGGAAACAATTAATGTATAGATCAAATTTTTTGTCATTTTTTTGCATTTTTATTTTAATTGATTCAAAAGTTTATTTTATTTTTCATTTTTGATAGTATTATTTGAAATAGTAAAATTGTTGAAGAAAATTATTTTTTATTGTCTCATATGAATGGGCGAAATCATGTGTCAAAACACTTCAATAAATAAAAGAAAATTAAATCATGTCCTAGTAGGTTGAGAGAAAGATGAAAATAATTGTCTAGTTTATATTTTATTTACTAGAGCCACTTCAATAGATAAAATAAAATAAAATCATGTAAAAAGACAAGATGAAAATAATTGCCTAATTATTTTTACTATAATTATAAAAAGGAAATTTTGTTTGGGTGAGGTGGGTTGTTGTTGGAAGTATGTGTTGATGTAGTTTTCATTGTTGTCAAACTTGTTGTTTCAGATAGGTGTTGGTCTGGAATGTCTATGGTACAGAGATATCTTGTTTTGTTGGCGTTGTAGTTATTATATTGGTTGTTCCAGAAGTGTTCGGGTCTGGAAAGTGTTGCTGATGTTGTTTGTTATTGTTATCTTCTTGTGATATAGTTTTGGCATCATGGATATTTTAGTTCTATGGTCCGGAAATATCATTGTGTTCTCTGAGTGTTGTAGCATTGTTCATAGCTGGTTGAGATATTCTATGTGTGACCTATCCTTAGGTCCATATATGATTTGTGGAAGATTTTTTGATGTGTTATGGGTCTCACCGTAACATGTGGAGATCTAGATTTGAGTTATTTGCTTTAGAGAATATGTTTTGACCGTTAATTGCTTGTTTGGATGTGTAGCGTATTGATATGTTGTTAGTTATGTTCCACTGATTGTGGATTGGTGAATTGATCTTTGGAAGATGTGTTATGGTCCCCTCTTTCTCCTGGAGTGGATCAACATGTTTGTTTTTGGTTCGGAAGGTATATTTTGGTTCAAGTTGACTTGGTTCAAGCTTTGTAATCTATCTTGTATATAAAGATGAATGTGATTGAATTAAGCATGAGATGAGTTGTAGAGTGTAGATGTGTGATGTGAAGATACTCAGTGACGTTCGATGAAGAGCAGAGAAGAAGAGTTGTGTTCGAATGATATGCAAGTTGTGTTGAGATTGTGACAGAGATATGAGACGGAGTGTTGGCAATTGAGGTCTGAGTTGTGTGTGCTAATGTTGGTTGCTTGATGCAGATTTCAAGGACAACTTCATGATCAAGAGATCCTTCTTTTCATATCATTTTTGTATCTTGCCTTGTTGCAATTAGCTATAGGTTTTGCAAGTCCTCTTTTGTATCTTGCCCCATGAACAATTTGCCTTGGTTTGCAAGTTTGGAGAAGTGAGCTCTTTTTATTGTAATCAGATATACATAGTGCATACATTTTTGTGGGCAGGTGTTCATCGTGGTTTTTCCCTATTTGGGTTTTCCACATAGAAATTCTTGGTGTTCATGTGTTGGATGTGTGTTGTTGTTAATTGCTTATGTGTTGCACTAATTTCTATTTTAGACTAATTCACCCCCCTCTCAGTCCTGCCTTGGATTTAACAGTTGCTATTTGTCAAACCAATTTAATAATTATGAGACTATCTTTGAACCACTTTCTAGACTTATCATTGTTATTTTTCTTTTAGTTAGTTACAACTATAAGACATTAATCTTTAGTAATAAGTAGTTCTTAATTTTGTAGGTACTTATTGCATTGCTAGACAACAATTGATACCTTTGATTGACAATTATTTCCTTCATCTAAGAACATTGCAAGTCTTTTCTCTAAAAATAGCACGACGTACTCAATTTTGCTTAATAATTGTAATACCTTACTCTATTTAGCTTGTTTCAAATCCCATGTTGATATGCTCTTTAACTCTTTTCTATCATGTTCATATTTCTTATTCTACGTGATGCATATATAAGAATAGTATATACCACTACATCAAGAAGGAAGAGCAACATTTTCTTATCATAATTTGTATAGATACATTATAGCCTTTTTTCTTTTTCTAGTCTTATAAAAACCATCTAATAGGCTAGTATAAGTGCATTTGTTAGAAAAATATCTATCTTGTATTATTTTAGATACTAATCATAAAGATTTTGCTAACTTTTCTATACTAACTCGAGAGCTTCATATTACATATCCACATTGTAGAGAAAATTATTAAGGTTCTTTATGTAACTTTATTAGGGAAAATATCATTTTTGTATCATTTTTAATATGACTAAAACGAGAGATTGATTTATTTAGAGGTATCAATCCTATCAAATTCATTGACATGATTGACTTTATTCATTCATTGAGGTATGCTAGATTGAAAAGTGGATTGAGATTATGACTCATTTTAATATATAATCATGTCTTTTTGACATTTGATCTTGGCATCCTACATGTTAACTTCATTGATAACATTTAAAACTCATTTTATTAGGAATGATTAATTATAATTGATTGGAACTATCATTTGCATTTGATAGTTGCTCACATCTATTTTAAGATAAGAGGAGTTCATTAAATGGGTTGTTAGCTATCTTTTAAAAGAATAACAATATCTTCATTCTTGGCTTAAGCAAAAGCAACTTAGAAGGCATTCCTACTTTTTCCCCACTTAGTCAAATGTAGTGACTTGGAAGAGATTGCTATTTTCATCTAATTTATTAGTGATTAACAACATGGAAGTAATAATTTGTTATGAATTCTATTAAACATGCTTTTGATATTCCTAAATTTGGAATACTTATTCTTATTATCTTGAATCCATTCCTACTCATTGAAGAAATTGAATGTTATTAAAGATTTGCAATATTGAATTTAGAGTCTTTTTTTATCTAGTCTAAATGACTTGTGAAATTTGCATGCTTGTTCAATGGGATGTTTGTGCCAAATGTAATGTCAAAATTGCATGACCTATAATTTGGTCATTACAAATTAGTCTCATTTTAGTATTCATTCTCATATAATGATTTATGGACTATGATAGCTTAGCATTGACCTCTTAGAGATTCCTAGTGCCATCATTCTATTGTATTTTTATGTTTTCAACCTTTTTTAAGTGTTTTCATGTGTTTCTTGGCACGTATATAATATTTTTTCTATTTTTTGAAAATTTTGAGCACATCTATTTTTGACTTATCATTGACCCTTCAAATTTCAAATATTCTTTTGTAACTACCACACACCTAGTGCATGTAAGTCCAATAATCATATTTAAAGTTGTGAAATAATATTGGGCTTCCCTCTTGTTCTTCCAATATTTTTTCTTTCTCCCATGCAACTTTACAAATCCTTGGTACAAGCTTCAACTCTCTCTGGCTCTAGATAACAATTTGTAGCATCTAAGCAATTTGTACTAGCTTCCTTGTCCCTTTTAGCATCCTCCATTGTCATTGCAAAGATAAATTTACTATAGTTTATTTTCCTCTCTATTTTACCATATATCATTGTTTTCCTTTGGGATTTTTGGACTTATCACCTCCCTTTTTCTTTCATAAATACTAGGGTGTCTCTCTTAGTAGACCAAGGATTGATGCCTACATATTTATTTACTTTATTATTGTTGTTTGTAATCCTAGAAACACTTAGGCTAAGCATATACAATGTCCAATTTCCCCTTGTATCATTAACTACCCATGGAGGTTGAAGGACCAAACTAGGGGTTGAGCTTGATTGGAATACAAGCTTCTAAATAACCCCACTTTCATTTTGTCCTAGTTACAAATGTCTTGGAGTCTATTTCATATGAAAATTTGCTTCTTCCCTCCCCCTTCTCTTATTATTTAAATATCTCATTCAAGATGGCTAGTTTTGGTTAGTTTTATATCTTTTTATACATAAGATTTCTATTTTTTGTCTCAGTTTCCTTATGTATAGAAAAAGTAGTTCTACGTTAGAAAAATATATTTTTTGTCACATTGGGATGGCAACACACTTGAATCAAATGACAACATGCAAACTAGTATTTTGGCTATTGAACTTCCTATTTTGATTTTTAGATTCTTCATTATTTCAACATTACATTATTTTATAATAAGTTTTCTATTTCTACATTTGCATTTTTTGTTACTTCCTATTTTCCTTGTTTTCATAACCCAACTCAACTCAATTAATGTAGTGTAATTTTAATATAATTTAGATTTTACTTTACCCTAACTTTCAATAATTTTATTTAATTAATCTTTGGGCGGGTAAGATGTGTTTTCATTTGTATTAGGGGAAAGGACCCAGTAGTTGAGCATGTACCAATTGTTGTGAGGGTTGTTGATACCTTTTGTTCCAAAAATTGAACAAATAAAACCTATTGTTTGAAACAAAAAATATCAATTTTTGTTAGGAAATGTACCAACAGTTGTTAGGAAATGTACCAATAGTTGTTAAGAAATGTACTAATATTGTAAAAAGTAACCAATCAGGTGATGCCATGTCAGCTGCACAACTATTGGGGTCTCTTTTGCACGCCTATTGGTCTCACTTTTTTTGGGGGCTGTTTTGGACACCTTGGCAAAAAGCATTCTGATGTGGCATCATATTTGATGACGTGGCCCTGAAACCTTAGTTATTAGCAGGGGACTTGCCAAGTAAGCTGCTGTAAAAAAATCGGAGTGATTTGAAATTTCCAAGTAGGATTTTGAGAAGCGCGAAGTTAGGATGCACGACTACTGGGTCCTTTCCCCTAGCAATTGCCATAGTTTTAGAAATTAACATTTTGTAAATGATTGAATTATCCAATGTAAAGTCTCAGCTTCCACAAAATGCAAGTCAATCCTTGCACTCCACAACAAACAAACACAAATCTCTTTTAAAGCCATCGCCTAAATTTCAGTGAGTCGACCAAAGTTACTTACAAAGCAAGTCACCTGACACAGAACTCAAATCCAACTGTCACAGAAGAGGACAAAAATCGAAATCCGGGCTTTATCTTCACCTACCACTCAAATTCCATGAAGGCATCTTTTTACATTCACAGCTGTTCATTTTACCAAGCAACTCTCCAAGCCTTACAATGGTGAAGGCTGCTCCAACCATGGTTTGTAAATTGGGGTATTTTAATGGAATGCTATTTTAAACAAACTCAAAATCCTTTGACCGGTTCTTCCGTTTTCTTAGTTATGTTGGGTCCTCTGCAGGAGGGTGGGTTAATTTTTTACTCTTTTTAATGGAATGCCACAGATTCTATGGAAGGGGGCTAAAGATTTTATACATCTCTTCTTAAACTTTACTGACTAGGTCCTATGGAGGGGCTCCCCAAAAATCTATATATATATCTCTTTCTGGAGTATACAAGGTATTATGAATCGGGGCTTCCACATTTTTTTCTTCTCTCCTCATTCCTCTGGTTTTTTAAGAGCAAAAGCTGAGTTTGCATTATTTGCACTAGAAATTGTGTGCAGAGAGCCAGAAAAGGTGCTATTTTCAGCTACATTAAGACAATGTCAGACTCACAGACAACTCGTTTCAAACTTGCTCGCATTGACAACTTTTCAGAGGCGAAAGCAAGGGTTGAGGGACTGAAGGGAAGCATGTCAGGGATTGCTGATGTTAATTTGGGAGGAGATAGATGGGCTACATTCCTCCAGGATCCCAGTACAACTGATGCACAAATAAGTACTTAGATTTCCTTCATGATTGAGATTTCATTTTGATAGATATGCTTTTGAGGTTTTTCAGGTCAAGGTCTAATGAGGAAAGTGGGAATTTGGTGTTCTTCATATGGGTTTTTTTCTATTAAATAAATTTTGGGGTTTTCTGGTTGGGTTTTTCAAAAGATTTAAGGAGATTTGAGTATTTTTCAAATTATTTGTGTAATTTTTTTTCATTAATCTTTTGGATCACATTCTGTAAGAGTATCTTACTTACTGGGTGTGATCTAAATTGAGTTTTTAGAAGATTTGGGATTTGGGTTTGATGTGATTTCCTTATAATCCCTGAAAATGATACATTCAATAAAATTAGTGGGTGCAAACGATTTGGGTTTTGGGTTTTAGGTTTTAATGGTTGACGTGATTTCTTTATAATCCATGAAAATTATGGTAAGATTTTGCTGGGTGTGATCTAAAACGAGTCTTCAAAAGATTTGGGATTTGGGATTTTTTTTATAGTTGTCATGATTTTCTTTAATCCATAGAAATGATTCACTCAATAAAATTACTAGATCAGAAAATTTGATTTTGGGTTTTGATGGTAGACATGATTTTGTACAATCCATAAAACAGATTTAAATGTTAATGAATTTAAGTGTGTAATTTTAACGAATGTAACTTCGAAATTCTTCAAAAGATTATTAAAAAATGGGGTTTTACTTGATGAATATTACTTTGGGGTTTCCAGGTATAGGGAATCAGGATCAGATTGTGATTTAATATATTTTGCTTCTGTTATTGAAGTATAATCCAGGAAACTGTCTGGAACATACTATGAATTTGCGTATCACTGAGACTCGAATTATAAAGAAAAAGAACTCATGATGAATGGTAAGCTACTTATTCCTGTATATTTTCTTTCCCCTATTAAACGGTCTTTGTGATCAGAAAAACTGTCATCCCCTGAACCCATATCCTAATCCAGTGAATCAACAACTTCTATCACAATAATTCGAACGTGCTCAACTACTGAATCATTTCTCCTACATCTTTTAATCTTATTTCTATAAATCCAACTTTATTGCTGTTTAACTATATTTCTATGAAGTAATCTCTGTTTCTATTTAATGATTATAGTTTGAAGTTCTCATCCTTCTTGATTACTTTATGAATATTCCTGTAGTCCCCTGTTTCGGTTTAATGATTTGCTGATCTTCAAGGTCAGGCCTAGTTATTACATGATACTAATATGTTTAGTTTTTGATGGACCAGAGGACTCCATATACCTTACATATGTAGTCATCTGACCCATTTAGTGACTATAAAAAAAGTTGATCATGTTTCCAGATTATCCTATGAATTCCTCAGTTTCCATTCAATGATGATTTTAACCAGCTCTCCTGATTGGTTTAATGGTTACATTCTGATGTGTAATCTCAGTAATTTTTCACTTATTTTGCAGGATCAATCACTGATGGATATGCAATGAGATACAAGATATAGGGTCCTCCATTATACAGAATATACAGTGTGGATGAAAGAAACAACTTGATTATTGTAATTATTATTATTAATAATTATGCAAATAAAGAACTGCTGGTATATTATTTGTGTTAGACTTTCTGGGAGATTTCGTTTTTTCCCCAGAAAAAGAAAACTAACTTTTTTAACCTTTCCGAGAGAATTATGTTACCTATTAGGTACATGCAAATCTTTATGTCTCCTTCAAGGATACCTCTTGTTTCTATCATTTATGACAGATATGACAGATATTCGAAGAATCTAAGATAATCATATCACTCGTGTGGAAGCGTAGAAATATTTGAGAGGTACTTTACAGTCGTACTCGTGATCTCATAACCAACGCTATCCTAGAAATGACGGCAACGTCTATCCATCATTCTCCATGCATATATGACCGTGTCTATTAATTAATGTATGTTTTAATTTTATTTAATTAATAACAAAGTCAAAATGTATTGATAGATAATATAGAAAAAGAGTTGTTGAATCAATTTTCTATCTAGTGTACATGAGGTCGCTAACTTAAGACGAGGTCACTAACTTAAGATGAGCATTTTCAAAATTTGAATATCTTAATACAGAAATACATAATTAATATCACACAAAATTAGACTCAGAGAAATAAGATTAAAAGATATTATTGAAAAAGAAAATATGACGTATTTTCATCAATTTAGATTAAATAACTTAAAAGTTGGATTTATAGAAATAAGATTAAAAGATGTAGGGGAAATGACCTAGTAGTTGACCTAGTAGTTGAGCACGTTCCAATTATTGTGATAGAAGTTGTTGATTCAATACCCCCATACTTGTTGATTTAATGTCCAACTTTTGTACAACATTGCACCAATAGTTGTATGATAAGTACCAATAATTGAATGAAATATACTATTTGTTGTGAAAAGTAACCAATCATGTGATGCCACATCGGCTGCACAAGTATTGGGTCCCTTTTGCACACCTATTGGTCTCACTTTTTTTTGAGGTTGTTTTGGACACCTTGGCAAAAAGCATGTTGATGTGGCATCATATTTGATGATGTGGCCCTGAAACCTTAGTTATAAGCAAGGGACTTGCCAAGTAAGCTGCTGTAAAAAACTCTGAGTGATTTCAAATTTCCACGTAGGATTTTGAGAAGCACAAAGTTAGGGTGCACAACTACTGGGTCCTTTCCCCTAATTGGAAAAGAAAATATAATGTCTTTTTCATGAATTTAGATTAATTAACACAAAAATTAGACTCATAGAAATAAAGACTAAACGATATTATTGAAAAAGAAAATACGACGTCTTTTTCAAGAACTTAGATTAATTGGATTAATACAATTGTATAAGTAATTTATGTTTAGATTAGTTACATATAATTAGGAGTGGGAAATTAAATGATAAATTTTGGAAATCAAATTAGATGGTGAGTGGTATTTTAGCTTTATAATTGGAGAATGATGTAAAATATAAAAATATATTATTAAATCCTGGAAATAGAGCCTTTGTCGATAAATTGCTTGAAATTTTATGATGGAATTTTGTCTTGTCAATCAATAAGCTTGTGTCTTGAATAGATTTGCAACCACAAATTTGTACTTAAAAGTGCCTAAAATTGCATAGATATATATGGCAATTTGATGATGGCTCAATGGTCCAATGCATGACTCACATGGTGTGAATAAGCCTTCTCTCAATTTATCCAACCTTGATGAGTTCACTTGACCCTGTCTTTCTATTTACCATGCTTTAGTACTTGTCTTGCTTTGTGAAAATTGTTATTTTGTTCTTTAAATTACAAAATCACCCCTTTTCAAATAGAATAGACCTACTTTTATTTTTACTAGTAAAATAGGTTATTTTGTGTATCTCTTGTCCCCCAAATTCCTTTGTATGCATCAATTTTGGCTAGCAAACACAAGACTAGATCACTAAAACACTACACAAACCAAATGAACATGTCCTCCAAGTTGCAACACTAAAAACTACATATCAGAGAACCACCAAGCATTCTCCAAACCAAATTTGATAGATACATTACTGTTAGAAACAATAACAACTAACTCAACCATTTGAGCAATAAAGGACCTATAAAATTGATAGTACAACATACATAGATCATAATTATTATATCCAAAACTACACTCCATAATCTTCACTTACTAGAAGAATGCAAAGCATTATTCCAAAGGAACATTAAAAACTCTTTTCTACATAAGTATTGTTCCTACATATTGAAACTTCCACTACACCAACCTTCTTAAAACACCTCAAACTTACTCAACATCACTGTTAGACCACACAACAACATTAGAACATACATTTCTGAACCGTCAGCAACACATAGTGAAATCAATGACAACACTAGATAGGTTGACACCAATGACAATATCGCACAACAACTCAAGTTTTCAACATTCTCCCCCTTTGCCATTGATGTCAACACTTGTGTATCACTAACAACAAAGAAAAATGCAATCTCTCTCAATCTGTATCTCTCTTCCCTTTGACATCAAGGACAAAGGACACTCCACTAAATTCTCTCCCTCTTTATGATAATCTTTGATAACTACAATACTTTCTTCTCCGCTTGAGAGTAGCCACAACATCAATCCAAGAGCAAAAAAAAAAATCTTTAGAACTCCCCTTGGACAAATGCATCATATAAATGCACCTAGTTTAAAGGAGAGACAATAACCCTAAACTTTTGTTGGAGATACTCAAAGGTATCTTTCACCAATAATGCCTTAGTACATGCTCCAATTTGACTTCCATCTCTGCAACCTTCTCTCTTAATTAATGATACCAGATTGCAATATGTTTAGTCCTTGAATGCATTATCGGATTTTTTGAAATGTTAATAGAACTTGTATTATCACATATAATATGAATTGCCTCATCATATTTCACCTTAATATCTCTAAGAGTTTGTTTCATCCACATAACTTGATTGCAACAAGACCTTATTGCAATGTATTATGCTTTTGTAGTAAATAATGACATTGAACTTGCCATTTCTTACTCAACCAAGAAACCAATCTGTTTCCCAATAAAAGTGCACCACCACTTGTACTTCTCCTATTATCAACACATTTGACCCAATCAACATTTGTATATATTTTTAGATTGAAAACATCATCCTTCTTATACCATACCCCATAATCCAGAGTCCTTTTCAAAAAAAATAATATCCTCTTCATTGCTTGATCATGAGATTGCTTAGGATTATCTTGATATCTAGAAACCAAACAAACAATTTTCATAATATTCAATCTTGAAGTAGTAAAAAACAACAATCCTCCAATCATAGATCTATACCTTTTTTGATCAACATCTATAGATCCATCATCCTTGTTTAAATTATAATTAGTAGCCATAAGGGTTACAACTAGTTAGGAATCCTCCATCTCAAACTTTTTCAACATCTCCTTGATATACTTCGTCTGAGAAATAAAAATATGTTTTTTTATAATTAACTTGAAGATCAAAGAAAAAGGATAGCTCACCTATTATAGACATCTCAAATTCCTTTTGCATCTCTTCTACAAGCTTCATACATACATACATCATCTCGTCCAAATATGATATCATCAACATACTCAACAACAATAAATAGTTTATCACCTTCAACTTTGAAATAAAGATTGTTGTTTGTGGTACCTTTTCTCAAATTTTGCTGCAACAAATATGTTAGAAATACTTGTCTTAGTTGTCATTGATGTCAAATTTGGTGATCCATAATGGTCTGGGTACGATTTAGAATAGTGGAAGATAGGTACACATGATGTTGAACAATTTAAGATATGTATATATGATGCAAAATAGTGGAAGCTAGGTATATATGATGCAGAACAATGGAAGATAGGCATGTATGATGCAAATTGTAGATCCTAGTTGTTGATGATGTATTGCAGACATGTTTATTTCTTCAAAAATATGTATTATCCATATGAAGATATGTTTACCTTGATATGAGAGATTTGGTGTTGGTTGTGGTAATTGGTTTCATGCTCTAGTCATTTCATGCAATTGGACTTATTTCAGATTTGCAGTCCTCTGCATTTATGTCTTGATATGGTAATGTAATTTTGATATGCTTATTGTCACTATTTGAGATTGTTGTATTCATGTTTTTGGGTGCTCTAGAATTTGTGCTATGAATGTTGTGCTCCAAGAATGTATTTGGTTATGCAGTGTTTGGTAGTTGTATGTGCCCTGGTTTACTCTGGTCTTTTGAGATATCTGATGATGATCTTTTGTTGGCTTGTTACTATGTATTTAACCTCGTAGCTTAGTTGGATCATGATCGTTTTTCTTTGACAACATCTTATTGTGGAAATTCGAGGATATGCTCATTTGGAGTCAAGGAAACCTTGAATGATTATGTTGATGTTTTGCTTTGATCATTGTAACATGTGATCTGACTGATGAGCTGAGATATTAGCTCCTTTTATTCCTAGAACTCACAAGTTTTTGTCATGTTTTGATTTATATGATGGGATGGTAATAAAGTATTAAAGTTTGACTATATGCATTTCAGATGTTAACTGAACCCATTAAGTCATGTTTTGTCTTTGCCAGTTATTCTTGTAGCCATGTGATTTATTCTTGTTGCCATACGGATTGTCATAGGCGATATCATGTGTGAAATTAATAGATGTTATGATTGATTAAAATAGATATGTGTATTATGTTCTCTCTTTTGAATTACAATAATAAATGAGATGTTGCAGAGAAGGTTCTGTCACACCAATTGTAGTTTGAGATATTCAAGGAGGTGACTAAAAGTTCAAATCAGCGAAGAGGATAATGAGTGCAAGGAACAATGGAGGAGAAGTAGGTGCGCAAGACTCATTTATGTCTGACTGTAGTGGGCATTAATCTTGTAATATTGCCATGCTATGTTTTGGCTATGGTTTGGTTTAGATCCACATTTTTAGTGGCTTAACTCCGACTGTTCTCCTTCATGAATGTTATCTGCCTCTTCTCATCGGCGTGATCTTAATTGTAGGAAGTTATTGTTTTCTTTTAAATAAGTGTCTTTGTCTCTTTTATGAAGTTAGAAAGAAAAGAGAAGGAAAAAGATTAGAAGATTTAGAAATAAAGTTGCAGAGTGTTTTGAGTTTCTTTTCATTCTGAATAATGTATCGACTTTTGAGAAACAATGAATAAATATATGTTATTCTGAGCACTTAGAGTTATTTTGGAAGCCTGGAAGCACTCATCCAAGGGGGCACACTTGGTGAGTGTTCCCGTGACTTTGTTAAATTTAGTTTTCTTCTTTCGCTGCAGTAGATGTCCTTGCATTGACTATTCCTGTAGCCATTGGAAATAGATCCATTGACTGTTCCTGTAGCCAAAGCGCACAGAGTATTTCCTGTTTGGAAGCTTTGAACTTAGTTAGTATTTCTTGATTGAATTTTATGTTAATGTAAAGTTTTTCCTGTAGCCATTCAGTTGTTTTGATTCTTTCTTACTTTTCCCGCATAGATTTTAGTTGCTGCAGTAATGTAGGGTAGCTATCACAGGAACTTAGTGCATATATAGTGCAGACCCATTTCAAGTATCACCTCCTTGGGTTGACAATCAAATGAACTCCAGCTATGGAGATAGTAACTTCACAGAGTGAATGTCCAAACTTCGCATTGAGACTTTAACTATAGTTATTATTCCTATTCTTGGACTAAACATTTTTGGCATCGTTGCTAGGGATGGTGTCAAACGAAGAACCTGTTATGGTTATTATCTCTTTAGTTTTCAGTTTAGTTGTTTTTGATAGACCTGATTGTTAAGTAATTTCTATGAACCTACATGCATAGGCAAAGAAGAGATGCTCAAGGTAGATTCCTCCCTAGTCATCCTAATCATGCAAAAATTGACCCCCTGAACGTAAATCTTTTTTTCTGAACTTTATCAAATCCAAGGAAATTTGAACCATCCTGAATCTGAATTTCCTGAGAACAACCTCCATTTTTTTTTTGGACCTCCAGAAGAAGAACTTAATTTAGTGAATTCTCCCACAAGCCCAATGCAAGGAAATCCACCTCCTGGTGGGAATAATCCACCCCCACCTTTGGCACCAACATTTGAGTTTCCTATCTCTGATCAACATGATAATGCTAATCTCAAGAACATTCCAGCTTCTTCCCTCCCTAAATTCTATGGATTAGTGATAGAGGACCCAAACACATTCTTGTTTGAGTTTGATGTCCTCTGTAGGAGTTTTGATTATACTATAGATGCCGATAGACTCACAATATTTCTTGCCACTTTGAAAGAATCATCTTTAAGATGGTTTATGAGTCTAGGGAGTAGCACAATCACTACATGGGATGCGATGAAATGATTGTTTCTCACAAAATACAAGGATTATTGTAGAGGCACTGATCACCATGGGGATGATATTTTTAGAATGACACAAAAAGAAGATGAGTCTTGAAGATTATTTGGAGAGGTTTCTATTCAGTGTCAAAAAGTCCAAGCATAACACTCTAAATGAAGATTCTCTCAAGCTGATATTTTTGAGAGGAATCGATGATGAATGCACGGATGCTTTGGATCTTATGGGAGGAGGTGACATAGCACAATCCACATGAAATGACATTGGACAAATTTGTCATAAGTATTCTAGATCTGCTTCTAAGAAAAATAGGCATTTCAAGCCAGGAGTTTCTTCATCAACATCTGGTAATGGAGTTTCTAGAATGGAACTTAGCCATTTGTTGAAGTAATTTAAGGAGGATATCATAAATAATATGGCTACTCAACTGGACACACTCTTAACTAAGAAGAAGCATGAGGAAGCTGATGCAGTTCTTGTAGAATGCTGCCCATTGTAGACAAAGGAAAAGAGACTATAGATGTAAAATGGTTGCAAATCTTGAAGTTCCTGACTTCAAGACAATACAAGGTGATGATGAACAAGTTTTCTATGTTGCTCAAAGAAGGCCAAATTTTCCAAGACAAGGTATGCCTCCCGATCCACTTTCTTTTTTCTGGTTATAATGGAAATTCCTATGCACCAAATAATCAATGGCAATCTCCATATTCTTAAAATTTTGGAAGTTATCCAAATTGGTATGGTCGTAAAGGCCAAGGGAAACATTTTGCCAGTCAAAATCCACAGTGGCAGCAACCACAAGGAAATTGGTCTCCACCTCAGAGACCATGGCAACAATTTCAAGGAAATTGGCAACCTGCTCCTCAATGGAGAGGGAGTTAGCCATGGACAAATTAGTCTTCTGGATATCAACAACCTATTCAGCAGCCACAACCACCTGCAATAATGCCTCCCCCTACAGCCACTACTGTTCCACCTAAACTCACACAGTTGCCCACTCAACCAATGTCGAATCCTAATAGCAAATATCAACAACAACAACAACAAGTTTATTCAACTAATCCTAATCAATACCCAACCTATTCTCTATCTATAAGTGATATTCACCTCATATCTGGGACAACTTTTCCTAATCCGTCCCCTCTAGTTATAACTAAAATACCCAAAGAACAAGAAATCTCTAGTCCAACAGTCTCAATACCTCAAAATCAACAACTACCCCCATTTCCTTAGAGGTTGCAAGAAAAAGATATTCTTCCAGAACAAGAACACAGTTTTGATATTATAGATCAACTGAAACACGTATATGTTAAAATCCCATTGTTACAAGATATAAAGGATGTCCCTGTATATAGTAAGGCACTTAGGGAAGCATGTCTAAAGAAGCCTGACAGAAAGAAAAAAATCCACAAACAATGCATGTAATGGGTCAATTGGCTGATATTATGTTAGGAAAAGTTTCAATTCCTAAGTATGTTGATCTTGGTAGCCCTGTTGTGAATATATTCATCAATGGCACTCAGATGAAGAATGATTTGATAGATTTGGGAGCAACCATTAATGTTATGACAAGGGATATTATGCATCGGCTTGAAATAACTAGTCTCAAACCTACACCTACAGTCCTACAACTTGATGATAGTTCTGCAGTTTGACCTGATGGTATGATTGAAGATATAGTTGTTGCTTTGGATTCTTGGGAATACCCTACAAACTTTATGATCATGTCTCCTAAGGCCACCTTGGGAGGATATCCAGTGATCTTGGGAAGACCTTGTCTTGCTACAACTAATGCATATATTAGATGTCGGTCAGGGGATATGACTATTTCAGATGGAAATACTACCAAAACATTATCTTTGTATTCTCTTGCTTAGCCCCAATTTGATCAACAACAAGCCATTTGGCCTAACTTGGGAGAAGAATTTGAAGAAGGAGTTGACTCTATCAATCACCTTATGATGATTAATAGAGGACCATTCATCCAACTTCATGATGATGACTCAATTATTTATAAAATTATGACAAATGAATTAAGGCAAGAGCAGTAGTCATAGGAGTTAGTATCAAATATTTTAAAATCAAACTTTCTTGCAGCCACTGATATATTGCATATTCTATTGTCACAGGAGATCTGCACTTCTCATTTTTATGATGTATCTCAGATTGATCTTACTATCAAAGTGGAAGTTGATTCAAATAAATATTTGAATATCAACAATAATCTTACAGAAACTCCAAGATTAGCACTTGTGGACTTGCTCAAATGTCATAAACATGCTTTTGCATGGGATTACAAGGATATGCATGGAATTGATACTACAGTTTGTACCCACCGTATCTACATAAAAGAAGATTGTAGACCACTTAGACAACCACAAAGAAGAATCAATCATGCATTAAGAGAAATAGTTAAAGAAGAATTGCACAAATTGTTAAATGTTGGATTTATCTATCCTATTTTGGATAGTCAATGGGTATCACCTTTAGTGATAGTTCCCAAGAAAGGAGGAAAATGGAGAGTATGTGTTGATTATAGAGCCTTGAACTTGGCAACCAGAAAGGATCATTTTCCATTACCATTTGTGGATCAGGTATTAGACTCTTTGGCAGCAAAGCGATATTTCTCATTTCTTGATGGATTTAGTGGCTACAACCAGATTCAAATTGCCCTAGAGGATCAAGAAAAGACTACATTTACTTGTCCTTGGGGAACATATGCATATTTTGTTCTTCCTTTTGGATTATGTAATGCTCTAGCTACTTTTAAAGAGAAATGATAAGCATATTCTCAGATATTTCTCAGGACAACATGGAAATTTATATGGATGATTTTACAACCTATGGTTCAGAATTTGAAGAAGCATTCAAGAACTTGAAGAAAGTTTTGCAATGGTGTGAAGACTATAATTTATCATTGAATAGTGAAAAGTGCTTCATGATAATTCAGGAAGGTATAGTTCTTGGTCATCATATCTCTATAAATGGAATACAAGTTGACCCAACAAAAATAGAAGTTATTCAAAATATCACATCACCGGTAAAGCAAAAAGATGTCAGAAGTTTTCTTGGTCATGTTGGATATTATAGGAGGTTTATCAAAGATTTCAGCAAAAATGCAAGCCCTTTATATTCTCTTTTGACCAAGGATATGGAATTTAAATGGAATTCCTCATGCAATGAAGCTTTCTTGAAGCTCAAGCAAGCTTTGACCCAAGCACCAGTTATTAAAGGTCCAAATTGGTCCTTACCATTTCAAATTCACACAGATGCATCCGATTATGCCATAGGAGCAGTCTCAGGACAGAAAATTGATAATTTAGAAAGTGCAATTTATTATATCAGCAAGAACATGCAGGGGCCTGAGTTAAATTACACAGTCACTGAAAAGGAAATGTTAGCAGTTATATATGCACTTAAAAAATTAAGGCATTATATAAAAGGATATCCTGTATTTGTGCATACTGATCATACCGCAATCAGATATCTCATGAGCAAACCTTCAATTACAAGAAGATTGGCTCGTTGGTTACTATTGATGAAGGAATTTCATATCATAGTTATTGATAAACCAGAAAAGTCCAATGTGGTTGAAGATTATCTTTCTAGGCTTCAATTGCAGGATGATCCTATAGCCATAGATGATGCTTTTCTGGATGAACATTTATTCCTTATACAGGCACACACTCCATGGTATGTTGATATTGCCAATTATTTAGCTACTAATAAAATGCCAATTCATTTCTCTCCTAAAAAAGAAGGTTGTTGGTTGAGAAAAGATTTAACTTCTCATAGATTGTTGATTGTTTATTCGATACTGGACCTGACCAAGTCATGAGAAGATGTGTTAGAGAGGATGAAATATATGAGATCCTACATGTATGTCATGATGAACCATGTGGAGGACATTTTGTTGCTAAGAGAACAACACTAAAAATATTGAGCACATGATATTATTGGCCAACATTATATAAGGATGCAACACAATATACAAGGAAATGTGATAGATGCCAAAGCATGGGTAGGCCTACTAGATATGACGAGATGCCATTATATCCATAGATATTAGTTGCACCATTTGATAAATGGGGATTAGCTTTTGTTGGGCCAATTGATCTCCCTTCCAATGGAAAGTTTTATATTCTGGTATGTACTGATTATGTAACCAAATGGGTGGAAGCATGAGCTATGACACATGCAAGAGATAATAAAGTGGTTGAGTTTCTCTATGAAGATATATTTATTAGGTATGGATCTCCAAGGGAAATTGTCTTAGACCAAGGACCACAATTTACTTCCACATTGATTGCAGCATTGGTCAATGAATACAATACAAGGCACAAAAAGTCTACCCCATACCATCCACAAGCAAATGGACAAGTAGAAGTCATAAATAGGGATCTAGAAGCCATTCTTACTAAAACAGTAGTTGTTCATAAAAAAGATTGGTCTCAAAGAACTCCTAAAGCCATTTGGGCATATAAGACAACATGGAAAACACCAATTGGTTTTACACCTTTTGAAATGGTGTATGGAAAAGCAGCAACCTATTGAGTTTGAACACAAAACTCTAAGAACAACTCTACAATTGAATATGACACTTTTTGAAGCACAAAAAGACCATATTCAACAATTGAATGCTTTGGATGAGTTGAGAAAAATGGCTATCCAACAAACAAAACTTATTCAAAATCAGAGAGCTAAGTGGCATGATAAGTACATAGAGGAGAAGAAATTTCAAGTAGGTGACTAGGTGCTGCTGTATGATTCAAGATATAAGGATACTATGGGAAAGATGCAAACAAGATTGTTAGGCCCATATGAGATAGAAAATGTTTTCAAAAATGGAGCAATTTTCTTGGCCACTATTGATCCAGTTTGATTCAAGCTTTTAGTAAATGGTCACCGACTACGCCTCTATCATAAGCTTGCAACCAAAGAACAGTTCCTGCAACAATTCACCAATAAAGATCAAAGAATAGTTCCTGCAGCAATTGGACAAGTTCATACTGCCACTGAAGGAAGCATTCCAGGTGCGATTCCTATAGCTTTTGTAGGGAACGTTCCTAACACTCCATAATTCTTCAAGCATCATTTCATAAAGATATTTCCATGTCTTATGGAAATATTGTTCTCCATAAATAAGTTTTCCATCCATGTCATCCCACCTCATTTCTTTATCTATAATTTCATTCATGTCATATCATTTCATTTCACCATTCTTTTGGCTAACTGTTTCGTGCAACATTTATTTGTACGACTGCAGGTATGTACATATCTTATTTTTTATTAATTATGCATTTATTATTTTATTGTCATTATTGGCTATTTCAAATCTGCGTACACTTTCCTATATCCTTTCCACATGTGTGGACACATGCCAAAATAGTTGGGGGGGGGGGGGGGGGCGTTTTATGGTCTGATTTTCAAGATTAGTAATTATCCATCCTTTTCAGTAACTTGAGTTGATTGCCTACCATCATTATTTTTAAAGAGATATTCTTTGGTATGAGTAAGTAATGAATTTCATCGCCAAAACTGGAAGGAAGGAATTTTTAAGCAAATATTTTCAAATCAAATATTTTTAGTCTGCAGATTACTTCAGGTCCTCCTTCTCAGTTGTGGAAATTATTTTGTGAGGTGAGATAGTCATAGGTGGAGATCCTATCCGCCATGAACCAGTAATCCATGATGCGTTGCTATAGGATGCCCTGTGTAAGCATTATTTCTAGTTGCATGGTTGGATTGATTACTTTATGAAAATAACAGATTATAATGAGGAAATTGCTTCCAAGTGTTAGGCCCAATATGGAAAGCTAATGTACTGAGAGGGGAGGGGTGATTCAGTACTTCAGAATTTTTCTTTTGTAATAACCTTAATGTTATACATAAACAGAATAGTGCAGTAACATAAAACAAAACTATAATAAATTGATAACATTCATACATGATTCACTCCATAACACTTATATTTTAGTCACACGGAAACTCTTGGTTAGAGAGAAAAACTGCAGTGGGGATGGCACCCACAACTTCACTACTGCAATAATAAAGAGTGCTCAGTTAGAGCTACATTTGGCTATTTCTGATAGCTTACCCTGTTAGGAGTATTAAGATTAGTTAGATCTACCTTGATAAAGGATTCTACAACACTATATAAGTGTAGCACCTGGTTAAAGGATTTACAATTTATAGACTTGATTAAAGTCTTTTACCTTGTTAAAGGTTTCTCTTACAACTTCAAAATATTACAATAGAATCAATACAAATATCTGCAACTTTACATCTAAAATGTTGTAGCAGATTCTATGTGCTCAAAATAAGATTACCTTGCCTATGGCATACCTCGGTAACTCATAAAGTAACTCGGTAAACCCTTCTGTTTACTCTGTTCCTCGACTGTTCTCTGATAACCTTCTCGGTGACCTCTGTGTCTCTGTAATAGTCATAATGCCTTGTGATTTCTCATGTATCACATAAGTCTTACTTCATATGCACATGCACATACATTTCTCACATTCACATCTCTTTTTCTAACACTAAATTCATGTTGTATAAATAGACTTCTTAAGTCGGTGATCCGATTCATTGCTTCAATCTTACAAACATTATTTCTTGAATAAATAACCATGCAAAATATTTCATTGGTTAGATGACCTCAAAATTATACAAAATCTGTATGTGCAATTTCCAATGTGATAACGGTTCTGTGTGCCTCGATCTTGTAACACATTTTCATATGTGTGTCCAAGTTCAATGAATCTCGTAACACATTTCACTCGGTGTATATCAACTCAGTGTATTATCTTTACTGCTCGGTAGACATGAAATATTACTCGGTAGACAGCTCGGTGTATACTAGGCTTTGTGACTGTTTTCCTTCTATAACCGACTAGACTGTACATACTGACTTCTTTGTGTGTACCGACTGCATGATTTGGTAATATTAACCGACTAGAATATAGAATGACTTTGTATATAAAACTAATGGCAATTTGATAAGTAGTAACACCAAGTTCATGCATTCATTCGATCAATTGAAAGCTTCTATCAAAAGATTAAGGGTTATTGCTACAGAACAACGAATAGCTGAAGTTACTAGGTTGTTGCAGGAAGCACTAGAGAAGAATTTATGCACCCCATAGATGGACCTCTAATAGTGGACAAGCAGGGAGCCAGATGGGTATCTGTTCCAGTAGAATGGCCCTAGGTGGCATTGTATATAATGAGATACATTACCTGTGATGGAAGGTATTCAAATTTACATTTGGTCCATTTCAAATTGCTTAGTCATTTATGGCATGGCCGAAGGGTAAATGTTCAAAATTTTCTATACCACCTTCTTTCCATAAGTGCCAAAGAAACATGGAAGAATGGAAATCATTCTGTCAGCCATCATGGTTTGATAAAATTGTTGGTAGAACGTTCTCTTAGGGATGTTTCTCAAATGGCATGGGGAATATTTGAAGATATATTGAAATTTAGGGTTGAAGATCCTCTTGTTGTAGAGGAATTAGCAACTCAAGAGGAGGATATAGGAGATCCCTTGTCTCCTATAATTTTTGTAGGAAATGAACCTCCTATTGCCAAAGAAGCTTTGACTGTGATAGAGGAAGATATGGTGGAACCAAACATTGTGCAGCCCTCCACTTATCTCCAAAGAGGAGCAACATCTTCTAAAAGAAAAGGAAAAGAATTAGAAACAATTGATGCAGAAGATGAAACTATGGTTCAGCCACAAGAAACATAGGTTTCTCCTACAGCCAAGAGACATAAACTGAAGGGAAATAATCTTGTAGCAAAGCCTCTAGTAGAAACTATTCCTGCAGCTACTCCAAAGGTATATGCAAGAAGGACTTGGAGTAGTACACAGAAAGTTCATCCAACAGGTGATGCAACAGAGGTTATTTCAGTTGAAACATAAGAAGAGGAACGTGGGAATCCAGTAGAGGGTAAAATCCAGGAAGAACATGGTGTTGACAGACTTTCAAGTCTGGCATATGTGGCAAAACAATTTGAAGAACTTGTTGAAGAAATTCCATGCCCTAAGGTAACAACTATTAGACCTCCATCATCTCTCACTGGTTTGTCTATTGCATTAACATTTTATAGGCAGTGGGAGATAGAGAGGGCTAGGTTACATGGAATTATTGATAAGTAACAGAGGGAAATTGAAAGGAGGGATGATAAGATTGAAGAATTGGAAGCTAAGATTGATAGAATTACCACTATGGTCCTTGAATTAATGCAATGTAGGGCTTCGCCAATAGTTTATGCTTTGCATCTAAAAGAAAGGTATTTAAGTTTTAAGCTAAACCACATTATTAGAGACCTTAGCCCTTCTTTAGACACCCCAGAAGAATTTTATGATGCTTATCAGACCTCTCCAATAGTTGTTAAAAATTTATTGTGTGAATTCTACTTGCATAACTATGTTGTGACTTCTGACAGTGAGTGGAATCCCTTGTTATACATCGGTGATATCCACATAAAAGCATTAATGTCATGGGTGCAAAATGAAATTAGTATGGGAACTCAATCCAAAGCATATAGGAATCTTGAATTTGATTGTCCATTGCCACTTAGGCCTAAAGCCAAAGGCCCAAGGGTTCTTTATTATGATTGGTAGAAGCTATTAGCAAGACCAGATGTAAGGAGTCAGGTATTACCAATGAGGGAAGAAATATTCCAAGCATATGAACACTTGATTGAAAATGAAAGTGCAATTGCAATTGACTTCCTAATTCAACGTTGGAATAATCTGCCAGAGGACTTGAAATAAGGTGAACCTCATTCACTGCCAAATTTTCATGAAGCTATACAAAGAGCCCCTAAATAAATCTATTTGGGTAGGATGAAAAACAATGAGGATAGGGGGCTGAAAGATCAAACCCTACGAGGTAGCTACAGAAGAAGCTAGATGGGCAAGATTAGAAAAGATGAAGGGATTTTATTAGAATTTGGCTTCAGGAGGGACATGTCAGGGAACTATTGGTGACTTAAGAGTTAGTGCCCGAATCAAAAACTTTCCTCTTAGTGGAGGATCAACAAGACACTAAGTTGGGGGGCATGATGAGCTAAGATATTCACTCCTTTTAATCCTAGAACTCATAAGTTTGTTTCATATTTTGATTTATATGATGGGATGGTAATGATGTATTAAAGTTTGACTATATGCATTTCAGACGTTAACTGACTATTTTGCCAAATATTCGGCTTCTTTTATTTTCTCATTTACTTTTTGCTTCAATTCTTTTGTAGTCAAAGGAATTTTAGATTCCTCCTCTGAATCTGTAGAGGTATTCCTCCTCGACTCTGATCAGGTTCTCCTCGTATACTCCTTATGCACCCTAGATTGAGGATTGTCGGTCGGGATATTCTTTTGTTTACTTTTGGAGGCAACTGGTTTAATCATCAGACTTAACCACTTTTTGGTTCTATCTATCACTGCTTGAGAAGTTGTATCAATATCTACCACCTCCTGCTATGACCATTTAATTGGAGGAAGTGGTCTCTTATCTATACCCATCTCCTTATACATTGTATCGAGCAAAATAACACCATCATGCAATTGCTTGGGGATGTTAGTCTCAATACCAAAATCTCTTATTTGCGGAACAGTGAGGCGGTGATAATATTTCTCCCTTGGCTCAAATCTATCCTAAATATTGGCCCAAAAATCCTCTAGGGCAGGCTGATGTCCTTCATATACTTTTGGCATTAGTCCTTTCAATTTATTGTACATATCGTAAAATTGTCTGGCATAATTACAAGGCTTCAATTGTAGGTCTTGTTGTTCTTGTTCAGCAGCCTTTGCCAAATGAATTTTGTGACATCAAAAGAATGATAAATTCAAGGGGAAGTCTTCACCTATAACCCATGTCTTATGTCTTAACGATAGAAAATTGTGTAAGTGTGCCATCTTCCTTGCGTACTCTAACAAAATTATTCTATCTGTACAATACCTAGGCAACAAAAATGGTTCTCCAGTGAACCCACTTACTCTCAGATAAGTAGATTGGGATATTTGTATGAACCAACACCCCCACTTCTTTACTAGCTCCATTGCCTCCTTGCTCAACTTGAACCCAGTGTCACCTGTTAACTTTATAATGATAGGAAAAAATTATGCATCATTGATTCTCTTATAGTGCAACCTAGATTGTTTCACTAGAAATTGGGTATAATATTCCTATACAACTTTTTTTCCTTCTTCTTCCCCTAATTTGTCCTTGGTCTGCAACCCTATAAATTGACTTGATCTAAATGCAACCCAAATAACATGAGATGTAAAGAAAAATTTATTTTTGTTGTGCACTTCTTTAAGCTGGTCTCTGACGTTATCTGACAAAATTTGAGCCCAGTCATAATATTGTAGTCCATCCAAAATTGTCAGCATGAATGAGAACATCCATGGCTGAAAGTGTCAACATGTAAGTTTGTCGAAGGCCTTACTAAGTATTATAATCAAATCCCTTTGTGGTTCCTTGAAATCCTTCCTTAAAATTTTATTTTCTTTTAGGCCTGTTTTTCTTTCTTCCTCAAGCCATTCCTCGTTCATTCTCTTCTTCCATTGGCTCATATTTTGGTTCCATTCTCTTTCACCATCTTCTTCTCTTTCAACCAATACCTCCCTCCTAGTGGGAATCTGGAACACTAGGGCCAACATATTCAGCGAAAAATCAATTACCGGTTTCCCATCAGCATCGACACATTGCCTCGTGTTGCGGTTATAAAATTGTGCAACTTGCATTATAAAATCTGGCACCTGTATTGATTGCAGGAAAACAGTCGCCTCTACCTGATCGAATCTTTTGATTCTCCTATTTTTTATGCTCAATCCTGGTTTCTCTAATTGTCTTTCTATATCTTCAATCTCTATGTTGTCGATCTCTAACTTTGTTACTCATTGGATGGCATCCTCCAACTTGGAGGCATATGTTCACCCCTGATATTGATATTTCATTGTGATTGGCAGTTTCTCAAGATATTTTGTCTTTCAGGAAGATTCCATTAAACACAACTAACCCTGCAAAACAAACATCAAACACTACTCAAAGAGAAAACACTGCAAAAACATTTCACCTCGAGACTCTGGGATCCTGGGGTTCAGAGGTGAGAAAACACAAAAACCATCAAGAAAACTCGGGACTCTGGAAGTCCGGGATCCCGAGCTATTACCGCTAATAGAAATAAGAAAATCATAACCTCGAGGACCTGGGATATCAAACTCATCAAAAGCACAAACGAAGACCACTTCGAGAACTCGGGAACCTGGGTTTCCGAAGTGGTGAGACCCCTGACTATGAAAATAGACCTAGAACTTCGGGGTCCTAAAGTTTTGGGACGGGACTCAAAAATGCAACACGAAACTTCAGAAAATCAATGTCCTGGTAAAATACAAAGATGGGGCAGAAAAATAGCTTGGGACCTCGAGACTATGAGATTCCGAGTTGAACAAACATACAAAAAGAAACTAATTTGGGAACTCAGAGTTCTGAGTTTTCAAATTAGTTTGACCTTAGGCCTAAGACCCAAGACCACCATCTCGGGAACTCAGGGACTTGAGTTTCCGAAGTGGTGGAAAACAAACAAACAACAAAAGAAACCCTACGACCGTTATTTCAGGAACTTGGGAACTCGAGTTTGCAAAATGACAATGACAGCAAAAAAACCCCTAACTCAGAACTTCAAGATTCTGAGGTTAGGGCACAATAGAAAACTCAAAGAAAAAAATCAAACAAAACAAGCAAAAAGTGAAATCTAACCTAAAACACACGTAAATCCAAACGAGGAAGGTGAGAAATCCACCTACCTGGCACAGAAAATAAAGATGATACTTGATCAGGTGCACAAGAATGCAAAATCGCGAGCTCAGAGCTCTAAATTCGAACGAGTGAGTGCACAAATGAGCTCCAAAATGGCCTCCAACCATATTTAAACCCTTGACCAGGAATCACAATAAATGAGACTTCAGGAACTCGGGAACTTGGGTTTTTGAAGTGCAACAAAGGTGAAAAGCTCAGAACCCAAGGGTTGTGGGATACCGAATTAACAAAACAAAAAATAAATCCAAGAGTTCGGGAACTCAAACCTCTGGGGTGATAACTCCAAATACAAACAAACACTTTGGGAGTCTGAGGATCTGGGGTTTCGAGGTGTTTCTTCGAAACAAAATAGAAGCGAACTTAGGAGTTCGGGAACCAAAACTTATAAACAAGGAACCAAAACAAACAAAATGTCACCTTGGGACTTTGGGAATCCAAACTCCCAAGGTGGCCAAAGCAAAATCTAAAAAAAAAGGAAATCTAATAGAAAAAGAAAAAGGCGGGGCACCCATATTTTCATGGGAATGAAAATGATGGGACTAGATATGTAGGACATAACATAACTCTTGGCACTATCCTTGTTTATTTGTGGCTAGATCTATTGGGTTTGCACTCCTCTTTTAATGTAATGGTTCCTAAGCCCTAAAATTAGCAATTTCTTCCTTCCATGGTTGGAACCCTAATTTTTTCCATTACAACTACACATTTGAAAATTCCTTTATGTGTGACTTCCTTGGTTGTAATTTAGAGGTCCTTTTCAAAATCAAAAGATGTTGAATCTTATGGGAATGGTGGTAGGTTTCTATTTTCCAATGTGCTATCTTTTTATGTTCCTTCTAGAAGAGAATGGCATAGCAATGAAAGCATAAAGAGAAATCTATCAAAGGGAAATTAAAATTTAATAGAAATCTTCTCAATTCTAATTCTATTGATTTAAATATCCAAACCTTTATAGATACTATTGAAACTTAACTTTGTAAACTTGAAATGTATAGAAGTCAAGGGGCCAAAGTCAGAGTCAAACTTCACTAGATTATGGAAAGGAACAAAGGCATTAAATATTTCTTTAATTACCTGGACTATAAGCATAAGAAGGAATATATTGGTGATTGAAATAAGGCAGGAAATTGAGAGGGGGGGTGAATTAGTTGCCCCAAAAATCTAGAAAACTTAAACTTATTCTCAGATTTGATAATTAAACATGAAAGCATAGATTAGCAACAAAATATATACACACATAACACCAAGAGTTTTGACATGGAAAACCCGATCAAGGGAAAAAACACAGTGGGGATGAACCCACAAAATAGGTATACTCTATTAGAAGTATTACATTGGGGAATGCACATGCATTCAAGCACACTGCCTAGAGCTCACTACTCAAAACAAGAAGGCTCACTACCAAAATAAAGAGGCTCCTTACCTACAACAAAATCAGATTACATCCAGAAATCATGAACTAAGAAATAGAATCTCCTTAATGCCTAGTTCAGTCCATTTGAAGCACAAAACAACTTTCTTCTTCACAATTCTTCTCTGCCTCTGAAAGATGTATACATTCAATGCACATACACACTCATACACTCACTCTCAATTACCACCATCATACCAAAATACAAAGATATTATAATTATTTATACATGACATCAACCTTGGAGAAATCAACAAGGTCGGTCCAACACTCATCACCTAATTACAAAAATACAACCACACTCAACACAATATAATATGCGGACTAAGAAATGTCGGTCAAGAAATAGAACAGACCCAAATCTTTCGCCTCAAACACATTACACCTCAAAAATTACATCACGAACATCTGCAGCACACTACAAGCATTTGGTCGACCAAGAACATGAAAAACATCAATATACCAAAGAAACATATCAATTACGAGCACAACGATCAATGTGGACCACAAACACAAAAGTCTCATGATCTAGAAACATACACAAGCATCATGAATTACCACAACAACATCTGCAGCAACATAAATTACTAGAATCATCAGCATCTTCATATCGAACCTTAGGAACACTAATTACAATGACTATCAACCTAGAAAAATAACTTGCGGACCTCCAAACCACAAACCACTTGAATCTAGGACACACACATACATCCCAAACATTCCTCCAAATCCACAGATCAAGATATTACAATACAGAGAAATGCAGATCAAAATACTGATGCTCTGTCACCACTGAACAACTAAAAAACCAACCACAAGACAAATACCAATAACTCAATCAAATCTTCATGTGGACCTCTGAAACTTGAACTGAATCAACTACAAACAACCCTCTACAAAACCTTTAATCCATAAACTCTGATCTTCATGTTACACTGAACAAACTAACTCACTGAGCTGCATTGCATCACTGTCATAGAAAGAGAGATATGTTGACATAAATGACAACACATCTCTCAAATATATCTTAAGCACATATTTGCAACATTCTTCCAACAATTGGAGCCATACAAAATGAGTTTAGACAAGTTCTTACTAATCTAGAAGATATTGAAGCCTTATTTTATATTATTTATGAAAATATTAATAAGGATTCCCATTGTCAAGATGTTCAAGTTACCTTGAAAGACATTTTCAAGGATCTCATTCCTACAAAAGTGGATGTTGATTATAGTAGATTCCTTGATCGAGATCTTTCTATTGAAGACTTGGAACATTTTGTTTTTGCAATGGGCCCTAACAAAAGTCTTGACATTGATGGATTTTCTATTGAATTCTATCAAGCTGTGCAACATTATATTAACGAAGACTTTTACCTTGTTTATCTGGAATCTTTGAGAGAAGGTTAACTTGGTCTAGACATTAACAAAAGATTAATTAAGCTTCTTCCTAAAGGCAAAAATTAGGATTATGTCTCTAGTTGGCCTTTGATCACATTACTTAATGCTTCTTATAAAATCATTGCTAAAGCTTTATCCTCAAGAATTAAGAACGAATTAAGTTGATGGTCAAAGGGATAGTTAGACCTGGACAAACTACGTTTTTAAGTGGAAGATTTATTCTTGATAATGTAATTCTTTTCTTGGGAAACTTGTAAATGGGCTCAACAATTAGGTCAAGATGCTTTTATTGTGAATCTCAACTTTGATAAGATCTATGATAGAATGAGGTGGAATTTTATCATTAAAATGTTGCAATGGGTAGGGTTTGGCCCTAAATTTTTTAAACATGTCCAAATATTATTTCAGGATGCTAATGCCCATATTGTGATCAATAATTCTCTTTTTTATTCTTTCTTCTTACAACCTTCCATCAGGCAAGATTTTCCTCTTTCACCTTTTCTTTATGTGATGGTTGTTGAGGCCCTTAGTTATCTATTGCAAATATTTAATCAATTGAATTCAATTAAGGGTATCCATATTCCTAATAATGTAGTAGTCCTAAACTTCCATTTTGCTAAAGATAGTTTTCTTTTCATGCAAAATTTTGAAACAAAAATTAATAATGTTATGGATTCTCTTAACTTGTATTGTGTTGTTTTGGACTCAGAATTATCTCATCATAAAATTGAGTTTCTTATTATCAAATCCGATCCAATTCCTCATTGGATCTCTAAAGAATGGAAGCAAACTAGACATGGATAGATTACCAGATATCTGGATATTCCCTTTGATTTGGGGGTCTCTCTTTTTGAGATGTGGAATTGGTTCTTAGTTAAATTAAGGTTGTAAACCAATTTTTCAGGGCTTTTAATATGTATTATTCCTCTCATTGGATGCTCTCCAAAAAAGGATATGATAATTAAGAAAAAATGTTCAGCAATTCCTATCGACCAATTGAGATGGAAAACTAGGTTTCAAAGGCTCTTCTTGGTTACATTTTATACAACCTAAAGAGAAAGAAGAGTTAGGTTTATTAGATCTTAAGAATCAAGGGGCTTGTTTATCAACAAAGTGGATGATTAGAGTTGTTATTGGTGAGGAACCTTTGAAATATTGTTTCATCATCATATTACTCTTGTTGTTGCAAATAACAAGTGGATAGATGTTATATGGATTGATAAAAATTTAATGGCTCATTTCTTTCGATTGAAGGCTTCACCTCCTCTACAATCTCTTTGGAAGGTTTGGCAACAAGTGTGTAATTTTCTAACTTCGAAGGAATTCCTGCAAAATGGCTTTAGTTGTGCCTCTTCTTTTTGGTGGAATAAACATGTGTACTATCATGGACAATACCAAAAAAATATTTTTGATGCAGGCAAAAAATAATAATTATATTCTAAATTATTGACTTTGTAGTCCAAAGTTTAAAATTTTGAAAAGAATAATGAAAAATACTCATTATTCTATTAAAAAATAAAATATTAAACTATAATGTAATTGAAAATAAAAAATATATTATGATAAATATGAAAGAAACACTGTTAAATTAACAAGAGACACAATGCATCAAGTTCCTGCCAATAGTATTGTTAGTTTGAAGTAGAAATGAGAAAATTATTTCATAAAATGTTCATGCAAAAATCTAAAATTATTATTAGTAATAATCGAATAAATAAATAAATCTCTTAAGTTTACAATATATTAATAAAGTTTGACTTAAGATTATAATTTTTTAATGTTGAAAACTATATTTAAAAAAAAAGGTTACTCATAAATTGTCATAACTACTTTGAATAAACCAATTTTTTTTTTTGATAGGTAATACTTATATTTTATTAATTAAAACTAAAAGGTACATCTGCATCAAAATTTCCAAAAACAAACCGCTTCCCCAAATCATCCAAACCTCCCATCTAAAACCATAGTTTCCCAAAACAGCATACCGCTCAAACCCTACCCCACCCCCACATCATTAAGAGAAGAAGTTCATAATTACATCATGCCAATAAAAAATCTGGCCGAATTGTTCAAATCATTTAACATAAAACATATATTCAAGTTTTTCAAATAAAATACTATCTAAACGAACAGAGGCACCCAGAAGTACCTTGTTCTAGAGAATTCCTCATCTCTCTTTCTTCACAGTTGTCTTTTATGTACCTTCAGCCGCTAGCCCACACGAATTTGGTCCTTCTGTCACGTCACCAAACCCACCAGCCACACCACCCACTACACCCTTCCTTACCAATTATGTCGATAGCTTTCTCGTAATTGGCCTCCTGCATCTCATCTCATCCACCATTCTCACCTCCCCACCCTCATGATGAGTTACATCTTTAATGTCCATTATCTGGATGTAGACCATCAGCCCTTCCCAGCCTCACCTTGCATCATCCCTAAAATGGACTCGACCTTCCTTGCATTGGCAAAGGAATTGGATTCGAGAATGCCTTGCCTGCAACTCCACATTTTCCTCTGGGATACCATTAGAGAGATTGAAGTCCCAACCTGACACAACCCATTCCAGCAAGGACTCCATATTTAATAGATACTCTTGTGGAATGATCTTCTTTAGAACTTTTCTCACATCTGCGCATGAGTATCCCAACTCTAGTCCCCAAGCCATGATGAGAGAGTAATTGTCTGCTCTGCATGTATATCTGTGACCAATAACCGCCACCTCTTCACCCAAGATCAACCAGATTGCCTTAAAAAATAACAGGTCTTTTGCAATAAACATCTTCTCGAGCTTTTTCAATGGGATGGGTCCCCGAAAAGTTGGCATTATCTTGGAGGACTTTAGAGTAAATTTTCTTCCATTCTGGTGCTCATTGGAAAAAAATTGCAGAGAAAACTCCAATGAGGTTTGTCAAAACTAGTTACCTTCACCAACTTACATACTATTCTTATTAAATGCATGAGAATACAAAAATTAGAATTAAAAGTAACACACTCCACCACCATCACCATTTCAGAAAGCATTCCACAATAAATGCGCATTAATACGCAACCTTACTCATATGAAATGTCGACCTACTGACATGAAATTTGAAATTGCAAGCCTACCAACTTGGCAGGAAACCTTAACTCCATCTCACTATGTCTTCTTTACAATTGTGCCACCTCACTTCCTCTATCACAAGCTCACATGCTTCATTTGAAAGGCCATCATCAATGACATTTCTTCCTCTTTTCACATGAGAGATACAAAAGTCTTGGAAACATTTAAGCTTTCCACTAATAATGTGTATGCATTTATTCAACTTCCAACTCGGTGTATTGCCTTTGATCCAAGAATTGACTACAATTTGGGAGTCACCCTCTAGATGTACCTTTATTACCTTCATGTTTACTGCCAAATCAGCTGCAAGTAAAGCCGCTTGATCCTACACCTCATTATTGGTTCAATCTTGAAGCCTTCTTGCACCTGTGAAGAGGATCTTCTCTTCATCATCATAGGCCACACATCCTACACCTGAAGTCCCTGGATTACCTTTTGAGGCCCCATCAAAATTTATTTTCACCCACCCCTTCTTTGATTTTGACCATTTCACCATCTCCCCATCCAGGGAAGCACACAAAGGATTAACCCCGAGGAACCCATGAATTGGTCAATGAAGTAGGCCGTGATTGGCACCTCCAAATCCATCCTGCATTGTGGGCATACCGCACCCCCACAGGTGCCACTCCTTATTCCCTAGTATTTGGTTTCAAAGCCATCCTTCCCCTTGGGATCAAGATCCCATCTCTAAGGGTATCACTGCAAAACATCCTACCAGAGGAAGAATACAGAATTACCCGCTTACAAGAGCTAGAATTGTTAGATGAAAGGCACCTCAAGGCCTTGAATCATCTCCGGGTATATCAAAATCATCCTACGCATGAGTTACCATAAACAGTCAGAACCCGAGAATTCCAAGTTGGTGATCTTGTCCTCATGGAGAATCAGAAAAATCTACAAGAAAGAGAAAAGAAAGGCAAGTTCGAGCCTAATTGGCTTGGACCATATGTAATCACAATGAAATATGGATCAGGATCTTATCATTTGGCTACTCCTGAAGGTGATCCTTTGGATGATCCAATGAATATCATGCACCTCAAAATATTTTATGCTTAGTCCTCAGAAAGTCTTAAATGGTCAAAAAAAAAAAAAAAATCAAGAATTTTTTTTTTTAAATCAGAAAAAGAAAGAAAAACAATTCGTCCATTAGTGAAAACCACTTAGTGGCGCTATGGACAAGTACCTTGGTGAAAACCTCTGTGCAGATGCCAAGGTAAATAACCGGATCCACTATCTATCATGTTGATACTACAAATCATCTGCCATCTAGCCCACCCATGTGCAACATTCCTTCTTTTCTGCCTCCCAATAAAACATGTGTATGATGATGAGTCTTCACCCGAGTCATGAACAAGGAATGTCCCATTGAAACTAAGATTTTATGCCTCTGTGTGTAAGCTTCAAGAAGTCTTGAGAAACAATCCCAAGTCCATCCTAGTTCTACTCTTGGCAAGAGGTATCATGTGGTCACAAGGAAGAGACTTGTTAAATTTTGTTAGATCTTCTCATATAGGCTTGCATATTTTGCCCTACGATTGCCACTATTTAGGACTGCCTGGGTTCTTCCATATCTAGGTACGTTATGATAGGTGCATACTGGGGCATATTTCATAGTATGGCATGTTTTGGATCCTTGTATAAATTGGTGACCTGGTACTAGTGTTTATCAACACTTACCTTCTCGTGTACAAGAGGTATTGGTGTGTTTGAGGGTTTCCTTGCATGAACCCACAATTTTGTATTAGTGTTTCTTAACACTTGCATTGTTGTGTGCAAGAAATTCCCATTTATGTACAGAGTCAGTCCACACCCTGGGTTTCTCATGGCATCTTGATTTCTATAGTCAGTGGTGCAAGTCACTCCGAGCAACATCAAACTAGGTTGGCTCTCCACATTTGTTGTGCACAAAATCTCACCATCATTCCATCAAATCCTAAACTCAATAATCCCATGGAGTTCTCAATTGCCCCCATTTTCCTCTGTGGTCTCGCATCTCTTATTCTTCTTTCCAAATACCTCATGACTACTTCATATATCTTCCTCATTTATCCCTTCCACCCTAATTTTTCTTCCTCTATTTTTTTTTTCCTCACATAATCAATTTTGATTCTGATTCATGTCTTATACAGGATGTATCCTTCCTGAAACTAGACACTTTGGTCATGTCTTATACAGGATGAATCCTTCCTGAAACCAGACGTTGTGATTTGGTCATGTCTTATATAGGATGTATCCTTCCTGAAACCAAACACTCCGATCATGTCTTATACAGGATGAATCCTTCCTAAAACTAGACGTTGTGATCAGTCATGTCTTATACATGATGTATCCTTCCTAAAACCAGACACTCTGATCATGTCTTATATAGGATGAATCCTTATTGAAACCAGACGTTGTGATCAATCATGTCTTATATAGGATGAATCCTTCCTGAAACCAGACATTGTGATCTGATCATGTCTTATACAGGATGAATCCTTCCTAAAACCAGACGTTGTGATTAGTCATGTCTTATACAGGATGTATCCTTCCTAAAACCAGACACTCCAATCATGTCTTATATAGGATGAATCCTTCTTGAAACCAGATGTTGTGATCAGTCATGTCTTATACAGGATGTATCCTTCCTGAAACTAGACACTCCGATCATGTCTTATATAGGATGAATCCTTCCTGAAACCAGATGTTGTGATCTAATCATGTCTTATACAGGATGAATCCTTCCTAAAACTAGACATTGTGATCAGTCATGTCTTATACAGGATGTATCCTTCCTGAAACCAGACACTCCGATCATGTCTTATACATGATGAATCCTTCCTGAAACTAGATATTGTGATCAGTCATGTCTTATACAAGATGAATCCTTCCTGAAACCAGACACTTTGATCATCTTTGTCTTATACAGGATGAATTCTTCTTGAAACCAGACTGAATCTAGATCTTATCAATCGAATCAAATCAAATATATCAGGATATCAATTTCGCAAAAAGTCCAAAGATCAAATACCTCAATTGATCTCCTAAGGGGGCATCATCATACCATAATCTATCAATCAAGAGCTGGGGCATCCTATCAAACCAATATCAGCATCAAAAACAAGATTATTTTTTGAATCAATGTGTCATCACACCTCGCTTCAAAGAGGGGCAAAATGTAGACACTTAAAAATAATTATTTTAATTATTTTTTAATTCCTTGCATAATTAATTAATTAATTATGTTAATTCAAATTCCTCTCAATATTAATTAAATATAATTAATATTGTCACTATAGCATATGATTGATTTATTTAATAAATCAATCCCTTTCTTTATTCTTCTAAAAAAATCAAATCCTCACAAATCTTCCTCTTAGCTAATTAATTTCAATTAATTAGTTAACCTACATGATTCCTACAAATCATCTTCTTAATTCATTCTTCTAGAAACTCCCTAAACTCACTTAACATTATTCTTCTAATTTTTTATTTCCTCCACTCATTCTCTCTCCTAGTCAAATTCTGCTACAAATATTAATCTCACCTAACATTTCCTCTAATCCCCCTCCTAATGAGTTGTTAATGGTTAATCATCATGATTAGTCACGAAGTCAACTCTTTGTCCTTTTCATCCAGCCACTAGCTTTAAATGCTCTTTTCCTAGGTGAATGTAAGATTTTCGAAATCACACATTCCTCTAGGCATTCCCTCTCCCAAGGAATTTTTAATTCTTTTTTATTCCTCCAATCCACATGATATCCTTTTTTGGAGAATTTTTAATTCCTCCAATGCATCTTGTGAAGTGTGGAGATACGAAATGCCTTTAAGGCATATTTCTTGGTCTCCACACCCTCTCTTGGACCTTGTGTGAGCTCACAAGTAAATCTTAGCCCTTCATCTCAAATTCATCCTAGCCATCTATTTTCCTCTCCTCTTCCTATAAAATAGGGCTCCATCCCTTCATTCAAGACATCTTGAAATCCAGTAAGTTTATGCTGCCCTTTTGAGCCCAGGAAATCATCTTGGCAACTTGATCATCTCATTCTTATCATTTTTCAAATCCATTCCATTTGTGCACAACATTGGAGAGCCATCCACATCCAGCAATCAAAGGAGCACATCAAGTGGAGCATTATCAAGGGGCGCCTTCACTTCATCAAGCTCAATCTGAAGGAGAAGGTAAAATAGCAAGGTGAAAGGGTCTTTTAATGATATTTTAGCATTCTACATGTTTATTTCATTATGTTTTGATCGTTTAACCTTCAAATCTATTTTCCCCTCTTCAATAATATTCTATAGATTCATCGAATTGATGCTTTCACCAAACTCTGTCAGTGAGTAGAAGATAGGGGTAGGACCCCTAACTTGCTTCTGAGATACTCAAAAGTGTCCCTTGGCAGTGGATTTGTGAAGATGTCTGCTAATTGCTCCTTTGAACTGATATATTCTAGCACAACTTTCTTCTCTTGAACTTCTTCTCTGAGATAATGATACTTTATAGATATATGCTTTGTCTTAGAGTGCATTAACGGGTTCTTTGAAATGTTAATGGCACTAGTATTATCATAGAATATAGTTGCTGGCTCGGTAACCTTTTCATTTATACCTTCCAACAGTTGTTTGATCCATGCTATATTGGTACAATTCAATGCTGTAGCAACATATTCAGCTCCTGCTGTTGACTGTGAGATACATCCTTGTTTCTTGCTAAGCCAACTCACTAGTCTTTCTCCTAAAAAGAAAGCTCCACCACTTGTGCTTTTCTTGTCATCTATGTTTCCTGCCCAATCAACATCAGTTTAAACTTTTAAATCAAAATCATTCTTCTTTTCATATACTAAGCCATAATCTTTAGTGCCTCTCAAGTATTTGAAAATTCTCTTGATTGTTGTCATATGGGTTTCCTTGGGATCTGCAAAAAATCTTCCAACAATACCTACTGCATGTGCTATATCCGGTCTACTATGCACAACATATTGCAACTTCCCAATCATAGATCGGTAAAGTGTCTCGTCAATAGATGTAGGTTCATCATTCTTTGATAGTTTACAGTTGGTAGTCATAGGAGTACTTACTGGTTTAGAATCCTCCATTCCAAATTTCTTCAAGATTTCCTTTATGTACTTGGATTGAGTAATGAAAATCTCATCTTTCATTTGCAGTATCTGTAAACCTATAAAATACTTTATCTCACTGATTAGTGACATCTCAAATTCTTTGCACATTTCATTACCAAAGTTTTTGCATAGAGAGTCATTTCCACAAAATATAATGTCATCAACAAATATGGATGAGATCAATATTCCATTGTCCTCATCATTCTTCATGTACATATTGTTGTTTTCACTTGTCCTAATAAAACCAATCTTGATTAAGTAAGAGTGCAGTCTCTCATACCATGCTCTAGGTGCTTGTTTCAGACCATATGAAGCTTTGTTTAGTTTACATACCTAATCTTTACTCTTGTCTTCAACAAATCCTTCAAGTTGTTCTATATAAACTTCTTCTTCTAGTATACCATTCAAAAATGTAGATTTAACATCCATTTGATATACCTTGAAATTTTTGAAAGCAACATATGCCAACAATGTTCTTACTCCCTCAAGTCTAGCCACAGGTGCAAAAGTCTCACCATAATCTATTCCTTCTTCTTGAGCATAACCTTTGCAAACTAGTCTTACTTTGTTGCAAATGACCTCACCTTTTTCATTTAGCTTGTTTTTGAAAATCCACTTTGTATCGATTATATTTTTGTCCTTTGGTCTTGGGATCAATGTCCATGTGTCATTCTTCTTGATTTGATCAATCTCTTCTATCTTAGAATTTACCCAATCTTCACTGTTAAATGCCTCTTTTACTATTCTCAGTTCAAATTCAAATATTAGACATGTGTTTTGTCTCAGTATATTCCTTGTCATCACTGGATCATCCTTATCTCCTATAATCTGACTTGATGCATGATGTTTTCTGACATATTTGGCTAATATAGGCTCAGTAGGTTCTGTATGATCTTCTTCATCACTCGATAACTGGACATTATCTTCATTTTCTTCAGCAGTTTTCTCGATAGGTCTTCTCGGTTGAACATAAACAAACTCTTCATAATCTTCTGGTTCTTTGGAATTTCCTTTATCATTTCTTTGTACAAATTCATCAATTTTCACATTTTCACTTTCTACTATTTTGTTAGATGATTTGATCAGACATTTAAATGCTTTACTTCTAGAAGAATAACCAAGAAATGTTCCCTCTTCACTTTTCTGATCAAACTTTCCATTTCTGTCATCTTTGTGAACATAGCATCTACTTCCAAAGATTTTAAAATAACTTACATTAGGTTTCTTGTCATACCAGATTTCATATGGTGTCTTCATAGTTCCTTTCTTCAGATGAACTCGGTTCAGGGTGTAAACTGCAGTGTTGATTGCTTCTCTCCAAAATGTTTGAGGTACCCTTTTTTCTATCATCAGGGTTCTTGCACAATCTACAATTGATCTGTTTCTTCTCTCAGCTATCCCATTTTGTTGTGGTGTTCTTGATGTAGACACTTGCCTTTTTATACCATGATCATTGCAGAATAAGTTAAATTCATCATAAGTGAATTCTCCTCCTCTATCAGATCTAAGACATTTCAGTTGTCTTTCTGTTTCATTTTCAAATGTTGCCTTGTACCATTTAAACATTTGAAAAGCTTCTGATTTTTCTTTTAAAAACATAACTGACATCATCCTTGAGTAATCATCCACAAATAATATGAAATATTTATCAGCATAATAACTTTGAACTTTCATGGGACCACAAAGATCAATGTGTACTAGATCTAAAATTCCTTTAGAAGTGTAGGACTTACTTGTAAAGCTTGATCTTGTCATCTTACCCATCTGGCATCCTCGGCACATAGCATTCTTAGGTTTTTCCAGACTCGGTAGACCTCTTACTTGGTGCTTCTTACTCATTTTGATTAGATTTTCAAAATTTACATGACAAAACCTTTTATGCCATAACCAGGTATCATCTATCTTTGCATAAAGACACTTGTTCTGAGTTGAGTCAAGATGAAATGTATTACCTTTTGTTTGTGTCCCGATAGCAGCTAACTTTCCATGCTTGTCATGAACTTTGACAATTCCTTTCTGAAATTCTATTCAGTATCCTGTATTATTTAGTTGTGCTACACTCAACAAATTGTATTTCAAATCTTCAACCTAGTATACATCATCACATTTAGTATTGTCAAGAAGTGTTATTGATCCTTTACCTTTCACTGGACATGGCGCATCATTACCAAATTTTACATAGCCTCCATCATAGTCTTCTAATTTAACAAACTTGTGTTTATCACCTGTCATATGATGTGAGCATCCACTATCTATGATCCAAGAATCATTATTATTTATGTGAGATATTAGGGCTTTTTCTTCATACCTTTCTTCATCTAATCCATCTTTAATAGCCACATAAACAACTTCCTCTATATCAATTTCATTAGATTTGTCATCATTGGATTCCTCATCAGCTACTAGACATGTCTTTCTATCTCTCCTTCTGAAGTCTTGGTGTCCTCTGTATTGGTTGTCTTTCTGCCTATTATCTCGGTATTCTCTTTTTTCACTAGATTCTTTGTCAGGACAGTTAGAAGCCATATGTTCTATTTTATCACAATTGAAACATTTTAAAGGTGGCTTTCCTTTATACTTACCTTTTCCTCTTAGTAACCTTCTGGCTAATAATGCTTCAAACTCTTCTTGCTTCTTGATTTCCTCATATAGTTTGTGCACTTCTTCCATGTTCTTATGAAATCTTTCACTTGCTCCACTATGATTCCCTTCAATCAGATTCACCAATATGAAAAGAACTGAATGCAGATTCTACTTTATTTACCGAAGACCCACTATTATCAAAATTACTTAACTCAAATGCATGTAGCTTACCAATAGTAGCATCCAAAGAAATTGGAATGTTAGGTACAAACCTCAATTCATTGATTGCAGAGACTCAAATAGCATAAGCAGGTAGAAGGGTTCTCAACAACTTACTTGTTACATCCTTTTCTTCAATAGTTCCTCCTGCTCCACATTGCTTTTGCATCATTACAGCCTTCTAGATCATTAAACTCTGAGTCGATCAATGCTGATGTTATTTCAATCATAGCTTGAATATGTTCTTTCTTTGCCTTTATCTCTTCCAAAGGTCATCGGGTTGGTGCTTGGTGGTGTGTAATCATTCTCCAAATAATATGTTGCATATTCTCCAATTCCTAATAAATGCAGCTTCATCCTTTTCTGCCATGTGGAGAAACATGACTTGTTCAGCTTTGGTGCATCCCTTTTATACATCTTCGGATCTTTGCCTTAAGTACCTTTAAACTTTTTCTTCTGGAGTCCAGAGCTCTGATACCAATTGTAAGTTTTGATACTAAATGTAAAGTACAGATGCCAATATCTAACAAGATGAGAGGGGGGCATGAATCATACAAACTTAATCTTCCATACAATCAATAGATTCAACCTTGATAACTTATACTTCAGCAATATAACCAAAAACTGCTAAACATGCAAACTCATAAACACATAATCATCATAACACATATAACACCATATTTAACGTGGAAACCCAAATAGGGAAAAACCACTATGGGATTTTGGACCCACTAAGAAATATACTCTTCTAGAGTATGCTCGGTTAAAATCAAATACTATTAAAGATTACAAACACATTGCTAGATGTGACCCGGTTAAGGGATTTCCCTCATATCTGTTAGGATTTTCACTTTGTTAGAAGTGACCTTGTCAAAGGATTTCAAACACTCATTTAGAATGTCACCTTGCTAGAGGGTTTACAAATAAGAATATTAAGTTCACTTGGTTAAGAGATTTTCTATCACTTACAAAATAATAGTAATAAAAATATATCTGCAACTTCACATCTAAAATGCTAAAGCATATTCTTATTTGCTCAAAACAATCTTGTCATAGGACTTATCTTGTCCCTCTGTTGGGCTCCCTACTCTATTATTCAAATAGGTCTTCAAGCTTCTGTGCTCCGTAATCCCTATGTAGCATCCTTGTGCTTACACTTGCCCGCATACATTGTTTATCAACAATTCCTTATTTATAAACAATTGCTAACTGCTCAATCTCCTTGATTACATTTCCCATGATCAATCTTAGCCATCAGATCTTCAATCTTGACTAAGTTCAATGTATCCTTCAATCTGAAAATGTTTTACCTTGCCTAGGGACTTGCATCCCTTTCTAGGAACTTGTGCTAGGTTATTGCGGTTCAATCTGCATTGTAGATCTTCCTGCTGATCTTCCTTTGCCATAGATCCTTAACAAACTTTATGCATGACATACCAATCATTTATACATCTCCAGCTAATCATTATCCTTCATTAAATAATGCTTTTATTCATCCAATGCGATCTTTCATAACTTGGTTGCAACTCGGTAAATACTAAACTTTACTCGGTAGACATTCTGCCTTCATTAACCGATATCGATAACCTTAGGGTTTACCGACTAGGTTACTTCGGGTTTACCAACTAGGTTCTTTGCTCAGTGACATAGTATAGTTTAACCTTACAATCAACAACATATGTAGGATATCAAAACAATCTAAACATCATGATCTTATCATTGTCTAACTCGGTAATAGTTTCCCATTGAATAACTAATTTCTCCCCTTATTCATCACATTCTTTCTGTGTCTTTTACCGACATCTTAATTCTCTTCAAATCAATCTTCTCAAGATATGGCAACATCATACTGAATCAGAAAATCAGTTTCTTGACATCAATGACAAAATAATGTTATAAAGATAGTTATCATCCTTTTTCAATTATATCAAATAATCTTCAACAACCTTCTCAATGTCCTTAATGAAATGCTAACAATCTTTCTTTCTACTGAAATGCCAACAAGAGGGTCCCCCTATCTTAGACGACGAGAAGCTTAGAAAAATCCTTGTGGGCTTCCATTGACTAACACGAAGAACCCTGGCTCATCTATGTATGCTTTCACCCAATTTATCCAATGGGTTGAAAATCCAAACTTTTCAAGGACACGGAACAAGAACTCCCAATCTACCATATCATATGCTTTCGTAATGTCCAATTTAATAAGCATCCGCTCCACCTTTTCTTTCCTGATCGAGTGAATAGCTTCATGAGCTATAATAATTACTTCCACAATTGATCTTCCCGATAAAAAAACACTTCATGATAACTTTGGTAATCACCTTATATATCACATTACACAAGGCAATGGGCCTAAAATTTGCAAAAGAAGAAGGCTTCTTCACTTTGGGAATTAAAGTAAGAAAGGTGCAATTTAGTTCTTTCTCCACGTTTAGATTGACTCTCACTTCTTCCACCACCCGCCATACTTCATGGCCCACAACATCCCAGAACTATTGATAAAAAAGGGAAAGAAAACCATCTGGTCCCAGAGCCTTGTCACCCACCATCGAGACAATAACTTGTTTCACTTCATCCAGTGAAATAGGTTTACACAAAATGTTTTTGGCTCTTAGATAGAAACTCAGTGAAGAAGTCCACAACTTCTTTGTTGATATCCTCTAACTTGTGTAGGAAAACATTATCCATGTTCCTAATGTTCGTCACCTTATTCCAAGACCACCTAATTTTAACTAAATTATGAAAAAACTATGTTCCTATCTCCTTCCTTTAGCCAACCTTCCCTTGATTTTTTCTTCCAGTAAACTTTTTCTCTTGCCAAGAGTTTGTTAAGTCTTGATTTTAGAAACTTCTCCTTATTGAAAGCATCCAAAGTCATGCCATGGTTCAAAATAGACAAGTCCAAATCCTCGAGTTCCGCTTTAGCCATTCTTTTATTTACAAAAATGTTTCCAAACTTAACCCTATTCCATTCCTTTAGTTTACCTTTGAGGTATTACATTTTTTTGAAAAATATAAAATCCCACAAACCAATCCTCACAGGGGCCTCATGCCACGTCGAAGAAACAAACTCCTTCAAAGATGGGTCATGCAACCAAATTTTTTTGAACTTAAAAGGACATCAGATCGGAGCAAAATCCAGATATATGAGAAGCTCAATGGGAAAACGATCAAAAGCCGCCAAGGGTAGAACCCCAGCTTCAAAAAGAAGGTGTTTAGAAGCCCAATTACTCCCTAGGAAAAAAATGTCCAACTTCTTAGCAATGTGCTCCCTATCAGCCCTTCGATTTGACCATGTGAAAGTCGCTTTGTTGGTCTTGTCTTCTCGCAACCCATTATCACAAATAAAATTTTGGAAACCTAGTTGGGATGTAGTAGTACCAACTTTACCACCTTTCTTATCTCTGGAGTCAAGGATGGCATTAAAAACCCCCCCAAGCACAACCAGGTCCTAGGAAAATTACTTAAAATCAGTGAGATTTGTTTCCAAGTTTCCAACTGTAAGTTGCCTCTCGTAGGTCCATAAACATTGATCAGAAAGAAATCACAATTAATACCAAAAGAGTGGACCTTACACACCTGCCATGAATGTGATTTGATAATCTCTTCGACCTTAATGAGAGTAGGGTTCCAAATTATCCCCAACCCACCAGATGAACCCTCTGCACTTGAAAAAACTCCTTCCCAAAACCTCTAGCCTCCCAGCCAACCCGCAACATCTTCCCTACTAGTCTAGTTTCTTGCAGACAGACAATATCTGGCTTCACCCGATCAAGACCTCACTTGATCAGACAACTATTGTCAAGGGAATTACAACCCCTGACATTCCAACTAAGGATTTTCATTGTCCTTCAGGAAGGGGGCCTCCCTTCCCTACTGATAGTTTAGACCGAGCTATGGAGTTCCCTGCCATCACAATCCGAATTCTATTAGGTTTACGACCTCTGGACTTCTTTTCTCTAATAGTCTCTTTGTTAGTTTGAAATTCAGACTGCAAAATAGTTTGACACTCCAAAATGTCCTCTTCATCAAAAGAACCCCAATCTTCCTCCTCATCCTCCCAAAGACTATCATCACCACCTTCCCCTGACCTCGCCTCTGTACCAACATCTAGGTTGAAACTCTTCTCTTGAGCATGAAACTCCTCACCCTCTAAAGGATGAAGCATCTGGGAGCCCACAATACTCGCATCAATTACATTCATAGCAGCTTCCACCTTATTGAGCGCTTCCTCCACAAGCTACGTAGCATCAAAATGGGATGTTGAAAAAGTCCCTCCAGATTTGTAATCCATTTTTGAATCCTCTATGGAAGGCCCAACATTCACCAAATCGGGCATCAACGAAGACAACACCCCTACCTCCTGAGAATGTGACTGTCCAACCTCCCTTTGTAACTTAGCAAAATGTTCCACTCTAGCTTCCAATGGGTCCTCAATCAGCATTCCTTTAGGGCCGATCAAACAAACCTCCTTCAAATGACCATCCTTGTTACAGACAGAACATTTCTCCAAATGCTCCTCAACTTCAATCTATTGCACCCAACTCCTTGTGTTTGTATCTCAATCCATGCCAGAAGATGGAAGTTAGGTTTCTAGCTAACACAAATCCTCACACAAAAGCTGAAATCTTTCTTTGAAATGGCTTCATCTGATTTGAGGTAAAAACCTAATTTGTTTCCAATCATCTGAAAGACATCCTCATTCTAGTATTCCCTGCGGAGGTTATAGAGACGCAGCCAAACCAGAATCTCATCCACAGAATCTTTAATAGGGTTAAAATTTGGTTCCCAATCTCTTATTGAAACCTCTCTGCCTCCCAAGAAAAAGGGCTCGTTATGTAGAACCCAGTTCTTGTCTTTGTTGTTTTTTGTTATGACAAGAAAATAACCATTTGGCATAGTCTTAATCTCTATTCTAAAAGGCTACATTTCCTTACACCACTTCTTAACATGGAAAACAACCGACCAATCCCCAAAACATTTCAGGGAAAAACCCCTATCTTTGGTAAAAAAGCCACTAAATCACTCCAGCTTTTATAGTCCAGGAGGAACGACAACTTGTGGTTGTCATCAGGTTTGGGTTTAAACTTCTTAGATGACATAGATCTTGGAATTTTCTTAGGTCTCCATTATTTTTAATGAACCCTCTGCCAATTTGTCTTGGCACCAACCGTAATGGTATTGTGTTCGCAAAGGTTAGGGGGGTGGTCCCCTCTGGGTCAAGTGAAATCTCTTCTCCATTGGTCCAAATTTCTCACATCGGGCCCAAACTCTGACGATCTGTTCTGATCCTCCCAGGCCCACTTAGGTTTTGACCAAGCTCTGAAGCCTGGATTGGTCAAGTATTTTGGCCTATTAGTTTGTCTAAAATCCTTGAATTCCCTGGGATGCATGCCCAATCTCCTTCGTGACACCATCAATAAACCAATTATTAAAAGTATTTATAATGTTTATTTTATTTTTAAGTTTTAAAAACAAATTAATAGAGCTTAAGTTAGTATTATAAATTTTTAATATTGGAAATTGTATATTTAAAAAGTTGTTACTCATAGATTAAATTTAAATTTTAAGATTAATAACAACTTTTAATAAATCAATTATTAAAAGTAGTTATAATGCTTATTCTATTTTTATGTTTTAAAAATAAATTAAAAGAGCTTAAATATTATTAGTTTTTAATGTTGAATATTGTATATTTAAGAAATAGTTATTTGTAATTAAATTTTAAGATTAATAATTACTTTTAATAAATCAATTATTAAAAATAGTTATAATGTTTAATTTATTTTAAGTTTCAAAATTAAATATATGAACAATAAATTATTCATAATTGAACTGTCTTTGGAAAATATTAAAAATAAGAGTAAAAGTATTAACAATTAAAAATTAATAAAACTTAAGTTAATATTATATAATGAACGTAAATTATTTTTAATAAATCTTGATTAAATTTTCTCAAAGAAATATTAAAATATTAATAAAATACGATAAATATTATGTGACCAATTCAAAACTTGAACCAATATCTTTAGAAAAATTATTTTGAAAACTCTCTACTTAGAAAAATTATTTTGAAAACTCCACCTTTTTTGCACGATAAACTTATAAACTTTTTCTAAATTGCATTAAATGTATTTGAGAAGCATGAAAGGGTAATTGTTGTTCGTAAAATTGCTATTAGTAAAAATCGTACGATATATTATAGAGTTTTTTTTAATGATTTGATTGATGAAATGAAATATGTAATATAAAAAATAAAAAATTAAATTTTACAGTGATGTTTGTGAGATAGACCAACAAGTGCCACGTAGTGGCTAGTACTTATCTTTTTAGTAAAAAAATGTTTAATTAATAGATGAGTTATAACATATTGTTTTTGATTAAAAAAGTAGTGAGAACAAGGCACTGACCCTTTACATAGCAAACCTATTAACGAGACCTCAGTGCAAAAACAACACTATAATAGCATTAACAGTAACAACTAACAACAAAAAGAGACCAAGTCTTAGAAAATAAAAAATAGTAGCAGAAAACACAAAAACAAAGTACAGGGATGCCTTTCGCACCCCAGTGGCATCAATGACACTGTTCCATTCATTAAATAGGAACTTATACAGGTCATTAGCCTCCTACTTATCCTCCTATGTGTCCACAATACGTTCCCTTAGTAGAGAGAGGATGAGCACCGAGCTATGTAAAATTTGTAGATGAAATTTGTTAAGGCCTGAAATTTGGGCATCCCAGGCCTCCATCTTGTTCTTGAGCTGATTGCCATCATCCATGATAGCCTACAATTCAAGCATAGGGCCTAGGTTCTCAATCCTTTGCGTGATGTCCAACACGTCCGTGCGTAACTTTTCCATTTGCTCCAGAGTAGGGACATCCTGGGGTTCATATTAGCCATGTCATCCATAGTCTTATCAATCGCCTTGGCCACATCTTCAATAGGGGAACAATCAATATCATTGCCCAGGCCCATTAGGGGAATAGAGTTCATCACCATTCTGCCATCTTTAAATCTGAGTCCAAGTCACCAAAGTCCAGGGCTTTGGTATCAGAATTTTCCTCACCCATGACACCCATAGTGCCCATGTTCATAGGGGCCCTATCCTTAGGCTTGCATCTCAAAATTGCCCATGCCAGCGACACCAATAGTGTTTAGATCAATGGGGTCCCTAGTCATATCTGCTTCTGCAACATCCTCACAGGGGGGCCCCATAGTGGTTTTAGGGTCCTCTCCCTCCTTGTCCTCAATGGGGTCCTCCTCCGAGTCAATATTTTTGATCACAGTGGTCTTCTTTTTGCACAAGCTTTTGGAAGCCAATCTGGAGGATCTCCTTTTAACCTCAAAATCAAGGGAAGGGTTGTCATTCTCAGCATCCTCAGAGGATGAATTGTCATCAAAGACAATACGTTTGCGTTTAAAAGGGGTTTTGACTTTACCCTTGGATAGGGAGCAGAAAATGCTACGAGAGGTGGACAGAGTCAAGCTAGGAGAGAACACAGATAAAGAAACAACAAAGGCATAAGTAGGCAAAGACATGGAGAAGTTGGTCATAGCAAAGCCTTCATGCGGATATTGGAAAAAATCGGGAAGGCAATAGATAGGGTGGCAAGTTGTTGAGGAGTAGGCATGGGGGGCTAAGAGAGCGAGAGGTTTCGGGGGGGGAAAAGGGCCTCATGAAATTTGTACAACCTATAAATGAGGCCTTGGTGAAGGAGGTAGGGTGGCTTATCCCCATGCTTGGGGTCCATGGTGTCTTTAACAGAGCTTTCAATGGAATGCAGTAAATAAAAGGGTAGACAAAGCAATTCATTATTGCGAAAAAGATTCAGAAGGGGCAAATGATGGTAGTAAAACACCTTGTGCCTGCCCTCAAAAGTGAAGTACTTCATGATCATAAGGTAGATCATATTCCATAGGTGTTTAAGCTCTTCTCGAGAAAACCCACCCTAGAGTTTGATAGGTTCCTCACGGTTGCAGAAGAATCATTTCAGACCTTCGTTATTGGCAACATGGTTGGTGCACTTCCAGTGTCATCCATCAAGGGCCAGCTTCATGGCCTGGGCAATTTTTTCCTCACAGACATAAAAAAAAATGTCGCCCACCGAAATACGCCTCCCAGACCAGGAGGAGGCAAAAGTAGTCGAGAGTTGCTCATCATGGCCCTATAGACATTCCAAAAAATTGGAAACCCCTCCTTCAATGCATAAATTCCAAACTAGGGGGTCATTCTTGAAATCATCTGTATTGTCCAGTTCGTATTTAACTCTTTCACCCCCCATATCCTCTGCCAACAAAAATTCTTTAAACATGAAAAAAATTTCCCAAAGAAAATTGCAGAGACCCTTCGAGAAGCAAGCCGAGAAAAGACAATGGGAAGTGTGCGATCCCGACGTCATTAAGTGAGACATGAAGTTGGGTGCATGGGAAAAATTGAAATCACTTTTGGAAATGATTTCCTGGTTACGAGGCATGAAGAGCCAACAAATACCAGGGGAAACTAACACATTACCAATCCAATCGCACCTCATGATAACGTGGTAAGTCCAAAGGATTTTCCAACAAAGCAACACATCCTTCACCACCAACATGGCTGAACGAGCCACCACCACATCGGCATAGATCAAAGGAATATTCTCATAATTTGAATTATGAAACCAACACCTCTAGACGACCCCAAGGGAGGAGAGGAGAGTAAGTAAAACATATGGCAACAACTCAATCATTGGTAGGAAATTTAGATTTCTCTTCCTCAAGAAGGAAGTTAACATGGTTCGAGAGGGAGTTATGGCTCCTCCAACATCTCAAACCTGAAAGATTTAGGCCAAGGGCCGCCATGACATCTACCACTTTGTTGCCTTCCCTGTAGACATGCATAATTTTAAATGAATCAAGCTTGGAGATGAGCCTTAGGGTGTCCTTGATGGTTCCCTCAATGGTCCAACATTAATGATGAGTTGGAGTCATCCTCAATGTCCATAATCCTGATTCCCATGGTGAGAGCAAGATGGATTCTCCAGGCTAAGGCCATTGCTTCAACTTGATTAGAGGAAAGCCCATTCAATTTGCCTGCATAAGAAGCAACAAGGGCCCCCAAATGGGTTATGATAACCCCTCCACTAGCAGCCAGACCTCCCTGGCAACCCCATCAAAATTGAGTTTGAAATGTGTAGTTGAAGGGGACTAGACCGTGCTTTGCCTTAGGAGTCTCTTAGAGTAGTCAACAAGAGAGAACGAGGGGGGGGATGTTCCAACATCTAGCAATTTCCCAGTCCCAAGTAGAGAGGGGTTTGGAGGTCAGCCGGGTTTTAGAAACAAATATATTCTCAAGAATCAACTTTAGGAATCGAGAAAACATAGTTTTCATAGAGGCCCCTTTGTCCTTGAATATCATGTCATTCCTTTCCTTCTAGATACTCCAACTCACATGAGGGGGGATCTGCTTCCACAGTTGTTGGATAAGGGGGTTGGATGAGGGACCCCGAAACTCCTGGGACAAACTTAACAAATTGTCATTCATAATCCAACATATATTGAGCTTGTTGTAGACCATCCCCCAGAGCTACCGAGCAAAGACACAATGGAGGAAGAGATGAGCAGGACTTTCCAAATCATTTTTGTAAAGGATGCATCCATTAGGAAATTGGAATCCCCGCTTTCAATTCAAATAGCATCGATTTAAAACACCACCTTTTTTTTTACTCTTTTTTTAAACCTAAGGATTTAATCGTATAGATATAGAAAATACAAGATTTCTAATCATAGCGAAAGAAAGGAAATAGATACTCAATATGAGAATGAGTAAACATAATTCGAATGCATAAGAATGAATATCTTATATATGCAGATGGAATCATGTGGAAAGCCGTATTCAATGAAAGTCGTATGTACGGTTTGGAGGGAGATCTTTGATACCTTTAGAGATCCACCCTACAATATGGAGTTAAAAAGCTGAAATAAGTCGTATTAGTAAGAGGTGGAAGAGTTAAATATTTGCCCGGTGTTAAATATCACATGATTTGAGGAATCTTATATGCTATCTCAGTAAAAAATCGTAAACAAGGGTGTTCTAGTGTGTTGTATATTCTTATCTAAGATTTGTATTATTTTATGATGATGCCATATCAATTGCTAAAAACATGTAAAGTTTATGGCTAACCCAATAATGAACGTTTTGTAAGGGGACTAGAGCGGGATAAAACAAACTAATTTGTAAGTATATTATATGTCTAAGGTTTAATATTGTATTGAATTCATTTCATAAGTTTTCCCTTACTGTAGTGTGTGTTAACATATAAATTGGAAATGTCTTCACCTTTTTGGATCAGGTTCAATTCAAATAGCATCGATTTAAAACACCTTCTTTTTTTTTACTCTTTTTTAAAACCTAAGGACTTAATCATATAGATATAGAAAATACAATGCTTAGTGGTCCACTATGGCTTTGATGGGTGGTTTTGCCACGATAGACAATAATGAAATCACACTATTGGTAAATAATGTAGAAAGAGGTATTGATATTGATCTTCAAGAGGCTCAGGAAAGTTTTAGACTAGCTATAGCTGATCATGTGCGAGCTAAAGGCAAGAGACAAGGAATCAAGGCTAATGTGGCTCTCAAAAGAGCTAGAACATGACTAGAGGTTGTTGATGCTCTTTTGTTTAGATAAAGAAATATTAATTTATGAAATTCGAAGTAAATGGATAACGATCATAAAGAAGTAGTCTATGGCCACTCCTTTATGTTACTAGTTGTTGTTTTATCGAATTTGCTTCATTAATAGGTTCGCGATTCGACTTTGATCATTACGGTTTGGTGCCAAGATGTAGTCCTAGGCAAGCCGACTTACTTATAACAGTTGGAACCATGACCATGAAAATGGCTCCTTCTTTAGTGTGATTATATGAACAAATGCCTGAACCAAAATATTTAATTGCTATGGGAGCCTGTACCATTACAAGAGGAATGCTTAGTACAGATTCTTATAGTACCGTTCGTGGAGTAGATAAGTTAATTCCTATGGATATCTATTTGCCAGGTTGCCCTCCTAAACCAGAAGCTATTATAGATGCTATAATAAAACTTCGTGAAAAAATAGCTCAAGAAATATCTGAAGATAGAAATGAGTTTCAACAAGGAAAGAGGTATTTCACTAGAAAACATAGGTTTCATTTTGGATCCAGTATTCTTATTCAAAATAAGGAGGAGAAGTTTTTTCATCAATCTTATGAATCTTGATTTGAATCGACTTTAGAGATAACTCCCAAAACATTTGAACCCATTTCAGAGATATCATACCCTTTGAAACATTTGAAGAAAGTACGAGAGGTTGCTGGCGAATGAATAATCGTTAGTAAAAAGTAATGAGCAGGTAATAAAAAATAAATTTTTAAAATTCCATTAGAAATGTCAAATCCTTATATAGATACTTTGACAATAAATAGTAATCAAATGCAAGGTCAATTATCTACTTGGCTAGCCAAGCATAAGTTAGCTCATAGACCTTGACCAAATTGTCTTGGGTCAAAATTTTGTTGAGGAGAGTAGTCCACCAAAAGAAATTGACCTTGGGGATGAGTTGGGGATTCCAGACCTCTTTCCAGATAGAGGTATAATCAGGTTCTCTTAGCAAATTGTTGTAGGCAGTTCTGATAGAGAAGTCCCCAGAAGGGTCCCACTTCCAAATGAATCTATCTTCCCTAGGAAAAATGGGGAGAAAGGTGCTAGCCAAAAGCTTCTGGAGCTCTCTAGTAGTAGGGAGGAGGAAGGGACGATCAATGCAATAGTCCTCCAAAGCCCTCCAAGTGCAGTTGATGAAATAATCACTGACCCTTTCTCCAAAGAAACTTTTGGGAGCATCGTGGAGCCTTCTAAGGGAGGGGGAAGAAACCACGGGCATGTATTGTTTCAAGGCACATGTATTTCAAATATGTAGTAGAGTGCCCACAATTGTAGTATGTAATGAACAAATTGATATTCAAAGTTAAAGTTGTTTGATTGTTTAAACATTTATAGTTATTACATAATTATTCTAATTTTAAAAATAATAATTAAGATGTTCAAACTCTAATATCATCTAATTATATAATACACTCATCTCTATAAATTTAATTCTAAATTTAACAACCCTTAACTGTTGATCTAAGTTTAACCCTAACATTAATTTTAGTTTTATGTCTAGCCTAGTTCAAATTTTAGTTTAACCATAACCCTAATTCTAACATTAACATTGATTTGCATTGTAGCCCTAATAATTAACCTAATCATAACTTTAAATACAATCCTAATCCTATTTTTTCCTCAACTCCATCCTTAGTCCTTAATCTAAAAATCTAACCTTAATCCTAATTATATTTATTAATAATAAATGTAATTACAACGTAATCTATAATTGTAATTATTATAAATATTTCTAGATAATTTGTAATTAATTTTAATTTAAGTTTAATGGTGGTATAAAATAAATTAAGTGATCTGTACAAATCTTTATTACTTAAAATGTATTAGCATGTTTGTAATTACTATTTTTGCAAATGTATAATATGTTTTTATATAATATGTTAAATTATGATAATATTAAATACTTTTAAAGTTTATGCAAAATAAAAATAATTTTTTTACAATTGAAAGAAGATTTCTAAATTGATATTAAAAAAATAGTTAGATAACATTGTTACAAATATATATATATGTTCTAACCATTATGTGAGACATTTTTGGCTATTTATTTTTTGTTTGAATTTTCTCATCCCCTTAAATATATGTTTGTAATATTAATTCTCATTATTATAATATTTTTGAAATTAAATTTAATAATTATTATTAATTAAATTTATATATTTAAAAAGTATTTTATATATTATAATAATAATAATTTATAAATCGTTATTGGTTAAAATTTCATACATAGTCTCACTTTTGAAGTTTAGTCTTTGCAATGAAAGGAAAGAAATTAAAACAATATAAGATTATTGTTTACCTATCTCTAGAATTTACGTGCAAAAAAATTGCAAAAAACATACTAAAGATTATGTTAATGTATCTAAAATTTTGCCAAAAAAAATCATTTAGATAGTGGATCCGTGAAATCTAGTAATAAGATGTAAAATGTTTAGCCAGTTAAATTGAAGAAAATAAATTTCTATAAATCATGCATCTTAACTTTTTAAAAATTGAAAAAAAATATCAAAAGAAAAAATTCATAGTTTTGATTGGTGGAAATGCCATTGAATAATAATTGGTTAACCAAAATTGGGTGCAACCGATTGCAATAGTAGTAGTCTAACGACAAGTACTACTAAGAAAGAAGACAAGTACTAATAAGAAAGAAGATAAATGACATTTCCACAATCCATAGAATTTCTTTGTGAGCAAACTTTTGGAATTGATTGATCAAAAAACTCTCACACAATCAATTCCAAAAATTTGCTTACAAAAAAATTACAATAAATTATTAGTCAAAATTTTATAAAAGTAAAAAAAACACACTTTTCTCTCTTATAACTATAGTCTATGAGATCTATGGATAGCAAATAAAGCATAATAGTCTATGTGATCTATGGGTAGCCACTAAAGTAAAGCATACGATCCAAAAGTCTATGAGATCTTTGGATAGCAAATAAAGCATAAAGATTCCAAAAATCTAGTGTGTATCCCTACTAAACTATGACATGTTGATTCTATTTATAGAAATATTCATATATTTGTATATAGAGTTTCACCATGTCTTGACTGCAGCTAAACTGACTCCAAAACGACACAATACAAAAACCTTCATGTTATTGAATTTACGAAAATTACACATCATTGATCGTGATCAGCAAAATTAGCTCCAGGAATTTCGGATGCCATTTACATGCCATGAGCGAGTTTAGCTGCATCCGTCTTGTTTGCCGTTCCACAAATAAACTAATTTGCAATCTATCGTTTTAAATATATTTTCAATCTGTCGGTTTGTTGGACTTGGGATCCACACGGGATAATATTTTTGTCCCATTCTGGAGGGTGTCACAGTCACATCATATGATGTACTATAAAGATCCCACACGCCTCCCAAAAAACCTGATTTGGATATATTATAAGAAATATAGAGAAGGTGGCTTCGATGATGGTTGGTCAAATATCGAACAAAATCTTTTATTCTTTCATCGTTTATTTAATTTTGTCGACTTTCAATTTCATGTTGGACTTTTAGGTGAAAGTCCCTTCTTGCAGATTACTTTAGTAAAGATTAATTTAATCAAGAATCAAATTATATTTTATGTGATGAAATAATCAATATAACTTGTGAACCGTATACTTTTTAAGTATAAAATATTGATTAATATTTAATTGTTCGTTTAGAATAGTTTGGTATCTTTAGGAACGAACAAATTTAGATTTAGAGGAATTTATGAAGTAAATGTTGATAGAGATATTTTTGAAATGTATGTTTAAAAATATTAATATATTAGTATTTGCATTAAAAGGAGGTGTAATGGTTATATCAATAATAAGATATAGGTTAATTAATATATTGGAAGGTACAAATCAAAGAAAGAGTAATAATAATTTATAATATGACATAGTAAACATAAAACAATAGTTGAGATCCTCTTCATAAATTCCCTACGATCTTTCATTGTACGGTGTAGCTTTTTAACAAAATAAGGAAACAATTAATTTTTGAAATAGATTACAATGAATAGATTTGATCTTTGATCATTAATATGTCTTCTTTGTTAGGTTTAGGGTTATCGACTAATTAGGGTTAGGGTTAGTGTTAAGGTCAAGATTATGGTTATGGTTAAGGTTAAAGTTAAAACTATAATTGAATTTATAATTACTTTATTAAAAAAATATTACAACAAAATTGTGTGTCATTGCAGTAATCTTGGATGTCATGCCCATCACCTTTAGTTGCATGTTTAAATGTCATGTGCAAAGAAGGTTTGAAGTGAGTAGAAGACTTCCTAGAATATGTTTTAACATGTGTCACACGTCTTTGTCTTTGATTTAGGTCTCTTTAATGATTGTTACTATGGAATATCATTTAACTAAATCCTTTCTTGCATACAACACAACTTATATGACTCTTAAAGAAGCATCATAATGCTTATATATCCATATTTTCTTCCATTCTTCTCACACATTTCTTTTAAACAAATTCTTGAAGACTATCTTCAAATGTAGGATTCTTCTAGTTTCTCATGCATGAGATCAATCAACAATCCCCATCCATTTGTCCCTTTAGGCTCTTTGTGCTATGAAAGCCATCCACTATTTCTATTTTTTGTCACTAGATCATTACTCAATTAATGCTTAAGTTTGCAAAATGCTATATTTTACTTCATCAGGTTAAAATGGCTACTTAGATTCTTGACATAGTTGTCATAGATTAGTTCACATGGCTCTCACCCTATGATAGTCATAACTTCTTGACTATCTTTGGTATTGATATGAATTTGACATTGTCATAATGCTACTTCTTACTTTTAATACAATGATTGTTATCGTGATGCTAAAAATGTAGTATATAAGAAAGGCATACACATATAATAAGACAATAAAACATAAATGAAAAGCTTAATTGAAAACTAGCTTAAAAATGCAAACCATAAGCCTTCCTTGAAATGTCCCATTTTCCTCTATTCTTGAGGACCTTGAAGGTGTTGAATTGATTGGCTCTCAATGGAGCAATGACCTCCAAAGTTGCAACTCAAGAGCTAAGCAGCTACTTGATCATGATTGATTATAAAAATGATATAAAATGCAATGCTATGATTAATCCAAAATGCTAATTACTAGATGATTGAAATGAAAATTCCTATAGTAATGATGCTAAAAATATGAATGCAAGGGATCCTTATTGCTCCAAAATGGGGGATATTTATAAGAATTCCAAGGCCAAAGTTGAGGTGGTAGTTTTAGGAACCAAAAGGACAACTAAGAGGCGGGGGGGGGGGTGAATCAGTTGTCAATGAATTTCAACCCAATTATAACTTAATAAAACTTGATACTCAATACCGATAAACCAAACTTAATGTCGGTTAACAGATTAGCAGTTAATATCAATACCGGTAAAACTTAATGCATGAAACAAAAAGAAAAACAACATCCACAACACAACACAAATATTTTGACATGGAAATCCTGTAAGGGGAAAAACCACAGTGGGAAACCTTACCCACAATTAGATGATACTACTGTAGATAGTATGTGTATAAAAATGGGGTTTGCACATGCAAAAAGGCCAACCGCCTAGAGAACACTACTCAAATGGGAGTTGCAATGACTACAGTAGGATGGTTAAATCCTAGAATAATGTAGTGCTCAAAATAGCATCTCCAATGTTGGACTCAGTATCGGTTAAGCGCTGATAAACACCTTCAAACCTTCCTTGAACCTTATCTATGGTCTCCTCATATGATCTTCAATATTCACACATACCATGTTACAATACCATACCATAACCATATCATATCTATCATCTCACAAATAAGATCTTACATATATACAAAACCTAAGACCAAATGTGTAGGTCGGCTCACTAAGAATATTACAATTAAATCAGTTACAAATAAGTCTTGATGTGATGCATCATGTCGGCTCAATACATTTACAACAATATCCAATCAATAAAACATCTCCATAACGTGTCATGCTGATCTGGAATAGATAATGCATACCTGTCCATAACCTAGACCAATATGTCGGTAACAACAAATATGTCAACCCGATTAGACCAATAACCAAAACACCAAAACCAAGTATCCAAACCATGTCTTTGACATAGTCAAGTGATCTATAGATGATAACAAATCATCATCTATGCCGGTGAACCATATAACCTATCAGTGAGAATATAACGGTGACTGTGCATAAGTCATTGACCTTGCCGGTGAACACAATGTGTCAGTTCAATGGTAAACCTATATAACCATACTTATAGTGCCAAATCAACAATGTAGATCTCCAGAAGGGTAAGTGTTGACATCAATGACAAAACTAATGCAACACATCCATAATACCAACAATCTCCCCCTTTGGCATTGATGGCAACACTAGATGGAAAAACATCTAAGTGCCAAAATAGAATGCCAAAAAACCAAAAACCAACAATCTCCAAAATAGATCAATACCAGAAGTCAAAATCAAAATACAAAGGGTGTATATCTCTCCCCCAATGAATAATATCTCTCCAAAGAATTTTTTTCCATAGATATCTCTCCCCCTTTAACATCAAATGCCAAAGCAGTTAAGAAGAAATACCAGAAGATACAACCAACTACTCCCCCTGAGAAGTAGCTCTCCTCCATCAAAGCCGAAAAAAGATTTCTTTGTTAGTTTCTGTCGGTTTGATGCCAATCTCCAATCATCTAAGTCTCTATCAATGAGGGTATTACCCCAAGCTGCTCTCTGAGATATTCAAATGTTTCCTTAGGCAAAGACTTTGTAAAGATATCTACAATCTGCTCTTTAGTATTAACATAAACCAATCTTACTTCTTTTGCTTCAACATTCTCTTCAGAAAATTATATTTGATAGAAACATGCTTAGTCTTAGAGTGAAATACTAGATTCTTTGATATATCAATTGTTGTTGAATTATCACAATAAATGATTATAGGTTCTTTGCATTTTACCTTTATGTCCTTCAACATTTGCTTAATCCATAATACCTAAGCACATTTAGTTGTTGTTGCAACATATTCTAATTCTATTGTTGATAATGATGTACAACTCTGCTTCTTGTTTATCCATGAAATCAATCTGCTACCAAGAAAGAATGATCCACCAGTGGTACTCTTTCTGTCATCTACATCTCCTGCCTAATTTGCATCAGTGTATGCACAAAAATCAAAATTTTCATCTTTAGGGTACCATAAACCAAGATTTGTTGTGCATTGTAGATACCGGGAAATCCTTTTTACTGCTAATTCATGATTTTCTTTAGGATTACTTTGAAATATTGAAACAATAGATACTGCATTCATTATATCAAGTATTATTTGTGTCAAATACAATAAACCTCCAATCATAGATTTGTATCTTGTTGGATTAACAAGAGCTGAATCATCCTTCAATATCAATTTATCAGTTGCAGTCATAAGAGTACTTACCAGTTTAGAGTTTTCCATATCAAATTTCTTCAGTAGTTCCTTTAAGTATTTTGCTTGACATATGAATATACCTCTATTGGTTTATGAAATCTGCAATCCTAAAAAGAATTCTATCTCCCCAATCATAGACATTTCAAATTCTTCCTGCATTTTGTTAGCAAAGTCCTTACACAATCCATCTTCTCCCCCAAAAATGATATCATCAACAAAAAAATTCAATAACCAAGATGTAATCATTAGTCAGTTTGAAATATAAGTTCTTGTCAGCATTACCTTTAGTGTAACCAAGCTTCAAAAGATATTTGTCCAATCTAGCATACCAAGCTCTAGGATCTTTCTTCAATCCATACAAAGATTTCCTTAATCTGCAAACCATATCTTTAACATTTGTCAATGAAAATCTATTAGGTTGTTCAATGTAAACTTCCTCTTCAAGATCACCATTCAGAAATGCACATTTTACATCCATCTGATATACCTTATAGTTCTTGTGAGTTGCAAATGCAAGAAATAATCTAATTGTCTCAATTCTAGCTACTGGTGCAAAGGTTTCATTATAATCAAGTCCCTCCTTCTGTGAGTAACCTTTACAAACTAATCTTGCTTTGTTTTTTATTACCTCACCATCTTCATTAAGTTTATTTCTGAATACCCATTTAGTTCCAATTACATTTTTGTCTTTAGGCCGGGGAACTGTTGTCCATGTATTGTTCTTTTCAATTTGTTCTAATTCGTCTTCCATTGCTTTTATCCAATGTTCATCTTGACATGCTTGAATAAGAGATGTGAGTTCAATTTGAGAAATTAAGCATACCTCTTCATTTGCCAGTCTTCCTCTTGTCATAACACCTTGATACTTATTCCCAATTATCTGATTTTTTGAGTGATTCAGTCTTACATACTTGGGTTTATTCACATGTTGTTCTTCAATCACTATGGAATTCTCTAATGATGCCAGTGTGACTAGATCCACATTCTATATCGGTGCACTTTGTATTGGTTCATTTATGATCATCTCAACTGTCGGTTCAGAATCTACAAACCTTGAATTTCCTCTAAAGTGTTCTCTTAGATGAATAACCAAGAAATATTCCTTCATCACTTCTAGGATCAAATTTACCAACATACTCATTTCTCCTAATATAGCATTTGCTTCCAAATATTCTAAAGTATTTAAGAGTAGGAGTATTACCAAACCATATTTCATGAGGGGTCTTACCGGTTTCACCTTTGATGTGAACTTTGTTGAAAGTGTAAACCGTTGTATTCACTGCTTCTCTCCAGTACACATGAGGTAGATTTGTTTCCAATATCATGCTTCTAGCTGCTTCTAGAATAGTTCTATTCTTCCTTTCCACAATTCCATTTTGCTGAGGTGTCTAGGGTGCTGATAATTGTCTTTTGATTCCATTCACTTCATAGAATGTATTAAATTCCTTAGATGTAAATTCTCAAACATTTGATTTTCTTACCGGTTTCATTCTCTACCATTGCCTTGCATAACTTGAATTTTCCAAAAGCTTCTGATTTCTCCTTGAGAAAAGTAACCCAACACATTCTAAAATAATCATCAATAATTAGCATAAAATATCTATCTCCCTGTAGACTTCTTGTTCTGGCCTGACCACACAAGTCAGTATGAATTAAATCAAGAACATTATTGGATTTCTCAGAAATAATCTTAAAGGTTGTTCTAACTTGCTTTCCCATTTGACATTCCTTACATACCGGATTATGAGGTTTCACAATCTTAGGTAAATCCCTTACTGCCTTAGTTGAATTGATCTTTACAATGCAATCAAAATTTACATGACAAAGTCTCTTATGCCATAACCAACTTTCATCAATATGTGTAATCAAGCATGTTTTATCAATGTTGTTCAAATGAAAGATATTACCTTTAGTTGGATCTTTACAATGCAATCAAAATTTACATGACAAAGTCTCTTATGCCATAACCAACTTTCATCAATATGTGTAATCAAGCATGTCTTATCAATGTTGTTCAAATGAAAGATATTACCTTTAGTCGGATTACCGGTTGCAATCTCCAATCTAGTTCTATTCATGATTTTGCATTTTCCATTTTTGAACTGTAACTGAAATCCCTTTTCAACTAATTGACCAACACTCAAAAGATTATGCTTCAAACCTTCAACATAATAAACATTGTCAGTATTGTGCTTACCATCCAAAGATATAGTGTCTTTTCCTTTGATTAAACAAGCTTTATCATCGCCAAATCTTACTAGACCTCCATTATATTCCTGAAAAGATAAGAATTTATTTTTATCACCAATTATATGATGTGAACATCCACTATCAATGATCCATTCATATTTTTCCTCAATTTTAGCTGTCAAGGCCTACTCTACCGGTGGAACAGTTGGTGCCAATTGATCTTCTTTTATTGCAAAAAATGCCCATCCATTGTTTGTCGATTCTTCATCAGAATCATCTATAACTCCTTCATCATCATAGTAACATGATTTATCTTTGTTCTTCTTAAATTTGTATCTCTGATATTCAGGGTTAGGCTTATATGTTCTTTTAGCTTCCTCTCTCAATCTTGCATGTCTACCAGGACATCTAGATGCTATATGACCAACTTTATTGCAATTAAAACATTTAAATGGTGCTTTACATTCATACTTACTTCCAACTCGACCTTTAGGCATTTTCCTTGCAAATAGTGCTTCAAGTTCTTCATTTTCTGTCCTGATATCTTCAAGTTCTTTTGCATACAATGCTTTCCAATCAGATTTGTCAAATGATGATGATGATGTTCGAGATGATGATGCTCTGAAGGCTAAATCTATCTTAATTGTAGCAATAGGACCAAATTCCTCAAGTGACCAAATTCCTCAAGCTCAAATGCTGATAGTTTTCCAACCAAGGTATCTCTAGATACTGATGTATTAGGCATTGTTCTCAACTCATTGAAAGCATTTACTTTCATTTTGTATGCCGGTGGCAAAGCTCTTAAAATTTTAGAAACAATTTCATCTTCACTTAAGGATTGTCCACAAAATTGTATTCCTAAAACAATTTCATTAACTCTTTCCATAAAAGAAAAAATTCTTTCATCTTCTTCCATTTTCAAAATTTCATACCTAACTTAGTAACATTCCAGTTTAGCAATTTTGATAGTGGTATCTCCTTCATTCAATGTCTCCAATTTATCTCAAATAGCTTTAGCAGTAGATTGGTCTGATAATCCCATGATTTGCTGATCTAATAATGCGCTCAGAAGTGCTTCTCTTGCTTTGCAATCATTTTCTTGATCTTTACCCAATGTTGGTGGATTAGGTTGATTCGTAGTAGGACCAACATAGCCATTCTTTTTAGCTTCCCATATGTCTCTTCCAATGTAATTCAGATGTGTCTCCATTCTGATCTTCCATATACCATAGTTAGTTCCATCAAGTTTAGGACTGTCCTTCTTGAAAATGTTTGCTGCCATAGGATCTCCTCAAGCTGTTAGGCTTCTGCAAAAATAGGACTTAGCTCTGATACCAATTGTTAGGAATCAGAAGGACAACTGAGAGGGGGGGTGAGTCAGTTGTCAATGAATTTCAACCCAATTATAACTTAATCAAACTTGATACTCAATACCAGTAAACCAAACTTAATGTCGGTTAATAGATTAGTAGTTAATATCAATTCCAGTGAAACTTAATGCATGAAACAGAAAGAGAAACAACATCCACAACACATAACACAAATATTTTGATGTGGAAACCTTATAAGGGGAAAAACCACGGTGGGAAAACTTACCCACAATCAGATGATACTTATGTAGATAGTATGTGTATACAAATGGGGCCTGCACATGCAGAAAGGCCAACCGCCTAGAGCACACTACTCAAATGGGAGTCCCAATGACTATAGTTGGATGGTTAAATAGTAGAATAATGTACGGCTCAAAATAACATCTCCAATGTTGGATTCCATACTAGTTAAGCTCTGATAAACACCTTCAAACCTTCCTTGAACCTTCTCTATGGTCTGATCATATGATCTTTAGTATTCGCACATACCATGTTACAATACCATACCATAACCATATCATATTTGCCATCTCACAAATGAGATCTTACATATATACAAAACCTAAGACCAAATGTGTAGGTTGGCTCACTAAGAATATTACAATTAAATCAATTACAAATAAGTCTTGATGCGATGCATCATGTCGACTCAATACATTTACAACAATATCCAATCAATAAAACATCTCAATAACGTGTCGTGTTGGTCTGGAATAGATAACGCATACCAGTCCATAACCTAGACCAATCTGTCAGTAATAGCAAATATGTCAACCCGATTAGACCAATAACCAAAACACCAAAACCAAGTATCTAAACCATGTCTTTGACATAATCAAGTGATCTATAGATGACAACAAGTCATCATTTATGTCGATGAACCATATAACCTATCTGTGAGCATATATTGGTGACTGTGCATAAGTCATTGACCTTGTTGGTAAACACAATGTGTCGGTTCAATAGTAAACCAATATAACCATAGTGCCAAATCAACAATGTAGATCTCCAGAAGGATAAGTGTTGATATCAATGACAAAAATAATGCAACACATCCATAATACCAATAGGAAGGAATCGACGGTCCAGATCTGATCTGAAGATATCAAGGGCCAAGATTGAGGAAGTTGGACAAGAGGTTGGAGGAAGGGACACCTGTCATCTTTGTGGTGACAAGTGTCAAGGAGCCTTTCTCATGAGAGGGCAAGTGTCCAAGGGAGGAGACATGTGGTAAAAGTTCCATGTGTCTCAAGGGGATAATATCCACACCATAGGAGGTTAGGATAAGGAGGTTAGAATGTGCAAGATAGGATAGGGTTAGTTAAACCTAGGGTTAGGTGGAATGGGTTAGGTTAGGGGGATGGTTAGGTTAGGTGGTTAGAATTTAGGAGGCAGGTGCTCATTTGAATTTAGAAATTCAAATAATTTGGAAAATGATAATTAATCTCAACAAACTTGAGTTTGTTAATTTTAATTAGGGATTAGAAGAATTGATTTATATGGGGGGAAATTAATTAATTTAGAATTAATTAATAAAAGGGGGATATGAAATGAACTATGTAAATACATCATGTAGATTTATCTACTAGTAGATGAATAGAGAAATTAATCAAATTCCTTGTGAATTCAATTAATTGAGAAGGAGGATTAATCAAATAATTGTGTATTTAATTAACTATATTCAGATCATTTTTAGGTGTATACAGTTATATACCAAAATTTGATTTCCCTCTCACTATAGGTTAATTTTTGTCCCCTTTCATCTTCACATTAGACCAAATCAACGTCCCAAGTCGACCTTTCATGCTCATAGTCCGTAGCTTCTTCAAGTTGTTATTTACCTTCCTGACACACCTTAGAACTACTGATGAACATTGATACTATGAAGTGTCATTATTATATATTCTCCATTTGTGTCCATGTTTTTGCCTTCTTAAGCTATCTTCTTTCATGACAACTATTCAAATAAAACATATATATATATAAGCTAGAAAACCTTATGACTTGTCAATGCCACAATGAATTGGCATGTTCATTATGTTCAACCACTGATCTCTTAACACTTTCTTCTTACTATCATTTTCCAAGAACAAATTTTTCACTTATGTTGTTCTTCATGTTAGTTAAGATGAGAGGGGGGGGGGTTAATCATAAAAACTCACAATACAATATATTCACCAGATTCAACCTCAGTAGCCTTTACTGATATGCAAATATAACTGTAAATCATTCAATACTCATAAACAGATTCACTTAAAACATCATAACACATTTAACACCAGATTTAACGTGGAAACCAAATAGGGAAAAACCACTGTGGGATTTCGGACCCACTAAGAAATATACCCTTCTAGAGTATGCTCGGTTAAAAGCCAATCCAGTTACAAATTACAAAAACACATTGCTAGATGTGACCCAGTTAAGGGATTTCCCTCATACTTGTTAGAATCTTGCACTTTGTTAGAAGTGACCTTGTCAAAGGATTTCAAACACTCATTTAGTATGTTACCTTGCTAGAGGGTTTACAAATAAGATTGTTAAGTCCACTCGGTTAAGAGATTTCCTATCACTTACAAAATAAAGAACAATAATAAAATATATCTGCAACTTCACATCTGAAATGCTAAAGCAGATTCTATGTGATCAAAACAATCTTGTCATAAGACTTATCTTGCTTCTTGCTGGGCTTCTCAATCTATTCTTCAATCTTCTATGCTCGGTGATAACTACTGTAGTGTCACTATTCTTCTATTTTGCCCACATGCATTGTTCATCAACAGTTTCTTATTTATGAACAATACCTAACCGCTTAATCTCCTTGATCACATTTCCCATGATCAATCTTAGCCATCAAATCTTCAAACGTGACTAGGTTCATTGTATCCTTCGATATGAAAACATTTTACCTCGCCTTGGAACTTATGCTAGGTTATGACCGTTCAATCTACGTTGTAGATCTATCTCTTGTATTTTTGATGTCGTAGATCCTCAACAAACTTCTTGCATGACATACCAATCACCTAATCAACTCTAGCTCATTGGTATTCTACATTTAATAATGTATTTATCCATCCAATGCATTTTGTTATTACTCAGTTGTTACTCGGTAAATACTGAACTTCACTTGGTAGATATTCTGCCTTCTTTCACTGATAGTGATAACCTTAGGGTTTACCGACTAACATGTTGCTCAGTAACATAGAATAGTATCAAGCCTTAACTAATTCTATAGCTTGAAATCTTTTCTCCTTCTTGTTCAGTCTTTGAATACTCATCTATAGGATATCAAACCAATAAAAAAAACATAATCTCATCATTGTCTAACTCGGTAATAGTTGCCCATTGAATAACTTATTATTCCCCTTTTATTTTCACATTCATTCTGTGTCTCTTACCGACATCTTTATACTTATCAAAACATACTCATTAAGATATGGCAACATCATACTGAATTAGAAAATCAATTACTTGACATTAATGACAAAATAATATTATGAAGATAGTAATCATCCTTTCTTAATTATATCAACAATCTCCAACAATCTTCTCAATATCCTCATACCAACAAACTTACTAAGATGCTAACAATCTCCCCCTTTGGCATTGATGGAAAAAACAACTTTAATGGTAATACCAACATGATTTATTTCAATTGATTCGGATTCGGATTGTTGTTTAAACTTCTCTAAAATTTTCTGGAATTCTCCCCCAGTCATTAGTCTTCTCCCAACTTCTTCTATTAGTTCCTTACAAATTAGTATTCTCCCCCTTTGACAACAATGTCAAAAAAGAAAAACTAATTCATGATTTCTTCCTTTGTGAAGTAATTTCCTTGCAGTCTCATTCACGATCAGAGCATCTTTGTCTTCAATCACTTTTTCTTGTACAACTTTAGGCAACCTCCTAAAGTGTGTAAAGCAGCATCAACTCATAAATAGTTATCCTTTAGATTCATAGAATTTATGCTTTCACCGAACTCTGTCAGTGAGTACTAGATAGGGGTAGAACCCCTACCTAACTTACGAGATACTCAAAAGTGTCCCTTGGCAATGGCTTTGTGAAAATATTTTCTATTTGTTCCTTTGAACTGATATATTCCAGCACAAATTTCTTCTCTTGAACTTCTTCTCTGAGATAATGATACTTTATAGAGATATGCTTTGTCTTAGAGTGCATTACCAGATTCTTTGAAATGTTAATGACACTAGTATTATCACAGAATATAGTTACTAGCTCGGTAACTTTCTCATTCATACCTTCCAATAGTTGTTTGATCCATGCTATATTGGTACAATTCAATGCTGCCGCGACATATTCAGCTTCAACTGTTGACTGTGAAATGCATCCTTGTTTCTTGCTAAGCCAACTTACTAGTCTATCTCCCAAAAAGAAAGCTCCACCGCTTGTGCTTTTTCTGTCATCAATGTTTCCTACCCAATCAGGATCAGTATAGACTTTTAAGTCAAAAAAATTTCTCTTTTGATACACTAAGCCATAATCTTCAGTGCCTCTCAGGTATCTGAAAATTCTCTTGATTGCTGTCAAATGAGTTTCTTTGGGATCTGCACAAAATCTTGCAACTATACCTACTGCATGTGCTATATCTGGCCTTCTGTGAACCACATATTGCAAATTTCCAATCATAGATTGGTAAAGTGTCTCATCAACAGATGTAGATTCATCACTCTTTGATAGTTTACAGTTGGTAGTCATAGGAGTACTTACAGGTTTAGAATCCTCCATTCCAAATTTCTTCAAGATTTCCTTTATATACTTGGATTGAGTAATGAAAATCTCATTTTTTATTTGTAGTATCTATAAACCTATAAAATACTTTATTTCATCGATTAATGACATCTCAATTTCTTTGCACATTTCATTTCCAAAGTTCTTGCATAAGGAGTCATTTCCACAAAAAATAATATCATCAACAAATATGGCTGAAAGCAGTATACCATTGTTTTCATCATTAATCATATACATGTTGTTGTTTTCACTTGTCCTTATAAATCCAATCTTGATCAAATAAGAGTGCATTCTTTCATACCATGCTCTAGGTGCTTGCTTCAAACCATATAATGCTTTGTTCAGCTTACATACCTGATCTTTATTCTTGTCTTCAATAAATCCTTTAGGCTATTCAATATAAACTTCTTCTTCTAGTATACCATTCAAAAATGCAGATTTAACATCCATTTGATATACCTTGAAATTTTTGAAAGTAGCATATGCCAAAAATGTTCTCACTCCTTCAAGTCTTGCCACAGGTGCAAAAGTCTCACCATAATCAATTCCTTCTTCTTGAGCATATCCTTTGCAAACTAGTCTTGCTTTATTTCGAATGACCTCTCCTTTTTCATTTAGCTTGTTTCTGAAAATCCACTTTGTACTGATTGCATTTTTCTCTTTTGGTCTTCGGACCAGTGTCCATGTTTCATTCTTCTTGATTTTTTGAATTTCTTCTGTCATAGCATTTATCCAATCTTCATTACTAAATGCCTCTTTTACTATCCTCGGTTCAAATTCAGATATCATACATGTGTTTTGTCTCAGTTTGTTCCTTGTCATCACTAGATCATCCTTATCTCCTATAATCTGACTTGATGCATGATTTCTTCTGATATACTTGGCTAATATAGGCTCTGTTTGATCTTCTCATCACTCGGTAACTGAGTATTTCCTTCATTTTCTTCAACAACTTTCTCGGTAGGATTTATCGGTTGAACATAAACAAATTCCTCATAAATTTCTAGTTCTTTGGAATTTCCTTCATCATTTCTTTCTGCAAATTCATCAATTTTCACATTTGCACTTTCCACTATTTTGTTAGATGATTTGATCAGACATTTAAATGCTTTACTTCTAGAAGAATAGCCAAGAAATGTTCCTTCCTCACTTTTCTGATCAAACTTTTCATTTCTATCATCTTTGTGAACATAACATCTACTTCCAAATATTTTAAAATAACTTACATTAGGTTTCTTATCATACCAGATTTCATATGGTGTCTTCAAAGTTCCTTTCTTCAGTTGTACTCGGTTCAGGGTGTAAACTGCAGTGCTGATTACTTCTCTCCAAAATGTTTGAGGTACCCTCTTTTCTATCATCAGGGTTCTAGCACAATCTACAATTGATCTGTTTCATCTTTCAACTATCTCATTTTGCTGAGGCATTCTCAGTGCAGACACTTGTCTCTTTATACCATGATCATTGCAAAATAGGTTAAATTCATCATAAATGAATTCTCCTCCTATATCAGATCTTAGACATTTCAACTGTATTCTTGTTTCTTTTTCAACTCTAGCCTTATACCATTTGAACATTTGAAAGGCTTCTGATTTTTCTTTTAAAAACATAACTGACATCATTCTTGAGTAATCATCCATAAATAATATGAAGTATTTATCTCCATAATAACTTTTGACTTTCATAGGACCACGAAGATCAGTGTGCACTATATCTAAAATTCCTTTAGAAGTGTAGGACTTACTTGTAAAGCTTGACTTTGTCATCTTACCCATCTGGCATCCTTGACATATTGCATTCTCAGGTTTTTCTAGGCTCAGTAGACCTCTTACTCGGTGTTTCTTACTTATTTTGATCAGGTTATCAAAATTTACATGACAAAACCTTTTATGCCATAACCAGGTATCTTCTAGTTTAGCATATAGACAATTGTTCTGATTTGAGTCAAGATGAAATGTATTACCTTTTGTTTGTATCCCGGTAGTAGCCAGCTTTCCATGTTTGTCATGAACTTTGACACTTCCCTTCTGGAATTCTATTCGGTATCCTATATTGTTTATCGATGCTACACTCAACAAATTGTATTTCAAACCTTCAACCCAGTATACATCATCACATTTAGCATTGTCAAGAAGTGTTATAGATCCTTTACCTTTCACCAGACATGGTGCATTATTACCAAATCTTACATATCCTCCATCATAGTTTTCTAATTTAACAAACTTGTGTTTATCACCTGTCATGTGATGTGAGCATCCACTATCTATGATCCAAGAATCATTTTTATTTATGTGAGATATTAGGGCTTTTTCTTCATACCTTTCTTCATCTGATCCATGTTTGATAGCCACATAAACAACTTCCTCTATATTGGTCCCATCAGATTTATCATCGTTGGATTCCTCATCAGCTACTAGGCATGTCTTTCTATCTTTCCTTCTGAAGTCTCGGTGTCCTCTGTATTGGTTGTCTTTATGTCCATCATCTTGGTATTATCTCTTTTTACTAGATTCTTTGTCAGGACAGTTAGAAGCCATATGTCCTATTCTATCATAGTTAAAACATTTTAAAGGCAACTTTCCTTTATACTTACGTTTGCCTCTCAGTAACCTTCTGGCTAATAATGCTTCAAACTCTTCTTGCTTTCTGATTTCTTCATATAGTTTGTGTACCTCTTCCATGTTTTTGCGAAATCTTTCACTTGCTCCACTGTGATTTCCTTCAATATACTTATACATTCTATCATTATAATCATCAGATTCACCAATATGAAAAGAACTGAATGCAGATTCAACTTTATTTACTGAGGACCCACTATTATCAAAATTACTTAACTCAAATGCATGTAGCTTACAGATAGTAGCATCCAAAGAGACTGGAATGTTTGGCACAAACCTTAATTCATTGATTGCAGAGACTTGAATGGCATAAGCAGGTAGAAGTGTTCTAAGCAACTTACTTGTTACATCCTTTTCTTCAATAGTTCCTCCTGCTCCTTTGATTTGATTGACAGTTTCCTTTAACCTTGTACTGTATTGGGTTATGTTCTCACCTTCATTCATTCTCATGGATTCAAGTTTACCTCTTAGACTGTCTACTTTTTCTCTCTAAACATGTTCATCACCACCATACACAAATATAAGCTTGGTCCACATCGCTTTGGCATCATTGCAACCTTCTAGATCATTAAACTCTGAGTTGGTTAATGCTGATGTTATTTCAATCATAGTTTGAATATGTTCTTGCTTTGCCTTTATCTTTTCCATTGTCATCGGGTTGGTGCTAGGTGCTATGTAATCATTCTCTAGATAATATGTTGCATATTCTCCAATTCTTGATAAGTGCAGCTTCATTCTTTTCTGCCATGTGGAGAAACTTGACTTGTTCAGCTTTGGTGCATCCCTTTTATACATGTTCGGATCTTGCCTCAAGTACCTTTAAACTTTTCTTCTGGAGTCCAAAGCTTTGATACCAATTGTTAGTTAAGATGAGAGGGGGGGTGAATCATAAAAACTCACAATACAATATATTCACTAGATTCAACCTTGGTAGCCTTTACTAAAATGCAATTATGACTGTAAATCATTCAATACTCATAAATAGATACAATTAAAACATCATAACACATTTAACACTAGATTTAACATGGAAACCCAAATAGGGAAAAAACACTGTGGGATTTCAGACCCACTAAGAAATATACCCTTCTAGAGTATGCTCGGTTAAAAGCCAATCTAGTTACAGATTACAAAAACACATTGCTAGATGTGACTCGGTTAAGGGATTTCCCTCAAACTTGTTAGAGTCTTGTACTTTGTTAGAAGTGACTTTCTCAAAGGATTTCAAACACTCATTTAGAATGTTACCTTGCTAGAGGGTTTACAAATAAGACTATTTTGATTAAGTAAAAGAAGGTATTTGAAAGGTACCTGTACCTTGTACAAACCAGGAGAAAGAACTACTAAAAAAAGTGCCTGGTCACTTCAAAAAACAAAATGAACCCACCGAAAGGGATCAACTTAACACAACATTACATAATAAAGTATCTTGGTACAAACAGAAAAAGGAAAGCATAAAGACAGCAAAGAGACCTAACCAGGGACAACAACAAAAACTAAATACTATTCATAATTTCCTCAGTGTGAACAACCATTTGTTTCATGTTGTTCACTGAGGTCTTCAGATCCTCCAGCTCACGACCTTTGATGTCGCCTTTTTTCTTTGTGTTAGCTCTGATCCTCCTTTCATGCCCTTTCTTGTTTGACTGCTCTTTATCACCATCCTTTTCTACATCATTCTTGAACCTGTTAATAAGGATGTTCATGTTGTCCACCGAGGATTTGAGGATTTGGAAATTTTGGTCATCAATCTTCTTTACATTGAGCTCCAGCTTGTCAGTTCTGGTGCTGAAATCTTTCATTTTTTTTTCCATTTCCTTAGGATCTCCCATCTTGTTGACCTTTTTCTCTGTTGCCATAATTTTTCAAACCATACATTCAATATCTTGTGCATTATGCAGAATGACCACCAGTTCTTTAACATGTTCCGCCAAGGGCTTGTCACCAACTGTAATTTTTGCAATGGCTTGTGTATCGGTTTTCAAACTATTAACATCCTTCACCATAGTAGTGATGGTCTCACAGAAGGCATTAACAATGTCTTTGTCACCATTGTCACTTTTATCCCCTTTTTCCTCATTATGCAGATTTGTGGTATTCACGGTCTCCAAATTATCCATCACCAGGTTACCCTCCCCTTCTTTATCCTGACTATCAACCACCTTGTTTTCTTCAGCCTCCTCTTCCAATTCAATCTGAACATGATTGAAGTCGGAATTGCTCCCCTTTTTAATGTTCTTTTTCTAAGCCTTCTTTCCAGTGGTTTTCCCTTTCCTTTTTTTAGCAGATTTTTCCTCAAGGGATTCAGTTGCAGAGTCCGACATATCAGAGTCCACAATAATCCTACTATTCTTGGCCCTAATCCTCCCTTTCTTTCTAGTTTCCTCCAACTCTCCCTCGGTATCCAAGTCAAAATTAAAACCACTATCCTTACTTTCTGTAGTTTCATGTCTAGCATTTTTGCCTTTGATAGGCTTTTCAATGCTCTTCCCCTTTAGCATTTTATAAACTAGGACCATAAGCCCCTAGTGGAGGGCATGATCACCTTTAGGATCCTTCTGGATTTCCTTTATAATATGATCCATAGAACAGGCAAGGTAATAGTGAAGGCTAACCCTTTCTCCATGACGAAAATGATTAAGAAGAATGAAGTGATGCCCGTAGGCCCTGGTAAACCTACTATCTAAGGTAATGTATTAAATAGAAGCGAAAAGAACAAACCTCCAAGGCCTGCAAATTCTCTTCGAGGAGTGGTAGGAATTGTCAATTTTGATCATCTTTCGCCTCTCTCCATCCATAACCTACAAATAAGACTGTTAAGTCCACTCGGTTAAGAGATTTCCTGTCACTTACAAAATAAATAACAGTAATAAAATATATCTGCAACTTCACATCTGAAATGCTAAATCACATTCTATGTGATCAAAACAATCTTTTCATAAGACTTATCTTGCTTCTTGTTGGGCTTCTCAATCTCTTCTTCAATCAGATCTTCAATCTTCTGTGCTCGGTGGTCACTAATGTAGTGTCACTGTTCTTCTATTTTGCTCACATGCATTGTTCATTAATAGTTTCTTATTTATGAACAATACCTAACGACTTAATCTCCTTGATCACATTTCTCATGATCAATCTTAGCCATCAGATCTTCAAACGTGACTAGGTTCATTGTATCCTTCGATTTGAAAATGTTTTACCTTGCCTTGGAAGTTGTGCTAGGTTATGACTGTTCAATTTGCGTTGTAGATCTATCTCTTGTATTTTCAATGTCGTAGATCCTCAACAAACTTCTTGCATGACATACCAATCATCTGATCAACTCCAGCTCATTGGTATTCTACATTTAATAATGTATTTATCCATCCAATGCATTCTGTTATTACTTGGTTGTTACTCGGTAAATACTGAACTTCACTCGATAGATATTATGCCTTCTTTAACCGATAGTGATAACATTAGGGTTTATCGACTAGCATCTTGCTTGGTAACATAGAACAGTATCAAGCCTTAACTAATTCTATAGCTTGAAATCTTTTCTCCTTCTTGTTTAGTCTTTGAATACTCATATATACAGTATCAAAATAATCAAAACAACATAATCTCATCACTGCTAACTCGGTAATAGTTTCCCATTGAATAACTTATTATTCCCCTTTTATTTTCACATTCATTCTGTGTCTCTTACCGACATCTTTATACTTATCAAAACATACTCATTAAGATATGGCAACATCATACTGAATCAGAAAATCAATTGCTTGACATCAATGACAAAATAATATTATTAAGATAGTAATCATCCTTTCTCAATTATATCAACAATCTCCAACAACCTTCTCAATATCCTCATACCAACAAACTTATTGAGATGCTAACAATCTCCCTTTGTGAAAATGCTAACACTTCAATCTTTACATTATTCTCACTATATTATTTATGCCATTAATGCATATTAATTGTAAGGACCTACTAATTTTTTTTCTTAAAATGTCACTATTATTTTATCTTTCTTCTTAGTTTATTTAGTCTCCATTCATAGGTATACTTGATTATTCTTATCCATACAAAATAGGTAATAGTCTATTTTGAAACAACATCTAGCAATATGATTTAGGCATTTGTCAATTCATGACAAGCACCCACTCAAATGGGGTAGGAATCTATCACAAGTTAGATATGTAATAGGTATGTGCTCGAGCTAGATTCTTAGACTCATTAGGACAATCTAGGTCTTGAGTCACGTCCCTAAATACTATACTTTCCCATTGGAAGTGCACTGAGGTCATATCCATCAAAGGTATGAAACTTAAAATACAAAGCTTGAAACCCACCTTTGAATTCAAATTATGGCCTCGAAGAGTCAAGTGAACCATCTGGGATCCTTGCGAGTAGAGCTTGAATATTTTTTCTTTCCTCAGGGGTTTAATTTTCCTTTTACTTTAGTCAATGGCCTTCTTGAATTTACCAATCTTGATTATAGTAAGCCTCATTCTTGAACACTTGTGTATTGGGAACATACTTCATTCTCAAATTGCCTACATACACCACTTCTAAATGGGATCAAGGGATAATATTCTAATTTAGATTTATTTTCTAAGGTTTGATGTGAACTATATAATGGGCATGCAACCCTTTCTAGGTTCTGTTGACAGGTGTTTTGACACACTCACCAATAGTTAGGTAGTTTATGCAAACACTCACCACCTCTCCTAAAAAGCAACGAGTCTGGAAGAACTCACTACTCCAAGGTCTCTATAGTCAGGTCTCGATGGTGATGGGTAGCTCAATGGTTGATGTGGTTATACCTATCAAAGGGGCCTGCTGGTTAGAACTAAATCTCGCTAGTTATGGATAACTGCACTTCCTCTCTTTTTGTATTTTTATGGTTTAAGATTCTCTGGGAAATAAAATGTGAAGCGTAAAGGGAAATAAGAAAATTACAATAAAGACCAATATAATGACAACTTAATGAACTACTCAATTAGTTCCTTGCAATCCATGCAATTATCAAATATTATCCAAGTTAGCATTCAACAACAGACCTCTAGAAAATCTACAAAATCATCAATAGTATACCCATCACAATAGTTCTCATATACCACTGATGTGCACAATATGATTCATAAAGTGATAGAAAAAAAAAGATTAGACCACATTGCTAACTCCAAATAATAGACGTTACCAGATTACACAGAACAATTTGGTAGAATATAAATGTAGATCAAGAAATCTACAAGATGCTTTTCATATTAATCCCCATGAATGTGTAACAAAATAACTCAAACTTCTTAATCAATCTACAAAATATTCTAAAATCTCTAAGTAGGCAACAAATCATCAATTTGGGATCCTTACAAATGAATCCAACTTCTCAATTTATAGAAGTTCTTTACCCTACTATCTAGGAAATAACTCTATTCTAAATTAAGAACCGACCCTAGGAGTCGCATTTAACTTGCAAGTTTCTGCCTTGACACTCCACTTAACAACTACAAAATGGGGATTGCATGAGCACTACGAAGACTCTGCTAGGTGAGCCATGTTTTCGTAATCATGTAGAATTTCTCTCAAAACTGGAACTCGAGTAGGAGCCACAGTTTAAAATACAAGAAAAAAATCTTTGCTATCTTTAGCAATTGCGTGCTTATCCTTTATTTCTTGGTAAAAGCTTTATAATTTTCAATTCTACACGCAACTGCTTGGACTAGAGGCTTAGCTACATGCTTAATTATAAATTTAAATTTCTTCAAAATCTCATCCACATGTGCTCCCCGTTCCTCGAACTCCTTCACCGTGTCAGCTACCTCCTAACATTGAGTGATCAGATAAGTGTATCTGTCCATAAGGGCAACATCAAACTGGGTTGTGGATCCTAGGTGTTGTGCCTCATATGCATCCCACTGATTCAAAACTTGTTACTGGTCTATTATTCCCGCATCAGCTATTCAGAGGCCAAAAGGTCCTAGCATATTCGTTACAAAACTCTCGTATGACAAAATTTCCCTGAGGAGAGGGTCCTGAATCTCAGTCATATCCTTGATATACTGCTGAAACATTTCGATCTTCATCTCTAGGATGTATACATAAGACTACCAGTTTTTATAACTATCACCTCCTAATAGGTATTCTTTTATTACCATCTCTTCTCCTACCACAATATCCTCTTCAAAACTCAGAAATGTTTATTGAAAGTGTTTGCCTTCTGCTCTCATTGTGTGGATTAGGTTGCCAAATCTCCACTTGCCTATACCACTTTACGGTATATTTCTACTATATTTTGCAAGAACAACCTAATCTTAGCCGCATTTACCTGGGTCCAAGATTTGGTGGCAGCACCCACTCGTCTCACCTCTACTAGCACCTTTACTTCTCCCTCTAGCAGTGATGAGGTTGAAGGTAGGTCATCATCTCTATAAGAGTCTAGAGGTTTACTCATTTCGATCAAGAGTTGTTTATATTGCCCAAGTTATGCCTTAAGCTCCATATTTGAGGTGTGCTCCTTTTCAACGCACCCTCTAACAACACTTGTGGCTAGCTCCAAAGTATCTAGCTCTCCCCACTTGGTTTGCTTACCCAAATTTACCTGGGATATTTGATACTTGGGAGAAACCTGTCCTTCAACTTCGTGTGGAATTGCCACATCTGCAATCACCTGACCAAAATCTATTTTTGACAAATGATGGATGGTTTTTAGCTTTTTATCTTTTGGTGGTTCCTCAATGATTACTTGTTGTAGAGTGACCTTTGGGAGTTATGATTTTCTATTTTTTTTCTCGAAGGTAAACTCCAACCATTATGGTATATCTACATCTTTATCACCCTGATGTGACACTACATCTGCAGTTATGACATGAACCTCTGCCTGCACCTCTGCTTCCGTTTGCCCAGGGTCTTAAGGTGGTATAACTTGACGAGCTAAATTGGCATGGAGAGTTTGTTGTTTGTGTAACTCTCCTAGTTTTCCACTGACCTCCTCGTTGAATTCCATTTCTTCATCACTTAGCTCTATTTCTCCTTGCCTGGTGGCTATTTCCTTCAGAAGGTCCTCTTGATCTTGAGGAGTTAGAATCAATCTTTCATTCAATATGTCTTCTGCCTCATCCCCTTTGCCTTCTAGCAGTCGTTGTTGCTCAAGATCCTCTTCTTCTTGATCAGAATTAGACTTGATGTTTCTAACTTTCATTCCTTCATGGGTAGATGTGAATCCTTGCACTCCAGGTTGTCTTGCAGATATATTGACTAATGGTGGTGTAGGAGCAGTGGTGCCTAGAGCGTTTGTGTCATCTGTCGAAGGTGGCTGACCGGGTATCTCCTCAGTAGCTTCTACATTCTCTTCTTGTTCTTTTTTACCCTCTCCTTTAGTACTCCCTATGGTCATCCTTGGTGGAAGAAATTTGGCCAGTGGTACTGCTCCTAATCCATCAGTCACTCCTAGGTCTGCAGTCTTTTTCAATAGTTCAGACTCCCTCATATTCTCTTGGAGTTTCTTCAATAAGTCCTCAGTGCTTTCTTGAGGCTTGTCTTCTTCACCTGGGTTGGTGGACGTATTTTTCCTCGAGGCTAACCTTGTATTTCGAGCATATTCCTTATGGCCCCTTGACTATGGTACCCTTGAGGTGGGTTCCTTCTATTTTGTCTTTGAGACACTGGGCCTTACCCTCTGGTTTAACCATTGTTTAGTCCTATTGATGACCACTTGGGAGACCTTCTCCATATTTGTATCTTTGTTTGCAGATGAATTTTATTGGGGAGAGGGGCCTCTTATCTATCCCTGATTGCCTATAAACTAGGTCAAGTAACTCTCCATCATCCATCAGGTATTTAGGAAGGTTAGTCTCAATCCCGAAATCTCTCAGCTGTAGGACAGATAACCTATTATATTTCTTCTCCCTAACCTCAAAACTATCTTGTAAGTTGGCCCAAAATTCCTCCAAGCTAGGCCTGTGCCCCTCATATGCCTTCGACTTAGCTTGTTTAATTTTCTCGTAGGGATCATAGAACTCCCTAGCATGGTCATACTCCTTCAAGCTCAAATCTTGGAGCTCTTGTTCTACTAACTTTGCCACCTGTATTTTAGAACATGCAAAGCATCCAATAGATATTGAGAAATTGATACCCGTTTTATGTTTTGAGGACAACAATGACTGGAGGCCCATAAGCTGCCTCACATACTCCAGAAAGATTATCTGATCATTATAGTACTGGGGTAGGAGCATTAGGTTACCTGTGAATCCACTAACCCTTATGTAAGTAGAGCATGGTTTTTGGATAAACCAACATGCCCACTCTCAGATGATAGCCATGGCCTCTAGGCTAATCCGATATCCTTAATCTCCTGTCAATTTGATTATTATTGAAAAGATGAAAGCATCATTAACTCTCTGCAAGTGAGTCTTGGCATTGGCTAGAGTGAGTTGAGGATAATACCACCATATCTTCTTTTGTCCTTCCTCCTCTCCCAATTGGCCATCTACCTGTAGTCCTGGAAACTTTCTATCCCTAGCAGCTACCCGGATGACATATGAAGTGAAAAAGAACTTCTGGGTATGTTGAACTTCCTTCAGCTATTTAAAGATATTATCTGAAAGGATATGTGGCTAGTCAAAGTATTGTTTCCCTATTAAAATGGTGGTCATGAATTGGAACATCCATGACTTAAAATCCTTACAATCCAGCTTGCCAAAGGCCCTACTAAGCATAATGATTAAATCTCTTTGAGGCTCTTTGAAATTTGCCCTCAGGATCTTTGTTACCTTAAGACCCATCTTTCTTTCTTCTTCTAGCTCGTTTGTATTCATGTGCCTCTTGCTGGCTGATATTTTGTCATTCCATGCTTTTAAGGCCTCTTTTTTAATTAATAGAAATACTTCCTCCCTGGTTGGGATTCCAAAGATGAACCCCAACATATCTGGAGATAAGTCTATGACCATCTTTCTTTGTGCATTTGTGCACTTTCTAGTTTCCAGGTTATAGAATGGGGTTATGGCCATTATGAACTCTACTGCCTATAACGACTGTGGGAAGACAATAGCCTCCACTAAGCTGGATCTCTTGATTCTCTTGTGGAGGGCCTCCAGACTAGGTTTGTCCAGTTGAGTCTTGATATCCTCAATTTCTATATGGCCTATTTTGACAGTGATGGGTAGCTAAATGGTTGATGTGGTTATACCTGTAAAGGAGCTTGCTAGTTAGAACTAAATCTCATTGGTTATGGATAACTACACTTCCTCTCTTTTTGTATTTTTATGGTTTAAGATTCTCTGGGAAATAAAATGCGAAGTGTAAAGGGAAACAAGAAAATAACAATAAAGACCAATATAATGAAAACTTAATGAACTACTCAATTAGTTCCCTGCAATCCATGCAATTATCAAATATTATCCAAGTTTGCATTCAACAATAGACCTCCAGAAAACCTGCAAAATCATCAATTTCACAAATCTATGGAAATAAAATCATCAACAATATGACCTATCACAATAGTTCTCATACACAAATGACATGCACAATATGATTCATAAAGTGATAGACAAAAAAAGATTAAACCACGTTGCTAACTCCTAATAATAGATGTTACCAAATTACATAGAACAATTTGGTAGAATATAAACATAGATCACGTAGATCAGGCAATCTATAAGATGCTTTTCTTATTAATATCCATGAATGTGTAACAAAATAACTCAAACTTCTTAATCAATCTGCAAAATATTCTAAAATCTCTAACTAGGCCACAAATCATCAATTTGGGACCCTTACAAATGAATCCAACTTCTCAATTTATAGAAGTTCTTTACCCTACTATCTAGGAAATAACTCTATTCTAAATTAAGAACTGGCCCTAGGAGTCGCAGTTAACTTGCAAGTTTCTCCCTTAACACTCCACTTAACAACTACAAAAAATGGGGATTACATGAGCACTATGAAGACCCTGCTAGGTGAGCCACATTTTTATAATCATGCAGAATTTCACTCAAAATTGGAACTCAAGTAGGAGCCGCAATTTAAAATACAAGAAAAAAAGATTTGCTATCTTTAGCAATTGTGTGCTTATCCTTTATTTCTTGGTAAAATCTTTATAATTTTTTATTATACATGCAACTGCTTGGACTGGAGGATTAGCTACATGCTTAGTTCTAAATTTACATTTCTTCAAAATCTCATCTGCATGTGCTCCCTATTCCTCTAACTCCTTCACCATGTTAGCCACCTCCTAACATTGAGTGATCAGATATGCGTATTTGTCCATAAGGGCGACATCAAACTGGGCCGTGGATCCTAAGTGTTGTGCCTCATATGCATCCCACTGATTCAAAACTTGTTGCTGGTCCATTATTCCCGCATCAGCTATTCAGAGGCCAAAAGGTCCTAGCATATTCATTACAAAACTCTTGTATGACAAAATTTCCTTGAGGAGAGGGTCCCGAATCTTAGTCATATCCTTGATATATTGCTGAAACATTTCGATCTTCAACTCTAGGATGTATACATAAGACTGCAAGTTTTTATAACTATCACCTCCTAAGAGGTCTTCTTTTATTACCATCTCTTCTCCTAGCCACAATATCCTTTTGAAAACTCGGAACTGTTTATTGAAAGTGTTTGCCTTCCACTCCCATTGTGTGGAGCAGGTTGCCAAAGCTCCACCTGCCTATACTACCTTACGATATATTTCTACTGTATTTTGCAAGAAGAACCTAATCTTAGCCGCATTTACCTGGGTCCAAGATTTGGCGGCAGTAGCCACTCGTCTCATCTCTACTAGTGCCCTTTCTTCTCCCTCTAGCAGTGATGAGGTTGAAGGTAGGTCATCATCTCTATAAGAGTCTACAGGTTTACTCATTTTGATTAGGAGTTGTTTATATTGCCCAAGTTGTGCCTTAAGCTCCATATTTGAGGTGTGCTCCTTTTCAATGCACCCTCTGACAACACTTGTGGGTAGCTCCAAAGTATCTAGCTCACCCCACTTGGTTTGCTTACCCAAATTTACCTGGGATATTTGATACTTGGGAGAAACTTGTCGTTCAACTTCATGTGGAACTACCACATCTGCAATCACCTCATCGGAATCTATTTTTGACAAATGATGGATGTTTTTTAGATTTTTATCCTTTGGTGGTTCTTCAGTGATTACTTGTTGTAGAGTGACCTTTGGGAGTTTCGCTTTTCTCTTTTTCTTCTTGAAGGTAAACTCCAGCCATTGTTGTATATCTACATCTTTATCACCTTGATGTGACACTACATCTGCAGTTATGACATGAACCTCTACTTGCTGCTCTGCTTCCATTTTCCCAGGGTTTTGAGGTGGTATAACTTGATGAGCTAAATTGGCTTGGAGTGTTTGTTGTTTGTGCAACTCTCCTAGTTTGCAACTGACCTCCTCATTGAATGCCATTTCTTCATCACCTGGCTTTGTTTCCCCTTGCCTGGTGGCTATATCCTTCAGAAGGTCCTCTTGATCTTGAGGAGTTAGAATCAATCTTTTATTCAATATGTCTTCTACCTCATCCCCTTCGCCTTCTAGCAACCATTGTTGCTCAAGATCCTCTTCTTCCTGATCAGAATTAGACTCGACGTTTCTCACTTTCATTCCTTCATGGGTAGATGTGAAGCCTTGCACTCTGAGTTGTCCTACAAATATATTGACTAATGGTGGTGTAGGAGCAGTGGTGCCTGGAGCATTTGTGGCATCTGTCAAAGGTGGCTGAGCGGGTATCTCCTTAGTAGATTCTACATTCTTTTCTTGTTCTTGGGTACCCTCTCCTTTAGTTCTCCCTATGGCTGTCCTTGGTGGAAGAATTTTGGCCAGTGGTACCGCTCCTAATTTGTTGGTTACTCCTAGGTCTATAACCTTTTTCAACAGTTCAGACTCCCTTATCTTCTCTTGGAGTTTCTTCAATAAGTCCTTAGTTCTTTCTTGAGGCTTGTCTTCTTCACTTGGGTTGGTGGATGTATTTTGCCTTGAGGTTAACCTTTTCTTTTGAGCATACTCCTTATGGCCCCTTGACTGTGGTAACCCTAAGGTGGATTCCTTCTATTTTGTCTTTGAGACACTGGGCCTTATGCTTTGGTTTAACCATTGTTTAGCCCTATTGATGACCACCTGGGAGACCTTCTCCATGTTTGTATATTTGATTGCAAACCATTTTAGTTGAGAGAGGGGCCTCTTATCTATCCCTAATTCCCTATAAACTAGGTCAAGTAACTCTCCATCATCCCTCAAGTCTGTAGGAAGGTTAGTCTCAATCCCGAAATCTCTCACCTATGGGACAGATAACTTGTTATAGCTCTTCTCCCTAACCTCAAAACTATCTTGTAAGTTGGCCCAAAATTCCTCCAAGCTAGGGTTGTGCACCTCATATGCCTTTGACATAGCTTGTTTAAGTTTCCCCTAGGGATCATAGAACTCTGTAGCATGGTCATACTCCTTCAAGTTCAAATCTTGGAACTCTTGTTCTACTTTTTGCCACTTATATTTTAGAACATGCAAAGTATCCAATAGATACTAAGAAATCGATACCTATTTTATGGTATGAGGACAATAATGATTAGAGGCCCACAAGATGCCTCACATACTCCAACAAGATTATTCAATCATTACAGTACTGGAGCAGGAGCATTGGGTTACTTGTGAATCCGCTAACCCTTATGTAAGTAGAGCTTGGGTTTTGGATAAACCAACATGCCCACTCTCGGATGATAGCTAGAGTGAGTTGAGGATAATACCCCTATATCTTCTTCTGTCCTTCTACCTACAGCCCTAGAAATTTTCCAGCCCTAGCAGCTACCCAGATGACATATGAAGTGAAAAAGAACTTCTGGGTATGCTGAACTTCCTTCATCTGTTTAGAGATATTGTCTGAAAGGATCTGCAGCCAGTCAAAGTATTGTTTCCCTAATAAAATGGTGGTCATGAATTGGAACATCCATAGCTGAAAATGCTTACAATCTGGCTTGCCAAAGGCCCTGCTAAGCATAATGATTAAATCTCTTTGAGGCTCTTTGAAATCTGCCCTGAGGATCTCTATTGCCTTAAGACCCGTCTTTATTTCTTCTTCTAGCTAGTTTGTATTCATGTGCCTCTTGTTGGCTGATATTTTGTCATTCCATGATTTTAAGGCCTCTTCTTCAATTAATAGAAATACTTCCTCCCTGGTTGAAATTCCAAAGACGAACCTCAGCATATCTAGAGACAAGTCTATGACCGTCTTTCCTTGTGCATCTGTTCACTTTCTAGTTTCCGAGTTATAGAATGGGGCAATGGCCATTATGAACTCTGGTGCCTCTAATGACTATGGGAAGATAATAGCCTCCACTAAGCCATATCTGTTGATTCTCCTGTGGAGGGCCTCCAGACTAGGTTTGTCCAGTTGAGTCTTGATATCCTCAATTTCTATGTGGCCTATTTCCATATCGGTCACCCATCTGACTTGATCTTCTAGTTTTGAAACGTAGACCTGTCCTTGATAATGATACTTCATGGTGGTTGGGAGTCTATCAATTTATTTGCCTCTTTTGTTGGAGGATGAGTCCATCTATCCACTCGAACCTGCAAGCAAAACACAAATCTTCAGTCTCCAAAAATAGGCATAAACTTTAATTTTCTTTGGGACTTTGGGGTCTCGGGCTAGGCACAAGGGGAGAAGGCTCAGAACTCTGGGGCTTTGAGGTTTTGAGGTTAGGTGTATGCAAAAAGCACCCAAAACTCTAGGGTTCCAGGCTCATGGAATGTGGTGATCCAGAACTCTGGGGTTCCAGGGTGATGGAATTAAAAACACTCGAAACTTTGGGGTTCGGGGATTATGGAATGGAAAGGCACCCGGAACTCCGGGGATCTGGGGTGGTGGAAATGTCAACAACATGGAACTTCGGGGATCCGGGGTGGTGAAAATGGAAACCACCCGGAACTTCAGGGATCCGGGATGGTGGAATCAAAAGGCACCCTCAGACTTTGGGGATCTGGGGTTCCAGGGTGATGGAAATGGGGGCCGCCTAGAACTCCAGGGTTCTGGGCGCAAAAACAAGGGCACAAGGGCACGTGAAAACAAACAAAACACAAACAAACAAGCAAAACAAAAAGGGAAAGGAGAACTAACCTAAAAAAAACACAACAAGGGCAAGAACATTCACCAACTAGGGAGGAGGAGCTTTGAATGCATAAAATGAACTTAAAAAACCTATCATCTCTATTTATAGCCTCCTGAACCTGTCCGTATGAAAACCATAAACTCGACCTCGGGACTTTGGGGTCCCAAGGTCCTGAGCTCAACAAAAGAACAAGAACACCCTACCCCGGAACTCTGGACGTTTGGGGTTCCAAAGTGATGAATACTAGGAGGGGGGGTGAACAAATCGGTTAGCACACATGCAAACCAAATAGCAAATAATGCATTCACCAACAGAAGCACAAACACCATAACACAAGAGATTTCGACATGGAAACCCAAATGGAAAAAACCATGGTGAGATGAAACTCACAAGTAACTATCTACAGAATAGGAACCAAACTGGTTAAGGTCATACAATGTTCTTTACCAGAACAGATCCTGTTAGGAATCTCAATCTTTGTTAGGAGATAAGTCCGATTAAAGACTACCTTGCTAGAGGATTTTAGATCCACAGATGTGAACCACCTTATTAGAGGATTTACAAAAGGCTTTTGGGCCTACCCGGTTAAGGGCTTCAAACTTGTAGAAGATGTGAGTAATCAACAAGTGAGTGATCTAGCAAATAGCACATATCGCTTGGTTAGATCCTTGATAGCTCGTTCCTAATGCATTCCAACATTACTTCAGTCTTCAACACATTCACACTCTATCTATCTTCCATAGACCTGAACTTGTCTTCTATGTTCTCTCTTACAAAATCTCATCAACCACTTTAAATCCTAGCAACAACCTAAAACCCTAGACATGATGTCCTTATAAAGGAATCTGATTTCATGTCGGTCCAATAGGATTACAATACAATTTACTAGGTTTAATGCATCTAGACATATTCTATAACATGACACAAAAAGCATCGTTAAAGTGTCAGCACCGCCAAACAATCAGTGGATGGTAACTCATCACAGAGTATTACCAGTTCATACAAAATACCAATTTAAGAAAAATACCAGTTGTCAATTTGACAAAAAAGAAGACAGAGAAATATGAGTTGTGCCACTTCATTCCTTCATATCGCTTGAGATCCTCAAACCGCTTGGGTTCTTCATACCACTTCAAATCGATAAACACTTTTTGCAAAACACCAATAGTCTAAAGACTACAATACATCATACTAGTTGGAACAAATACCGGTTGAGCTTTAACTCATACATACAAAAAGTGATCTCAAATCAAGTGTGTGTCCATCAATGACAATCACAGCATCAATCATCAAAAATGCCAACAATCTCCCCCTTTGGCATTCATGGCAACACTTAGGAAAATTTTGACATCTAAGTGTTTTACAAAAAAAATATGCCATAATCAAAATTACTCCCCCTAATCATATATACTATCCCTTTTGTAGAAAATACAATGTATACTACTCCTTAACATAAATAACATGAAAGTATACATCAAAACATTCAAAATTTATACTTCTCCCCCTTTGCCAACAATGACAAAAGTATTGCAAACTAACCCCTATTTCATTAAAATAATAAGTGTTTATGACAGTAAAGAGTAAAACTTGTCAAAAACTGATTTAAAGTCCTGCAAAAATTGCTTCATGGATAAGGACCATGAGTCAAGTAGGGAGGTGGCCACCTCTTTCTTTGTTTGCATCTAGGAGACCTATTCTTCTATGGCATCTATCATGCTCATCTCTTGAGTGACCATTAGGGCATCAAGATTTAGGTAGCATTTCTGGAGAATTTGTAGCCTTGGTAGTAGGACCAGTTGAAGTTCCTGCAAATTTCATGTCCGGTTGCTTATCTCTGCCTCTAGTCTTGCAGACTGTAGTTGAAGCCGGTGAATAGTTTGTCCATATGTGGAAAAGAAATCATATGGCATCTTGAAGGTGCTAATAAATGACTGCATATCAGATTGCAGTTTGTTCTTCTGAGTGAGTACATCATCACAAAATAAATGAGGCTGGCAAATCTTGCTAAGTAGTAGATTTCTCTCATTCATTTCATCTCTAATGTCTTTTTGTGCCTTCTGGAGATCAGACCGGAGCTTTGTTAGCTTTTTCACTAGGGTGGTGTCCAGAGCCTTTTGATGTTCCTTCTTGGCATTGGCTTCTACGACCTCTTCCATGCTTTGTACCTGGTCTTCTACAACTGAGCATAGGAACTTCAATTGTGCAAGTGAGGAATCGGTACTGGGATGGTTCGTACCGGGTATCAAACTGGTAAGTGTTTCCACCGCAGCTTGGATAACATCTTCCTCCTTTTTCCTCCTTAGAGCATCCAATCACTCTTGAACAGGCTTAATGCTCTGCAACAGCTCTGATTCTTTTGCAGACTGGAGGTGAATAGGACTGGTGATGCCAACTGGTTTAGCCTGACTACCGGTTTCCATTGGAGTCTCCACCTGTGTACTCTTTTCCACTGCTTCCTTGTCCTTGGCTTTTTGCTAGTCTTCTTGATCCTTCCTCTACTCCTCTTCTTCTTTCTTTCTTTTCTCTTCTTCTTGTCTCTTCTCTTCATCTTTTCACTTCTTCTCTTCTTCATCCTTCTTCTTCTCCTCTTCCTTCTTCCTCTTTTCCTCTTCCTGTTTCTTCTCTTCCTCTTTCTGCTTCTCCTCTGCTTTCTTTTCCTCTTCCTTCTTCTTCCTCTCTTCCTCTTGTTTCTTATTTTCCTCTTCTTTTCTCTTCATCTCCTCTTTTTTTCTTTTATCCTCTTCCTCTTTCTTCTTTTTCTCCTCTTTTCTCTTATCTTCTTCCTCTTTCCTCTTTTCCTCTTCTTTTCTCTTATCCTCTTCATCTGTCTGTTTCTTCTTTTCTACTTCCTGTTGCTTCTTTTCTTCTTCTGCCTTCTTTTCCTATCTTTTTCCTTCTGATGGTGTATCCTAAGTAACATTTTCACCATCTAAGGCATCAACATCAATGGGGTCCATTTGTTCTGTGACCAATTCTTCTTCACTATTATACACCTCATCCGGTTTGCCAGTTTCCGGTTCTCGCTCAACTTTTTTGTTGGCTTTAGCTACTTGATGCATCTTAAGAGCTTCTTGAGCATGAGTATGTGTATCTTTGATCGCTTCATTACCCTTTCCTTCTAGTAACAGGGGTCTTCTTCTTCTCATGAAGAAGAGGCCTTTGTATTTATTCATAACTTCGAAAAGTTCTAAATTTGATACATTAGGAAAATGTTGAGCAAATATTTCTTTCCTCATTTCCAGTTCTTTTTCTACGGCAATGCACCAGTTATTGTCTAAAGAATTATACAAAGAATCCGGTGTCTCGGATCTAATTTCTGAAGGCGACCGATCATTAACACACAAATACTTAATGATTTCCTATTCAACTTCTTCCTTTTCTTCATCATTGAAGTCATCAAAACAATCAATTAAATCATTCAACACTTTTCTCCTAATATTCTTTATAGTTCTTTGACAACATGTCAAAGGTTTGTAAGAAGAAATGTCAATATTTACCGGTGCGGATGATGTCAGTTCATTCTTTTTCTTTTTCTTTGTTTGCCTAGTCTTCTTCTTAGGCAGTTCTTCTGACACAGTTTCTTCTGAGTCAGGTGTATTGTTTTTTTTCTTCTGCTTCCTCTCAAAGACTTTTGTAGGTGCCACTTTTGGTTTCTTCTTAACTGGTGACCGCTTGGTCACTTTGGGACTGGCTGTAGTAACCGGTGTCGATGTTGAAGGCACTGGCTTTCCTTTCTTTTCTGAGGGTTTTGCAACTGATGTAACCCTTTCCAAATAGGTGCCAGTTCTCTTTGCCTTAGGACCAAGGGGTGAGGTGATTAGGGTAGAAGCATACCCATCCAGCATATCATTCATTACTTCATAGCCCATAGGCTCTACTTCTTCCTGTCTAGGTTCAACAACCTCCATTATGGATTCTTCCACTTTGATGGTGAAGCAGATGTCTTCCTCATAATTTTTGACTAAATCACTGGATATCCTTATCCTTTGGCTCATCTTGCGTCTGAACTCATCAAAGTATTTGTTCAGTGCTTCCAGATAGCCGGTTCCAACTGCTTGTAGGCTCTCCTTGATTTGTTTTGTCACCGGTTGGTTGGCAGACCACTGAATGTCACCTACTCCTAGAAAGTAGCCTTGGAAGTAAAAGAGCAACACAACCAGTAGTTGTCTGAACTTGAATCTCAGTGCATTGTCCTATTTGATTGACTTAAGATTCAACATAAGTTGTCTTTCAATACAAATGCATAGATCAAACGATGCATCTTCCTTGATCATCCTGTAAGCGGCATTTACCGTTGCAGCAGAGACATAATTAATTCTGCTAGCAGAGAATGTCTGGTAACCTATCACCATGCAGGCATACTTGAATAGATCATCCTTGATTGAGTTGACGGTCATACCATGTGAGTCACTCACTGAACCGGTGAGCTTCGACATTTCAGTCTTGCTAACCTTCCTTAGGGTTGGCACTTCCCCTATATTGTAGAAACCGGGGATGACATGAATCGCTTCCAGTGTGATATCATGTGTCCGCTCTAGGTACATCTTGTCACCGTGTATCCTACTTAGAATAATGCGAATGTGATCATCCAAAAATTCTTCAAGAAAGTAAACTGCATTTTGAAGTTTCTTCTTTTCCAGAATGCTGAATTCCAATTTAATCTTCTTATCCTTTCTACAGAATAAGCTCAGCTGGGAATGGATTACAAGAGACCCTAGGTCTTCGATTTTGTAGTCTATGTAATTAGAAATCCCTTCTTCTACTATAACACCAGCCGGTACTTGAGACAGGGCATTGTATTTCGCCTTTCGCTTAATGAAGTCCATAGAATCAATAGTTGCACTAGAGCTATCATGAGATGCGGAAGCCATGATAAATGAAGAATTATGAGAAATACCTTCACATATTGAAATTTAGGGCTTCACAATTTGAACTTCGCTTCACACTCTTTTGGTTGCAGAGATACCACTTTGCGTTTTACACTCCAATAGATGTTTGCTTCAGATTCTTCTTCAAGAATTTGAAAAATTCTTTGATTCGCAGTGTAAATCGCTTTCCTTCGCTCTGCACTTGAAAAAATTCTTCGCTCAAAAAATGATAAGTGAGAAATGATTTGAAAATTCCTTTTAAACATGTTGTCCACCTACCATAATAAATGCTCCAATATTAGGGCGTAAACCCTAATTTGCCTTTTATCATTTCTGGGCTTCTGCTGACTAACAGGTATCTCATATCGGTTAAGGTCTTTTACTAGTGTAAACCGGGGGTTCAAGGTATTTCATCGTTTGCTCCTTCTAAGCTTTTCTGATGCTTAGTTTGTCGGTTCTGTGATTTCCACACTAGGTGCAGAAATCAGTTCTTCTTGCAACACCACTGGTTTCTTTTTCTAGGTTTTGTTCATATCCACTTGAACAGTTTCAATATCAATGTTTCCTTTCGGTGTGACCGATATGTCATCCGATATGTTCTTTCTTGTTCTGCAAAAACTGGCAATGTGACTCGGTTTGTTGCAATGATAGGAGACCATTCTAGGTGCTTTCCAAGGTCCATTATTCATGTTATCATTCTTCTTCTTGCATGTTGCAGCAGTGTGACTATGACAATGACAGATCAAATAGTTTGCTCTCCATTTGGTTGCTGCTTGATAGCCACGGCTTCCTGACTGATGATTAAAGGTGCTAAACTAGTTGTGATTCCGATTTACAAAAGGTTCCGGACCAGCTCCTTGAGTCCTCCGAGGATATCTTCCAGTGTTGTTCATAACAGACCTTCATTTAGATGCTCTATGCCCAAACTTGTTGCATGCATAACAATTACCATTGAACTTATTGGATCTAGGTACATTGTTCATAAAGTAAGGAAAATTATCATAGGCTTTGCTCCTACACACATTGGCAGTATGTCCTTCTTTAAGACAATTAACGCAAATAGGTTTAAACTTTTGCCTACCTTTATTCTTTGATGCCAGTTGTTTCTTCGATGCTCCAACATTTGCATCAGAGGTCTCACCTTCCTCATGACCAAAATAACCAAGTCCATAAGTATTCTTGACAGGTTTCATAGATTCAAGCTTTTTCTCTAGCTTAATAGTACTCTTGTTGAACTTAGCAAGTATTTCCTTTGACTCAAAGAGTTATTTGGAAATAGCAACATTTGTTTCCATCAAGTTTACATTCTCAGAGATGGCTATGTTTAGTTCTCCTTGCATGTCTTCCTTTTCCACTTTGCTCGCATGGATTTGAGTAGTTAGGGCAATAATCTCTTGCTTCAGCTTGGAGATTTCATGATCTTTGTCTTTTACCAGATCTTCAAATTTCCTCTGGTTCTCAAGCTCTTGGCACATTAGAATAGTTAGTCCTTCCAACTCCTTTCTTAGGTTGGAATTGGATTCATTCAGTTTTTCTACTTCTTGAATTAGGGCTTCCATGTCCGCTTCATCAGAAGAACTATTTTCAGATAGCTCCATCAATTTTTTAGCATGTTCTCTCATTTTTGCCTGAGAGGCCTTATATTTCGCCATAAGATCATCATAGGCTTGCTCATACTAAGTGAGCTGATGAGTAAGTTCCCTCATAGTGTATTCCCCCATATCTCTTTTCAAGTGGTTAGGCTTATAGAAAGGTTGGCTCTGATACCAATTGATGAATACTAAGAGGGGGGGGTGAATTAGTATGCCAAAAATCACTGTACTTAAACACTTTACTAGACTACCAGTAAACTAGTAAAACAGTTTAGCAAACAAACCGGTTAGCACACATGCAAACCAAATAGAAAATAATGCATTCACTAATAGAAGCACAAACACCATAACACAAGAGATTTTGATGTGGAAACCCAAATGGGAAAAACCACGGTGAGATGAAACTCTCAAGTAACTATCTGTAGAATAGGAACTAGACCGGTTAAGGTCAGACAAGTTAAGGTCATACAATGTTCTTTACCAGAACAGATCCTGTTAGGAATCTCAATCTCTGTTAGGAGATAAGTCCAATTAAAGACTACCTTGCTAGAGGATTTTAGATCCACAAATGTGAACCACCTTGTTAGAGGATTTACAAAAGGCTTTTGGGCCTACCCAGTTAAGGGATTCAGACTTGTCGAAGATGTGAGTAATCAACAAGTGAGTGATCTAGCAAATAGCACAGATTGCTTGGTTAGATCCTTGATAGCTCGTTCCTAATGCATTCCAGCATTACTTCAGTCTTCAACACATTCACACTCTATCTATCTTCCACATACTTGAACTTGTCTTCTGTGTTCTCTCTTACAAAAACTCATCAACCACCTTAAACCCTAGCAACAACCTAAAACCTTAGACATGATGTCCTTATAAAGGAATCTGATTTCATGTCGGTCCAATAGGATTACAATATAATTTCCTAGGTTCAATGCATCTAGACATATTTTGTAACATGACACAAAAAGCACCATTAAAGTGTTGGCACCGCCAAACAATCGGTGGATGGTAACTCATCACAAAATGTCGGTTGGTAACTCATCACAGATTATTACTGGTTCATACAAAATACCGGTTTAAGAAAAATACTGGTTGCCGGTTTGACAAAAATGAAGACTGGGAAATATGAGTTGTGCCGCTTCGTTCCTTTGTACCGCTTGAGATCCTCGAACTGCTTGGGGTCTTCATACCGCTTCAGATCGGTAGACACTTTCTGCAAAACACCAATAGTCTAAAGACTATAATACATCATACCGGTTGGAAGAAATACTGGTTGAGCTTTAACTCATACATACAAAAAGTGATCTCAAATCAAGTGTGTGTCCATCAATAACAATCACAACATCAATCATCAAAAATGCTAACACCGAAGCAAGCAAGCAGAAGACGACCTTGGGACTCCGGGACTCCAGAGTTTCGAGGTAAAAACAAAAATGAGCTCGGGACTCTGGGACTCTGAAGTTCCGAGGTAAAAACAAAAAAATGACCTCAGGAATTCGGGACTCCGGAGTTCCAAGGTAAAAACCAAAAAGAAAAAGGGGGCCCACATTTTGACTCAAGGAAACTAATGGGGAAATAGATATGCTAGGCATAACAGGTCCTTGTCCCAGATAGTTCCTCTATGGTTGCCACCCATGAAGGGAAGTAGAAGAATCTATTGATCATCATGATCATTGCTTGTGTCCTAAATCATTTTATTTCTAATCCTATGATTCAATCACCCTTGACCCGTGTCAAGGTTTATAGTAAGATTTTTGTAATACGAAAATATAAACTAAATCCATCTTATACATCCCATAATCCTATTTGGGGTTTTTTAATTTTTGCACTATCATTTGTGGGTCACCTCACAATAATGGTTTGCACCTTCACCAGTGAAGGAAAAATGCGGATGGGGGAAAAACATTTCCGAGGGTGTGCATTCATACTATGGGTGTCGAGTGAACTACCCTTTGGGGTTCGAGCAAAGTACCCACTTCGATCGTATATGTGACATCATTGGGGTTCATTGAACCCCCCTTTTATTAATATTCAATGGGGTTTTCTCAAACCCACCCCCCCTCCCCTCGAGTGAACCCCCTTTCTATGCTTCTCCCTCCCATCCTCTTCAACTTTCTAGAAAAATTTGGCCTTCAAAGCTCTAGTTGAAGGCTCAAATAGAATAATCTTGATAACCCAAAATGTAGGATGGTAGTCATGAAAGCAAGCTTTCCAACGACTATAATTTTATTAAATCATGAATTTATTATGATGTTGTTTTTAAAATTTTACCAAACATAGGTTTTTCACTAAACATGAACTTCTCTATTAAACACATTGGGAAAAATAATAAACTAATTCCAAAAAATTCAAAAAAATATCTATGCCCTACATATTGATGTTTTCTTTCTAACAAAAAAAAAATTGAATTTCGATATATATAGAACAAGTTATATTTTCAAACATACATCTATGTCTAAATTATAATTACTCGGATATGAAAACATAATAAAATAAAAAATATCCAACATCTCACTACCAAACCAACTCCATGTCTTGGATATTGATGCTACAAACCAAAATTCAAAAAAATTGAGTTTTTATCATTTATAAAAAAAAAGTTATGCATTTCAGGAGGCACATCACTCTTAAAAAATGTTGTTTGTTGTATAAGACCAATTTTTGAGGGAGATGGAAAAATAAAAACAATTTTCTTCAAAAAAAATTAAAAAAAATATATCTAAAGTCTGCAGACAAGATGTTACAAATCATTAATTTACGTCATCTTCAAATGCTTAGTGGTTTAAAAGTTATAGGTGTCGGAAAGTGAAGATTATTTTTAAAATGTTCGTCTCAGTGTCAAAGTTGGAAAAAAAGTGGGAACCATTATTGTGAGTTCACCCTTCAAGTTGGTTCATTATATTTATCTTTTTAATTATTGATGCAAGGGGGATTTATCGCACCTTGGAATTTATCATCAGGAGGTCCCTTATTACTCTCTAGTGATTTAAATGGATGATGCCACACATTTCATTATTTCACTTGTGTTAGGCTATAGATATAGTAGCTCAAAAAATAATGACATTACTGGTAAGCATGATTTAGAGGCACTACTGATACCAAACACTACTAGTTTTGTTTCAAAATCCTATTCAAGATTTTCTTTTTTTTGTCTTTTTTGTTTCTCCCCTTTCTCCTTGCTTGTTGTCTTTTCTTTCTCCCCTCTCCCCTTTTATTTTTTCCCTTTTTATCTCCTTTTTCTTTTGTCATTCTTGCTTTTCAAGGATCGAAGATTAGGCTTTCTATCTTCCTTTTCCCTTTTCGGGGATAGGGGGAAGCCCGGTCCTTGACCCCCACCTCTCTTTGTGTTTGTTACATTTGGAATTAGCAAGGATCAGGGATCTCGTTATCCTTGACCCCTACCTCTCTCTAGTTGAAGATCAAGGATATCTGACCTCTGATCTTCATTAGTCCCACCTACCTTGTACTTGCATTTAATGATCCATTTTAGGCATATAAAAGTTGCATCTCTACCCTCTTTTGTTCATTTTTACTTTAGCTTCCTGTGTGTTTGTTTGTGCTTTTGCAGTCCCTTGTGCAATGTTTGAGCTTGAGTTGCAAGTTTAGGGGTGCAAAGAGCGTGGTGGTTGATTCAAAATCTATTTTCGAGGTTGGTTTTGTTTTTCTTTTCTTTCTTCTTTTCCTCCTTGCTATTTTTGCTCTCATTGTTATTGCTTGGGTTTCCTAGAAGCCCCGTCCTTCCTCTTGTCACTTTAGGACATAGGGGGCTTCATTGGATAGGCAATATTATATCACGTGCATTCATATTGGGGGGTTTAATATCCAAAAAATGAGGGTACAATATATTGCCTATAGGGGGGCTTTTAATTCAGCCTATGTATTGGGAGGGGGTGACAAAAAAGGATTTTAGGGAAATATTTTTTTTAAATAGGGGGATTCTTTAGTATTCCATGAGTGCACATTCTATAACCCGGGTTCATTAAGTGAATCCCTCATGCTTTAGGATCACATTTGGGATTTTGTATTTTGTTTTCCTTATGACCCTAGTAGGATTATATGCATTCCCTAGTTGTTTCTATGCTAGTTTGTTCATTTTGTTGAGAAGGTTTGGTTTATTTCCTTACCTTAGTCTTGGTTTGCATCATTAAGTTCATTGATACCTAGTTTGCGAATTGGTGAAAGTCAAAGCCTAAAACTAGGGTTTTCTTTTCGCTTCAAGCTATTCTTTGTTATTGAGCTTAACCAAAACTATACTCAGGCATAGGAGATGTTATCTTTGTAGTTCATTCATTCTTCCAGATTGTAGTCTATATTTCTATGTAGTTAGTGAGATTCCTTTTGTAATGAGAAATGCACTCTAGGATATTGGCCTTCCTCTAAGTGTAGGCCCCTCAATTGTATTAATTTTTGGGGTTCCAGTATTAAAATTTTAATTACTTAATGGTTTCGGTAATCTATGACAACTAATTCACACCCCCTTAGTTGTCTTCCAAGTATTTGAACTATCTAACAATTGGTATCAGAGCTCTGGTCCTCTCTATAGAAAGATTAACCGCTTGAGGAAGATCCTATGGTGACTAACAGTTCAAGTTCATCTAGTTCATCTAGAGTTATATTTCAGAGAGATATTCCTAGGCTTGATGGAATAAATTACACACTATGGAAGATTCAGATGGAGACTCGTCTAAGATGTCTCGGTAGGGAGATTTCAGAGATCACACAGAATGGTGTTACACCTCATAATCCGAGATCTAGTAATCCTCCTCTGTAAAAACTTGGATAAGGAGCTTGAGAATGATTCTAGAGCAAGAGAATCCCTCTTGTGTGCACTTTATGGTTAGCAATTAATAGGATTAACTGAAAAATCATCTGGAAAGACTATATGGGATAAGTTAGAGACTCTGAATGAAGGTGACCCTATTGTGAAGATTTCTAAACTTGATGGTTACTAGGTGAGATATGAAAACCTAAAGATGGAAGAAGATGAAAGGATTAGTGCATTCATGGAAAGGGTAAATGAGGTTGTTATGGGAATTCAATATTGTGGTGGAACTTTGAGTGAAGATGAAATTGTTTCTAAAGTTCAGAGAGCCCTACCACCGGCTTACAAGATGAAGGCTACTGCAATTAATGAATTGAAAATAATGGCTAATACTTCTATCAACAAAGATACCTTGGTTAGGAAATTATCTGTGTTTGAGCCTGAAGAATTTGGACCTTCTGGAGTTGTGAAGTTTGAACCTTCTTTTCATGCATTTGCATCATCAATTGGTAAGAAAGATTAGAAAGCTTTATATGCAAAGGAATTGGATGATATGAAGAGATAAGATGATGAGTTTGAGAAACTTGAAGCACTATTTTCTAGAAGAGTACCTAAAGGACCGGTAGGAAGTAAGTATGAAGGAAAAGCACCTTTTAAATGTTTTGCATGTAATAAGATTTGTCATTTTGCATCTAGTTGTCTTGAAAGGAATTCAAAATTTGAAGAGAGTTAGAAGATCATTTAAGCCTAACCCTGGATATCAAAACAAGTATAAGTAAAATAAAAACATAGACAAATCATGCTCCATAGTGGATGAGGAAGGTGTTACTGATTCTGATGATGAACCGGCAAAAGACTTTGCTATTGGTTCTGACAATGGAAAGGAATGGGTGTTCTTGGCTATCAAGGAAGATGTTTTGGCATTGGAAGAGAATGTACCTGAAGAGAAGGAACTTGCTGCTAAAATTGAAGACATTGATGAATGGGTGATTGACAGTGGTTGTTCACATCATATGTTAAGTGTGAATTTTTGAATGGGGATCTTGATGAGGAAGTTAATATTGAGCAACCTGATGGTTTTGCACTTTCAGATGATACAAACATGGTTTGCAGGTTAAGGAAAGCTTTATATGGACTAAAACAAGCACCTAGAGCTTGGTATGCAAGGTTGGATAAATATCTTTTGAAGCTTGGTTTTACTAAGGGTAATGCTGACAACAATTTATATTATAAGGTTATTGATGATGATATATTGATTATTGAAGTATTTTTTGATGACATCATTTTTGGAGGTGAAGATAAGTTGTGCATAGAATTTTCTAAGAATATGGAGAAAGAATTTGAAATGTCTATGATTGGAGAAATTAATTTTTTCTTAGGTTTGCAGATTACATAGATTGACAAAGGTATTTTATTTGTCAAACTAAGTATGATAGGGAATTGTTGAAGACATTTGGTATGGGAGATTCTAAATTGGTAAGTACTCATATGGTTACAAGTGAGAAATTGAAAAGGAAAGATGTTTTTGCACCAGCAAATCCTACAAGATACAAATCTATGATTGGAGGTCTACTTTATTTGACTCAGACTAGGCCTAACATAGTGAATACTATTTGTATTGCCTCTAGATATCAAAGTGATCCTAGAGAAAATCATGAGAGTGTGGTGAAAAGGATTTTTAGATACTTGCAAGTTACATCTAAATATGGTTTGTGGTACCCTAAGGATGATGACTTTAATTTATGTGCATATACAGATGCAAATTGGGCTGGTGATGTTGATGACCGAGAAAGTGTTAGATATTTGGTTAATCCCAAAGACACTGAGGGGGGGGGTGAATCAGTGTCTAACTAGTAGATGAAAGATTCAAACTTATTTGCAACTTTATAACTGAAATTAATATATGGGTAAGCAAATAATAATTCACTAAAGAGAAACAAAAGAATTAGCATCAATACACACCATAACACAGATATTTTTGCTGAGGAAACCCGGTAAGGGAAAAACCTCGGTGGGATTTATGACCCACAAATTTTACTCACTGGCCAATATGAATAAATATTACTTAGTACAATAAGGGCTTGCATATGCAGGAAGGCTAACTACCTAGATTTCACTGCTCAACAACAAAATGGAGTCCCACTGACTACAATTGGATGGTTAAATCCAATAACAATGTACTACTTCAAAATAGCATCAGCAATGCTAGATTCAGTACTGATTTAAGCTTTGTCTGATACCTCTACCAAAAACTTTGTTGGTAAATGATTCTGCTTACATAGAATAGTCTTCCCTCTTCTCTGCTCTGCTCTTATTCGCTCACAAGATAAACACATCAAAATGCATATACAATTATTTGCTAACATAACCTATCACATATTACCGCTTCCTTACATTACATATGATATGTTCAAATGACCTACAAGATCTCATACATATATGAGTCTTTACAATACATCATGTTGGCCATACAAATATAATATTACATTACAATACATTTCACATAAACAATATTATTTCCAAGTCGGCTTGGACTGCCAGTATAATCTGTTGCCAGTGTAACTGAATGCCGGTGTGAATAAACCTTGTAGTGACTGTCGGTGCCAATAGGTGAAGTCTGTTTTCGGTAGAACCTTTGAACCTTGTTACTAGTTGGTTTCCATTAATGACAACATCAACCATTCTCATCTGAGTGTATAATGCCAACAATCTCCTCCTTTGGCATTGATGGCAAGACTCATGAGAAAAATCAAAACTGATATCTAAAACTGAAAGTGCTCCCCCTGAGAAAATGATTCCTTCTGTTCACATTTCAATGCCTTACTCTGTACATTTTTCTCATCATATCACTCCCCCTTTGACATCAATGACAAAGGATGTCAAAAGAATAAAAAATTTAAAATTTACCTAGAAACTTGTACCCAGTTATGTACAATCTGAAAAATGTCTGCCAAAACCAAGTTAAGACTCTGCAAAAACTTTGGGTTGTTAGAAATTACAGTCTCTGTCTGCCAGATCATCATGGTGATAATGCATTTGTTGCTTTGGTGATCTTTCCCCTTCAATAGTTGCCTTGGTTAGTGGTGTAGGAGCACCCAGGCCAACCTACAAAACCAAGGTAATGAAGATACCAGGAAGGTTTTATGAAGCAAATCAAGTTGATTGGAGAGTTTTAGAGCCAATAATGGCTTTTGAAAGCAATAAATCATATGTAATGTGTAAAAGTCCTAAAGGTCCTGATAAAGGCCCTAGGACCAAAATGCTATGTAATTGGGTTAATGATGCCTAGGAGTCTAGATAGGTTGAATAAGGGTCTAATATGCTTTAAATGATCATATCATGATTAAAAACCATTGATTTGATAGGTTTAGTTTATTGAAGCATTAGAAATGAAGTTTAAATTTAAAAACTTGATTTCCAACGGTTAGTTCCAGTTTTGGAGGGAAAGTAGATTATGACTTGTTTAAGCACTTTAATCATTCTAATCAGTTGGGGATTGGTTGGAGTTGGTTAGGGAAGGTTTTATAAGGTCTATAAAGTCATTTTTGTGTGGTGGGATGATGCTGGTACAGATTTGTATGGACTATTCCAAAAAATCAATAAAAATCTCTTTATTTGCTGTCAAAACCTTGTGTTATTCATGCTTTCTTGCATTGCTAAGTGAAGGGATTGATATTACTATGTTTTAGGGACTCCATTGACTGTTAATTACATGATTTACATGTTTTTAAGTTCTTTTAAAGATAGCATTTTTGTTTTGTTGCTGACTGTCCCAGGAAAACCAGTGATTTCTCACTAATTTTGTGAGTTTCCAAGCATGTGTGGATCCATCCTATGAATGTAAATGTCTGATTCTCATAGGGTGGATGCCTAATTAAATTTAAAATAGTTTACTAACCCATGATTGATAGGAAGAAGTGAAGAATGCAGGTGTACACCATGAAAGTTGCATGAAAGTTGAAGAAAAGTGATTGAAAATGAGTGAAAATGAAGACTAGGGTGTAGCAGTAGAGAATCTACTTGAACAAGGGGGGTATTTTATGCATTTAAGTGTCTAGAAACACCATTGTGAAGGTTTTTGAACTTTGGTTGAGCCTCAGAAGTGACTGGAGGTGGGATTTCTAGAAAGCCCTAGTTGTAAGGTTGATTTAGTGAGGTTTTTGGAGTTTGGGTATCTAGGAGTGCAACCAGAACTTAAAACCTATAAAATACTTGGATTTATACCATAAAAAGAGACTAAATAGAAGGGTTAAGTTTGGAAGTGAGTTTGGAGGGTACTTCCTTCACAAAAGTGACCTAATTAGCCCTCACGGTCACTAGGGACAACAGTTTTTTGAAGACTTTGTTCCAAAACAATCATAGGCAATATTTTGGGTGTTGATAGAGGTTGATATTGGGTATCTAAATCAGTCATAAAATTGGTTTGTGTTTGGGGGAAATGTGTGTGAAAAGAGCCAAAAACAGTCCAGCCGGCTACTAGGAGACTAGGCCTAGTGAAGGGCTAGATTTGGGTTTTTGTATCAGTTGATGAGTTGAGGGTTTGAAAACCTTGGAGACATGTTAGGTGAAGTTATTTTATGTATGTGGAGGTGGATAAAACACCTAATTTAGGTGAAGATGATTTTTGAGCCTATTGAGGCACTTTGAGCATTTGAAACACCATAGGAGTGTTGGGGTTTTCTACATCAATTAGCTCATTCTGGTGTGTCAACAAATTATCCAATCTAGGACCAGGTTTTCTCTTTAACTCCCAGGTTTTCATCTTCTCTTCATAAATATCCATCTCCTGATCCAAAAATGATGTTAGTTCCAAAGAACCAATCATATTGTCAGCAATGTCATCAATCTCTTTCTGTATTTTCCTTATTTGCTCATCAATATCTTCTGTTATATGGTGAGGTTTGTAGGCTTCCCTATACAATTCCTTGTATTCCAAAATGGTGGAATTCAATGCCGGTAACAATGAATCAATCTGTCTTGTACAATCCTTTATTGTTTTGTCAAATAATTCTTCCTTTTTCTTATTAACTCTTTTCTAAATATTTTCTTCATTAATTTTATCTATAGACTGAATGTTAGAAGAAATGAATTTGTACAATGTGATCTACCTTGCACATCGGTGAAATCATTTGCAAAATCGGTAGAGTGTCATCAATAGCCTTAAATTCTAAGGCATTGCATTCAATTGTCTTCTTTACTGAATCCAAAAGTACATCAGTGACATTCGTCGGTCTAAAATCCATAGTAAAAGTACTGGGAGAAGTGCTAGGTTTTGCAATAATTTTCTTCTCTTCTCCAAATACCTGTTCAACCACTTTAACCTCTTCCTTATCCACTTTCTCTTCCTTATTTTCACTCTTATTCTCATTCTTATTTTCTATCAATTCTGATTGTGTCTGTTCTTGTTCTTTTTTCTATTTCTATCAGTATCTCAACATTTTGTAAAGTGTCAACAGTCTTGACCAGTGATTCAGAGATCTCAACATTTATAGCTTCAGATTTCTTTTCCTCAACAATTTCTTTATCCATTACAATATTGATATCCTGAGTGTCAACATTCATTGTGAATAGACTGTTTGATTCAGAATCAATATCATCTTCTTTCACTTCCTCTCACTTCTCTTCTTCAAGCTGATTTTCCATTTCTGTCGGTTCCTCTGATACTATCGGTGGGGTGTCCTATTTTGGTGAAGGTAAGTTGTCTTTAACTATTATGTCAGGTACACTGCCAACCTTACCCTTACCTTTAACTATTTTTTGAAATACTTTAGTGAATGATTTATCAATTTTCTATCTATCTTTCTCTTCTCTCTTCTCTTTCTCAACAAATAATATATCCCACTTATCAACTATTTCATCTACAATCTATTTTACTTTGTTAGCCATAAGACTAACTTGTCGATGACCACTCACAAAAACAATCATGTTAGCTTCAGATATAAAATCATCTATTTCTTGCTTAGACTTAATAGGATGAACTACTAACAGAGCCTCAACCTTTAATTTCTTATCTAACTCCATAATAGACATTCTTTTGGCTTCAAGTCTCAAGTATAAATCATTAGGAAGAACATCTATAACCTCAATAAGAACCTTCTTATATATATCCAGATACAAAATTATACTTTCCTCAATAGTATCCTTATCTAAATCCTTAAAAGAATGATAAAACTTATTAACATTACTAAGATTTCCTTCGTGAGTTATTTCATTAACTAGCTCTTCTGGTGAAAGAGTATCTGGTTCCTTTAGTTCTGGTTGTTTCTTTGGTGTGACTTTATTCTTGGGACCACTGGGCTCTCTCACAACCTGTTGTTTCTGTCTAAGTGTCCTTTTTTTATTTGGTGATGGAGTAGGTGCCAGTGAGGGTTTTCTTTTCTTCTTTTCCACCCTTTTGAAACCTGTAGCCTTGTCATTGTCAGAATCGAATGAGGTAGCCACAAGAGAAATATGTGCTATCGGTTGTTGTTCTAATTTTCTTTCTTGTTCAGCAACACCTTTCATCGGATCAAGTTTCAACAATCCCTTTTTAACAACTTCAGCAAACTTCTAAGAATCTTTTATTATTTTATCTCTTTTCTTCCCTTGCTTCTGAATAGTAACATCACTCTCTATAGTTTCTGCATTGCCAAAGATCTTTTCTATCGGTTCCGATGGAGCATCTAGGAGTATCTTGGCATAAGATTCCAAGATGTTTAAATCAGCTTCATTACCCATCTCAGTTATCCAAATAGTTCTAGGTCTAACTGCCTCCATCCATACTTCATATCTTTTTACAACAAAGCATATATGTTTGTCATATTTGTCAATAATGCTTTGAGGGATTCTTTCCCTTTGTCTCATTTTTGCTTGAAAATCTTTGAAATACTCTTTTACATGCTTGTCACCATCTGAACCTATGCTGGTAATTGCCTCCTTTATCTATTTTCCAAAAGAAATATCATAAGCAAATTCTTTATGGCCTATACCGGGAATCACCTTTGAGAAATATAGCATTAAACATACAAGTAAATTGCCAAATTTGAAAGTTCCCTTCTTTTCACCTTTGATATTATCCAAATTTTCTATCAGTTCATCTTTGAACCACTCACACAGATCAATTTTATCATTGTTCATTATCATCTCATAGGCACTATGAATGCATAGACTCAAAACATAATTCAGCCTATTAGTATGAGCCACCTTATATCCAATAACCATACTAGCATATTTGACATTGTTATTAGTTATATCACTAACCCTAAGTGATATGTTATCTGATATTGCACCGGTTAAGTTCATAACCTCTTTGTTTGGAATTTTCTTTTTCTTCTCAGGCCTAATGTTGGTAGAAGGCAAACTTGTAATAACCCTAATTACTTCCTTAGTGATTTTTAAAATTGAATCTAGCCATAAAAATTCATCGTGAACTTTGCTAAGAACATGATAGATAATCTCATCCAAGAATTCAGGAATGTGAAGGATGTCTATGAATCCTAAATCTTCCACAATCTTATGTTCCAATTTGACTACACCTTGGTTGTTTGAGATAACATTCATGAACATGTTCTTTATATCCTCGGACCCTAAATCTTCAATGTTACAATGAATGTATGTCCTAGGGTCTTCAACAAATGCAACTCCCTTCAAGATTTTTGAAAATGCACCAATGGAGTCATCCAACTTAGCTATCTTAGGGATTCTCTTAAAGACTAGTCTAGGATGCTTGATGTTTTCCACAATAGTAGGGTTTTCAATGAATTCAAGAATGGAAGATGAAGAAGCCATGTCATAAGATAAATACCTTTTAACTGAAAACCTTGGATGCCCTAAAAATCTTGTTGCTTTGCTTCTTGAATGCTGGTGCTCAACTTCTGCACTCTTTGAATGCTTGAATGCTTTGGTAAGTCAAAATGAGAAATTCAAGTTCTTTATAACCAAAAAGTTAACTTACAACCGCAATAAATGCTTTGCTAGTTAAGTGAATTTCCATGTAACTCAACATATGTGTCGGTAAAGAAGAATTGTGACTTCTTACCACCATCTGAGGGTAAAATGCGTGATCTTCAATTAGCTGCCTTACCCCTAAGGATTATTTCTTAGTTAGATGAAGAATCTCCTACTAGTGTAGGATTACTTTGTTCTGCCCGTGTAGAGACAGATTCATCATTTCTCTGATCTCTCTTCTTGACCCATTGTTTAGTGAATTCTTGCTTGATTCATTCACCTTTTCCTTGCCTTTGTCATTAGATCCTCTATTGTTTGTTAGTACATTCTTGCTTCTGCAGAATCTTGCAATATGCCCAATCTTGTTACATGCATAACATGTTACATTGTTTCTTTGAATAGCTTTTCCATAACCTTGACCGGTTTGAGTTGTGCATTGATTAGATAGATGTCCAAATCTACCACAAACATAGCATTTTACATTCATTCTACTATTGTCTGAGTTATGACCATGTTTATTACATTTGGAACATTGACCGGTGGATGAGTTTGTATTATGATTATTTCTATATCTACATGGATTTGCTCTATGACCAAATTTGTTGCAATTAAAACATTTCCCATTGAATTTATAAGCATTAGGTTGTCTTACAGATTTTTTGTGATCATCCCTGTTCAAATCCAAGTCCAACTGTTTCTCCATTAGGTTTTTGACTTTTCAGTATATCATCAAGCTTGTCTGAACTCTTTTTGAATTTGTCTTTGTATTCATTTGCAGCAACCAACTCACCTTCTAAAGTGCTAACTTGTCTCATAAGTTCCTCTTTGTCATGTTGCATGTGAATCAAATATGTTTAAAGCATAACATTTTAATAACTAATCCTTAGAGATTCATCTGATCTTTCATTCAGTCTTCTGGCCAAATCTTCCTCATTCCTCTTTCTATCTTCAATATCCTTACATAGTCTCATGGTTAAACCTTGCATCTCATTCTTCATGTTACTATTCTCTTGTCTCAGTTTCTCCGCAATATCTCTGAGAGTTTCTTTTTCTTTATCATTTTGTTTTTGTAGTTGCTCATGTAATTCTTTTCTCTTTTTTTGTGCCCTATCCAAGTTTTCTTGAAGTGCTTTGATGAATTCTCGAGCAGTTCTGAGTTCATCTTCCATTTTGATATTCCTTAATTTTTCTGCATCAAAATCTTCAAGAGCTCCTTCCAACTATTGTCTTAAACTTTCCATTGGTACCAGTTTCAAAATCTTCCTCAAGCTGTTAGGTTTCTACAAATAGAGGACCAAGCTCTGATACCAATTGTTAGATATTTGGTTAATCCCAAAGACACTGAGAGGGGGGGGGTGTGAATCAGTGTCTGACTGGTAGATGAAAGATTTAAACTTATTTGAAACTTTATAACTGAAATTAATATACTGGTAAGAAAATAATAATGCAGTAAAGAGAAACAAAAGAATTAGCATCAATGCACACCATAACACAAATATTTTTGGCAAGGAAACCCAGTAAGGGAAAAACCTCGGTGGGATTTGTGACCCACAAAATTTACTCACTAGCCAATATGAATAAAAATTACTTAGTAGAATAGGGGCTTTCACATATAGGAAGGCCAACTGCCTAGAGCTCACTACTCAACAACAGAATGGAGTCCCACTGACTACAAATGGATGGTTAAATCCAATAACAATGTACTACTTCAAAATAGCATCTACAATGTTGGATTTAGTATTGGTTTAAGCTTTGTCTGATACATCTACCAAAACCTTGCTGGTAAATGATTCTACTTACACATAATAGTCTTCGCTCTTCTCTTCTCTTATTTTCTCACAAGATAAACACATCAAAATGCATATACAATTATTCGCTAACATAACCTATCACATATTACCACTTCCTTATATTACATATCATATGTACAAATGACCTACAAGATCTCATACATATATAAGTCTCTACAATATATCATGTCAGCCATACAAATAATATTACATTACAATACATTTTGCATAAACAATATTATTTCCAAGTCAGCTTGGACTGCTGGTATAATCTGTTGCTGGTGTGAATAAACCTTGTAGTGACTGTCAGTTTTGGTAGGTGAAGTATGTTGATAGTAGAACCTTTGAACCCTCTTACCAGTTGGTTGCCATCAATGACAACATCAACCATTCTCATCTGAGTGTATAATGCCAACAAAAAGTACTTCCGGTGGAGCTTTCTTTCTTGGAAAGAAGTTGGTTTCATGGATCAACAAGAAACAATCATGTACTTCTTTATCTACTACTGAAGTTGAGTATGTTGATGTTGCTACTAACTGTACATAGGTTCTATGTGTTCAACCCAACAATAAGAATAATAACTCTAGTTGAAGTCTCAACCCGAAGTTTGGACACTCACTTGGTAGAGTCACTATTTCCATAGCTAGTGTTCATTTGATTGTCAACCCAGGGAAGTAATACTTGAAATGGGTCTACACTATATATGCACTAAGTTCCTGCAATAGCTACCCTACATTACTGTAGCAACTAACATTTATGCAGAAAAGATAAGAAAGAATTGAAACTATTGAAAGGCTACAGGAAAAATTATACATTAACATAAATTTATTCAAGCAATATTGGCTAAGTTCAATGCTACTAAACAGAAATTACTCTGTTTTGGTTTGGCTGCAAGAACAATCAATGGATCTATTTCCAATGGCTACAGGAATAGTCAATGCAAGAATGTCTACTACAACTAAAGAAGAAAACTAATTTTAACAAAGGTATAGGAACACTCACCAAGTGGGCCCCCTTGGATGAGTGATTTCAGGCTTCCCAAAAACAACTCTAAGTGCTTAGAATAACATATTTTTATTCATTGTTCTTCAGAATTCATTACATGATTCAACATCAAAAGAAACTCAAAACACTTGTAGCTTTATTTCTAAAATCCTCTACTCTGCTTTCTCTCCTTTCTATCTAACCTTAGAAAAGAGATAAAGACCTTTATTTAAAAGAAAACAATTATTTCCTATTACACAGATCACACCGAAAAGAAGAAGCGGATAACTAATCAAGAAAGGAAACGACTGGAGTTAAGTTGTTGATAATGTGGATCTAAATTAAACCACAGTCATAACACATCGTGGCGATATTTTCAACACTAATGTCTACTTGAGTAAGACATCAGTAAACTTTGCGCAATCACTTTTCCTCTGTCATTCTTTACGCTCATCAACAATTCTACTGATTCAATCTTTCAGTCTCCTCCTTGAATATCTCCTACTGCAACTAGCGCGACAGGAGATCCTTCCCAACATCATCAATTTATTCCCGCAGTCTCAAAAATAAAGAAAATACAAGAACATACACATCTATTTTAATTAATCAAAACATCTATTAATTTCACACATGATATTGCCTAAACAATCTGCATGGCAACATGAATGAATAACATGACTGCAGGAATAAACTGGCAAAGACAAAACATGTTTTAATAGGTTCAGGCTAACATCTGAAATACATATAGTAAACTTTCGATACATCATTACTATTATGTAAATCAAAATATGAGAAAACTTAAGAGTTCCGAGGATAAAAATATGCTAATGTCTCAACTCATCACTATGAATGAAGCAAATGCTGAAGGATATCAAAGTGTATTGCACTAGACCGGTAGTTAATCATTGTGATAACTCTACTGTTATTGAGATATCAAAGAATCTGGTATTTCACTCTAAGACAAAGCACATATGTATCAAGTATAACTTTTTGAAGGAGAAGGTGGAAGAAAATGAAGTTAAACTAGTTTATGTTAACACTAAAGAGAAGATTGCAGATATTTTTATCAAAGCTTTGCCTAAAGAATCATTTGAGTACCTGAGAGATAGGTTAGGGGTTTTTGCCCCTCCGACAAAGAATTGATTGATGTTTTTTGGCATCAGTCTGGTATGTATTATCAGAGATATTATTCATTCTGGTACTGATGTGGGGATGCTACTGCTTTGGGGGAGTAGTTAGCTTTGTGATTTATTGTTTTATTTTTTTGCTTTGATATTTTTGTCAGATTTTTGGCACTAATGTCAAAGGGGGAGAGATACTGATTTGAAAAACTTAAGGAGTTGTATACACTAGGGCGAGTGATATATGTGAAAAACAGAGCTTTACAAAGATACCATTCACAGGGGGAGTTTGGTATGTGTTTCAGAACTTCATTGCTATATCTTCGAGTGGGAGATTGTTGGTTGTCTTCCATTGGGGGAGACTTGTTTGGCATTTATTGGTACTTAGATGTTTTTCACTTCTAGTGTTGCCATCAATGCCAAAGGGGGCTATTGTTGGCCATTTGGAGGAATTGGTTATGTGTTGCATTGATGTTTTTTTCATTGATGTCAACACTAGCTATTTTGGATGCTTTACGGATACTCTATTGGTTCCGGTAGGCTATATGGTTTCTGGTTAGTTTGGATTTGGCATGATCTGGTATGCTCTGGTATGGTTGGATTATAAAATTGGCTTAATCATGTTCATATTTAGTCAGTTGGTTTTGTTCTGGTTATCGGATGCTATCCTGTTTGTTTGGAAGCTTGGTTTGTGGTTCCAGTGAGGGTTTTACTGAGAGAAATTTATTGAAGATCTTTGATGATATGCATAAGTGGTGTTGGTGTAGTTTCTAGTATAGATTCAAGATGCTGATGGTGATGATATTCGAGACTTGTCGGATTGGGATCATTGTTGTAGCGTGTGGACCTATATTGGGTCCCAGTTTATCTAGGTTATGGATTGGCCTAATGTAACATGTGGATTGGACCTCTCGATGTATTTTCGGGATATGTTATGGGTTGGATATTATTTGTTTGGTCTAAGGCCAACATGTTTTGTAATTATGTAATTGGTTTATTGTCTAGTGGCTGGCCTAATTGTTTATGGTCGAGGGTTCGTATATTTATATGAAGTAAGATCTCATTGTAGATCATTATGGTATGGGATATGGATATGAAATGTGTGAATAAGGTAATATCATTCAGGCAGACGATTTGGGCGATCATTAGAGATTGAATTGGGTTTATGTAAAAGGATTTAGTCCTTCGGTATTGAACTTAAGCAGAATTGTACTCAGGCATAGGAGATGCTATCTTTACAATTCATTCATTCTTTCAGATTGTAGTCTATATTTCTATGTAGTTAGTGAGACTCCTTTTGTGATGAGAAGTGCGCTCTAGGCTATTTTCCTTTCTATAAGTGTAGGCCCCTCAATTGTAATTCACATACTTACTGCAGAAGTATTATCTAACTATGGGTAGGTTTCCCACTGTGGTTTTTCCCTTTACTAGATTTTCCACATATAAATCTTGGTGTCATGTGGATGGTATTTATTCTTTGATTATTGTTTATGCTTAATTGGTTTATTTGCTATTTCAGTATCTAGTTTAAGCATTTTGGTATTAATGTTTTGGGTTTCGGTATTAAATTTTTAATTGCTTAATGGGTTTGGTAATCTGTGATAACTGATTCACCCCCCCCCCCCCCCCCTCTCAGTTGTCTTTCGGTTATTTGAACTTTCTAACAGAGGCAATCATGGATCAAGGGTGATGACTTCATTGACCCTCGAAAGGTTCTAAGAGTTTGTTCTAAAGTGGGGATTGGGGATTTCATTACCCCCAACTCCGAAATATTTGCAAAACTTTGAAGTTGGGTATGGTTTCAATAAGGTGTTTTCACCATTAGAGTAGTTGTTATTTTATTTGTCCATTTTCAGTAATAAGAATCCTAATATTAGTTTTTGGTGTAGATTTGGTGATGTATGAATCAAGCGCGGTTTGCAATGAAGGACAAATTTCTTTCAACAACAAGGTAAGAAAAATAAAGAACAAAATTGCATATGATGTCCATGATGAATAATGATGAACAGTAAATACTCAACAGATACTGAGAGGGGGGGTGAATCAGTATGGACAAAAAAACTTCATAAACAACTCAAACTGCAAAGACTGCACTAATCAGAAAACTACATCACCGATCTAGATCAAGACACTACTAGTTGAACACAGTGATTGTGACAGACATAAACTGGTTCATCTACATCATCTTTAGACCTAACATCTCATCTCAATCTTTACCCATATGCTTAAGCAAGTAATATCATAAATACTTATGACCATTGAAACAACAGGCATTATCACTTAACAAAAAACACTTAAGACATCACATGAAAAAGCATCACACATAACACACTGATTTTTCACATGGAAACCCAAATGGGAAAAACAACAGTGGGGATGAATACGCACAAGTTGTTCTTTGAACTCTTCTGAAGTCTGCCTTGTTAGGAGCCTAGTCTGGTTAAAGACTTTTACAATAGGTTCTGCTAGGAACCGATCTTGCTAGGGATCACCCGGTTAAGGGATGGCTAAATACTCGGTTAAAGGTTAGAACCCTGTCAAAGGTTACCTTGTCAAAGGATTTTGAGAACTCAATGGTTTTGAGTCACCCTGTTAAAGGATTTACAAAAATCCTATTAAAGCTACCCGGTAAAGGTATTTTCCAACTGTTGAAATGATTAGAAGTCAACAGGTAAAACACTGATCTAATAACAACACTTCATACCAAGGTAGATCCACTTTAGTTCCTATACTTCTACAATCACACTCTACAGGTATCAACTCACCTCTTTGGTCTGGCAAGAATCAAGTATCTCTTCACTTGGATACACACACAACATTTGCCAACAACTTTACAACAAAAAACATCATCGACCTTATAGACAACAATTAGGTCGGTAACATAAACCCTAAACCCTAAGCATCTAGGTTATCAATACAATCAGTCCAATCTTGACTGTTCAATCATATTGCATAGAGTAAAACAATCTTGAACACATCTCAAGACATTCTCCATCATCCGTTCATCACCACTTCTGGAAGTTGATAACCCATCACGCACTCTCCACTATTTACTATGATTTTTCACATTCCCAAGGTGGATACAATCAATCTTCTTCATGCAAGATCCTCAAGATTCTTCACACGCACAAGGCTGGTGTGGCAACATGATCTGATCTTCATTTTAATGCTAACCCATCACAGAATGTCATTGATCAAATCACACAAACTTGAAATGCATTAATCAAAAACCCTGAAGCTGAGACTACCAACCGGTAGTCATATCAAATGAAACCCCGATACAAACTTTGCATATATCGGTTCATATTCCAACATACCGATTCACCTTTCTACATATACCAATTCATTCCATCATACCGATTCACACTTCAACATACCGCTTCACTTGCCAGTTCACTTACTGCAATATACCAGTTCATACTTCAACATATTGACATCAATGACAACATACCATATCATCATGACATCAAACTTTGTGCAAATGCCAACAGTCCAAGTTAGAATCTATTAAGAAGACATTGTCCCAAGTAACTAGTGAGTTGACCAAGTTGAGATTGAATCCCACTCCTTATCACTAGTAGAATACTCATAATGTTTCCCCAAGAGTTATTTCAAATTTCAATCTACAGAATTATAATTAGTGTGGCATCTTAAATTTTACCCGCCTACAATTTTGTCCTCACCGCCTCATTTTTATATTTTGTCTTCCAAAGCCTAATTACAATGTTGATTCTGCTCACACCACTTACCTATTCCACATTCTCATTAATTTCCTAATTCAACCCCCAAGTTGGAGTCTTAATTTCCAAGACCAAGATTAACTACACCCTAGTCCCAAATTAGGACCAAGGCATACCACACCATGGGCCTCTTAATTGGGTCCTAGATTGCACTCCCTTAATGGTCCTCATGAATGAGCAATAATTTGGATCTTATGTCCACTTGTTGTGGAAATTCAATTTGATTTTGACAATCGAGTATAAAAGGAGGTCTACCCATCTCAATTTAAACCTAATCAATCAATTTATCATCTTACACTCTAGCAAATTCAAGTGAGCAAACAATCAATCATTCGTCAAGCATTGGATTAGAAGTGAAGTCAAGTTCAAGCATTGAAGACAACATTCATGATGAATGTTTTATGAAAATATCCCGCATGAAACCCTAATAGGTTTGTGTGAAGACAAACAAAACTTCATCAAGGTAAACATTGTGGTTTCAAGAATTGCATTTCAGATCTAGTCTTTCCCTCAAAAGGAAAGTACTTTACTTCAGTCTTTCATTACATTCATCAATTCAATTTCATGGTTAATTCTAAAACTAGGGTTTGACCTAAGCAAAACACCTATTCCCAACATATTTCCCTTTCTTTTTGTGTGTAGTAAATTGGTGTGGAGCTGCACTTGAGAAATCCAACAGAGGCAATAGTGACAAATAGGTCAACTTTCAACGACAAAAAATTTGGAGGACTAGGGTGGATTTGTGCTACATGGTACCAAAAAATCAAGCCAAAATTTTAAGAATAGATCTGACACATCTTCTTTTGCCCAGATTCAAGTTTGTGGCTCAATGGGATAATTTTAGCTTACTATTTGTGTTAGATTGACTCAATAATTCATTATTTTACGCTAATTTCATAATCAATTGAATTCAACTTAAGGAAGATGACTAATCATAATAAAACCTAGTTGAATCCAATTAGAATCTCGTAGCCCTTTCCTATAAGGATTGAGACTACATCTATTGATTTCAATCTTCTTTCAATGTATGTTTGTTAATTGGGCTATTTAGTGGTTTTATTATCTTAAACCCTAATAATCAATTTCCCTACATTACACTTTGGTGAGCCCAACATCTTCCATGACTAATTTTGATTTATTTTATCAAATATTATTTTGTATCCATTTTAAAATTCGAATTTACCCTAAATTTAGTATCTTCAACAAATTCAAATCAATTCAATTCTAAGGAGGAAAGAACCCCATCAAAAGAGAGCTAGGAATTTGATAAGAACCTTAATCCTAGAGAGGTTAGATCTATTAGATTCCTCTCCTCAATATAATGGTTAATTAAGAAAAATTAGTGGTTTTATTACATTTAATGGTGAAACCCTTATTTTTACCCCATTACATTTTAGTTAACTCGGCCTTTTAAACCCTTATTTCTAATTTGTGATTTTAGATCTAATTGCTTAGGCATTTTCAAATTCAACTTGTGGGTTGCCTAATTTGGATTAATTGTCTCAGATCTGATTGTTTATGCATTTTAAAATTCAAATTTGCACTCATAGATTTCATTTTCCATCGAACTACATAAATTTAGAGGTTAAATTCACTAAAACTATAATTTTTTATTCTAAAATTTACCTTGTGGGTTGCATAATTTTTTTCTTGTGTTTTTAGATATGACTTTATATAATTTAATTACATACATTGGGTGAACATTGCTTAGGTTATGAATGGAGTTGTTGTCTTTCTTTTCTAAATCAATTTCTGATGGTATAATGAAAGAATAAGAATCCGGTCAACTACTAAGAGGTGGGGGGGTGAATCAGTAGATAGAAAAACTGATACAAACTTCACCAATCTCAAAATCAATCTCTCAAAGTAAACTTAGAACTATCAATGCAATATCATTGTCAAGATAAAAACTCTTAAGATAAATCGGTTGACTGTTACAACAAATTAACAGTAAACAACTTCAAACTCATAAACATCCAAATGTTTTTACTAATGCAATAAAAATTTATTTCACAATGTCTCCGATTATCATGACTTATCAAAGTGGATTAAGTAGTTAAGTAAATCAACCATAAGAACATAACCACAAAACATTCACCACTTGACACAATATTTTTGACATGGAAACCCAAATGGGAAAAACCACGGTGAGATGAGACTCGCAAGATAACTATCTAAACTCTTCTGAAGTTTGCCCTGTTAGGAGCCAAGCTTGTTAAAGCCTTACAAAAGTCCTATTAAGAACATATCTTGTTAGGGACCACCTGGTTAAGGGATTGACTATAATGTCTTGTTAGAAGCAATACCCTATGAGGAGTAACCTTGGTAGAGGATTTGAAAATCCAAGCTAATGGATCACCTTGTTAGAGGATTTAAATAGCACCAAGCTTGTTAGAGCTTACCCAGTTAGGGGATTTCAATTCTATCGTAATTGTTAAAAAACAACAGGAGTTTGTTGATCTGTTTGAGTAGCACTACACTTGCTTGTTCATATCCTTTTCATGCTCCTATTTTCCTTTACTCAAACTATAGATACATCATCTGGTTTGGCAACCACGCACACAACTAAAACTTTGCCAACTCTGAAACTAAACAATTCATCGACCTTATAAACAAGTCAATTAGGTTGGTAACACAACAAAAACCTTATCCTCTCATAGAGATTACAAATGAGCCAGTTCAAGTATGACCATTGGATTACATGGCAATCTCTGCACATCAATCAAGAAAACCTCAACTGCTCCTTGATCACCGCTTCATCGAATTTAGTAACTCATCATGTGCTTTGCATTATATGAAATATACTTGCTCATTCCATAGACAAAAATTGTTTCATGAATGCGCCAAAATCACTTGAGATACTCTTCATACAATAATCATACGTGTCATAATCATTACCGCTCATCCTCAGATCATAAACCAATATAACTAATTCACAAAAGTTAATTGGATAGTGTTTATCAAAAACAACAGGTAGGGTTTATTGGTTCGACTCTCCAATACATAACAATACCAGTTCACTCCACAAACTTACCTACTGGTTACAATTTCCTTCACTTAGTTCTTCCTACCGGTTACAAAACAATATTACAACAATATCAACAATATCATTACTGGTTAATTGACATCAATGACAACATAACATATCATTAATGCAATATTCATGAAAATGCCAACAATTTCAACTTTCATTCAAGAGTTTCATATTGTTTACTTTTGTTCGTATGATGATAGCTCATGTTTTTCTTTCATGCATAATTATGATTTCCCTTCCTCTAATGATTCTACTATTTATAAGGACACTTTAGTGCAAGATGAGATTATTAACACTTATTTTAAATCTCTCTCTCTCTCTCTCTCTCTCTCTCTCTCTCTCCTCAGGGTGATGCTTTGATGAATGATGTTGATCTTTCTCTTAAAAATTCTTCCTCATAAGGAAATTCTAGAAGAAGAGGATGATATCATAAACACATTCCTTAATGTTAACTTAGCTTTGATACATGGTATTAATCCTAAAGGTGAAAGAATTAATGAGTTTTTGTACCCCTCCTAAAATTCCTATTATTCATGAGGAAAGTGACAATACTCCTATCAATGATCTCATACACCCTCACACCTTTGAAAGATGAAGACAAAATGCCACAAAAGGGGCCTAGTGTGATGTTGGTAGGAGAACAAGAGTTTTTGAAGACCATGAAGGATGAGGAGGTAGGATTTGTAGTCATGATTAGACTACAGACTACCTTAACAACAATAAAGGATGATGATCTTCCCCATGGAGATTCAAAGTTTGTTGAGTAATTCTGAGGATATTATATTAGAAGACCTTCCAAACTCCCTACCACCAAAGAGCGATATTAGTCACTGTATTGAAGTCAATCTACCTAATAAGGCATCCTATAAGATGGCCCCATAGTTGAATTAATACATTAAGAAGCAAGTCCAATAATTGCTTGATAAGGGACTGATCAAAGAGACCCTTAGCCCTTGTGCGATTCCCACTATCTTAGCTCCCAAAAAGAATGGTGAATGGAGGATGTGCATTGACTCTAGGGAAATCAACAAGATTACAATTAGGTATAGGTTTTCCATGCCAAGAATTTAAGATCTCATGGATTGCTTGAGTGGAGCAACCTACTTTTCCAAGATAGATTTGAAGGGTGGCTACCATCAAATCAGTATTATGAAAGGAGATGAATGGAAGACAACCTTAAAGACAAATGATGGACTTTATGAATGGTTGGTAATGCCTTTTTTCCTCTCCAATTCACCCAATACATTCACGAGGCTCATGAATGAGGTCTTGAAGCCTTTCATTGGTAAGTTTGTAGTAGTCTATCTTGACAATATTTTGATTTTTAGTTCTACTAAATAAGAGCATTTATATCATTTGTATTTGGTGTTAAAAAGATTGAATGAAGAGAAAATAATGATAAACTTGAAGAAAGGTGAGTTCTTGAAGACAAAGTTGGTGTATCTCAATTTTGTGGTCACCAAGGGGGCACTCAAGATGGATCCTAGCAAGGTTGAATCCATATTGAATTGGCCTAATCCTAAATTATTTTTTGAAGTGAGAAGTTTCCATGGTTTGGAAATTTTTTGTAGGAAACTCATAAGGGGTTTCAGTCATGTATGTGCTCTAATCATAGACACTATAAAGGGGAGTAAAAAGAAAAAAGTTTGTTTCAACTAATGAGGCTGATAAGAATTTTTAGTATTTGAAGAAGAAGGTTGAAGAGTATCTCATCCTTGCTTTACCTAACTTCAATAAGGTGTTCACCATAGAATGTGATGCAAGTGGCTTCACCATAGGTGATATCCTAAGCCAAGAGAGTAGACCGGTTGCCTTTTTTAGTGAGAAACTTAATGAAGCCAAGAGGAAGTATTCATTCTATGACTTGGAGATGTATTCCATGGTGCAATCATGGAAGAAGTGGAGATATTATCTCCTTCCTAAAGATTTTATTGTTTATGTTGAGGATCATGCTCTTCAATTTCTTAATAATCAGGACAAACTTAGCCATAGACACATCAAGTGGATGGAATACTTGCAAAGCTTCACCTTCACCATCAAGAACAAGAAGGGATGGTCCAATAAGGCAGTCGATGCATTGAGTAGGAGGATATTAATGGTCTAAGAAATTTAGTTATAAAGTTTGGGTATTGCAGCTCTCAAAGCTATGTATGTTGATGATGATGATTTCAGGGATATCTATGCTTCTTGTAGTCAATTTATTGGGATTTTTCATGAGGAAAATTTTAAATTTCTGATCCAAGAGGATTTGTTGTTCAAAGGGGCTCAAATTTATGTGCCTAAGTGCTCAATGAGGGATAATTTGATAAAGGAAAAGCATAGTGGTAGTCTTGTAGGTCATTTAAGTCTAGATAAGACCGTGGAGTAGGAAAGACGACACTATTATTGGCCAAAGATGCAAAATAATGTAAGGAAAATTGTGGATAAATGTGTTATTTCTTAAAGGAAAAAGGGATGTAGCACCAAAGAAGAGTTATACTAGCCTCTTCCCATTTTAAAAGGGCCTTGGGAGTCCATTAGTATGGATTTTGTCATGGAATTACCCAAAACACGAAAGGGGTTTTGATTTAGTATTTATTGTGGTAGACAAATTCTCAAAGATGGCACAATTCATTCCATGAAAGAGCACCAATGATGCCTCATATGTTGCAGGTTTTTTCTTAAAGGAAATGGTAAGGATTAATGGTTTAACTTTTAATATTGTTTCAGATAGAGATAGCAAGTTTGTTGGCCTTTTTTGGAGAACTTTGTGGAAGAAACTTGGTACTAACTTGAGTTTCAGTTCTGCCTATCACCCTCAAACTGATGGGTAGACCAAGGTGGTTAATAGGAGCCTTGGAAACCTTCTTATATGTCTCACCAAAGATAATTCAACCTAATGGGATATGATTTTACCTCAAGCTGAGTTTGCCTATAATGACTCGGTGAATAGGAGCATTGGAAAGAGTCCCTTTGAAATTGTGTATGGTTTGCAACCTAAGGGTGTGTTTGAACTGAGAGATGTTAGTGGGATGGAAAGGAGGAGTGTTGAGGGTGAACAATTTGTTGTGGCTATGCAAGAGATCCACCAGCAAGTCAAGGATAATCTCCAAAAGAGTGTAGATAAGTACAAACAACATGGTGATCTAAAAAGGAGAGAGGTTCACTATAAGGTTGTGGACTTGGTTTTGACTCATTTGAAGAAGAAAAGGTTTCCTAAGGGGCAATATTCTAAACTCCACATGAAGAAGATAGGGCCATGTAAGGTGGTGCACAAGTTTGGAGACAATGCATATGGAATAGATCTACCTCTCAGTAATTCCATCCCTCCTATTTCTAATGCATTTGACCTCTACCCTTATAAAGTGGACGTTGTTGCAAGTGATAGTGAAGGTTCCTTAGTGCTCTCAAATGAAGACTAGGTCAAGGACCTTCTACCTAGAAATATTTTGGGGTTGGAGGCCATCATTAATACAAAAGAGCTCAAGAAGACAAGGAAGAAGACCATTTTCTAGTATCTAGTCAAGTGGAAAGGTCTTCCCATGGAGGATGTTACTTGGATGTTAGAGAATGATATTATTCAACATGGATGCACAGTTGTAGGTTTGAACTCAAGTGGAACTTGAGATTTTATTTCATGGGAGTATGGTGCAAGAGCACCCTAGGAGTATGTGTATGGTCAACATGGCCAAATTTGAGATTTTGTTTGTTTTTGTGTTCTTTTATGCCAATAAGATCATTTCGGGCCATTATAGTGTATTTGCACCTAATGATAGGAAAGAATGACGAGTGTCATGGAAAATAATGACAAGTGTCCTTGAGGACACATGCCTATTTGGGAGAGAGACACCCAAATAAGAAGGTTCCATTCCAAATATGAAGATGTTTCCAAATATTAAGATAATTAGGACATTTCCCTAGATTTTAGGAAATTTGCCCAAATATTAGGAAATTCAAGATATTTGGGAATGTGCACACATATGGGGAGGGAAAGAGGATGAGGTTGACTAAAACCTATGGAATAACATGTCTCCTTAAGGAAACATGCCTAATTGGGAGAAATACACCCAAATATGAAGATATTTCCAAATATTGGGATGTTTAAGATATTTCCCCAAATTTTAGGAAATTTCCCCAACTATTATCTAAAATTCAAGATATTTGGGAATGTGCACACATAAGGGGAGGGAAAGAGGATAAGGTTGACTAAGACCTATGGTTAGCTAAATGGATAAGGTTTAGAGGAAGGATTAGGTGAGGGTTAAAGTTAGGAGACATGTGAGGAAATATAATTAATTTAATTAATTAATTTTATAATGGGAAAAAGGAGTAAAGGGGCAAAAGATGAATTAAATAGTCAAATTATGCATTTGAATTATTTAATAGAAGAAAGAGGTGGATTTGATTAATTAAATGATTTGTGATTATCAAATAAATATTTAAAGGAAGACTATAGCATAATCAATAAAATTAATTAGCTAGAAAAAGGGAACACCAATTAATGAAATAATGCATAATTATTTAATTAAAGGCATTTGGGATAGTTAAATTCAATTAATTATATTAAGGTGTCTACACTCACAATATAAATAGAATTGATTAAAAATATTTAGGCTTATTTCCAAGGAGAAACATGCACTTGACGGACTTGTAAAACTGAGGTGGACTACCTTAAGGAAAGATACATGGACTTGCACAACTAAGGCACACTGCTTAAGCATAAGATACAAAAAAAGAGGGGTTGCCAAGAGACCCATTGTCTTTTGAAAACATAAAAAATAGTAGAATTGATATGAGAAGAATCTCCTGATCATGAAATTATCCTTGAACCTATGTGTCAAGTGACCAACATCATGGAAAATATATTTGATAACCACCACTATCTCAACACACTGTCTCATTGAATGCATCACCTTTAAAGCTCTTCACAAATTGACTTTTGCACATCCACAGTCTCAAAGTTTTTATCATATCATTCACATTTTTTTCCTATCGATTCACACTCTATCCCATACACACCCACACTCCTTTAACATAAGTTAGATCACCAAAAAACTAATTGAGGGTTGACCACCAACATCATAAATATTATTACATAAAATAAGCAACCTGAAACAAAAATACTTAAGAGGAACCACTTTAGGAGAAAGAGGGAACCAAAAAACATCACAATAAAACATAAGTAGGAAGAAAATACACAAGCTAAATTAAAGATGCAAAACCATAACCTCCTTTAAAATGTCTCATCTTCCTCTATTCTTGAGGACCTTGAAGGTTGTATAATTGTTGGCTCTCAGCAGAGCAATCACCACCAATAGTGACAACTCAAGAGTTGAGTAGCTACTTGATCATGATTGATGGATGATTTAGCTAGAATGATCTATTCAAGCTACATGATTGATAAAATGAAACTACATTAATATGAAAATAAATTATGATTAATCTAATTAATAATTATTGCTAGATGATCAAGATGTAAAATGCCTATAGTAAGTATGCAAAAACTATGAATGCAAGGGATCTTTATTGCTCCAAAATGAGGGGTATTTATAGGATTTCCAAGGCCCCTCTTGTAGCAGTAATATTCTCTTATTGGCCAGTAAGTGAATATTGTGGGTCACAAATCCCACCGAGGTTTTTCCCACACTGGGTTTCCTCGTTAAACTATTGTGTTATGGTGTGTTTTTCATGTGGTTGTTGTTGTCTCTATTTATTGCATTATTTCTTGTTTATCGGTATACAATATTAATATGTTCTACATGTTTTAAGTTAAGAAAATCATCAAACCAGTAGATACTGACTCACCCCCCCCTCTCAGTATCTATGTGAATCCTAACAATTGGTATCAGAGCTTGGTCCTCTATTTTTAGAAGCATAATAGCTTGAGGAAGATCTTGACACCGATAGAGCTGGAAAACTTGATGAAGCAATTAGAAGCAGCTCTCTCAGACTATGATGCAGAAAAATTGAAAAATATCAAACTTGAAGATGATCTAAAAGCTGCACAGGATATTATTCAAGCACTTCAAGAAAATATTACCATTACAAGAAACAAGAGAAGAGAACTTTGTGAAAAGAAGCAAAATGAGAATGATGAAAAGGAAACTCTTAGTGATATGATGAATAAGTTGAAACAAGAAAACATGACAACAAAGAATGAGATGCAGGATATGACTATGAGATTTTGTAAAGAAATTGAAGATAGAAAGAAGAATGAAGAAGACTTGACTAGAAGACTGAATGATGCTGCAAATGAAAATACAAGACTTAGTTATGAAAATGATATGTTGAAGATAGATCTGATGCATGCATAGAATGACTCAAATGAACTCATGAGACAAAAAGGTATCTTGGAAGGAGAACTGGTTGCTGCAAATCAACATAAAGAAAAATTCAAGAAAAGCTTAGAAGAACTTGGTGACTTGTTGAAGAATCAAAAACCTAATGGTGACACTAATGGTCTTGGCTTTGAAGCTGGTCAAAGCTCCGATACTGCAAACACACAGGATCATGGCAAATTGGTAAGACAACCTACTACTTATAAATTTAATGGAAAATGCTTTAACTATAACAAGTATGGTCATAGAGCAAATCAATGTAGATCTAGAAATTATTAGAATACCAATACACCCACCGGTCAATGTTCAAAATGCAACAAAGTTGGTCATAATTTTGAAAATTGTAGAATGAATGTGAGATGCTATGCTTGTGGAAGATTTGGACACTTATTTAATCAATGCAAAACACAAACCGGCATAGGATATGGAAAAGCTATTCAGAAAAATAATGTGACTTGTTATGCTTGTAACAAAATTGGACATATTGCTAAATTTTGTAGAAGCAAGTCCTCACCGGTAAATAACAAAGGTCCTAGTTTGAAAGGTAAAGAAAAAGTTCAAGAAGCTAAGCAGGAATTCTCAAAACAATCGATTAGGAAATCAGAACTAAATGTTGATAGGAATACTCCTCCATTGGTAGAACAAACTAACACTCCATCGACAGAACATAGTAACATTCCACCGGCAGGAGAGTCTTCATCTAACTGAAGAAAATTTCCTTGAGGGTTTAGCAATCAAATGTGAAACATACTATTATTCCCTCAGTTGATGGTGAGAAGTTGAAATTACTTCTATACTAGCAGATAAGTTAAGTGATTACCTAACCGGTAAGAATTAAATGTGGTAATTGGCAAAATTAACATTATAAATCAGTGTTTTAGGCTCCATTTTCATTTCACCAAGCATTCAAACAATCAAAGAGCGCGAAAATTCCTGAGCAAAGAAGCAAAGCAATTCAACAAGCAATCTTTCCTAAGGCAGATAAAGGTATTTATAATCATGGCTTCTTCATCTGTTCCCGAATTCATAGAAAACCCTACTATAGTCGAAGCGATTAAATGCCCTAGACCTGTATTCCAGTTAGTTCTCAAAATTGCTAAGAAGGATGATAATGTTGGTGCATTTTCTCAAATCCCCAAAGGAGTAGTTTTTGCAAAAGACCCTAGAATGTACATTCATTGTCACATAGAAGAATTACGTGATGAGGAAATCAAGAGCATGTATAAGACTGTAATTTGTGATGATTCTAGTAATGTGAAACCTAAACACAAAATAGTTGAAACCCTAGGATTCACTAAAATTCTCAATATTTTGGATTTTCCTAAGGATGTTATAAGGATAGTTTTAAGCAGGGTTCATGGTGAATTCTTCTGGTTAGACTCAGTTCACAAAATTACTAAAGAGGTAGTAAAGGCTGTGACAGGGTTACCTTCCACTGGTAACAGACCTGATAAGACAAAGAAGGTCTCAAATGACCTGGTGATGAACCTAACAGGTGCAAAATTTGGCAAGTGATCTTTAAGAGTGAATGATGTAACCGACATCAATGTCAGATTCATTAGCATGATTTTAGGCTATAAAACCACACATGCAAATGGGTTAAATTCAGTCTCTAGCCTATGCATAAAGAATGCCTATGATATGATCAAGGATAATGAAAAAATAGATGTGTGTGAATGGTTGAAAGATGAGCTTATTGATAATCTTGGACAAATTAAGAAGACAAAAAGGGGACATTAGATTTGGAAACCTACTTGTTTGTTTAATGTTGCACATAACAAAATAGGTGCCCGGTATCAGTAATAAGAATCTTGGTTTTGATATACCGGTAGGCAAAAAATTGTCTGATTTACTGAATAACATGGGTGAAAATAGAGAAAAGAATATAAATGAGTACTTTCAGGCATTGAAGGCCTGGATGAATACTAGAGTCAGACTTTCACAAGCAATTGTAAATAAGTATAAGGATGAAATATGCTTTGTTATTAAGAAGGATGAGATTTGGATGGAAGCAGTTATCCCAAGAACCATTTGGGTTACTGAAATGGGTTATGAAACTGATGACCACATAATTGAAACATATGCAAAAGCCCTTCTGGAAGGACCCAAGGAACCTGAAGAAGAGGTATTTGGCAGTGCTGAGACTATTGAGAATCAATTTCAATCTAAGAAAAGGGTAAAGAAGGTAGAAGCAACAGTAAGAAGAGGATCTAGGAAAGCAAAGGCTATCAAAGAAGATATACTTAAACAAACTGGTATCACTGAAGATGAGCTAGAAACACTATAGCCAGAAACTCACCTTTCACCGGTAGCAACTTCTTCGAAAAGTGATATGTCAACTACATTTAAAAGAGTTGTGAGGAAAAGAGATCCTTCACCAGTATCTACACCTTCTCCTAGAAGAACCAGACATAAACAACAGGCGGTAAGGCCCCCAGCTAAGAAGAAGAAGTTAACACCCAAGAAGAAGACTCAACAAAACATTGCTTCAATTGACAAACTACTAGATGAAATAACAAAGGATGGACAACTAAAAAACATCAATAAATTATATGATTCATTATCAGTTGATGACTAAGAGAAAGTTGACAATAGTGTAATTCTACACTTGGACATTTACAAGAACTTTCTAATGCAAGTTGTAGATGAATTACCAGTAGAACTATTTAAAAGACTTGAAGCTAGAAGGCAAGTTGTTGTAGAGCTTGATAAGAAAATGAAAATTGAAAAACTACTTGTTGTTTATCCTGTCAACTCACCAAAAGAGATAGATGATTTGATCTCAGAGGCTAGCCGGTCAGTATTTTCAACTGCACACCGGCATGTAGCACTTATGGTTGGTAGAGTAAATGAGGTTGTAGAGGAAACTGCCAATGCATGGGACATATTCCTTGTAGAGAAGGAAAAGCAGGAAGAATATAGAAAACCCAAACCCATCAAAGTATATCAGAAGGATAAGGATAAGGGAAAAGGAAAGGTTGGTGGACCAACTAGCATAAAAATAAAAGATAACTTATCCCCATTGCCTCTGAATACTCCACTGGTAGTGACTACTGATAATCAACCAGATAGTGAGAGCATGGACATACCACAAGAGGACACAAATCCTAACTCTGAGGTATTATACATAGTGGACATTGATACTCAAAAGGTCAATATTGTGGTAGATAAGGATACAACTGAGAAGAAAAATATGGCTAATGAGCAATCGGTAACTGATGGTACAGAAGGTAAACTGGCAGATGATAACATAGAGAAACAAGCAGAGCAACAGGCTCCATCACCACAACAGGTTCACATAAAGTCAGTGCCATCGGCAACAGCTAAGCAAGACAAACCTTTGCTTAAAGAAATGGAAACACAAACTGACCTACCAAAGGTCACCACAAGCAAGGATATTGCTCCCACTGGCAGAATATAGAGTGTTGGCTCTTCAAGTATAGAATTCAAACCAACTAATGTAATAGAAGTTCTTTTGGATTCCATAAAGAAGATAACAAATTGTAGCTCACAGACTTACAAGGCAATAGATGACATCATTCCAATTTTGAAAATGATAGCACAAAAATGTAATGTAGATAATAAAGATTCTTTGAGTCAACTTGACACTTTGTCTAAGTATATTACTGAAAACACTGTGACAGTGGAACAAATAAAAGAGGAAGCATTCAAGGAGAGATTAGAGAAGGAAAAACACAAATTCTTTGAGGAAGAAATAAAGAAGTGTACAAGGCAATTTGACACACTTCTACTAGAACTATGTAGCACATTGAAGGAATTCAAAACTTTGTACATGGATACATGTAAAACTAACTTTTTGATAGTTGATATAGACAAGAAAATTAGCAAGATACAAGAGGAAATAAATCAACTAGCTGACAATTTCATTAATTCATCTGATTCATTATCAATTTTTGAGTAGAAAATAACAAGTTTTGAGGAAGAGCTACTAAAGTTGGAAAGAGACAAAGAAAGATTAAAAGGAAAGGCTAAAGATATTAAATGGAGACTTAGTCCGAAATTGGACTATCTTGCCTCCTTAAGGAAATAAATATATGATGCCTTGATTCAAGGACAAAAAATACTGGCAGAGCAAATGCAACACCTCACCAATACAATTCAGAGGACAGAGGCTGCAATAAACGACATCAAAAAGTTCATTGAGAGCTTGAATCTAGTTTTGGTAGATCTTTTTCAGATTGTAACCAACCGGTTACAAGGATGAAGCAGGAAACCACACTCATTAACACTTTGACAACCTTTGTCATTGATGCCAAAGGGGGAGTAGTGGAATGAGAAAAATAATCAGTAAAATGACTCATCAACTCAAGGGGAGTACACATTTTTGGTAAGACAATACCGGCAGATTCTTTTTGGATGATAGTTTTTGGATTTTTCTCATGAGTGTTGCCATCAATGCCAAAGTGGGAGATTGTTAGCAAATGCAAACTCCAATGAGACATTGTAGGTGATTGAAGGTTTTGTCATTGATGGCAACCTTACAATCCTATGACACTGATAAGATAATTTACCAGCACTAGCAAGATCAGACTTTACATCGGCGCACAGACCACCGACACCGACAGTAAAAGGAAGCATACTGACACAAAAGCGGACAGGAATTTTGTTTGTAATATATTTTGTTAATTATTGTAAAATTATTGTAAGCCAACTTGGCAAGTTGTAAAATGACTCATATATATAAGAGATCATTGTAGAACATTTTGTAATAGATGGAAGAAAAGATATAGGCGAAATAAGACATACCTATTATGTGAATTATAGGTTAAGGGTTTATGTATGAAGCAGAGCTATAAACCAGTACTAGATCTGGCATAGTAGATGCTATTTTGAAGTAGTACAAGACATTGGATTTATATAATCCATTTTGTAAGTCAGTGAGACTTCCCATTTTGTAATTGAGTAGTGAGCTCTAGGCACTTGGCCTTCCTACATGTGCAGGCCCCTCTTGTAGCAGTAATATTCTCTTATTGGCAAGTAAGTGAATATTGTGGGTCACAAATCCCACTGAGGTTTTTCCCACACCGGGTTTCCTCATTAAATTACTGTGTTATGGTGTGTTTTTCATGTGGTTGTTGTTGTCTTTGTTTATTGCATTATTTATTGTTTACCGGTATACAGTATTAATATGTTCTACATGTTTTAAGTTAAGAAAATCATCAAACCGGTTAGATACTGATTCACCCACCCCCCCTCTCAGTATCTTTGGGAATCCTAACATAGGCTAGGTTCTTAGAAGTTAGGAGCCATGTGCTCATATTTGAATTTTGAAATTCAAATATTAGGAAAAGATAATTAATCTCAACAAATTAAGAAGTTGTTAATCTTAATTAGGAATAAGAAGAATTGATTAAAATGAGGGGAATTAATTAATTTAGAATTAATTAGTCAAAGGGGGATTGTTGAATGAAATATATGATGGTATGATGAAAGAATAAGTATCTGGTAGAATAATGAGAGGGGGGGTGAATCAGTATATTGAAAAACTGATACAAAGTTCCCAAGCTCAAACTCAGTCAAACAAAGTAAACATATCTCAGTCAAGATGAATATTCTTAGGAATACTTGACATTAATTGGTTTAACTATTATGACAAATTTTAATAGTAAACACCTTCAATCTTTTAAACATCAACAATGCTTAATCTTAACTCAACATATTCATCTCTCATTGCTTCTACTTAACATGCCTTATCAAAAATTAACCAAATCAACAAATAAGATCACAACCACAAAAACATTCACCACTTGACACAAATGCTTATACATGGAAAACCCAAATAGGTAAAAGCCACGGTGAGATGGGACTTACAAGGATAGCTATCTGAACTCTTTCAAAGTTCACCCTGTTAGGAGCCAAACCCTGTTAGAGCTTTACAATAAGTCTTGTTAAGAACTAATTCCAGTTAGGAATCACCCAGTTAAGGGAATTACAAATATGCCTTGTTAGAAGCACAATACCTTGTTAGGAGTAACCTCGCTAGAGGATTTAAGAATGGAAGCTAATGGACCACCTTGTTAGAGTATTTAATGAGTAACCAAGCTTGTTAGAGCTTACTTGGTTAAGGGATTTTACTTCTATTGTAATTATTGGAAAACAACAGGTTTTCTTGATCTGTCTGAGTATCACTACATTTGCTTGATTAGATCCTTCTAATCTTCAATCTGTCTTCACTAAAAAATGTAGATCCATTCACTGGTTGGGCAACCACACACTCAATAGGTTTTCTACCAATCTTTCCAACAACATTTACAAACAACTTCATCGACCTTAAATACAAATCAATTAGGTCGGTAACACAACAAAAACCTAATTCTCATCATTGAGATTACAAACAAGTCAATTCAATCTTGACCATTAGAAATCATGACAATCTCTTCACATTATTCAAGACAATTCCATCCGCTCCATGATCACCACTCCATTGGACTTTGTAACTCATCACACATTGTGCATTAAATGCATCCTCTTTGCTCCTTCCCTAGACAATAAGAAAACATGCCAAACCAATTTGAATTTATCCTCATACAATGATCACACGTGTCTCCATCATTACTGCTCATCAAATAATAAACTAACAAACTTGACCGGTTAGGGTTTAACAACTGATAGGGTTTACCAATTACATTACATAGAGAGGTTTGACCCTTTACACCGATTCACTGGTTACAATATCATCTACAACTCTCTTCTTACTGGTTACTAGCCAATATCAAAAACAACAATATCAGTAATAACATGAATACCTTTTATCGGTTCAATTGACATCAATGACAACATATCATTAATGCAATCTCTATGCAAAATGCGAATAAACTCAAAATTCCAACACTATATATATAAATCATTTATATTTATTTACAAGTAGATGAATGGGGAAATTAATCAAAGTATTTGCCAATTCAATTAATTGGGAAGGGGTATTAATTAGATAACTATGTATTTAAGCAATCATCTTCAGATCATTTTTTAGGTGTATACACTACACATGCTAACAAATCCTCCAAAATCGCCAAAAAAATGTTACGTGTAGACAAACAATAAAACTTAGCACTCAGTCGGCCAAAAGACATCTTCCAATGCAAATTACCTAGAACTGATCTCCACACACTATAGTGAGACCCATAACAATGTTATAGCTCAACCTCTAATGCATATCCAGACCAAAAAGACATAATCCAAATAGGATAATCTAATTGTATATGCAAAACACTAAACATACCAAGGCATAATCCAAATAGGATAATCTAATTGGATATGCAAAACAATAAACATACCAAGCATAAACCAACACAACTCTTTTCAAAACAAAAACAACACCATAGAACTAAAGTGAAATACTACACTAACCAACTCAACATGTCCTCCAAAAGCACAACACAAGATTTGACATATCTGGAGGCCACAAAATGCTTTCTAA